>NC_140583.1:465670824-466270824 GCF_964204655.1 Triturus cristatus | reverse complement strand
CATGAGAGACGATTGGCTGATCATAAGTAGGGGGAGGAGTTTACCTGATTGATCAGGCTCCACGGGAGTCATTCTATCTCCGAAGGGAATCTCCAGGGCGGCTCCCCACCAGAAGAGGTAGTCAGAGTGGAAGTAGTCACCAGCGCCTCGAGGTGTTGTTAAGATTGTTCAGCTCTTGGAGGTGCAGGGAGAGGGCAGGGCCAACATGGTGAAAGAAAAATCCATCCGAGGGCAGTCCAACAAGATCCTGAACTATGTGCAACCCTTGCTCCAGGGACCAGACCAATGAGACCCGTGGAGGAGACAACGTTTAGGAGGCTTTGAACGTAGTCCAATGAGACCCTTCATAATCATTTGTCTTAGCAGCAATCCAGTCTACCAGTGATGACATGGTAAACAGGATAGATGCAGTAGCCATTGATGTCAAGCTCCTGCGCTGTGACTTGCACAAGATGTCTGATAGTCAGTACGACTGAACAACTTGTAGAAGCCCTCAATTGGAAGTTAAGTCACTCAGGGAAATGGTCATGGACCTGCAGAAAAAGACAAACTCGACAACCGGGCCGAAGATCAGAAAGGCCGATCGAAAAGGAAAAATCTGCGGTTCATGGGGTTTCCAAGGCATACGGAGGGTCCCACAGTGGAGCTGTTTCAAGAGGACTGGATTACGAAGGTCCTTGGGCCTGGGAGAATGTCCAAATTATTTAATATTGAAAGGACTCAGAGCCCTGGTCGCTCTGCCGTGGACTGGGGCCCCACTGAGAGCCATCATTTTATTGTTCTTTAATTACCGGGATCGGGACGGGATTCTGCCACGGACTCCCTGATTTTTGACTGTCACCCAATCGCCATTTACCCTGATTATACAGAGTGGGTACAAGACCATCAGAGAACCTTTATGGCGGTCAAGAGGCGATTACGGGATGCATGGATGAAGTGCAGATTTCTCATTCCAGCCAAACTACGGATTGAACATAAAGGCAAAGTCCTGTTCTTCTTTTCCGCGGCGGAGGCATCTGACTGGATGGATGCTATGGGGGAGCCTGGCACCTACCGGAACTCTAAATCTATATCAACAAAGGTACCAGGACCCTCAGATCCTACAACCAGACTAAATCGACCATCCGGGGGGAAGCAGCAAAAAGATGCTAGCAATTCTAGACATGTTTAGGTGTGTGCAGATGGCACCCTACAATTGGCTGAGCTGTTTGACTCTGATAGGGCCTCAATGGATATAGACCTGACTCTAATGCTTTCCGAGATAATGTTAGTTGAAAAGAGACGCACGGACATCTATCAGAACGCTCAGATAAGTACTTTTTGGGGACTCACTTTAAATGTGTTTTAAGTGGGGGAACGGTGGAGTATTGACCCACCTGTGACCAGGGAGAACCACGCCACCATCACAGGCTTTGTCACATCTGGGGAGCTAGAAGCTTTGACCCCACACCCTGGCGAGTGCTCAGCCACTCGCAAAGCAGTTCTTTAAAGCGGCATGGTTATTGCACATTGAGAGATCTGGGAATACTTATCACGCAACTATGGATAATGATGCAGTGGACAGTTATCTTTCTTAGGGAATTTGGGTGTGGGAATAGGGCGGGATTTTCGGATGCTAGCTCCCTATGGTAGTGGGAGGGATGGACCCGGGTCACTGCCCAGAGGGTGGAGGGAGGGATTGGGGTTTCAACCAGTTATGTCTGTTATGCAAAGGTTTAGGGGGGGGTTTAGGGGTTCCGTGTCTGGGATACAGTCTATTGATATGTGGTCCATCACTGTGGAGGAAGGAAAGGTGGGAACCTAGAGACAGTACCAACTGCAAAGCACCAAGGTTTCCCCCATGATAAAATTGCTTACCTGGAATGTGCGAGGTATGGCATTGCTCAAAAAGCGGAGATTAATGTATGCCTATCTAAGAAGGTATAGAATATCTACTGCATGCCTCCAAGAAACTCATGTCTGGGATGATACACTACCTTATATAAGATGCGAATGGAGAGGGCAGTTATACGCCACTTCATATTCAGGATTTGCACGCAGGGCCCTCATCTGGGTGGCCCAGGGGTCTCCTTTCAACACTTACATCATTTAGTTGACGCTGAGGGACGTAACATGATTCTACATGGCAGGCTTGATGGCCAAGAGATTTTTGGGATTAATGCATATGCTCCTAACTCAGATAACCCAAGTTTCTTCCCTGACACAATGGCTGCAGCGACTTCATATCTAGGGGTGGGGGTGATCATAATGGGGGATGTTGATTGTGCAATGGATGGGTCATTGGACTGTGAGCCTCCCCGACAGAAAACTAAACCGGGGATGACAGAGGCCCTGAAAGATACCATGGAGGGATTGTGGTTGTGGGAAGTATGGAGGATGTGGTACACAGAGTCTTCTCCTGTCATACGCCAGCAACTATTACATTTAGTAGACTGGACAAGTGTTTTGTATCAGTGGACCTGGTCCCTATGGTGGGGGAGATAGCATACCTCCCGAGTTATATCTCGGATCACTCCCCTACGATGCTATCCATAGGTACTAAGAGGCCCAGATCAGAAATCCCCACATGGAGGCTGCTAGCTGAGGTGCTCACAGATCCACCCTTTGCTGCCACGGTAGAAGAAGAACTCTCCAGATATTTTGAGGTGAATTGGGGCTTGGTGTCCTCAAGAGCAGTGGAGTGGGAGGCCATGATGGTAGTGATCGGGGGGTTTGGACTAAAACAACATATGGAGTTCGCCAACAGCTGGAGTGGGACATCAAGGTGCAGGAGGGGAAGCTACAGAGGTAGAGAAGTCACTCCCGACAGCTCCCCATCTTCTGGATGAGTGGCATGCAGCTCAGGAGCTGCTTGCAGCTCTATGTTGCTTAGAAAAATTTAACTACTCAGCGTACCGGCAGTGTCTGTATGTGGAGGGAGACCGGTCCAGGGCCCTGCTCACAAAGTTCATTAAGGGGGAGACACCTGTGTCACCCATAGTACAAATGCAGTCCAGGAAGGGAACCACAGTATGTAATCAATATACAATTCTGGACATCCTATCCGATCATGCGGCCAAAGTGTATTCAGAGCGGCCTTCCCTACCCCCAAACGTAGTTGCTGATTTTTTAGCCACCATTGGCTTACCCCAATTAGACAACACGGTGAGCAAAATGTTGGATGCTGGAGCTTCAAGACGAGCAAATCCCCCCCACCCCAGGAGTGACTGTTTCCTGTCCAAGTTTTAAAAGAGGTTTGCACCATTACTGGTGGACCGCCTTCTGGAGGTATATACTGAAGTACTTAAGAAGCAAACTCTCCCAAACCCTATGAGTGAGGCCCTAGCAGGCAAAATCCCCAAGGCAGACAGGGACACCCGGTTTCCAGGTTTGTACCGACCAATTTTCTTGTTAAATATAGATATTAAAATCCTGAGCGGAATATTGGCGGCTCGGCTCCTGCCACACATGCAGCACTCAGTAAATCCTGAACAGGCAGGGTTTATCCCCAAACATAGTACCACCCCTAGTCTAAGGAGGCTTGCTCACATATGCCACTCCCCCACTTTAGATCAGGACGATCATGCTTTGGCGCTATTAGACATGGAGAAAGCCTTTGATTCCGAGAATTTGTCCTTTATCTGGGAGGTCTTATGACTAATGGGAGCAGGAGGGGAGTTCCTTAAATGGATACAATTACTCTACTCAACCCCCCATGCTAGAATACGAATGGGGAGGTTGGTATTGAGTGCTTTTGCGCTTCAGCCCGGCACTACGCATGGATGTCCGTTGTCGCCTCTCCTATTTGCGGCGGTGATGGAGCCATTGGCAGCGGCTCCGATGAGGGAGCTGAGTGCGTGGGGGGATCTCATTGGGAGACACTAATCATGTGGGTTCAATGTACTTGTACGATACTCTAATGTACATTCAACAATCGCACAAGCGATTCCTACACTACTGGATATACTCCAGAGATTTGGTAATATTTCTGGATTACAAATAAATCCTGGAAAATCGAAGCTGCTTCCGATCGGTCGCTGCCTCAGAGATACCCCAGAGGGATTGCAGTTGTGGGATGTATGGAGGATGAGGTACCCAGATCGCAGAGTCTTCTCCTGTCATACGCCAGCAACTAATACGTTTAGTAGTGTTGTGTAGTTCCTATATTACCTATACAGGATCTGCGGGTTTGGATGACAAACTGTGGGATTGGTGGCGGACTGATTCTGTGCACCCCCACTGGATACGTTATCCTGTCTGTATCAGCTAGCCACTAGATCTCCTCTTATCGGGGAGAAAATAGTTTCTGGCAACCTCAGAACATGACAACCCTGATCCCTCAGGATGGTGGAAACAATATACAACTTTTCGCTCAGTCACTCGTGCTTACTTACTTTTGTCTCAGAGATACACAGAATAAACAGTCTGGACGTTTCAATAAGGATTTATTGACCAGTTGTTATTCTAGTGTAAAATAGATGAGCTGCAACAACCATTCGACAGTAGCAAAGATATATGATTAGCAATACTACAAAAGTAAAGGGATGGTACAGTTCTACCATCTTTCAGAAATCATGAATATATACATGTACTTTAAACACATGATAAAAAGTGCATACTCCTACGATGCCTCCCTAACTAGATGTACCTAGCATCTGTGTAGGTGTTATGCCAAGAATCCCTGTAGGATCTAGTCAACCCCATTACCTGAGAATGAGAGAATATGGGACCCCATCCTGGTCTCTAGTTGGACACCCCGCGAGGGATGTTAGACCACTGCTAGCTGGAGCGTCTGCATGCAGGAGCCTCAGCATCTCTGGTCAGTGTGTCAGCCGGGAAGTCATGGTCTCCTCTATCTTTCTAAGCAAGACATGCTGTATATATACCCATAGGTCTCCCCAGGGATCCTACCTTGCTGTGTTACTGTGTCGGCCTAAAGGATGACTTTGGGTGTGAACTTTATACAGAGCTATTATACAGGCGATATCAGTCCTGCTGTTAACCCTGCTGTGCTTCGAAGAAGTCTCATGCATAATGTATGAGATTCAAACTAGGGAAAAACCTAGCGTTCTGAATGCAGTGTCGTATCTAGGTAAAAGGTCTGTCCCTCTGAACCGTTATGTATGTAATATAGGGAAGGATATAGGTGAAGGGTTGTGATGTTGCCTGCGCCTATATAGGGTACCTATTTGGAATATAACACCCACTCCTCTTCCAACTGGACAACATATGTAACCCATTATTGTACTACCATCCTAACTAGATGTATGTACGCACAAAGTCTAAAACACATTTCTTTTGCCAAAATGTTTAAAACGTCTAAAAAATAAAAAAAATAATTAAAAATATTACAAAACTTGCAAGCCATAGCTCTAAAGTATCCGTAGAGATAGTCCGAACTACTATAAGCATTTGAAAGCCATGTATGCCCAAGAAATGAAAGGAATGTCAATTTTGTTTTATCGTTCCAAATCGAGTTTTGTTTAAAAAAAGGGCGAATTTCTTCCAGCACACGACTAGCCAAATGAGTCAAATATTTGTGTCCTGGCTGGTAGACGTAACATTTTTGTTGATTGCTTCTGCAGTAGACGCAAAGATTGCAGCATCCAGCTTAACAATGTAATTGAGATTGCCCGTGTTGTACTATGGCTAAATCCTGTTCTAGTATGTCCATCACAGAAGATACAATGTTGCCTAAGAAATATATCCAGGAGGTCAATGTAGTTAAGCCATTGTCTACCACTGTAGAAATTTTCTAGACTGATATGGTCTATTTCCCATAGTCCCTCTGCAGCCTCTTCTTGGGATATTTTCCATATTTCATTGTAGGCAGCATAAATGCCAGCTATATGATACGTTTCTGATGTGGTTTCCTGGGACCTAGTAAAAAATTCCTAAGATCCATATCCTGTGTGAGTAAGGAGAAGTGTTGTTTCACCTGTGTGAGTGTTGAGGTTTTTAGCCAATTGAGGCACAACTTCCCAACACTGTATGACGTCACTACCCCTGGATTTTGTGTCTGTACATAGCGCGGATCTGGCCCATGGATAAAAAACCCTCTGGTTTTACCCATTAATCGCGTCTGACAACAGTTAGTGTCTGTGGGCCAAATCAGCCATTTCTTTCATTCTTCGGGGTCTGATCAGTTGTATTGTAATATATCCTCTATCGTAATCTCCTTCTGTGATGTTATGTCACCCTCTGTGTGTGTTGAAGTCGGCATCCGAGGTGTGTTCAAGTCTTTGTTCTTGGCCAGTCCAAGGCAAGACGTCTGTTGCACTGTCTCGTTCAAAAACATGATTTGTTGAGGGATGAGGCATGCTCTAAATAACGCTTCTATTCCCCGCACCTGCCAATCTCTAGTACCCCAGACAGATTTTAGGCCTATGGTGTCTTTCCATAAGTCGAAGCCTTGTTCAGACAACTGGACAATAAAGGAAGCAGAGTAAATCTGTTTGGTGCTTGTTAACATATTTTTCTGTGCTGATGTTGGTGCAACCTTACAATATGAGGCTGGGTCAGACATATTAAACCTTGAAAAATATGGAAATTTCTGTGAAAATGTTTTGGAACTGCCTTCGGCGATGTTGGATAAGGTTCCCACTGGTGGTATGTGAACACATTTCTAGGATTAGATTGATTATGCAAAAAGTGATGACCATAATATTGATAACAATACATGGTTTCGAGTGTTTCACTGTTAGAAAACACAGCAGATTTTCCAAATCAGACAACATGTTATTAACAGTTTCAAAATCCCAATCATCAGAAAATGTACTTGAGGTAATGATATATCACTCAATGATATTTTAAATAAATGTAGAATTTTTAAATGTTCATTTGAGCTGAATATATTGAAATCAACCTTGTCCCACACTACACCATCAGGTATAGGAACTGGTGTAATTTTCACTGATGAACGTTTTTGTCCTCGATGAGATGATTGATGTGGTTTTAAAATTGAATTCACTTTTTGGGCTGAAGAGCTTTGCCGAATATATTGTCCATTAATAAGCATGTTAAAATCTATCACTAAGCCTAACCAGAAAGAAAGAAAAGTACTCTGGTAATTAGCCATAATTCTACCCATAGTGATACCAGGTAAGTTCATTTAAGAGTTCAGAAAGTCTTTAGCTTGCTGCTTGCGTGATTCTTGAGCTGGCGTCGTTTCAGGTTCACTTGGATCCAATGAAAACGTATCAAAGTTTATGAAGTAGCCGGAAGCAGTTCGATCAATTGTTGGAATTGCATCAGGATTTGTTGAAATCGTAGTTTGCTCTTGTTGAGGCATGTTGATTAAGACGTGAAGTGGACGTGGATTTTATACATATGTCTTGGTCTTGCTCAAGCTTAAGCCCTTACTGGACTGACATTTTAGCCAAACTAAAGGAGGCTACGGGTTGGGTGATTCCTAGAGAGATTCACACAGTCCTGCTGGGTTTATTCCCTCATCCCAAGAATAAAAACCTCAGTAGGAAATTTGTGATGCTAGGGCTTGTACTTGGCTAAGCCCCGAGTGGCCATATCATGGATGAGCCACTCGCTGCCAAAGGTAACGGTGTGGGTGAAAGATGTTTATGAATGGGCACCAGCAGTGGCAGTCCGATTAAAGCACATTAGACATGATGAAAAAGTGGAAGATTATTTACGGGCCTGTGAGGTATTGTTGAAAGATATAAAAGGAACGCAGGTGCCAGGGGCTCCCTTGAACCTGAATTCAGAAGCTGTGAATACTCCATAGATAACAGTGTACCCACCTACAATAGTGGGATGAACCATGGCTAGGACATGAGATGGTCCACAAATAGGAGTCCAGAAAGAGTAGAGGAGACATACAGACACAGATGGGAGTGGGTAGGGGTGGTATACATGGGAGTTTAAAGATTGTGCTATCAAGGAGGCATTATTCAGGAATGTGCATTATATTAGCAGAGGGAACTGGCTAAAACGATAGTCACAAAGACAGTTATCTGGGCAAGTCAGGGTAGTCGTTTTTATTCAGGAATAATTCCAGTACGCTGGTTTCACGGTGAAAAATCTTTATATGAAAGTGTTACAAGTCCTTTTAAAATTCGGAGTTAGATTTGCGAACTTGTGACAAACAGCCAACACGTGTTTTGCCCCTTTACATGGCCATTCGGCCTGGGGCTTCCTCAGGGCTGTACATGTACACATAACACATTGACATGTAGGGCCAGTGCAAAGTGCCACACACCATTAAACAGGGACATGTAGCCATACGAGGGACAAATCTGGAATACAAAATAAGATTGGAACACAACAACATATGATACATAGACACACAACATGAGAGACAAATATGGGTGAGAGCAAGCAGCACGTGCAGGGGGTCATAACGCAACAGATTGTATCGGTATCACCAGACACAGAGGGACTAATTTATGGCGGCAAGGCATGATATGCATATAGGAGCAGAGCATAATGGTAATAGAGATAGCGAGGTGAATTATTTGACAGTACAGATTCAAGCAATGCTTCAAAACAGTTGCACGTCATCATGTACCATTTTTTTTTAAACAGGCACAAACACAATTAAACGTGAGTGAGACAGAGGGAGAGGTAACATGCACAATATTCAAGACAGACAGAGCGAGGTACTATATTAAATAGTGCAGCGTAATGCATCATTAGAATAAATGTTTGTCATTGTGTAGCATATTATTTAACATGTGGAACGGCGGTAGCACATGAGAGAGGCAGGTCATGTATGCATTTGTGACACATAATAAACCAGTGTATACAGTTTGGGAAGAGTTGTGTAGCTACGTTGCAGGAGAAAAGGCATGCTTCAAGGTCGGGTTGGGATCAGAAAAATAAATAGAGAACATGCGACTCAATTTGTCCACGAGCAGTAATAAGGGGATATCATGTCAGTGTCAAATTCGTGGTGCACTAAATGGCTCTAGATGCGGTGTTGACCCTGGGCTCGCCCTGTCCCATGTGGTGGAGGTGCGAGTTGCCCCAGTGTGCATGGGAGGGGATGCGGGTGACTAGGAGTGATGCCTAATCCTGAACATCTGAAACAGTGCTGTGGGGGGGGTCGCTGCGGGGAGTTGCAGAGGGTGAAGCTAATTGCAGTAATTCATGTGCTCCTGGAGGCATCAGGGAAAAGATGGCTTACCGTCGTGATTCTCATATGGGTTTAATCTCCCTTGAGAACAGATGTGTCTATAGATCCTGGGTCGATCCAAGGTGAAATACGGGTATGCATTAGATTATCTCCAGGTTTGAAGATGGTTTGCTATAACGGGGGAGACAGTGGTGTCCTGTGTGTGAGCTTACCTACAGGGTCCTGGGCATAAATTCCCACCGGTACGTCTTCGGTATGAGGCTACGTCTGCACCTTGCCATAAGGAGGTTGACATTAAGTACGATTCAACCGCGTAGTGAATCTAGGTCAATGGGTCAGGTGACCAGTTAGGTCCTTGAAAATCGGGCGCCATCTGAGAGAAGTGGACTAGAGGTGGCTTCTTTCTGGAATAAACTAGGAAGGAAACTTTAAAAAGGAGCTGAATATGAATCCCTACAGGCAAAGGATAATCAAGCAAAGTGAATGAATGGGCGCTGTAGTTTTGCAAGAAAATTAAGTTCCGCCCGATGTCTTATTGCAGGCTCCATCTTGGAATGGTGTAGGCTGCTGGGAGAGCGGCAGGTGAGTGTCATGAGACCTGAACTTGGGCTGATGGGGCCACCATTTTGTCATGTGATTGAATGACGATCCTATTATTAACATTAATATCATTTGGGCTACAAGTCTGTGGCTCTGGTAGGCATCAGGTCCCAAAAGGAGCACAAACATTCAGGGAATTGGAAGTCTGAGCCTAGGAGGGACCTGAGCTTCGTTCTGGAAGGGACCAGACATTTGCGAGAGAGGTAGTGTAATATATTGTGTGAGCCCCTCCCATTAAACCCTACACAGTTGTTACGTGCTAAGGTAATAATATGAATTAGATGTATTCATCTCCCAGCCATACGTGCATTTCAGCATCCTTATTCAGACCCAGTGTCACTGTCTTGAATTTGAGAATGAGTTTGCTTTCTCTTCTTCTGAGTTTCAGTTCACGGTCACCCGCTCTTTTTGCTGGGCGAATTACTTCCAGACCAAAGAAGGTGAAGTCTTTCTTGTGTGGATGTAGGAGATGAAAATGCTCAGTGAGTGGATGGCCAGTATTGTATTTGTGTATGTTTCGATAGTGTTCTTGTATCCGGGTCCATAGTGGTCGGATTGTACTCCCACTGTACGGGCCATTGCAGGGACAAAAGATAACAGACTGTGAATTTGTTGCTGCAATCGATCCATTCCGTTATCGTGAATTGTTTTCCATGAGTCATCTCTACTGTTGTAGTTTTGATGATGCTCAATTTGCATATGCTGCAGTTCCTACATGTGTGGAAGCCAGGTGGTCTATCCAGAATTGTTGTGGTGGGCTTTCTTTTATCTTCAAATTCCAATTTGCATAGCAAACTCGTCAGGTTTGGTGCTCTTCTGAAGGTCATTCCAGGATGGTTTTTGAGATGGTCGTTGAGGTTGGGTGTATGTTGTAACAGATGCCAATGGCATTTCAAAGTTTTTCTTATATGGTTATGTCCATTATGGTAGTCTGTAATGAAGCGAATCACCGTATTATCCTCCTAATTTCTCTTAGGGTGTAAGGTGTTTTTCCGTTCAATTTCAGATGCCGAGGTAAGTGTCTTGATCAGTGAGCTGCGATCATATCCTCATTGTTTCAGTCGCGATACTGTCTCTTCTCCCTTTCCCATAAAGATCTGTTCTTCACTACAGTTTCGTCGGGTTCTTAGTAACTCACCCTTGTTGTAGTTGATGTTCCTTCAATATAGAGTGGAAATTAATTTTTTCTGTGGAAATGTTTCAGTACATGTCTTAAAGATATACCCTCTGCACCTGTTTCGAATGCCAATAAATATATATATATATATATATATATATAATCTACTGGCGGACGCCAGTAGATAGTTATAGTTAGGACCGTGTTTCCATAGGAAATCCGCAACATTCTATTTGGAATAACTTTGGCGGCGGTTGACGAATATATATATATATATATATATATATATATATATATATATATATATATATATATATATATATTCACTGAAAAAACCATAGGTTTCACACATGTTATAGTTAGGAATTAGCATTTAAAAAACCTTGCAAATTCCCTTAAAAAAACCATAGGTTTCACACATGTTATAGTTAGGTGGATATTTCACTCGTAAAAAACCAATGAAATTCCCCCGTTATAGTTAGTTCAGATAACTATAACTCTCGCGCCCGCAATCCTCTGCTCATGACGTCACATATTACATCACTCATGACATGGTCAGTGGCATCACTCTTGACATCACTGATGACATCATCCTTGTGATAGAGTGGCGGTCGCGCGAGTTATAGTTATCTGAACTAACTATAACGGGGGAATTTCATTGGTTTTTTACGAGTGAAATATCCACCTAACTATAACATGTGTGAAACCTATGTTTTTTTTAAGTGAATTTGCAAGGTTTTTTAAATGCTAATTCCTAACTATAACGTGTGTGAAACCTATGGTTTTTTCAGTGAATTTGTACGTTTTTTTAAATGCTAAGTTATGTATGTATTATTATTTTTTATATATATTTATTTTACAATAAACTATGTATTTTTTTTATGGTTTTTCACCATGCACGCATGGTGCGCGCACCCCCGCGATAAAAAAAAAAAATCAAATTAAATGTTTTTTTCTGCCTTCGGGGTCCTTCAGGGACCCCCTGACAAAGTCTAGGGGGTCAGGAACTCTCTACCCTGCCCCCTTTTCCCGTTCGCCACCTTCCTTTTCCACTCTCGCACTGAAAACAAACAAAATGGCGGCCAACACTTCCTGATTTCGACCGATTTGAACGTTGACTGATATGTAACCACCAATCAGAATTACGCTCGCGCATGTTGGGGTGCGCGCACCGTGTGTGCACGGTGCGCGGCTATAGATATTTATGTGCTTTAACTGCAATTTTCTCGGGAACTACTGAACAGATTAACTCCATATATGCAAAAGGCACATCCCTGACCTGAGGACTACCTCTCTGCCAAATTTCAAGTAATTCTGTTCAGCCGTTCGGGCTGTACCTTCGACTAAAGGTCCTATGGGAAAATGCATGGGGAAAACGCGTTTTGGGACCCCCCTTTTTTCTCGGCCCCCGCTTGACGAATCCCCCCCCCCCCCGAGACATTCAGGGTAGGAGCTGAGCGGAGCGCCCCATTAGTTTTTAAAATTTCGCGAGGATTCGTCAACCGGCGCCAAAGTTATTCAAAATAGAATTTTGAGATTTCCTATGGAAACACGGTCCTAGCTATAACTATCTACTGACGACCGCCAGTAGACAATATAAAAATCTGGTTCTACTAATTGGATTTAATTTGTTTTGGTGCCATTTTATATATTAAAATGTCTTGAGAACAATGGTATCTGATCAATTTAGACACAAGTTTCCCTAGGTGGATATTGAAAAGATGTTCAATAATTTGTGGCTTGACTTAGTTTGTCATCCAAATATCATTAAGTGAAAATGGGCATGTGATCATATAGGAAACAGACTTAGTGGTACAATTGGTGTGTGCAGTCTGGTCCAACTGCATATTCTCAGTGTTGAACCTGCAGACTGGGCAGTTCAGACATGAGTGGTGTGGCATCAGCTTGGGTCTGGTATGAACAAGATGATGCCGTAGCAGTTTCCTCCTATATATGAACAACGCGTTTCCAATGTTAGCCTCCCAACATCCAAAATGGCCAATGTTTTTTTCTGACCTTCTTCAATCAACCATAAAGTGGGGAATAGGTAGTCAACATGGCCTATCTTTCAAATATCTCTTTCAGGAAGGTTTCAAAGAGGGCAACTTTGTGTTTGTTCTTCTCTTACACTTCTGAACTGTTCTTTTATGATGAATTTTAGCAAGGAGTTTGATAAAGACGTAATCTGGTTGCATTTCACATGCTTTTATGTGGTTCCCTAAAACTAATCAAGGGGGATGTTTTACTTCAGGGACCATTAGTGATGACATTGTAACAAACAGAGCATTGTTAGTAGGTTAGTGGCATCATTTGCTGATAAGCATGTCTTCATCTGCATTGATAAAGTGAAGGATTTTGATGATAGTCATATATATCCTAAGTATCCTTTCTACAACTAATAGTGTGGCTTCTTCTGAGATACTTGTGTAGAGACATGTGCAACAGAACCAGGATTATCAACAATTACCCATCTGGCTTGATGTTTCCTACAGATATATCGTTACTGAAGGTAAATAACAAGTGCATCCGAAAGAAACATGTTCGTTATAGATTCCTTACCTTAGAATAGATACCCCAGCAATACCATCCCCGGTGGTGGGTCTGAGAACCAAGATCACACAAGAATTCCTGGAGAACAGAACGGCCAAAGAAGCCGTCTCTCCGGACTTGGCTGTCCAAGCAGTAGTGTTTTGTGAACATGTGCAGCGATGCCCACGTGGCTGCCTGACAGATGTCATTCAGAGGCACTCCCCTTCCCATGGCGGTAGTGGCTGCCGTCGCCCTGGTGGAATGAGCGCGTAGCCTGACTGGAGGCTCCTTTTTAGCTAGAGAGTAACAAGCCTTAATACAGAACACGACCCATCGAGTAAAGGTGCGTTTGTGTACCTCCCGACCCTTCTTTGCACCCAAGTAACAACAAAAAGTTTCTCATGCACCCGGAACTGTTTGGTGCGATCCAGATCGGAGAGCACACGTTTTGGGTCCAGGCGGTGGAGTCTCTCTTCTTGAAGGATGCAGAGGCGGAAAGAAGATGGGCAAAGTAATGGTCTGCCCGATGTGAAAGGCAGTGACCACCTTAGGAAGGAAGGATGGACGGGTCCGGAGAACCACCTTGTCCAGATGAACAGATAGGAAAGGAGGTTTTGAAGTAAGAGCATGGATTACTCACTCACTCTTCTAGCAGAAGTGATGGGTACCAGGAAAGCAGTTTTAAGAGTCAGAAGGCGTAAAGGACATGAGGCCATGAGGCCCAGCAGCCTCAGGGTCATTCTGACAAAAACCCAGGATAGAGGCTGAAAGATTGGAATCAAGCCCGAATATCCCAGACTCGCTGTTCAGGAGGATAGACCCGAAATCGTGCTGTGTCCCGAACCACTGCGATGAAGAGGAGCGTCTGAGAGGGAATCAGGTGCCACTTTGGTACACTGATGGAGAACCCCAGCAAATGCAGGATGTCGACCGTAGTCTGAAGGTGGGAGATGACTGCCTGGGGCGAGCCTACCTTCAACAGCCAGTCGTCGAGATAGGGGAAGGCTGAAACCCCCGATCTGCGCAGGTGAGCTGCAACCACTACCATCACTTTCGTGAACACCCGAGGGGCGCTGGTAAGGCCAAAGGGGAGCATGGTAAACTGAAAGTGCTCGTGGCCTACCGTGAACTGTAGGTAATGCCGGTGGGCTGGTAGGATTAGGATGTGAAAATAAGCGTCCTGAAAGTTCAACGATACCATCCAACCTTGCGGGTCGAGGGCAGACAAGACCTGGGCAAGCATCAACATCTTGAACTTCTCCTTCTGGAGGATGCGATTAACGTCCCTGAGATCCAAGATAGGACGCAGGCCCTTGTCCTTCTTGGGGACAAGAAAGTAGTGGGAGTAACAACCACAACATACTTCTGGGACAGGAATGCGCTCGATAGCTTCCTTGGCCAAGAGAGCCGTAACTTCCTGCTGGAGAAGGGACAGATGATCCTCCGACATGCGGTGGTATCTCGGTGGCATGGCTGGAGGGGTAGTCTCGAAGAGGAGGGAGTAGCCGCTTTGGACTATTTGCAAAACCCACCTGTCTAACGTGGTGGTGCGCCAGTGGGGTAGGTGATGGTGAATCCTACTGCCCACTGGTGTTTGATGGGCCTGAAAGGTCAGACTAGGAGGGTTTGGAGGCTTCTGCAGACAGGAGGGTTGGTGGACTGGCCCGCCCGCTGGCCCCCAGAACCACGCCAGTTGTTTCCACGTCCCTTTGTCTGCTTTGTCGCCAAAAAGGCGATGGCCATCAAAGGGCATTTCTATCAAGGTGTTCTGGACATCCCCTGAAAAGCCAGTGGACCTTATCCAGGCGTAGTGACAATGCGCAACCGATGTTGAAATGGTCCTGCCCAGAGAGTCAGCGGTGTCCAGCCCACAACGGATTGTAAACTTTGCTGCATTTCTCCCGGCGATACCAAAGGGGATGATGGACCGAGCGTTTGAGCAAATCAAACACTCACCCCCAGTCAACTGATCTGGGTTTAATCCATCATCATTCTTTAGCTCACTCCACCACCCCAGTTCAGACATGGCCATATGCAAATCAGTCTGACCCTGTGCCTCATGGGAACAGTCCAGCCCTTACTGCCAAGCCATGTCTTCCCTAGACCGGAAACAAGCATCCTGGGACCAGTTTCGGGTTCATAACCCTCATCAGTCAGGCTATCGAGAATCCAGTGGCAAAGTGAGCAAGGGACCTACGTCTGGGCATACCCTGCCAACTTAGGGTGAACAAAGCGATACCAAAGGGGATGATGGATGATAGCCTGGCTGATGAGGGTTATGAACCCGAAACCGGTCCCAGGATGCGTGTTTCCGGTCCAGGGAAGACATGGCTTGGCAGTTCGGGCTGGACTGATCCCATGAGGCCCTCATCCTCCTGGGCCGGTCAGCTGCCTTCGACACGGTCTGCCACCGCACACTATGAACACACCTACACAATGCCGGGATCCAAGAGAAGGCCCTGGACTGGACCAGATCCTTCCTCTCCGGCAGAACACAGAGTGTCCGCCTCCCTCCCTTCTGCTCCAATGCCACCAAGATCATCTGCGGCGTACCCCAGGGCTCATCCATCAGCCCAACGCTGTTCAACATCTACATGGCACCTCTCACCCGAGTCGCCCGACAGCACGACCTCAACATCATCTCCTACGCCGATGACCCCCAGCTGATCCTCTCTCTCACCAAAGACGCTCAAACCGCCAAAACCAACCTCCACAAAGGAATGAAGGCCGTCGCCGAATGGATGAGGAACAGCCGACTGAAGCTGAACTCGGACAAGACGGAGGTCCTCATCCTCGGTTCCACCCCTTCAGCCTGGGACGACTCCTGGTGGCCGACCACACTGGGAACAGCTCCAACACCCACCGACCACGCACGCAACCTAGGGGCCAACCTCTCCATGACTAAGCAGGTCAACGCCGTCTCCTCTTCCTGCTTCAACACCCTCCGCATGCTCCGCAGGATCTACAAGTAGATCCCCACTGAAACAAGAAGAACAGTCACCCAGGCCCTCGTCAGCAGCAGGTTGGACTACGGAAATGCCCTCCACGCAGCTACTTCGGCCAAACTCCTGAGACGGCTGCAACGCATCCAGCACGCCTCGGCACGTTTGATCCTTGACATCCCCCGCCACAGCCACATCACACCCCACCTGAGAGACCTGCACTGGCCCCCCGTCAACAAGAGGATAACCTTCAAGCTCCTCACCCATGCACACAAAGCTCTCCACAACACCGGACCAGCATACCTCAACAGACGACTCAGCTTCGACACCCCCACCCGCCAGCTCCGCTCTACCGGCCTTGCCCTGGCCGCAGTCCCCCGCATCCAAAGAACGACTGCCGGCAGCAGATCTTTCTCCCACCTCGCCGCCAAGACCTGGAACACCCTCCCCACCCACCTACGTCAGACCCAAGACCTACTGACCTTCAGAAGACTCAAGACCTAGCTCTTCGAGCAGTAGCAGCACCCCCCACCCCAGCGGCTCGAGACCCTCACAGGTAAGTAGTGTGCTTTACAAGTGATATGATTGATTGAATAATATGGGAGAATGTACCCCCTAAGAGATCCTTTTTGTGACAGGAATGTGGGTACCTGACCTCGATTGTGCCAGCACAGTGGCATATGCAAAACGATTTGAATTTAATTATCGTTTGGCTGTTTTACAGGAACTCAATGAATTCCGGGCATTACAAAGCAACGTCCAATTTAAACGCACTGGCACTGGGCAAGTGAAACCGGTTCTGGCAAGACCTGTCTGGACCCCGAAGATTAGGAACATGGCCAGAAAAAAGATTGTGGACAAGAAAGAGTTTGGGCCATCCACACCTGTACTTGTCCTCGCGGTTCAAGGAACAAGAACACTACTTCTTCCGCCTCTTGCCATCAAAAAAGAAAAAAGATTTGTGTCCATTGATCTGATCAGACTCAACAGCAGGCCACGTGGAATCCGGAGTAGCCGCAGATCTCCTCTCGTTACTATACAGGAAGTTCAGATGGAAAGACTAATAACATTTCAAGACTCCTCTGCGCACAATGCCGGAGTAGCAAACAACAGAGTACGAATTACACCGGTTGAAACAGAACAACACCCAAATGAAACTGGAAGGCATATTGCAATTCGACCCAACAATGAACTTCATGTCAACGTGCCTTCACAAGAAGCAACTTCCAGTTCTACAAACACTGCTGAGCTCCGAAAGATAGATCGAACAGTGTCTGGCTACTTCATCAACTTCGATAACTTTTCTTCGGATCTAAGTGAACCTGAGCAAACGCCACCCATCTCTAAAAAAGAACAACTTGGACAATTCTATCTCTGGCTGAAAAAGACTTATGCTGTGTCCCCTTGGCTGCATCTTTAGCTTGCATTGGGGATCCTGGTCCTGTTTATTTGGATTGGTATAGTAACTGTCTTTTTCCTACTCCTGAATGGACATTACCTACCTCAATGCTCTGCAGTACAACCTGTGAACTTGGTCCTGAAACCACATACATCTTCACACCATGAACAGAGAGACTTGTCCCTAGTGAACATTTCAGCAGTTCCAGTACCGGATGGTATAGTTTGGGATAGTATTTCAAATGGTGTATTTGGTCCTATGCCAAGGCGGGTAACGAGAAGAGCTTGGAGTTGGCGAGGGCTTGGGAGATGATAGTACAGGCTCTGCAAGACTACCTGCTGGAGCGCGAAGAACACGAACATTCGGAGGGTGGGGTTTCATGAGGCTTGGGAGACCAAATGCAAAACCCGATTGGCAAACTTTAGCGTCAGAACCCACAATTATAACCCACATCAGCAGCAGTTGGGGGGTGGGAAGGGTGGAGGGGAGTTAATGGGGTATTGCTGTAGTGATAAGAAGAGCGCCTGCAGAAAGGATCTATGACTGATGACTACAGGGGAACGGGGTTCCAGAGCAGCGCTCCTTGGGTACATATAATGTGATTACCGATAGGCCTTAGGAACTGCTACCACGGGAGGGCACTAGTGTGGACCTGATGCTGTGGACACGAACAATACTGGTGCCAACCACTCTGAGTGGCTGAATATACTTGGCGGCGTTTTTGGGGAGGGAGTTTGATGGGTATAAAAGCAGATACTATATTATGCTGTTGACCTGACATCTCTATGAGGTGATCGCCATGATACTCTGAGTCACTGTACTGGTACGCCGCCCGGCCCCCGGGATGTGGGCTGAATGGCTGTGTGCATTTTTATAACGACGGATGTGCTTTGAGATGACATGCGTGTACAGGTTGACTTAATGGATGCCTTGTTTATAACTCTGCAATAAAGACATGTTTAAAAAAAAAAAAAAAAATGGTGTATTTGGTCCTACTGAACATTTGAAAATTCCACATGTATTTAAAATTTCAATGAATGATTTCATTACCTCCAAGTACACTCTCTGATTATTGGGACATTGAGACTGTGAATACTATTCTCTCAGAATTAGAATAATCTGCTGCATTTCCTTACAGGGAATTGTATGAAGATACACTGACTTCAACAGTATATATTGTTACCAGCGCTATGGTCATCTCTTTGTGCACAGAGCTAGTGTTCCATGCACTATAAACACTTACCATCAATGTGAACATTGCCTGACACCCCGAAAGGTAGCTCTGCCACATTCGCCCAGAAATTTGCATATTTGTGCAGGGTTCAATACAGCAGACCCAATGTCATACTACTTTAAGTTAGTACACACAAATGCAACTGCAAAGAAAATGATGCAGACAAATACCAAGCTCATTTACTCAGCACCTTTTATCTCCCAACTGTCTATACAAGGTTTAAACTATTAGAGGGACATGATAGACATAAAATCCATCTGGGGGACTAAAGATTGGCAGGTTTAGGGAACAGAGGCTTTATTTGGAGCTTGCCTCATACCGTTACAGATAATATTCCTGAACAGAACAGTGCAACAAACTACATGCTACAGGATTGCAAAAATTAAAGACCTGAAAACACCATGCATACCCTTATGCATACCTATTGAAGGTATATCAAATGACACACTGATTAGTGAGGAGGTACTGGGTACAATTATACAGAATGGTACATACAATTTTTTGGCTCCCAATTGGAAGGGATGGTGGGTTTGGTCTATCAACACAGATAGGCGTCAAGCAAGATTCAAGGGTACCACCAGAGGGTTTAGTATCCACAGGTCTGACCCACGCTATGTACAACCAGACGACCCAGGGTAGCGACTTCTTATAGTGAAGGGAAGTTGTGCCTAGAATCGCTAAAAACCTCAACACTACAACAGGTAAAACAACACTTGTCCCTTCTAGCTGGCAACATGGATCTTAGGGATTTCTTTTTAGGCCCCCAGAAACCGCGTAAGAAACGCTTCTTATATGCCATCTACAATGTACTATGGAAAGTACCCCAACAGGATGCTGCTGAGAGATTACGTGAAATTGATAGGATTAACCTAGAAAAGGCCCTGGCTGTGGTAGACAATGGTATGACCACACTTTCTTCACACGTTTATTCACTGGGCAACATTGTGTCCTCGGCAATTGACATAATCGAACAAGATTTGTCTATTCTACAACATGGGCAATCTCAATTGCGCTCCATTATGCTTTTAAGCTGGACGCTGCAATAATTGCGGCCAGGCCAAATGCCATGGCAATACATTAACAGCACAAGTTTGTTCTCGGTTTACAATATAACCGACAGATAGTTGACTATGGCACCCAAAGATGCAAAGTACACCATACTGCTCATTGAAAAATTAGAGAAGTTACCTTTCACAGTACCTGAGTCACCATCTACTGAATGGTTAATTCATGGCTATATCACACTGCCAATCATGACATTTCAGTTCCAATACTGCCTTAGATACATCCAAGCAGGCAGGAATGAAGTGTTAAGTGATGGGTCAATACAGGAAACTTGGGGGTTACTGTATAGATATAGATGGAGAAATAAGAACTTTGAAGTTTTCTTAAGTGGTACTGACTGCGGGAAGGCTTTAAGTGGGTTTATGGTGTGCAAAGAAGTGTCGCTTCATGGAACATGTGATGCGTCAAAAGCATACTTATCTTCCTACTTGAAAGGCTCCCCAGCTGCAGTGATTCATCCGTTTTTTTAAATTACTTTTGAATGGAAGTTAGATAGTGCTGAGTGCTGAATGATCAAGGCTGTTGTGGGATGGCGCCAGGCATCGCATATCTAGTCAGGGTTGTTTGCTGTAAGCAAGTATAGTTTCCCCCGGCTCGCACAGTTCGGGAGGCACCACTGTGGCCTTTATTGAATGGTTCCAGTATACGGTTTGATTTGCTGAGCAGACTGAAAGCCATGCGGTTTCAACAAAATGTGGCCTTAACTTCAGCCCGAGAGACTTTTGATCTCCAGGTTGCAAGGTCTTCAGCAGAGATACAGGTCCTGATCCATACTAAGTTCCCGATCCTTTGCCTCTTCTGCGGATTTGGCTGCATTTTGGCCCTGTGTCTGACACTTCATTCCCCCTTTGAAACTCCATGCTTTAGGACCCCACCAACCAGCTCTGGCCTTCTTGTGTAGCAGAGCTCTCTCTGTCAGAGAGCCTCTCCCTGTGAGCCACTTATCACTTCATCAAAGCACAGGGCTGCTTTTAAAATGACCTCAGGATCTCAGGAGTCCACACATGCAAGTGCAGAAAGGGCCGTCTAAACTGCCATGCCCTACTATATACTAGGGACTTAAAGGTCATTTTAATCCCCCTGCCCTATTATGTACTAGGGACCTATAGAGTAGGCTACGCCAATTATAGGTGTACCCTGATATATTTTGTACCCTCATGTATGTATGTGTGTGTTTGTACTGTGTTTTCAATATAGCACTGGCCCTGGTTAAGTAGAGCCTAGGGACAGTCAGACTCTGTTACTACTAGTACCATCCAGCAAAAAATGGGGGTGCACAGGATACACAGGATGATTTTGCAACAGTGAGTGGATGGGTGATTTTGTGGCTTTATAGGTGAGTGGGTGAGTGAGTGTGAGGAAGGTTCTTTGGGAGACTATGTGGTTGTCTTAGTGACTGTTTAGGTGACTGAGTACGTGTGTTAGCATCTTAATGATTAAGTGTGTGACTATCAACATGGGAGTGGTTGTGTGAGTGCCGATACAAGTGAGTGAGCGAGTGGGTGTGTTAGTGGCTCCATGCATGAGTGAGTGGGTGCATGAATATTTGCATGGGTTTGTGAATAGGTGTGTGAGTGGTTGTGTGGGTGTGTGCATAGGTGTATGAGATGTTGAATGGGGTGTGAGTATGTGTCTAAGTAGTCTATGGATGATGTCATCAGTGATGTTATCAGTTATGTCATTTGAGACATCATCACTGATGTCACTGACCATGTTATGTGTGATCCATCATGTCATCAGTGCCTTGCAGTGGTGGCTGCTCCAATTTTTGGGTGGTGGTACAACGCGGTGGGGGGGACAGGAGATGAAGTGAGGGAAAATAATAAAAACAAAAAAAACGTACCGCATCCTGTGACACCTGCCTCGGTGCTCCTTTTCCAACACTCACTCAGGCCCAGGGAGCCTGGGGCTTTTCTCCAATCCGGCTGTAAAACATAGCTGGGTTAGAGAAACATGAGAGTGCTTGAGACGGCTGGCCAAACAGACATGCACACTTAGAAGTGCCCAAACACTCCTCCCCGACTATGTCGCTCGGAAGGATGGCCCCACCCCAACCCTAACCTCGACTGGGAGTAATGAAAACTAAATGATCAAGTGGATTTATTATCATTTTATTTTTCAGTGGGGCGACGCTCCTCCACCATAATGAAGGAGCCACCCTGGTAAGTTATAGGAAGTAACTATAACTGCTGAATTTCTATGGTTTTGTATGAGTGAAATCCGAGCCTAACTATAACGTACTTGTAACCTTTGTTTTTTCAGTGAATTTCTAAGGTTTTTAAAAATTATATTTCTTGACTTTAACGTTCCTGTAACCTTTGGTTTTTCAGTGAATTTCTACGTTTTTTTAAAATTCTATTTCCTAACTGTAACCTGTAACCTTTGAGAATGTGTATGTGAGTGAGTGCATGAGTGTCTCAGTGGGTGTGTGAGTGAGTGTCTCAGTGGGTGTGTGAGTGAGTGTCCCACTGGGTGTGTGAGTGGGTACGTGAGTATCTGAGTCGGTCTGAGCAGGAGTGTGAGTGGGTGTGTGAGAGTCTGAGTTGGTCTGCAAGTGGGTGCATAAGTGCCTGAGTGAGTTCTGCTTGTTTTCTTCCTTTTCTGCGTAATTACGACCTTTATATGGCCTCTTTCTGCTCGTTGCAGATCTTTATTTTTCCTCTTTCTGCTAGGCCTGGGACAAGCTCACGGAGTTTCACTGCGTGGAGTTACCGAAAAACTGTCAAATTTCACAGAGGTCTGTGAGTGGGCTGAGCATTGCTCCGCCACCCCTAATTAATTTCATTTGGCTGCTGAGAGTAGTTAGGGGCCAAGATCGCCTCCTGTTACCATCAGTAAGTTCCCCACAATGGGACTGCTGAAATTTCATCAGAGGTCCCACCCCCTTTCTCAACCGCTCTGCAATCGTGCCTCCTGGTGCACTACTGTTTGGGGGAAGAAATCCCCTTGGCGTCTGAGGGTCTTTGAGGACCAAGAAATCCTACTGCTGCCACAAGTAAGTCCCCAACTCCTGGATTGCAGGACCTCGTTGGAGGCCCGCCCCTTTTCTCAAACACTCTGCAAAGGGACCTTCTGAAGCACTACTGGTTGGGTAATGAAGTCCCCTTGGCTGATGATGGTTTTTGGTGGCCAAGAACCCCTATTGTTGTCTGAGCTGGTTCTGCTCATTTTCTCCTCGTTTTCTGCTCACTACTAACCTTTATTTTGCCTCTTTGTGCTTGTTTCTGACCTTTATTCTGCCGCTTTCTGCTGCCTCTTTCTACTTTTTTTTTTTTTAAACAGAGTTTTATATAGCGCAAACTTGACCAGAATCGGGTATCAGAGCTCTTTATATAGCAACAGTTGTATTACATGAGGACACATTCATTTTTTGTTAGGCACGAGGAGATTAAGTGATTTGCCCAGAATCACAGGATGTTCAGAGTCATTGCCGAGACTCGAACCCAGTTCCCCAGGTTCGAGGTCGACCGCCCTAGCTGTTAGGCCAACTCCTCTTTCTCACCTTTATTTTACCTCTTTATGCTTGTTGCTGATCTTAATTCTGCCTCTTTCTGCTAGTTTCTGACCTCTAATTTGCCTCTTTCTGCTCATTCCTTACCTGTATTTTGCCTCTTTCTACTCACTGCTGACCGTTATTTTGCTCTTTCTGCTCATTTGTTGCCTTTATTTTGCCTCTTTCTTCCCGTTTCTCACCTGTATTTTGTCTTTTTTTGCTTGTTACTGACCTTTATTCTGCCTCTCTCTTCTCTTATCTGTCCTTTATTTTGCCTCCTCCTGCTCTCTCTTTTTTCCTGGGAGAGCAGGGGGAGCCTCAAGGCCCCTGAAGTCCCAGTGGGCTCCCCGCCTAATGCCGAAGCCGGCATTGCTGCTGCACGGAGGGAGCTGCTGGAAAGGTAGCACTCTCCATGCAGGAGCAATCGTTTCATCTCTTTCCTTGCCTGCATGTCTGTGGGCAGGGAAAGAGATTAAACCTTCGCTTCTAGCAGGTGGAAGTACTTTGAGAGCTCCTGCCCTCTGGAAACAGAGTGTTTGTGTTAGAAATGGGATTTCTGGTTGGCTAGGGCTTGCGCCAAAGCCAGTCATAAACCACCACTCTAGTCAGGGCTGGGGAGTTACACGCCAAAGATAACTCCTGCTCACCCCCTTGGTAGCTTGGCACGAGCAGTCAGGCTTATCCCGGAGGCAATGTGTAAAGCGTTTGCGCGCGCACCCAGCAACAACACCCAAGGCCCACCACAAAGGAAACTCCACACAAGGTTATATATAAAAATAGCCTTTGTATTATACCAAAACACATTAGATGATAATCACACAATTTATACTGTACCAACTGGCACTGGGCAGAATTTTACAAGGGACTATTTACACGGGACAGGGTCACATGGGCCACTGTCAGAATTAGCACAATTCACCAAGTGTACATGTAGAACATAACACAAATTAGCACTGTAGAACACAACCAGTAACTACTGGCGCAATAATGACCTCAGCGTCATCACACTAGCATCAGGTATAAAACCTATCCTGCATCCATCACAGGGGCATAAACACCTTATGCAATTTCTCCTTGGTCTAACGCATCAGACCTAACCACCTAAGTATACCTACGCTAGGGGCGTATATCGCACAGGGAAGTACAATCTCCCTAACATCAACCTAAACAGGTAAAACAACCTCCTAGGCAGAAATGACCACATTTAGAGGTATAAAACACAGGGTGCGCAAAACATGCTATACACAGTACATTTCCTAGCACCAAAAGCATGAACACCGGGTGCGCAAAACATACTACACCGTACATTTCCTAGCACCAAAATCACATTAGAGTCCAGGTTGCGCCAGAACCTAAACGTAGCAGCTGCCCACTACTTGCTGGGCAGCTGGGGACAAGAACAGGGCCTAAACGCTGCTGCTGGCACTAAGTGCTGCGCAGCTGGGAAGGCAAATAGGCATGGGCTCTCAATGGCCCCTGATACAGTGTCCAAGACGTTGGAGCCACCTACGGGCTCTAAACACACCATGTACCCTGGAGCACACTGGCTCCTGAAAGTCATCTGCGCCAACCGTGGGAGCCATCTAGGCTCGGAGAACAAACTTGCACACATGTTGGAGTCCCTCAGACTCTAAAATAACAATATTGGCCGGTGTTTGAGTCCCCTCTGGACTCAAAATAAAGAATGCCCGCCTAGTTGGAGCCTCACTGGGCTCTAAACAAATATGCCCCGCGTTGGAGCCTTGTGGGCTCAGAACACTAAGGAAATGCCCCCGAAGCTGGAGCGCACTAGCGCTCTAAACTAAACACTGCCCCCGTAGCTGGAGCCTCCGGGGCTCTGAAAGGCAGCATGCACCACGGGCCGGTGGGGCAGTGAGGAGACATGCAGCTATGGGCATGGGCACCTCTGTGCCCTTACTTTGGAGCCCTCTAGGCTCTAAACAACAATCGTTGGAGCGGCCCACTGCCATGCGGGGCCGCTCTGACCCTGCCTCCCCCCATCCGGACTCACTCAGATCACTCACCGGCTGGGGGAAGCAGCTTCTTCGTCTCCGGTCTCCTCTGCGGTAGGAGCAACGGCACTCCTCTCGTGGCGTGGGCAGCGGGCGGGGCTCCTTCTCCTCACTACGGGAGCCCCGCCGACGACACTACCTCCTTGTCACTCGGCGCAGTCCAGCGCGGGGTGGGCTCCCGCCTGGACTCTCCCATCACTCCGCAGCACCGGGGCGCAGGGTAGGCTCCTGCCGGCTCCGGTGCTTCAAACCAGCCGCGAATCTTCGGTTGGAGGCGGGGTAGGCCCCCGCCCTCCTACTTCCGGTTGTCCCGGAGGCCCGCCCCCGGCCTGCCTGACTTCCTGGTCGGGCGCCGGGGGGGCGATGTTGCGGGCAAATGCCGGGTGGGCACCGGCTCTTTTGAAATACCATAAATCGAGGTGGGCACTCGATGTTAATATAGAAATTAAGAAGGCGGCCATGACGCGGGGTGGGCACCCGCCGAGATGGACAATTAGCGGGGTAGCACCCGCCGGGCAGCTTCACGGGGGAATCCCTCAGATGGGGATTCCCTCCACACAGACGGCAGCGCATCGCTGCGGAGCTCCAGCGCTCCTACGGGGCAAAATAAAGCGATATCGCGCTCCCAGGGCGCTAGAAGGCTGCACCAAGCCTGGACCAGCAAAAAGGTCCAAAAGATCCTGAAGGCGTCCAGGGGGGCAAAGCAGGGCCCAGGGGCCAGCACACAGGGCCCTCCAGCAGGGAGGCAGCCCCCATGGCGGTCCCTCCTGGGCCCCACCAGCAGCAAGCCCCCCTCAGTCAGGAGAGAACAAGCAATAAAGCGCTCCGCAGGCGCTAGAAGTAAGTTCTCCAGTATCCAGGGCATCCAGGGGCTGGGCAGGGCCCAGGGAGGCAAGCCTTCCCCTGGGCCCCAGCAGCAGCACGCCCCTGGTAGATTCAAGACAGAACGCAAGAACATTTTCATGGGGTCACAGCCCCTCTTTTATACACCAAATCCCTTTGTCTCAAGGGTGCAGGGAAGGGGCGAACCAGATACAACTGGTTCCTGAGCACTTTGTTTTGCTCAGCCCCTCTCCCTATTCACAGCACAGGCCAGGGTCATCAGTCGCACCACAGGGGACGGAGCCAGCATTGTGTGGGGAAAGCCCAGCCCTATTCAGGATCCAGGTGTACTCCTCCCACCCATCTAGCTGCTGATCTCCCTATTCACCACTGGGTGACTCCTCCTGACTCGGGGGATTCCCTAGCCCGTCACCTGACCTCAGCCAGCCAATCACCAGACAAGGCACTCATTTCACACTGCACACAGAAGTGCCCACTTCTAGAAGTGGCACTTCCACACTAGATACATGCACGCCGCACACATCATCGCGCAGCATTTTATCACACGAGTCCGTACATACCAAACTCGCACCTGCACTCCCCACGCATCAGGAACTACTAGGGACACATACATTCCTCCATGCATTCGTATGGGAGGGCAGGCCAACCTCACTACACGCACGCACTTTACCCTGGGACACAGTGGTAAAGTGCGCAGAAACCAAAAATCACTAACACAAGTCACAGTTAAAAAGCAAAAAGTTTCAGGGGTGAACTTGCCAGAAGGGCCAAGTCCAACAGTTTGCCTTAGCTTGGCAGGAGCAGTAAGCTCTCGCCAAGCTAAAGCAAAAACATAAGTTGCGGTGGTGGGCACCAGGGGACATAGCAGGAGGTGGCTCTGGGGAATGGTCGTCCCCAGGGCAATTATTGGCTCCAGAAGGAGGGCAGTGCAGTCCCCCTCCTTTGATTTTCAAGGTCCCATCCCCAGGGAGTTGGTGGTCCTTGAAGCAGACAACGGCCCGGGAGCAAGGGGTGCCGAGCAGCCACTCTCTCATTTTTTTAATTATTTGGCCCTGGGGAGATGGTGGTCCCTGGGGCCCAGTGGGGGTCTGTGGTGCCCCCCATCTTTAGGTGTTTTATAGCTCCGGGGGTGGTGGTTCCTTGGAGATCATGGTGGTCCGCATGGCCCCATCAATGTTTCAATAGCCTTGGGGAGGTGGTGATCCCCGGGACTTATAGAGCCCATGGAGGGGGCCCGTGCACCACCCTCCTTTTTTATGAAATGCTCTCAGGACCTGTCCCACCCACGGGCTCTTTTCAAAACAAGCGCCTAGCCCATACCTGTTTTTTTTTGCCTCAAATCTTCAAATATGGCAATTTCGCTATAAATAATTTCTTTAAAAAAATGCTTTTTTAACCTGGTGGGACCAAGTTTAGGGGGCTCAGGGTAGCTTTACCCTCCCCCCTTTCCTTTTTTTAACGTTTTTTTTGGGGACACTCAGCTGAAGCCGAATCCCAAGATGGCTGCCAACACATCCTGGTTAAAGTGTTGGAAGCCAATCACAGCTCTGCATTTCACTGCACAAGCTTGTCATTTTCCACAATTATTTGCAAAGAACCCACAGCCACACACATCATTTAACCAAATAACTGAAAGCATGATCTGTGTAAACAAATCTACCTTTCTGCCAAAAGTGGTGTAATTCTGTCCAGTAGTTCGGGCTACAGACTCGACTTAAGGTCCTATGGGACAGGTGATAGGCCCACCAATACAAGTGGGCTACCATTTTTATAAGGAGAAGTGTGGGAAAACTAGGTAGTAGGTCTGTTGTTGATCCCTGCAGATTCCGGACATTTTCCCACTCAGATACTTGAGAAAATTCTGAGATATATGCTAAAGTCTGATGTTTGCAGAAATTTCTGGGTGAGAAAAAGCAGTAGGATCCACATAAGCTACACCAGCTGGACTCCCATACGTGTATAGTTTTCTGAAATATCTGGTGTTGGTATGCTACCATGGGTGCTGGTTGATTCTGGGCCCAAACAGAGCAGCTACCCACAACCCCGGAAAAACGGAAATTCAAAGGGAAAATCTTGATTTCTTCATGTTGCATTTTGGGACCTTTCCAGTCTTCGATGACCGGCCCACCCACAGAAGTGGGGAGCTGGTATTATCAGGAAAAGTGAGAACCGAGGATAGTTGAACATTTGTTATTATGTTTGGCTTTCAAATATAAAGCAGTATGCAAGATGAAGTACTCCAATTTTTGAGACTCCAGAGGTGCTAGGGGTAGCACCCTATGACTTCGAGTACTTCCTGATGTGGTATTATAAAAGACTGCATGTCTGGATAATATCACAAAGAACTTGGCAACAGAAGCTGAAATATGAAAAGACATCTTTATTAAACTCAAATGAGTGAGACTACGTTGCACAGAAGCCTTAGCAACTGAATGAGGCAGTCTGCAGAACAGAAACCAGTGTTCGCTTTTATAATGCATATCATGCTCTGGGCAACACCGCCCTTCTCTTGCAGTTGGTCATTCACATATTTTACTTCAAAGAACAAACAGAGTCATGATTGCAATCTCACATTTCAGTTCAGCCAGCCCGCAATTATTTACCGAGCAAGGCTCAGATCCCACATCTGACCCCAATAAACATGAGCATCTCCTGTTTTGAGAAACAGGCCATAAGCAGGAACAAGCAGGTGCGAAAGTGATTAGCCGGAGGCTTGTGCACGATGAAAGGACTTTATGGTGTGTCAAGCCCTGATGCTAATCACAGGTGGCCGGAGGAAGGGGAGCTCGTGAGACCGGACTGACCTGGGGCAGCGGAGACCAGCTGCCCAGGTCATGGAGAAGTCAAGCAGAAAGCACATGTATTCTAAAGGCTCGTACTTGCTTATGTGTTTGTCTATGTGAGGGCAACTTATTAAGATGGCCATCGCTCCAAGATGGAACCCACGGAGTCAATGTATAATAACGTATACATAGTGCATTTGACAATGGGACGTTATGCAAAGCGCTTGTAAATACCGCATTAACCATTTGCGGTTTGCTAATACATGAATAAACAGGGGTAGGGCCCTGTCTTCTACGTGGTCCCAAATATCAAAGTACGACAGACCCTCCTTTTGCCCTTACATAGGCAATCACTATACTCATACTGATCTTAGTCCAGGTCTATAGACATGAAGTCATGGAGATGTTGCTGTAGCATCATCCTATTACTTAGCGACTCTCACGGGACACATGTAGTAGCACAAAGGCCACATATGGCAGGACAAAATAAGGAATACCTCTATCTAGGTGGCATAAGATCACACCCCCAACAGTTAGTGATGTTTACTACTAACTAGTGTCGATGCAGAAGCTGTATAGAGGAGTTGCTTACGAATTCTAATCTTTTAACCTGCTCATGTTCAGGAAAAGAGTGAAAAGAGTGAAAAAAAGACATAGGTTGGGAAGCGGGTGCAGAAGTCAATTGGGTAGAGAAAAACAATCCCACCCATAAATGACAATGTCATGTTTAAAACCCACTAGAAAACACATTATTAAGAATATTTAGACAACGGGAGAAAGTAGCGACCACTATTACAAATGAAACAATAATTTTTATGTTCAGGTGAAACAGTGGTGACCCTCATCAATGCTCTGAGGTGAAAAGGGGGCACCTTTCCACAGAAAATGGATTTTGTTCTGCTTATACTAGACAATGCCAGCAGAACAAACAGTCTTCTAACACCTAGTCTATACAATCACACGGAAACCTCTCGTGAAACCACCTATGCCCAGAGTCCGTTCAAAAAGCCTCTCTGGCAGGCTTCTATTGTCCATCAAATCTTCTTCTGTTGTTTTCTTTTGCATGGGCCTCTTCATTCAAGCCTTTCATGAAAAAAAAGAAAGTACTGCTCAGTTGGAGTGCCCTCCTGGCAAACACTCACAGCTCACGGTCTCAATGTTTCAAGGCAGTGCACCTGTGTCTTTCCTCTGCTGCAGACACTACAAATAGTATGCTCTTCATTGGTCATGGGCACAGATCATCTTGTGCAGACCCGGGACCATTCTCAGGATCCAACACTCATCATTCGGTATCAGAGGACGCTCAGGCTGCTCTTTCATGGGCACTGGAATGTAGTGCCTTCTGTCAATCTTGGATCCGCCGGTGCACTGCACTTCCATTGGAGCAAAGGAACAGAGGGGGTATGTGTGGCCAAAAACTCAGGCCAAGGGGCTCAAGGGACTGCACACTGTCAGAGGTTACCAGCACATGACAGGCGCTCTTTTGTACTGAAATTCTGTTTTTTGGCAAAACCAGCTCCTTCTTCCTTTCTGATGTTGAACGCCTTCTGATGAAGCAAGTGCGATGCTTTAAACAGTTCGTTGTATAACAAGGGGACTGTAAACAGGTGGCCTGCGGTCCTTCAAGGGAGTGGCCACACGCCATGGGACAATTTTGGTCCAGAATACACTGTCTTTCTCAGGAAGCAACACAAATAAAAGGCAGTAGGCAAAACAGTGCCTCTAAGCTTTTCAATTGGGTTTCCGTGTGAGAGCCTTCATCATCTAAGGGTAGATAACTACATGAGAATTCTATCTAAAATGGATGTCTTCACATATGGTGGCATTGTCTAATAGGGCAAACACACATTTTTTTTTTTCTGAATGATTACATATAAGTGTTTCTAAATTCCTTATCTAGGACATTTCAAAAGAGAAATCACATGGTACAGATTATCATAGGCATGTAGAAACCTTTCACATCAGGTGCACTAGGCAATACACAGGCTAATAGTCAGATATGAAAACAAAAGACAAGAACTAGAGGGTCCTGATATTTGCATGATTAGAACACATCTGATCCCACCAAAAATTAAAGCAGCAGGAACAAAAAGGGTAAAAACCACATTAAAAAATAGACATTGAAAATTCGTCATGTTCAAAAGGGTAAACGCAAGGTATCCCCTATTGGTATGGAAAACTTGTCTTACTATAATATTGAGTCAGTTAGCCAGGCTATCGCTATCCTGACAGTCAGGCTGGAAAACATTGAAGCAGGCCTAAGGAAAATTCTTGGAAACCAGTCTGGTCATACAAAAGGGAATTGTACATAATATGGGGGTTCCTGGTGCATCACTGCAGTCTGGAAGTATGTACCTGAACAATACACCTACAATAATAAATGGGCTGACTGGTGAAAGGAATACGGAAAAGGGAATTGGAACTAGGACACAACTAAAATCCCCAATCACTAAGCATAATGCGACATTGGGCAGGGAAGAAACAAAAGCAATAAAAAATAAAAATCTATAGGAAGGACAAGAATTTACTTGGGTGGTAGTCAGGCATGTGACATCACCAAGAGTACGGGTGATACACAAAAGGCCAAAGTCACATACGTTTTAACTCTACCGCTGGCGACTACACCATATACGGTAATCTTAGGTAATGTTCCAGTTCCTTCTGCAGGGAAAAATGAAAACCTAGTTTCCTTTCAAGAAGCAAAGGCCATATGCTACTTAGGAGAAAGGACACCATTACCTAATGTAATATAGAAATTAGGCCACCTTTAGTCACAGATCTATAATTTCATCCTTAGGTCCAATCAAGGATACATAAATGTAGGGCTGCCTGTTCCTTTAAGGGAAGGGCAGTATAACGTGACAGGTGACAGGTGACATACTTTGATCCTGTAGATCTTTTAGTTTTCTTTAATACCATTATAGCCAATTTAGACATGCACTGGTGAAGTGTTGCCTCTCATGTTCACAGCATGAAATATCATTAGCTGTGGAATTTAGTAACCAGAACAAGTTCAACCAACTATTGCATAGCGATGGGCATCGTCATGACTATCCCCATGCAATATAGGTAAACAAAACGTAAAGCCATCAGATATACTTGCTGTATATCAAGCACAAAAAAGCATAGACAAAACAATAGCATATGTAATAAAACGGTGACACACAACACCATGTCATGTACTTTATGCACTGTAAAACTGCAACCCAAAACCCAATATTTGGGCCTGTTTAATTTGTCAGGTTTAAAATACTTACCCTCCTTTTTGACAGTAGATCACCAGGCTATGGAAATCTGCTGTCAAACATAACTCTACTGTTTCTCTTCTAACATACAGGACCAGCAAGAACAATTCATGATAGAACCAAACACACAAAAATAAATTGCATTACTTAACTGTTACCCTCTTGTCAGTCCTTTCAACATCCAGCCACTCAAGTTTTACATTTCTAGAAATAAAAAATCGTTACACTGACACTCCATAGTAATTTGGCACCTACAATTTTCACTGTGAAAAAGAAGTTTTAATTGGGAATGCATTCTCACGTAGGCATGTAGCCTTAAATAAATTTTAGAAAAAGGCTGCATCTTGTTTTCTGTCTAAGACTTAATGCAACACTTCGTTTTCTGTTAAATAAGAACAACTATAGCAGGCATCATTCTATTTTCATTTTTAGAGCACCAATGTATCAGCAAAGCATTTAACATGATGTTTGGACTTTCAAAAAAAAAAAAAAACCCCTTTTCCCGGTGGAATTAAGTTCTTTAGTTTTAGTGATGCTATGGAGAAACCAGAAACCCCACCTTTAGAGGCCGTGTAGCAAGGTCATTCTGCATTCCACAGAGGCAAGGCCCTAATTTAAAAGGTCATAAAAGTCAACGTGGCAGCCTACTCATTGTTTACACTAAAGATAGCATCTCAGCAGCCTGACCGAGTTGCTCTGCAGCTCCCAACCCCCAGCTTCTGACACTCTGAATTCGTCAAAGCCAGAAGGCCTTCCTAATCCCTCCTAACTTGCAATAATTCGCTCTATGTTGAAAAATAATTTCTCCTTTTTAGGCGCTAAAAAAATTATCCCTATTCCCAGATTGTTAAACTACATGTACTGTGAATAATTCACAAAACTTAATAACACACATACCAGCTTTTAGAATAAATGCTTGTTGTAATCCTATGCAATGGTATACATTTCATCAACCTTAAGTGAATTGTATTCACAATGAGTTTTGATATTTTCTTCATCATTTAGTCATTTGCCTTTATTCGAGCTCTCTTATTCCCTTTTATATTAACATATGAAACTCAGTGCCTCCCGCCAGGTAATCACAATATTTTCACCCCTACTGCTAGAACCTGCAATCTCATCTTTCCTCTCCTACTTACTCAAACCAGTACTATATTCCTCTTTATTCCCTTCGTCAATACAACCTTCCTCACGTTACTCTTCATGTCTTTATTACTCCCCGTTCATCATCTCTCTCCCCTCCACGGCATCCTATTTTCCCAATCGTTCCTCTCCTTCCTACGCATTACCCAGTTCCTATAACCGTAGTTCTACATTTCTCCACCCCTCTATCATTACTGACTTCATCACGTACCTGCTCACAAACATTCCCCCTTTTCCTTCATCAAAAAACAATTCTCCATTTCTCTTTCTCTATGTGGGTGCTAACTCCATTAAGGCCGTTTTGTATTAACATCAAATAGTTGCGGGTTGCGACACCATATTTTATTTAATTTCCCCAAGTTTTTAACAAGGTCTTGTTTTTCATAGCATGTTCAGTGGTATCGTGACAGACACAGCTAAAGTTAGAACCTTCAACCCTGATATTAAAACAAGCCTTTGTACTGGCACATTGACTCATTGAGTCATTGGCACATGGACTCATTGAAGGCACAACCTGTAAATACATATCAAAACCTAAACGTATGCGTTTACTGAAGCCTGGGACACTTTAAACAGCACTCTGAATGAAAGAAAATGCAATTGAAACAGTCTTTTTTACCCAAATTCGATTTTGATATTTTAAGCATTAAAAAATGAATATCCTACAATTTTCTGGCGTAATATGCATTACCAGAATGTCTATTACATAACCCATGAGTCAGGCATTGGAAATAATAACTTATACTGTATAAAAATGAGCTTGTTTGCGCCTGCGCCAAGGGAAAATTGTACGCGCGAATGCTTGTCATTTTAGTGATGCAACACAACTTAAATCAAATTTTAATGCTAGGAGGTCATAGTATGAGTATTAAGCTTTATAAATATCAAAAAACGATTTTGAAAAGCACTTATTTTTTAAAATAATTTTTCCCATGATTAATAATTTTCTTTTTTTAAAAATCCCAATTATTCGTTTTTGTGATAATTCCATGTATAAAAAGCAAGCTGCATCCCTTGCCTATCATTTTGGACACATTTAACTCACAAGCCTAAGCGCATAAGCCCAATTTGAAACGCGCCACATTTTTGCGCCACTTTCATTTAAAAAGACGGTTCTGCCAAATTCCACCCGTGTTTAACTGGGAAAGTGCTGGCTGAAGGAGCATTCCTATCAAATATACTGCAGCTGAAAAGTTTGCCTGTGAACATTTAATACAATGCATCTAAGGAAAATGCTGTAAATTTATTTACTTTTGCAAAAATAGATAATTTCGTTTTTGGGGCCTTATTTATATCTATTGAATGTGGTTCTAATTTTATCCCTAAAGCATTTAGCGGCAGTTTTGTATATGGGCACAATTGCTCATTCTATAAATTAAAGAGCAACACATAGCTATTTTAGCACATCACATTGTTCATTTCTGGATTTTTTTCCTAAGTTTCTACTTGATATTAACTAACCAGCAATTTATTTAACAGACTGAAAACATCAGAAGACCCACAAACACACATTGAGCTCATTTCAGACATAAACAGAAAAGGGTTAAACAGACAATACAGCGCGCTTTTGCCATTTTTCATAAATAGCGCCGTCGCAATTTACTTACGGAAGTTGCACTAATGATAAAAAAACCACAGACATTTAAACACACAGTTGACTTACAAATCAATACGCATGACAGAAAGAAAGAACAGCTTACAGACTATACTTGAAACAAACCATTTGCAAATACTGGTTGTAGGTCATATTTACAAGCAACGCTTTTCAATAGTGTTCCAAAAGGCTGCATAAACAGCCCCACAGACAGATGCATGTCCAAGAAGCAGCGAATGCGCTCAATTCACTAGCTCTGCCTAGCAGAACACCACACAAAATCGTTGTGCATATCCTCATTCATGAAACTGCGCAGAACTAAGGATCCTTGTTTTGTATTATGTCATATTTTAATTCCCTGGGGATACAAAATCACCAAGGAAGAAATATGTTTCTAAATCTAACCTATTTAGGTATTTCCCACACTATGGTACCTTTCAAAACAAAAAGCAACACATATTTCCATGTGAGCTTACAAAACAGGCATGCCAAAAATACTGCTGAAAACGCAAGTATTATAATCAAAACCAAATGGAGAAATATCTCCTCATTACCCGCCTACGCAAATTGCAATTCGCATATCCAAACCTATACAAACCAAAAGCTGGCCAGCACAAATTTCGTAATTCCAAAGCTACATTTCCAAATTTGCTAAGATCAGGCATCTTATAGCTCACTAATCTAGCTTCAAACTTCAAGGGTTTATCTCTACCAATAAACTCGCAAATATGCGAGACCCTCAGTTTTGGTAATTGCAATGACCAAATCAGAAACCAAGAAACCAACCCCTCGGCTTTGGTAATTGCGATAACCAAATTAAAGACCCAAAGAACCAAATTGACTGGGAGCGACCCACTTATACTTAATTCTTATTCTTAATAATCAAAAGGTTATCCAAATTCTAATTGTCAAGTTCTACATGCCCAAACGTCTTTTATAATACTCACGCCAATTGGGTTCTTTTTCTCACCTTTTGAGTGACATCATGTGGAGGATCAAAATCAGGAAGAGCAGAAATATACCGGACTACATAATCAAAGAATCTCCAGAATCCCTGTGCACAGAGTACCTTCTTGGTAGAATTCCGTTCTGTCCTTCCAGTAGATTTCAGTCTCCTGACCAGATCACTCCCACAGAAAGTCACTTCTTTGATGAGGCCCTAGCTGGTGGGCGCCAACTGAAGTACTCCAATTTTTGAGACTCCAGAGGTGCTAGGGGTAGCACCCTATGACTTCGAGTACTTCCTGATGTGGTATTATAAAAGACTGCATGTCTGGATAATATCACAAAGAACTTGGCAACAGAAGCTGAAATATGAAAAGACATCTTTATTAAACTCAAATGAGTGAGACTACGTTGCACAGAAGCCTTAGCAACTGAATGAGGCAGTCTGCAGAACAGAAACCAGTGTTCGCTTTTATAATGCATATCATGCTCTGGGCAACACCGCCCTTCTCTTGCAGTTGGTCATTCACATATTTTACTTCAAAGAACAAACAGAGTCATGATTGCAATCTCACATTTCAGTTCAGCCAGCCCGCAATTATTTACCGAGCAAGGCTCAGATCCCACATCTGACCCCAATAAACATGAGCATCTCCTGTTTTGAGAAACAGGCCATAAGCAGGAACAAGCAGGTGCGAAAGTGATTAGCCGGAGGCTTGTGCACGATGAAAGGACTTTATGGTGTGTCAAGCCCTGATGCTAATCACAGGTGGCCGGAGGAAGGGGAGCTCGTGAGACCGGACTGACCTGGGGCAGCGGAGACCAGCTGCCCAGGTCATGGAGAAGTCAAGCAGAAAGCACATGTATTCTAAAGGCTCGTACTTGCTTATGTGTTTGTCTATGTGAGGGCAACTTATTAAGATGGCCATCGCTCCAAGATGGAACCCACGGAGTCAATGTATAATAACGTATACATAGTGCATTTGACAATGGGACGTTATGCAAAGCGCTTGTAAATACCGCATTAACCATTTGCGGTTTGCTAATACATGAATAAACAGGGGTAGGGCCCTGTCTTCTACGTGGTCCCAAATATCAAAGTACGACAAAGAAGGAACACATTTTGCAAAATGCCGTCTCGGCAGGGGAGGGGTGGCGCAGCAGCCAGAGCGGCTGATTCCGGAGCGCGGGGCTCACGGTTCGATCGCCAGCCGGCATTCAGCTCAGCATCGTGTGACTCTGGGCAATAGCTCACTTAATTTCCTCAATGGCTCCCCTGCACCTGGATACCCTTAGGGGAGATAAGTTTGTGCTTCACAAATGTGTAATAGTAGTATCATTATTATTATTATAATCGTATATAGAATGGATGACCCCAAATTTAGAATCATGCAAATAACCACTATCCCTAAACTCAGATTGTTGGACATATTAAAAAAATACATAACTTTCCTTTCTACCCATTTGTCATTCATTAGACTTTACCATCTGAATAGATGCATAGTGGAAATACAAGGAAAATTTATAAGCTGCAGCCCAGTTGATGGTTCTGTGTATTGCATGTTTTTGGAGAGTCAATGAACACTATTTATCTGGGTGAAAAGTAGAGTCTGACGAACCGAAAGGAATATATATAACTGATGGTGATGTTCTGTACTTGTATGTGAGCAGTGATACAAGTAAAATAATATTTATATTATTATATTTGTATAATAATAAAATGGTAAATAATGTATTTTCTAATTCGACTAGAGGATAAACTACCGCAAAGATGCTGCTGGGATATTGTAAGGGAGTTCCACCATCCCATGCTGAGTTCTCAAAGCACAATTATTGCCTTCTTCATAGGGCGGATGGTCCCCATTCTATGAACTATTGTAAAACCCAGTTACAAGGGTATTATCCAGGAGGACACATTGGAGCATCTACTAAAAAAGGACCAGAAAAACAGGCGAGTATGGTTTATGTGTTTCTGTTAGTGTCGCTGTGGTAGAGGGTGACAAGGACAAGATCGGTGCCTAAAAATCCATACCCTAGACAGGGCTGAGCCCGAACCCAATGCCAACATTACATTAAAACAGCAGCCTGCAAAAGACCAATGCCTCAAACTAACCATCCATCAAAACCAATTTCTAAAAACCATATAACATTTGTTGACTCCTTTCCATATCAGTTTCCTCTTTGCCATACTTTCGAACTTTAGTCTGAATCACTAGTGTTCGGGATAGGACATGCACTTCCTACTTGACCGAAGAATTCAAAAGTTGGCAAAAAGAACTATTTCTATCGCATCACTGACTAAGCTAGTCTGCTTTCTGCTAATATTCTTCCCTAAAACCCAAATTACTAAATTCTCAAACTTGCATCAAAATGTAACCATAAAACAAAGCCCAACAGTAGTTTCAGTAACCAACACACATCTAAGTGGTGGAAACTCATCACAGTGGCACATGCACGCTCAGCTTGGACTGAGTGGTAAGTGATAAGTTTTACTTCCACATGGTCAAAACGGGTGAGGATGAGTTTAAACAGAAATTCAGGGGTACGCTCAACAATGTTTACTTGATGATTAATCGTAGTTAAGTCCGTAACAAAGGATAACATTCATAATGAATGTGGCAGCAGCTGTTTAAGGGGGCATTTTCTCTAGCACTGTATTCAGAGCCAGGAGATGTCCTTATGCATTGTGGCATACGCAACTCAACCTCTACAGACCGGACGAAGGGAGGGTGGGGGTAGGGAGGACCTTTTGTGCTCCTGCCTTCTTCAAAACAAGCATTTGCAATGCATTAGGTCTCGCATTTACGCGAGTTTGAGCTATTGACATTGCAAATAACAATGCCTATTGGCATTGTCATTTACAATGCCAATAGCTCAAACTCGCGTAAATGCGAGACCTAATGCATTGCAAATGCTTGTTGTTAAAGGGTTGCAAAAGAACACAGGTAACATTTCATGGCATAGATTGCTACAAATGATGGTGAAAGGCTGGTGACAGATTGTGAAATACAACCTTTTGGTCCGGAGATTATGAACCGCACTCTGCAGCAAGCATATGAATCTACTCCGTTATCTTGGCAGCATATACAAAGTTATGAAAGGCAGTTACGTTGATATATTACATTTTAGTGGTGGTGTTAATGTGTGGGAACAGCGGGAAAGCTGCTGGCAGCTGGTACAGGGGCGGGATTCCGTGCTGATAGTAAGGCAAAGCAGCAGAAATTGATGAATGACGGGAGGCAGTTGGTGTATGGAGCTCAGATGGGCGTTTTGCAAAGTGTTGGGCTTGAAGGGTTCATTCGCAGCGCCTGTTGTCTGTAGTAGGGCACTGTCGTTAAATCATTGAGTGTTTGAAAGGGTGCATCTAGGGAAGCCTGGAAGCTGCAGCGAACAGTGGCTGCCTCCAGTCTCTTTGCCTTTTCTTGCACGCTTAAAAGGCAACACACTCCCAAACTGCAAATGTTAAGGTGATTTTCATATTGAACAGATTCCATGACATCCGGAAAACCCCACTCAACAGCAAACTAGATGATATTGCCGGAAAAGTGAAAGAAAAAGAATCTCTCCCAGAGCCAAGGCAGCGGATGCAACAACTACCAAACCACAGCAAAACTAGTGCAATTGTCCTACAACTGAAGTGTTCGTTTGGTCTCAATAGTGCTCTTTCCGAGCAATAAAGTTGTCTGTTGAGTGAATTGAAATGGCATCCTTTGGAAGTATTGGTTTGAAATGCCCAAAGCTGCAGCGCTGTGCAAATGTGAACTAACGTCCTATTGTGGTGGAGGCCTTGTCATTTTCAATACAACCAACTATTAGGCTTATGAAAGTCAACCACCCCCTTCCTAAATCCCACCAGAGGCCAGTCTCCTAGCTAACTTCAGAATTACCGGTACTATGCTTGCTGGTCTGAGTGAGGATTAGCAACAAAGCTGCTGTTGTCTCTTTCCCCCAAAACCCCCATCGTCCCGGGACACTGAGCTGATCCGTCCGAGTCTGCCACTGAGATCTGCGCACAGAAGCGGTCACAGCGGTACGAATGGAAGGAACACAAGCAAAAGAAAAGAAGTGCTGACCTGAACCTAGTTTGTCCCTTGTTTCCTTCTATATACCTTATGCACATGTGCTGTGCATTAAAGAAGTGAGGACACTCGCTTCTCCCGCTTCAGCTGTATTTTTTTACACACACCAGGTTTCACTATAGTCACTGAAAGCAGGTGCCAGCAATGTAACACCAGCTAAAACTCACGAATATAGCCCCAAATGAAAACTCAGAGCTTATACAAAATAAAAAGCCCAGCACAGATAAACGTGAAGCTTGGAAAATAAATGCCGCTCAGTGGCGCTAGCAAGGGAAGGACAGGGTACAAGAGAGGAGCTGGGTACGGGGCGGGCTGTAAAGATTAACAAGCGCGCACTGAAGCGGACGAAGAGGGAGTGGGAGGGGGGACTGGGGGCGGGCACGCAGGCTGCCAAATGGTGCGCTGATCGCGATTGCGATCACATCACGGCGAAAGTGAAAGCAATCAGCTGTATTTTTTTACACACACCAGGTTTCACTATAGTCACTGAAAGCAGGTGCCAGCAATGTAACACCAGCTAAAACTCACGAATATAGCCCCAAATGAAAACTCAGAGCTTATACAAAATAAAAAGCCCAGCACAGATAAACGTGAAGCTTGGAAAATAAATACCGCTCAGTGGAGCTAGCAAGGGAAGGACAGGGTACAAGAGAGGAGCTGGGTACGGGCTGTAAAGATTAACAAGCGCGCACTGAAGCTGACGAAGAGGGAGTGGGAGGGGGGAGTGGGGGCGGGCACGCAGGCTGCCAAATGGTGCGCTGATCGCGATTGCGATCACATCACGGCGAAAGTGAAAGCAATCAGCTGTATTTTTTTACACACACCAGGTTTCACTATAGTCACTGAAAGCAGGTGTCAGCCATGTAGCACCAGCTAAAACTCACGAATATAGCCCCAAATGAAAACTCAGAGCTTATACAAAATAAAAAGCCCAGCACAGATAAACGTGAAGCTTGGAAAATAAATGCCGCTCAGTGGCGCTAGCAAGGGAAGGGCAGGGTACAAGAGAGGAGCTGGGTATGGGCTGTAAAGATTAACAAGCGCGCACTGAAGCTGACGAAGAGGGAGTGGGAGGGGGGAGTGGGGGCGGGCACGCAGGCTGCCAAATGGTGCGCTGATCGCGATTGCGATCACATCACGGCGAAAGTGAAAGCAAACCAGTGCTTTCAGGCCTCCAAATGGTGCGCGCGCCCGGCCGGCTCACATGCACTGTATTTGGAGGCCTGAAAAGCCACTGTTTGCACTTCCAAAACTCGCTTACTATAAGTCTCGCCAGAGCAGCGCTAATGCGCTTTCTCAGACGAGACCTAAACAGGGGCAAGAGAGGCAGTGGCACCCTGGCAGCTAGATTTCAATGCCTGAAAAATGAGGTTCCTCTCAGCTCTTACCAGCTCAGCAGACCTCAGGGTGACTTCATGTCACACCGCTCTTATCACTGAGCCCGTACTTTTGATCGCAGTGCAGAAGGCAACCAATTGTGGAAGTCAGCTGAAATGCCACAATAGGCTTGAGTCTGCTGACCCAATCACGAGCACTTAACTCCAAGCTGCGCACTTAAAGTTGATTTAAAGGTTATTTGCCATTATCAGGAGCTCTTTTAAAATCAATTTCAAATTAGGGGGTCATGGTCAACTCTTGAAAGAGAGTCAGGGGGGGGGGATTGGCACAATTCCAGTACATTCACCATGTGATATGAAAATTACAAACTCTTAAATTGACCCAGACAACAAACCTCACAAGATGCTGAATATATCTGGAGCAGAACTACTGCTGTGTTTTTAGAGTATGGGAAACCGTCCATGGTATTAAACTTTTACAAGAGACTGGCTTTATTTTAATAAACACAACTGTGACATTTTGATAAAAACAACTATGCTATAGCAGGTGTAGTTTCTCTTTAGAAGGTGAATGCAGAGGTTCATTATTGGGTAAAAGCCAGAAAGCTCCTGTCGAGGTAGAGACGGTTATAGGATTAAGGTGAGTGGCATGCATATTTGCTTTGTAAGAATTAAGAAAAGTTCATTTTGAAGCCCTTTTGGAACCAACAGATCGAGGGAATACATTAATTTCGTCTGACCGGAAACTCCAATTAACATTTTTTCACTTTCCACTAGTTTAATCATTCTCATCAGTTCAACTACAACGGATGGATTAAATAAGACAGCAACACAACTGAGAAATGGTACACATATTTACATCTAGCATTTCCCAACCATGAAAGAATGTACAATTCTTCAACAGAATAAAATTATCGGTTTTACAGACCCACCAATCTTTCCTTCTAGTAAAGGGCAAGCGTGCGTCTGGAATGCACTACTGAGTACCGAGTGGGGTTGGAGAAGATGGCGGTTTTAGATTATCAAATAATGCCTGAAAACTCACAAAATTAGACTGTTCTCTTTGCCTGGATTGGAGTATTGTGTCCCCCTTGAGCTTCGGCTCCTTAATTCACATCAAGATCAGCTCACGGACTGTACAGAAAACTGTACCAAAGCAGCAGCAATATTTAGGCCAAAGGCGCATGCACAGCTGTTCCAAGGTCCCAGACACTATTGATTCTGTGTAGTTCCTCACTCTGTTCCTTAACCCAACACTAGCAGGATAGATTCTTGATTGGTGCTGAGCAGTAGGGACACATCAAGGATCATGGGGAAGGTATGAAATGAAGAGAATTAAGAATACGAGCTTTACCATAAGAGATATGCAGATTTTTACCCAATGCCCTTCACTCAAAAGAAAACTATTACTGGCGTTCGTTTGTAAGATGTGTGGGCTTGCCAGATGGCTCATTTAGAGGAAGAGAAGCAAAGAGAAGGCATGAGGCAGAGATGCATGGAAAATGTAGGCAAGCTAGTAATTTTAGGATTTGCACTGAGACCTGAACAGATGTGTCTTCAAAATTCTTCACGTCTTCACATGGTCAGCTTCAATGCAGAGGAACCGTATAGAATGTGGCCTAACGGCTAGAGTGGTCGAGCTCGAAGCAGGGGAACCCGGTTCCAGTCTCGGCAGGGACGCTCAACATCCTGTGATTCTGGGCAAATCACTTAATCTTCCCGTGTCTAACAAAATGAATGTGTCCATCTGTAACGCAACTGGTGCTCATTTAAAGTGCTCGGATACCTTCGGGTCGAGTTTGCTCTACATCAAAATGAAAAAATAAAAAAGAAGGAGCCTTTTTACAACAATGAGCCAAACCCAAGACTAATACGAGTCTGTTAGCAACCTTTGGGAAAGTGCCATTAAGTGTTTGGTGAAAAGGTCAGAAATCAACTGATGTGCAGATTGACTTTAGCTCTGAGATGTAAGAAAGGGAGATGCAGATCATCTGCCCTGGAACAGATCTTGAAGGAGGCACTGCCTACACAGACTCTGAGGCACATAAAGCTAGGATGCAACCGCCGCCCAAGGTGTACATGCCTTTAAGAAGAGGATGGACCTTTTGTGGAGTTTAAAAGTTTCAAGTGAAGGAATAGGAGGGAGAGAGAGATTAATTGATTTGCCCAGAATCACAGACAGAGGGCAAGCTGGGACTATAACCAGGACCACTGGAATTATGCTGCAGGGGAGAGATACATTTTGTTTAACAAATTCTGCAGCAAGAAAATGCACAGTATGCATTGTAATTTTTGTGGCAGGATGACTTTATTATTTCGTTATTTTTACCCTTTAGGACTGCCTGGGAAAATGGCTTCTCTCATTAGTATCAGTTTAACACCTAAATACAGCAATCAGCAACTGAAATGTGACCAGGTAACCAATGGAAAGAGCCTTCTACTACTACGTAGCAACACGCGCAGCAGTTCCTTAGGGTAACTTTTGATACTTTTCAGCTAGACAAACATTTGCTGTAAAAATCTGCATATGTTGTATTATGTGGCAATAGCAGCAAATCCGTATTTAATGTGGAAAATGCTGGAGTGGAACCTACTTTTTGTGTTAATCCTTTTAGCCCGTAGAGAAATATGTATTAACTGGGTTAGCCCTGTACCACCAAAACATTTAGACTGGTGGAACTCAATTGGTAGAGTGAACAAATTAGATAGAAGTGGAAGGCCCAGGAAAAAATACAATTTTGGGGAAATATGGGAGCACTTTTTTAACCATAGCGACCAAAGATAAGTCCAATGATTTTAACCTAGGCAATACTCAAAACGAATATACTTGGTCTAAACAACCAAGGGTCGTTGGTTTTCTCCGCTGGGAAAGTCGAAACAGCAGTACTGGTTCCCATTTCAAAACCTGACACAAGTATTGCAAAATGAGGACTAAAAAATTAAAAAAAAAAAAAAAAAAAAAAAGGAAAATGCTGGAGTGGATGAATCACATATTTGCTCAAGGCACCACTCTAACCCGAGTCTCTTGATTGACAGTGTACCACAAGAGTGGATGGGAAGCTGTTACTTAGCGGATTTAGTACAAATCCGTGTGATGCCAGTTCACCCTGTCCACACAGGCCCAGGAGAAGCCGTGCAAACTCAGGAGATGTGACGCTCCCCTGGGTGACTGTGGTGCTGATAACAAGAGTGTGATGTATTTTAGGGCTGACATGGTGGTGTAAAATAGGTCGAGGAGGAAACTTCTCACAAGAGCTGAAACAACAAAAACTCAGAAAAGAAAAACAATGCAGCCTCTTAAGAGAGCGAAATTGGAAACAGCACAGGGAAGCTGCATCTGCCATTATTGGTAGCGATGGTATAGAGCGCTTTGAAGCCAACCGAATAGGAGCAGCACCTTACAAGACAACATCAGAAAGAGGTCTGCACAGAGGGAGGTATAGACTTTGCATTGAAGTCCTTGTTTCCTTCAGGATTGGAAAGAAGCCACACCATACTTAGCGAGTTCTGAGAAACAAGCAAGCCTGTGAGCCTCAACACTAATATGTCACCCACGTACACAATAAGCCGCAACAGTACAAGAAACTGTTTACACTTTCGTGAAGAATCTATCTTTTAACGTCCAGGGCAAGGTGGAAAAAAAGCACACAAGGAAAAAAAGCTGAATGCAGAAAGAACGAGATTGGTAAAACCTGAGCCGCCCTCGCTGCCAGCAAATTCATGACATTCATAAATGTGTCTCAGTCTGTGGGAGGACAGCCGGGATAAAAGGCTCACTCTGGTGCATCGCACCTCCCCGTGCCAGCACCCCCCTTTCTGAAGCGAAAGACGCTAGTAATAAAAGCCTCACTGTCTGAGGGGGGAATGTATTTACACAGCGCACACAAGTTTATTGTACGGAGAAGCTGTGGCTAGACAGCCAGTCAGCTCGAAAACTATCAGCGCGCACCAGAAGTTGGAAGAAAATGCGCTTGCAACGCAACAATTTTACCTATGCACTTGGACGCTGACAGAACCGCCAATAAAACAAGCATTTGCAATGCAATGGGACTCGCATTTACGCAAGACCTATTGCATTGGAAACGGGAATGCGGGCGGGCACGAGAAGGCACGAGCATGACCAGGTGGTGCCCGGGAAGGGGGCCCCAAGAAGTTACGGACTGCGGGAGGGGGGGGTTGTGACAGGAAGAAAGTAGTCTGTGCAGTAGAGGGGCCAGTAGCCAGGGGTGGGCACAAATGACAACTTGGCCATCATGGGGAGGGACTAACTAAAATCAATTGGAAGGCAGCATTTAGGACCTAAGCCAATGAAAAAAATTGGCGGAGCTTCCACAAAGCTTCCACACTAAATACTGCATGCCTCGCAAAGCCAGCAGCGCAACCGCTGCAACGCTAGGCTCGACCTAAAAAGTTACTTTTTTTTTTTTTACAACTAAGCCTGTTACCAAAACCTGGGATGAGGGCGATTCCATCCCAGCAAACCTTTTACCAATGTAATTGTTAAGGAAAAAAAGCCTGCTTTCTTGCACAGCACTGTTTCCCATTTCACCTCCCCTGCACAAAAAATTATTGCAGAAAAGGGCACAATTTTGACATTCATGGCTTAGCTAAATTGATTATTTTTCTAACCCAATATTTTAGTGCAGTATTAAAGTTATTTTTTTCAATAAATGTTTCCCTGTTTGAAAATAAAACTATTTTTCAAGATAATTGACTCAAAGTAAACATATAATCTAAAGGAATGTAATGATTAACGTGTAAAAAGGTCCTACGATGCAATCTTCCCTGGTCTTGATTATTATTGAGATGTTTCTTGGGGTGAGCTATGGTGTAGGACCTCGTTAAAATATTTCGCTCTTCCTTCCCCCTTTGTGATTTAGAAATACATAATCTGAATCGCATAATAGCAATGTAGGTCCATATTACACAGTTACCAGTTATGAAGCCTACATGATATAAATATATTATAATAATGTAGGATGAGTTTTATTTATATACTCACCAAATGCAGATTCTTTTCCTAGTTCTGTCCCATACAAAAGCATGCTGTCCCCTAGCAGCGCCTCTTTTTGAGGATACCCTGTTTGTTTAAACTGTCCGCTTATCTTCGACATGCTGTTGAGCATTTCCAGCTTCGCTCTGTGGGCTTAAAAACACTCTCAGTTGTAATTTCTCTGGCTCAATGTATGTCAATATACATGTAGAGAATTGCGATAATTATATAAAAACGGTAACATTGGTGCATTGTTTAAAGTCAATATACACATACTTTACTAAGTACGGGAAATATTTAACTATAAATAAGTATAAATGAAAGTCATGCACTACCAAAATTCAGCATTTTGATTGCAATAACAATTTAGTAGGAGGCACCATAACCAGAGCTAAAAAGAGCCTCGTGATAAAATCAAACACGTCCACTGCCTCTTATTCATTATTTCCTTTTTTAACTGTTTCATACAGCGCAAAATTCGGCTAGGGCATTGAAGAGCTTTAAAATAGAACCAGATTACATTACACACTTTTTACTTCATATTTATTAGTGTATTTGAAGTGCATTCGTTTGTATGCAAACGTGTGCACAGGCAAGTGTGTTTCTACACCGAGGTACTGCGCCAGTTTGGAGCAATCTGACAGCAATATTTGAAATCAAGCAGCAAATATTTTCTTCAAAAAATGAAATACGTTGTTGCTATAATCTGGGGATCGCGGTTTCTAAAAGATACAATTCGAAGAACAGTTTTCAAGAGGCCAAGTACAGTTTGTTTTCACATACAGAAGCAATATTTTAGAACAATACCTGAACCGCCTTAGAAAATATAGTGATAGATACAGCTCAGAAAACAATGTTTGTTTTTATATTCCAAATGCGGCAGCGATAACCAAGATTACAAACAACACAACAGAACTTTCAGTTGCATCAGCATAGTATTGTCAGAGTTACCGCAGAAACCAAGGCAAAACAGCAAAAAATAAGCCAATATTGGGTCTCATTTTTGTATGGTATAAGTGCACATTGTATGGTGTATGGGCACATGCACAAAGTAATATATCAATCAATCAATTATTTGTAAAGCTCACTACATACCTGCGAGGGTCTCAAGGCGCTGGGGGGGCTGCTACTGATCGAACAGCTAGGTCTTGAGTATCCTTCTGAAGGTCAGCAGGTCTTGGGTCTGTTGTAGGCTCAGCGGGAGGGTGTTCCATGTCTTGGCGGCGAGGTGGGAGAAGGATCATATATTCGTGCTCACATGCAGGCAGAGCAACATACCTACACACACGTACTCACACCTAGAGGAACTCGTGCACACAGAGGCCGTGACAAACAGTCGTTCGAGTACCAGCACTAGAGTTGCTCATACACATACACATCAAGACCAACATAAGGTATGTTGGTTGGTTGTAAGGCACTTTATGACACCCCAGTACAGCTTCAATGCTGAAAAGGTGCCAAGCGATCAAAAAGAAGGAAACCAGGTCGGAGCCTTGTGGGGGCTTGGAATGGAATTGAATGGAAGGACATTTGTAGAGCGCATGGCTACCCGGAAGTGTCCCAGTGCTAGGAATTGACACGGAGGAGACAGAAGCCTCGGAAACAGCATGGTCTTTAGTTGCAATACGAAAAGCCAGGTGGTTGGAGACTGAGACAGTGCGAAGGTGTAAAGGCAGAGAGTTCCATAGTTTGCAGGCGTTATAAGAGAATAAATGGCTGCCACTTCTGGACCTCTTGATCCTAGGGATCTCTGCTAGATACTGGTCGTCTGACCGGAGATTCCCATTTGCATATCATGGTAGAGTTAATAGGTGGACCAATTCCCTGCATTGACTTATGTACTAGACACAAGGCCTTGAATCTTATACGTTCCTGTACTGGAAGCCAGTGGAGGGAACAAAGAGCAGGTTTTGCAGATTGTCGAGATGGGGGTGCCCAGTACAGAGCATTCCCATAGTCCAGTCTCGAAAGTATGAGTGATTGGACCAGCAATTTCTTAGCCTGGGAGGGGAGGAGTGGCCTGCCTAGCCTGCGTCCTAACACTCAAGTCCTAGTCCAACCCTATACCCAGACTCTTAATTTCTGACTTCGGGACCGGGCTGGACCCATGCTAGAGGGCCACATTGAAATGGGTTTAAAACTAAGAGTATTGCCCAGTATCATAATCTCGGTTTTTCCTCTGTTAAGCTTGAGCTGGGATGCGTCCATCCAGTTAGAAATGTCCTCTAGGCAGGTGTAGAGGGCATGAGTTTTTAGATCTGCTTGGTTTAACCCCACCACCAGCTGCGTGTCGTCGGTGTAGGTAATCATCCGGATTCCATAGGAGGCTGCTATGGCTGCCAAAGGGGCCATATAAACATTAAAAAGGGTAGGGCTGAGTGACAAGCCCTGCGGCACACCACTCAGCAGGTAGGTGGGTTTAGACGCAATATTCTCTTCAAATACCTGGAAGGTTCTACCCTCCAGGAAAGAGGATAGCCAATGAAGCGCCATGCCGTCTACTCCTATGCTCCTGAGACTTCGAATCAGAATCAAATGATTGACCGCGTCAAATGCGGCGCTCAGGTCTAGGAGTAGTATGGCTGCCGAACCGCCTGAGTCGAGAATTTTCCTGCTTTCCTCTACCACTGCCAGTAGTGCTGTTTCAGTACTCTGGTGCGGCCGGAACCCTGTTTGGGAGGAGTGAAGCGGGTTGTGGGTTTAAGAAATCTGGAGAGGGTCTGATTAACGTGTTTCTCAGCTATTTTGCTTATTGCAGTCAGAAGGGATATGGGGCGGTAATTCCCCAAGTCTCACGGGTCCAGATTGGGCTTCTTAAGTAGGGCTTTTACCCTAGCCCCTTTTCCATTTAATGGGAACTATTCCAGTGAGCAATGAGGCATTAATCAGATTTGTCGTGTTGGGGGCTATTATTGAGGTCTCTTTACCGTGGACAGCAGGGTGAGGAGTGTTTCGTGAGACAAGGGGGGAAAGGCCTCGAGAATGTGTTCAGGGGGGGCAGGGTAGGAGTCTGTCTGTGGGTGCGAGGAGTTGCATTCATCACCCTTACATGGGAGGGATTCCAAGATATGCTGAACCTTGTTGGTGAAATACTCGGCAAGTTTGTTGCACCGTTGACCGGAAGGGTCAGGGGCCATTCGTGGGGGAGGGGCTTTGAGTAGTTTTTCGGTAATAGTAGAGGTTTCTTTGGGCGAGTTGGCCGCTGATAGAATCCTACCCTTGTAATAGAGGCCTGGGCTCTTCTTAGTTCTGCTTTATAGGCAAGGATGGCTACCCTGTAATCCAGTTTTTTTGGAGGGTAGAAAGTCTTTCCTCCATTGTCTTTTCTTAATTTTGCAGCGCTGCCTTAAGGTGCACGGTTCAGGAGAGAACCATGGGGAGTTGTGGGGCCCAGCAGTCTTTTTTATCCTGGTCTTTGGGAGGACAGCGTTAGGTGACTCCTCTATCCAACTGAGAAAATCCTTGTTGGCTTTGACCGGGCACGGGTTCAAGATAGGTTTAGTCCTTTCCAGCTCCTGGGACCATTCCTCCAGAGGGAGCTAGTTCCAGGAGCGACCAAAGGCCCAGGTAGATTGAGTCGTAGGTCTGGTAGTCTGTGGTGACCAGGAAAGGCTTATCAAGTAGTGATCTGACCACCGAAGTGGGATGGGGTCAGTCCCTTTAAGGTCATAGTTTTTAGGTTTTACCTGCACAGTGGTTGAATTGTACTTTTGAAATCTATTGTATTTAGTATAAATCTTAATAGGGGATTTCATCCCTTCCTCACTTTTTTATTAGTTAGTGTGCTTGCCACACAATTTTCCTCTATTTCTATTGCCTGTAGTATACTATTTCTTGTTGTTCCTTTGTGTGTTTCTCTTATGAGTCTTCCATTGCCCAAGTACTGTTTTCATCCGCTTTGTGTGACACTTTATTTTTTTAAGCTTTTGCCTGCAAAGCCCTTGCACTGTGCTTGTTTTTCAATTGCTGGCATTTCTGTAAGCAGTAATAAAATATTTAATTCACCATCCAATCCGGTGCTTTTCATTTGTTGCTCTTTTTTCTGTTTCACTCTGCGCCATAACTTGCATTTCTTACATGAGACTTGGAATGCTTCGTTCTCCAAGCCGCGCGTTCAGACTTGAGCCCCGCTCCAAGGTTTTTCATGCAATACTCTTCCGAAATTACAGGTTTGTTTTCGTTATTTGTGACTGTTCACAGCGAGTTGTCAGGATATCTCCAGAAAGGTCAACAATCAAACAACATGGAGGGAGACTCACCTTCCTAAGAACAGCAGGCACTCCAAGACTCTCTTCATGAGTCTCATGCCGGAGTGTTTACTGCCGAACTATGCAGGGCAGTGCCAGTTACTGTGAGACTAAACAGGTTGTACTGTGTGGTATACAAAATATGCTAATAAAATACACAAAATGACAATGTACGGCCATGCACCTCTGCTAGGCAATATTGTTAACTAGATTGCTACAAACTGTTTGCCATTACTTTGCATTGCTTGTACTTGTGTTTGTTTATATGTGTGTGTGTTAGGTGAACTGTGTGTGTGTTGGACGTATGCTTGTGGGTACTTTTTTGAGCTTGTGTTCATGGGAATGAATGCGTGTGCATCTGATTTGTGTGAGTACGCGCGCAATGTGTAAGTAGCGTGTTTGTAAACATGAGGCGTGTGTGTGTGTGTAGGCATGTGGGTGAGTTATTTTGAGTGGGGGATAGTACGTGATCTGGCAAGATGTGGGTGTATGTGATACTATTAAAAATCATCCTGATAGAAACCTAGTTTTGAAATGCATTCTCCGCAAATTTTAATTTCTTGATTTTTTCTCTCTTTGGCTAAAAATATCCAATATTAATGCACCTACTCAGCGGTTGAAAGGGAAATCTAGAACTGCAAGTATGTACCATGAGAGTGCCTTCTTCCTCTTGAAAAGTGCAAGTACTGTTACTGTCTACTGTAAAAGTTACAGTCTACTGTAAAAGTTATTGCGCCCCCGCAGAGAAGTGCAGGTACTTTACATTATTATCACCAAGATACGCGCCACTTTCAACATACATGACACTTGGGGGGGTGTGGCCAACAGCCAGTGAAGATGGCCGCTTGCTAACACTGCTCCGGCACCGTTGATCGTCATCCCTCAATAATCCTGATATTTGTGATCCCTTCCGGGCTAACCCGACTGCCCAGAGAGCGTCTGGTACTGCTGCGGCCTGCCACTGCAAGTCCTCTGTGGGCTCACGTAGATCCGGCACCCGGAACTGAGGAGGTGTGCCCGGGAGAGTGATCTGGGGGCACAATGTGCTGTTGCCGGAATGTGCGGCCTTTAACAGTGGAGGGGGGCCTGCCTGCTGCGCTGAGTGCTGTGCCTCATCCTGCAGACTCTTGAGAGCGGCCGGCAGGCTGGTTGATACCGGCGTTTCTGCCGAGGCCTGCATCCCTGCGGGCTGCATGAATGTGCACAGGCGCCTCGGAGCTAGTCAGACCCTTGAGTGGGACCAGCATGGGCTGACACTTTGCTGCGTGGTGCGGATGGCACCCAGTCTTGTATGGCCTCAACAGCCTTTTAGATCAATGCATATGGATTTTTGGGGGCACACGCTCAACGATATCTGCAACGGGGGCTGCCCCCGGTCATATAGTGTGGATGGACAACTTATCTGGGGATTTTCACGTTCTGCCCGCTGCATTGGGTGGGCTGAGATTCTCAAAGTGGCCTGGAGGCGTGACCAGGCACCAGTCTTCGCTGCTGTTAATAATTAAGCCCTGTACTGCGCTGTCAGAGAGCAAGGACATCACTGGGCCTTATCCTGGAGATTTTTCACTGGACCTTAAAAGGAAATACAAGACTCTAGTACTGTCCAGGGGAGCCAGTCTGCTTTTGTGAAGACTGCTAATTGGTGCTGGTGTCCCTGGCTGGTGGTGCTGCCCTTTCGCTGCTGTTATGCAGAGGCATATAGATAACCAGGTCCTGTACTTCAACCCTCAGACAGTTCACCTCGTGAGAGGCGGTGGTTCTACGACCGGGGGGGGGGGAACCCGACAGGAAATGTGGTAGTCACCATGGTAGGAGGCGGCGAGTACCTCCGATCGTGGTGTTTACGGCTGCAATCCTGAAATGGCGATGAACAAGGGCAGCCGGACTGCGCATCAGCACAAGTTTGCCCTATAAAAGTCACAAAAGGGAGGACAGCCAGCCCTTGGCTCAGAGCATGATGCTCAGCAGAAGGTGACTGAACAAGAAACACCCACGCTTCAAGACGTTTTAGCCGCTATCAATAGAGTCCGCACATTTCTTGAAGGACGTACTGACCTTTCCCTCCTTAGAGCGGATCTCCTAAAAATTGATTCTCGGATGAAAGAGGTGGAGGATGTCACACAAGAAGCAGTCGCTGATGTGTCCACACTGAAAAATCAACTCTTGGTCCTACAACAAAAGACAGAATCATTGGTGACCCAACTTGATGATTACAAAGGATGGTCGTGGCGCAACAACCTCTGCATCCTCAGCGTCAGCAGTCAACCTCTTCGTGGAATATGTATGATGTAGGGCCATCATACAAATTCAAACCTCTAGACCTCCCTTGATAACGCTCAGCATCCGGTTGGATATCAAAGTCTCTATAGAAGAACCCCAGGGGACGTAGGGATATTCCTTCATCTCGTATGGGAAGAGAAGCAGCTTTAATCAGCGCCGTGGAGGTTAATTGCGGATTTCGAAAGTTGATAACTATGCAATCCCCTCCACAGGTCTTATGTGATTTCCCCACCCAATTGGTTCTTCTAGTGCTTAAAATATCCCCTGAGAGTGCAATTGGAAAACCGCACTGCCTGTGAAGCCAATCCACGGTTTTATTCTTTAGAGAGGAGTGTGATTCAACAAAGCCGTGGTTGCTTCCAGACATGCTTGAAGGGGGGACATTTGTTAACACTGCTACAAATGGTGCACAGGACGGTGGTAGATCCGGCTGGGGGCTACTAAGACTGTTGTTATTCACATTGGGACCCATCTGCTTCCTTAGTACTGAGCTAAAGGAAGGTTTAGCTTGGGCCGGCAACTGCAGGAGGGAGTTAGGTACAGCAGGAGTTGCAACACGATCATTCCCTGAGTTAGAGTTACTACTCTCAACCGTCGTCGGGTCAGATATGTGGGGATTAGAAGACGCAACAGCAGATACAAAATCTTTTTCGACAGTAGTTACTACCTTTGCGGTATTTAGGAGGGTATCCACTAAACCACCCAGTCTGACTACTTCGTCAGAGATTGTAGCAAGTTTGGTCAGTAGGGGTGTAACAAGTAGATCAATCTTTGCCTCGATAGCATTAAGCAAAATATCTAGTTGCTCATTGTTCAAACTGATCGTGGGACCATCCAGTAACTTAATTTGATCCTGCTGAGTATTGGGCAACAAGGGGTCAATTCTTATAACAGGGCGATTCCCCCCTCGTTTGGGCAGATTAGTTTTGCTAATAATCCTGCAAGAACGTATTGATCTTTGTGGCCTTGGGGCCTGCACATTTGGGGCTATTGGGTCTGGAGAAATTTCTACATCCGATTGTACTTCATTGATGGGCATGGTAGTGACAATTGGCTCTCTTATGGTGTCATTGGTAGCAACCAATACGGGACTGGCCATTGAGTTTGTGTGGACACCGGCATCAAGAATGGAGGTTGACTGAGATACTGGTTCGATAGGGGAAGAAGGGCCTATACTTTGTGGCCCTGATCGTCCTAAGGACTTCCTCCTTTCTTGATTGATTTTATCCACCATCTTTACCAGATAGTTATCCATAGTGGACAACGCAGCCGCTGGTTTGGCTTTAGGCATTGAGAAATCGAGCTGTGCCAGTACCAATACTGCAAAAACAGGATGACACGACAATAATCAACAACCTATTACCCACGGCAAAATAAAGCTACCCAGCACAGAGGGTCACGTCGACCAATACCACTATGTCATTCACTGCCCCTCACTCATAGCAGTTACGACACGGCAGGTCACACAACCAATTGGGCAGAATAACAGCAACCGGTATACAGTCAAGGGTAATGGCCCCCTCCTACCCGCTCCTGTCCCGGACTGTCTCAGACTGTCCGCCCTTTGTCCGGGCTTCGTCCTGGGCGTCCCGCGGCGCGTCCCGCTCTGCGAGGGGCGGTTGTTTTTAAGTGATCGGGAACCAATAATCGAGGGTGTAGGTAGGAAGGCGGACCTCCGCGCAGGTGTGCTCACGCACGGACTCCTGGACAATGGAGTCCCGTGCGATGTTCTTCCCGAGCACACAGCGATGTCAGCCACAGCAGTCCCTGGTCTCTACCCCTCCGGGGGTGATAAGCAGCACAGATCGGTATTGGCCCCAGGTACGTCAAGTGACCAAACATCTGCAGCCTAAGCACCTTTCTTATTACTTCTCCATTGAGAGGCCCATCGTATCCCGGGGGTAGGCCCAAACCAGGGGCGCCCCCGAGGCCTACCCTGGCAAGAATGTTTAACTTTCGTGACCGAGACTCTATTCTTCAGACGGCTCGATGTGCCCATCCTTTACAATTTGTAAACAGTACTATTACTTTTTTCCCCGATTTCACTGCCTAGGTCCATAAACAATGACGTTCCTTTTTGGAAGTTAAAAAAGCTCTCAGGCAAAGAGAAATCAAGTACACCATGCGGTTCCCTGCGAAGCTGCAAGTTGAGGCAGAGGGTAAAAGCTGTTTTTTTACAGACCCCAAGGAGGCGATAAGAGTGGCTTGATGGCTGGCAGAGGGTGGGTGAGAAAGACCTTTCTGAATGGAAAGTGCAATGAGCATTGATGTCACATTTTTAATAACAGCTGGATATGGAGGTGACGGCCTATGAGGGTGAGAGACTTTGGAATATACTCAGGAGACCCGAACTACTACAAACAGGTCAAGTCCAAGATAATAGGGCACAGCACTAGGATATGGTAGGATATCTGTAAGGATTACTCAGTTTCAGCTGTTCACTCCTATATGAAACTATGGGGTAATCCCATTATGCCCAATATATTTCATGATGCTATCGGCAAAAATTGGCAGCGTAAGGGTGTCTTGCAGCTGGGTCAACTTTTTGATAAACAGGGGTTTTGATCCTTTGCAACTTTGAAAGAGGAGTTTGGTTTGCAACAGAATATATTCTTTAAATATTTGCAAGTAAGAGATTATTTTGCATGGGATCAGAGGCTTTTAGAGCTGACAAATACCCCAGAAGTAGTAGAAACACTGTTTATGAGTGAAGGCCGAGGAACTATTGGCAACGTATATAACAAGCTGATAGCAGCTGCTGAAGACGATGGGTTACAGGCCTCAGAGAAACTCAGACGGATTTTTCAAACTGAGATAACTAAGGAGGAAATACAGGATTTGCTGGAATGCATAGATACAGCAATAACATCAGTTAATTTGAAACTCCATGAACATCGGACAATTTTTATGTTATACTACACTCCTGAACGTATATCTAAATGAGCTACTAATCAATCACTGGCCAAAACACAGTGTCCCAAATGCCAAACGTATGCTGCAGATCTAAAGCATATGTTTGTGATATGTCCAAGTTTGAATTCATTTTGGGCGGAGGTAACTTTAGTACTTGTAATGGTGAAAGGGCACAATGTCCAGATTGGCGAGAAGGAAATAGTAATAGGGGTTATAAGAGATATGGCCAGCTATATGAGACCTTTAATTTCTATTTTTATAATTTTTGCACGATTATGTATTACTAGAGTGTGGATTCAAAATACGGTTCCAAGTATTAATGAAATTTGGGTTTTACTTAGGCAAATATATAAAATGGAATTAGCTGTTGCTAAAGCCAGAGGTCCACGATCATGGCTTCCATTTAAAAAGATATGGGCCAGTCTCCAATGGAATTGATTATTGAAATTTAATGCTGTCTGATATCCCGGCTTGTTTGGCATTCTTTTTTCCATCTATATAAGCTTTAATTAATGATATTGTTTTCTTATTTCATATTTAGTTGCTTCCTCTTAGGTTATGTATGTCTAAACATGTGATATGAGATGTTTCCCTTTTTTCATTGTATCTTAAGTTGTTATTATGAAGTAAACTTATGGCTAAAAAAAAAAAAAAGATTAATAAAGAAAAATAGGAATCTACTCAGGAGACCTACACCCAGTTTCACCTCTATGACATTTGTCTGGAGACTCGCACAGAACTGTGTCACATGTGATGGGGTTGCCGGAGTGTGACTTTGTTGCGGATTATCTGATGTATCAACGCCCGGTAGGGCCCCGCCGCCGGTTGAGATGGTGACAGAACTGACCTATGGAACCGAGGAGTCGTTGTTTGGGGCTGCAATGAGTATATTTCAATGTAAAAAAGGGTTTCTGTGGCCTATACCTTTAAGTATGTTTAGGAGCGATGGGAGGGACGAGTCGAGCTCACGGTTCCTTTTGCAGGGATGGGAGGGCGACGGGCACTCTGCACTGTTGGGGAAGCGGGTCACCAAACTCCGATATGCAAGGAGGCAGGAAGGGGGGCGGGGGGAGTTCTGGGTGGGTGGGATTGTAGATTAATTGGTTGTTTTAGTTCAACACAGCGATGCAACACTCAAATAAAATTACTATGCATGCTTGAATCAGGTACACTGATGTTTGGTGTTCATGCACAGGGGTCTTGGGAGTGTTTCTCCACTACGATTTCAGTTTGGCTACCGTGCTACAAGAACACTCACAATCCACACCTCTTTAGCATTTTCGGTGAGAAGGGTACCCCGTTACTGAGATATATGGTTTGCTCTCGTCCCTCTATCAACGAGTCTAATAGTAGACGAGGAACGTAAATGGGCTGGGTGATAAACTGAAACGGGTATAGTTGTCCAATACCTAAAGCGACAGGCTCCTGCTCTAGCACTCTTGCAGGAAGCCCACTTGATTGGTAATACCTGTAAGTCCCTCAGTAGATGGGGGTATCAGCTGATTGCACATTTGGGGTTCACGCCTGGTTCTTGTGGGGCAGGAGTGCTCCCACGTAAAAACTGCCCCTACATGGTGAAGAACACTTGGGTTGACGAGCATGGCCGGTTTGGGGTGGTGTCCGGCTCTTGGTAGGGTAAGACACTTAATGTACTCTCGGTTTATGTCCCCCTCACGTTGCAGCAATCCACTCTGTGAGACCTTAGAAAACTTATTCTTGATCTCTCAATTGGTACGCTAGTGACTGGGGGAGACTTCAATCTGACACCAGATGGTTTGCTGGACCGTTTTCCCTCATGTAAAGACCCAGTCTCTGGGTCTAAACTAGCTGCATTTTTATCGGCCCTTGGCCTTTTGACGTATGGCGACATCTTAACCCCACTAAGTCGCAGTTCACCTTTTACTCCGGGGCCCATAATAGTCAGTTGTGGATAGACTATATGCTAACACATGCACAGGACCTTCATGAATTTAGCGAGGCGCGTTGTCTGGCTCTGGGAATTTTGGATCATTCCCTATTCTTGCCAGGATAACCATAAGTTCTCAGCCAGATGTACGAACTTGACTATAAACCCATGGGAGCTCAAGAGACCACATGTCAAGGCCGCACTGATTAAAGATACAGAATTGTATCTTAAGGAAAACGTCGGCTCTGTCGCCTCTGCCCAGATCCTGTGGGGCGCCTTCGGGGCTGTCACAAAGGGGCGAGCTCTTGCCCTGTTGGTGAGCCACAAGAGGGAACTGACGAAGCGCACAGACTAGCTGTAGATAGATATCCTTCAGGTTAAAACAGCACTGGCACAGTCCCACGATATAGTCGCACAGCAGCTGTTGGCAGTCAAAATACTGGACTATAAACAGCTTCTCACTGAAGCGGCAAAGGCAAAACAAAAATCAATCTGTCATAAGATTTATGAACATGGGGAGAAGACAGGTAAGCTTCTGGCCTGGTTAGAAAAAAGAGAGCAATTATCGAAATGGGTGCATCAAATACAGGGGTATAAGTGAGAGCAAATCACCAATCCTCAACTGATAGCAGAAACATTTGCCAACCATTTTGACTCTGTTTCTATACCAACTGTGATAGTTTCGCCACTTGAGGCTCGGGAGTTCCTCTCGACCATTAATGTTCCCATTTTGTCAGTGGAAGACAGGGATTCCCTTGAAGGAGATCCCACTGAAGAAGAAATCCAAATGGCCATCCAGGATATCCGCTCGGGCAGGGCTATGGGACCCAATGGACTCCCAATCGAGTTTTTTTTAAAAATCAACAGCTTGCAAATTATTTCCCAATCTCGGCCATATGTAAATGGAGAGTTATGAAAAAGGGGCTCTGCCAGAGGAGATCCGCTTGGCCAAGATAGTGGTCATCCACAAGCCGGGTAAACCGCCTACTGACTAAAAGGCATAAAGGGCCCATTTCTTTACTTACTGTGGAAGCTAAGATACTGGCCAAACTACTTGCCAATAGACTAATTCGCCTGCTTGATGGGCTGATCAATCCGGATCAATCAGGTTTCATGCCAGGCTGAACTACTGCCCTCAACATTCGTTGCCTACACAGAGTGCTGGGCAGACAACAGACGCTCAGAGAAGACATGGCCCTGCTGTCCTTGGATGCCCAAATGGCCTTTAACACTATTGAATGGAATTATCTGTTTGCGGTCTTAGAGAGGATGGGATTTGGGCCTAATTTCATAAATTGGGTAAAGCTGTTGTATGCCAGCCCAACCACTCAGATGGCAGTGAACCAACACACCTCTAGAAAGTTTCAACTTGGAAGGGGAACCCGGCAGGCATGCTGCCTGTCGCTCCTAATATTCGCTTTAGTACTTGAGCCCCTAACGGTCTGGGTGAGGGGTGACCCTCTGATTCATGGACTCAAATGGACCAATAGTCACGAGGATAGAATATCATTATATGCGGATGATATATTGTTATACATGGCTTCTCCGATATCCACCCTACATCGTATTCTCCATATCTTCCGCATATTTGGTAATCACTCTGGCTACATCATAAAGTGGTCCAAATCACAACTGTACTCAATATATGGCCTGTCGCCACGCATACCGAGGGACTATCAGATCCCTGTTGCACTAGAGGGCTTTTATTACTTGGGAATTTATATTACGACTGACTCCTCCCGTTTTCATGATATAAACCTGCAAGGCCCCCTGACACACTTCCATGCTGACGATAATCCTCTTCCTCTTAATCTACTGGGACGAGCTGCTCTCTTTAAAATATTGGCATTGCCCTGTTTCCTCTATGTGCTGCAAAACACCCCTGACAGGATCCCGACTCCTATTTCTCAAGTTTTGACGCTGCCGTGCGCACCCAGTTGTGGGATGGGAAGGCCCCACGAATAGCGATGCATAAGCTGTCTGCGGGATGGTATGACTGGGGATTTGCGTTACCCGATCTCCAGCTATATTATCAGGCGTCTCAACTGGTGGTGATAAATCGCTGGGCTCATGGGGACGGGGGACCGAGTTTCCATACTGATTGGTGGCTCATGGTGCAGGGCGGATTTAATAGGGCACTCTACACGTAGCACGTGCGGTTGAAACCTGGCACAAGGCGAACAATAAATTAGGCTGGCACAATAAAATCATGCGTGCAATGCCCCTCTGGGAACCTGAACAACTGGGACACTTCGGTACCTGCCCCGGGTTCGACAAATGGGATCTTATAGGCATCTCACGGGTGGGAGACATGTGGAACTCTAAGGGATTGATCACTTTTGCCACCCTGCAGAAAGAATTTGGTCTGGTACAGACCGAAACATTTAGATACCTACAGATCATCCATGCACTCAAAGCAGCAATACCAAGGGGCGACCCACTTCCTGAGGCCTACCCATTAGAAGATAGGCTAATATTCGACCCCGTGGACAGGAAGGCCATCTCCCTCACCTACAAAAAATTGATTAACAACCGCCCTGACCCCTTGACGCACTTGCGGTAGTATTGGGAGGTGGTCCTGGGGGAGCTGGATGAAGATGATTGGCGAGACACCCAGGCCTTGCCTCGTGAGGTGGCCATTCCCATGAGACTGCGGTTGGTCCAACTTAAAATTCTACATCGAGACTATCTGGCCACAAGGGTGGTAATGATGGGACGGAGGACCGATCCTTCCTGTCGCAGACACGGTCACCAGGAGGGGAACTTTATTCATACAATTTGGGAATGTCCAGTCACCAAAATATACTGGGAGGCTGTTACCAAACACTTAAAGAACGCTAGGGTTAAGAACCTGATGGCATCCCCGAAGCTCTGCCTATTGAATATTTGGGATGCCACTGACCTTACCCAGACCGAGAAATCATGGGTTCCGTTGAGATGAGCCATTGCAAAACGAAATATCGCACAGAGATAGGGTGTGGGGGAGATGCCACGTGTTAGAGACTGGGCTGCGGATATGAACAGAGCCATGATTGCAGAGAAAGATGTTCTCAAACACAGAGGATGCCCCCAGAAGTGGGACCGTAAGTGGGCAGCGTGGAACACTTACCGGTAAGACATTTGTTTATCTACCACAGTGGAATTACGCAGTGGCGAATCTGGGTTGCATTACCTATTTAATGCTATTGGACAAACACCCGATTGATGTGCCAAAGTGGGATAATGTATGCACAATACCGTATGTATTTGTTGCTGATTGTGGTTTTCTAGATGATCTGCATTGCTGTGTCTTTGTTATGATCAATAAAAAGTTTTGTTTTTAAAAAAAAAAAACCATACTTGACACTTGTCTTGTTAGCACCAGTCACGGATGGCAGTCTCCTTTCTATTTCCTCAGCCCCTATTATCCATTGTCTGTCTTTAGTTTCCATGGCTTTTGGTTGCATCATGTGTGTTTTACTCCACATGACTCTAAGAGGCCTTCTGCCTCATGGCTCTTGTATCTTTTCTGAAAAACAATCTTAACAAAGCAGAGTGTCCTCAGTGGTAGACTATGACAAGGTCAAAGATGTAGTGTCCTTCAAGACACATACTAGTGTTTCAAGAAATGTACTATGTCACCAGCCACTACCCGAGGACTGGCTTCCACACTCACGCCACACACACCCATCACAGGTGCCACCGGTCAGGATACCCTGCAAATAAAAAGGGCCGGGCACATGTGCCCTGGGCGAGTTGTACGAACTATAACCATGCCTCTGTGTTGTTCCTCTACTTACATGAGAGCCAAGGGCCCAAGACACCCCATAAATGCCACACACCATTACCCACTGTTGTGTGTGTTAGACCTGTGTGATCTTTTGTGAACTAGCAATTGAACACATACACTGCAAAAATTAAACAAGGTACAGGAACGATCACTTACATTTTTTTTTGTGAAAAACTTTATTGTGCAAAATAGCATCGTTACAAATATGGGCCTACAACCACCAGGGCCGGCCGCTAGTAGCTGCATATCAATTGCTGGATGTCACGAAGCAGCGACTGATTCCCAGAGGCGAAGCAGGGTTACAGGAGATATTCTAAGCAACTCAGAAGCTAGGCAGGATACAGATATTTTCAATTTTTGAAAAAGAAAAAGAAGGAACAAACAAAGAAACAATTAAACAAAACTCAAGGCGAGGAACAGTCTAGATGGTGTTGAGCTCCGACGGGGGGATTCCACCATACCAGGTAGAGAATCAGGAGGACAATAAAGATGACCGGGGGGGGGGGGGGGAGGCAGCGGGGAAGTCAGAGCCATCAGTCAAAAGGGTACAGTATTCCAGGAACCTCAGGATCAGGGGGACAGGGAAGTGTCCGGAGTATCTACAAAAGGGGGCGTACAGATGTTACCTCGGTAGGTGTTCCACTGACCCCAAATTCTACCCCATGCCCCAGGCTTGCCCCGAACCAGATACACCGTCTTCTCTCTGAACATGCACCAGTCCATGTTCTCCTTCCACACTGACACGGTGAGAGGCCGTCGGGAACCCCAAAGCTGCGCAATATCCCGCTTTGTTATCATGTTCCCCAGTGCCGCCCATCGGGCCCGGGCGACGTTGTAGTCATTCGGCTCCCATACGTTCAACAAACATCGACGAGCCTCAGGCAACAGAGCGACCCCAGTAACACACTCCATTACAGCATGCACACGGTGCCAATATGCCGCAACCTCGCGGCACTCCCAAAGGATATGAAGGAAGGTGGCGCTCATTCCACAGCCGCGCTTACACAACCCATCCGAAGAAAAACCCATCACAACCAAACAAGGACCCGTCACATAAACACGGTGAAGAATTTTGAGCTGGACGAGACGGAGACGGGCAGGAATGGCAACCTCTTTCGGGGAGGACAGTGCGGACTGCCAGTCTTCGTCATCCAACTCCAACCCGTCTCCGGTCCAGGCCTCCCTAAGACGCACGAGGAGGTCCGCCCGATTGTTGGTTAATTTCTTATAAATCAAGGAAATCGTACTATCGGGCAGATGACCATCAAGTATACGGTCCTCGAGTGGTGAAGATGCAGGGACTGTGGTACCGGCCTCGAAGACCGACAGCAAAGCGTGGCAGACCTGTGCATATCTGAAGAACTCCCTCTCACTCAACTCATACTCACTCTGAAGCACCGCAAAGGATTTGACCGCACCTTTCACCCAGAGATCACCCACTCTGCTAATGCCAATCATATCCCAGTTATCAAAACCTTTTGTTGCCCAGAGGCATCCAAATCTGTCCGATGCAAACAAGGGGGTCGCTCGTGTCAGGCGATCATTCCATCCCACAGCCACATTGGCATCCCTCCACACACGAACTGCAATCTTAGTGGGTCCCGTTAGGTTCCTCCCCGCCGTCCGAGAGTAGAGCGCTCTGTTGAAGTTGCCACCAGGCAACTGATATTTATCCATCTCAAAAGCCGGATTCGGACCGGGTGCATACGTAGCATGGTTGATGGCGGACAACTGGGAGGCCCAATAATACCTCCTGATGTCCGGGAGCGCGATGCCCCCGTCATACCAGGGGAGAGTCAGTTTTGCCACAGCGATACGTGCGCGACCGTCCCAAACAAGTCTCCGCTGTAAACCCTCCACCTCCCGAAAGTAGGCTGCCGGAATATTATCAAAGGAGTTCAGGAGTGCGTAGAGAAAGCGGGGCAAGGACATCATTTTAAAAAGTGCCGCTCGACCGAGTGGCGACAACGGCAATCTACGCCACCGAGCCAAGTCCAACTTCAATCGTCGGAGAGGGGGAAGGAGATTATGCTCGTGGCAGACCGCCGGGTCCAAAGATACGTAGACCCCCAAGTACTTGAAACCGGATTGCGAAATTTGAATGGGAAACCTATTCGGTAAAGGGGGGAGGCCACCGGAGATAACATTCACACACGATTTAGACCAATTAATGATCAAACCGGAGTTTTTACCGAAAGAAGTGAGGACGTCAAATAGGACGTTAAGGGATTCACGCGGGGAGGTGAGGTACAAAAGAATATCGTCGGCGTACAACGAAACCCGGTCTTCAAAGTCAGGGGCCCACTGAATGCCCTTTATCGATGGTTCCCATCGGAGCCAGGCTGCAAGCGGTTCGAGAGCAAGAGCAAAGAGCAGGGGGGACAACTGACACCCCTGCCTAGTACCCCTCCCGAGAGCAAAGGGCTGGGACACCCTACCATTGACAACAACCTGAGCTAGCGGATCCGTATATAGAAGTCTCACCCAACTAATAAACCCCGCACCGAAACCGAACTTCGCCAGAGTGGCCCAAAGATATGGCCATTCTATCGTATCAAAGGCCATCGTGGCGTCCAAGGAAGCCAAGATGGCCGGCTCGGGGAGAAACTCCGCCCTGGCGAGAACGCCATGTAAGCGCCCCAAGTTGAGAGCAGTGTTCCGGTGCGGAATGAAACCGGATTGATCCGGATGAATCAGGTCACAGATGACAGCGAGTAAGCAATTAGCAAGGACCTTGGTGAGAATCTTCGGTTCAGCATTCAATAGGGAAATAGGCCTGTATGAGGCACAACAATCACGAGGCTTGCCTTCCTTAGGAATCACAACTATAGTGGCCAGACGCTAGTCACAAGGGAGGGAACCAAGCTCACGCGACTCCAGAAACATATCACGGAGAAACGGTGCGACTTTATCCGGGCGCAATTTGTACAATTCAATAGGCAATCCATTGGGGCCCATAGCTTTGCCAGAACGAAGTGAACGAATCGTGGTAGCAATCTCATCGGCCGACAGCGACGCCTCCATGCGCTCTCGATCCTCGTCAGACAAGCAGTGCAACGCAATGTCCCTCAACAAGAAACGAGAGTCATCCTCATCTCTATCGGACACCGGGGAGTAGACCACACGGAAATAGTCAGCAAAACACTCCACAATCTCGCCAGGGTTAGTCACATGCACACCATCAGAATTCTGAAGCACAGGGACCACACGGTTCACTCTCTCCTTCTTATCAAGCCATGCAATCAATTTACCCGCCTTTTCCCCGACATCATACAGTCTACCTTGCTGTTCCCTGTACATTGTCTTGGCAGCATCCGTAACAAGGGATTTATATTCAAACTGTTTCAAGCTAAGAGCGTGGAGCCTATCCTGGGTGACACCTTAGTCGAGATCAGCCTCCAACTCCAGTATTTCGGCCTCCAGCTTCACGACCTCCGCATTCGATCACTTACATTTAATTAATTTAACAAATATAGCTATGATATAAATGATAATATTTTTCAAATTTACAAAAAATTATACCGTTCCTCTTCAAGGGACTAATGCAGATCCATACGCACACCAGAACAGTCCTTTTCAGCAAGAGAGCAGTGATTATGTTAAATACACCTCTCTCTGTCCAAAGATTGTGCTCTGCATCTCTTTTTGGTTGTGTCAGTGATAGCACTTAAAAGTTCCTGCCACACTCTAGCACAATAGGATGCTTATCATTTGTATGCTTTTCGGTTGCATTTTAGGTTTGTCCAATGCTTTTAATTTAACCTCCACGCTTCTGAGCTATAAGATTTTTTTTCTACGACACGGTTTAACTCCTCTTTTAGTTTTTACAAGGAACCACTTGCCACCCCCTACATCACAACCGTACTAAAACATGTTTGTCACATTTTTTTATTTGGGGAACGCTGTGGGCTACATTTAATTTCAGTAAAATGCTCTGCCCGTAACCTAATATCCCCGCTTTATATTACCACCAGTTACTGCACAATATGTGTACCTTTATTAATAAACAAGTCCTAACATTTTTACGCAGTTTCGGTAACTTATACAACAACTCACCAAGCTAAAACATCCAACAAAAAAATAACTTATTAATCACATAGGCGTAACGTATGTCATTTACCAAAGTTGGTTTCTTCCCACTGCCTCATTCTCCCCTGGGGGAAACTTAGACTGAATTGTAAAGAGTCTGAACATTGGCCAATTTATTAGTGTTTTCTGACGGCTGACTTGGAAAGACAGTGTAAACAAGAGGAGAAGGATGAGGAAGTGGATTAATTGACGTCTGGCCCAGAGCTACGTTCCTGGCTGATTCCAAAAAGTAAGTCCCTCCTCTCACTTTTGAAATGTAATAATGGTGCTTATTTCAGTGTACCCAACTTGGTTTACAGCTCGAACTGTAGTCATTTCCAAGGCCCCTTTCCCTGATGATATAGGTCTTGAAGAACTCATTACAGAGCCTTCATAGAAGCACTCCCTAGTACACACAAGCGTCTCAAAGTAACAAAATAGATCCAAAAACTTAGTCGGTTTGTAAGAAAACATCTACATCCCAATATGCAACAGACTGAGACTAAAGTAGGCAAACAAAAAAGTATAACACAAGTTGCATTTCTTTGAAATAAATCTACTAGGTCATTATGAGCAGAGTTGTAAGAACAGCATGCAAAACTTGTAAAAAATATTAAGCATACTGAAGTCCACATATGCTGTGGTTGGCTAAACACAGGGTGTTAATCTATTTATATCTACATAGAAACACCACCCTTTAAGTGAGGGATGGCATCTGATAATTTACGTGAACCTCCTTTTTTCCTGCTTTTGTTGGGGCAATTACTGCCACAAATCTGCATTCTAAAAATCACAGCATCAAGCAATCACAGGAATGGTCTGAGGAGGTGTTATCAGGGAGATGGGAGAACTGCTGAACGCAATGGTCATGCCAGGTATGGGGGCAACTTTGGGGGAGTAAGACTCAACAGTATCTAGGAAATGCTTGTAGCAACATTCGAGAGGGAATATTGCTCTAGGAAGATTGTGTAAATCAGGTAGTCTCCTCTGTTTAATGATGCTCCATTACTAGAATCTCGGTTTCTCCTAAGTGCCTCCCTCTGGACACTCAAGAGACATCACAGACATAATTAGCACTATGAGGTGATGCTGATAGAGGAATGGGTTCCAGTCCTTAAACAGTAGTGCTGACACTATCATTATATTTCTAATTGAGCTAGTTCATAATTCACATAAGGTGGAAGAAAGCAGGCTGAGGTAAATACTTAATTTATGAAGTCTCATACTTTTCTTCAACAACAATTCTAAATCATAAACCATCAGCGACCCTAATAATGAAAGTGTGTGGTCAGGTGTCTAATATGTAACTATTGACTTAGGGTTATACTACAGAATTTTAATCTCTTAGAAGGTAATATATTTATCAGTGCACTCATTGTGATGTAAATACTATAAGACTCCATTTTAAGTAAGCCAAGGGAATATTTTCTGTATTTTTGCAGAATCATCAATATATCTGCCTTTGATTAGGCCTGGACGGTAAATTCCATTCCGCTCACGGAATCTAGGTAATTTTGCGTTCCACGGAGAACGCGGATTTGTCAAAAAATCCACGATCCGCGGGTTCGTGGAATTTTTTCCTTGTTCGCATTTTCAAAATGCGTATTCGCAAGATATTTCTCCTCGAGCCCGCAAACCGTGTTCGCGAACAGGAAAAAAGCCTTGCGAACGGGCAGAGCAAGCAATTCCGAATGTTGGTGGAACTTTTGTGTGCTCGCGGAGATTTTTTACCATTTCGCAGAGCTTTGCATAGCACGAATACGCAAATTCCGCCCACCCCTGCCTTTGATGCAGATGTCATCTGTCTTTATATTTCCAATAACCTGTGAAGTGTCAAGTCACTCAGGCGTAGATATCAACAAGACACCAGATACAACATCAGTCTGGAACAAGTACCTTGTTAGCTCAATTTCATGGTTAAACAAGAACAATAGCCTTTGTTTCCAATCACCACGTGTCCATCAATAACTGTTTAGGGACTTGTCCAATTGCAACCATGGTGGACCTTTCTTGCCGCACCTCACACCAGTTCCAATAATTGAATTGACCGTGCAATCAACCCCAACGCCAGCCGTTGAGAGGCGTCACTGTGTTCCAGATCAAAAGAAGTTTTGAATAGATGAGGGTGCACAGCTGAGAGAGTCCAAAAGGCAAGCAGTTGTAAAAAAATAACTTTTGTATTTTGACTTTAAAGAGTTCACCGGGTATGAAATTGTCCAGCCAACTTATTTCATTCCCCCATAGGGAACTTCATCAGGGCTGCAACATGACGAGACAACACATATATTACATTCAAATGATGAGACACAGGACTTACACGACAAACAAATGTATCAAAAAATGTATCCATCAGACCAAAACAGAGAAGAAAACAGACAACCAACATTTAACTAATACATGTAAAATTACATATAAGATAAGATCACAAATCAACACCTGATTTGAATATCAACAAGTATATGTACAGATAGAGCAACCTAAAGATCTATTAATACATCATATTTCTAAAACAGAAAATGCACTTTAATTTATTTCTTATTTGAAAACACACCCAACATACCCAAATTGCAACAATCCCAAATGAAGTGATTCAAAAATTGTATAGTATGCTTTGAACTAATATCAACAACCAGAAGGTGAATCAATAATAATCAAAGTTTTGTCTTTTCCATCCAAAAAAAAGCCTATCCAGATTTGATGTATCAAATAAATCTGCCTCATGATTTATAGATAGACCCAAATGATTAGTACCATGTACCTATAGTCAATAATCATACCATAGCAAATGGACATTGACTTGAAAGTGAATGGAAACATACCTTTTATTTTCAATTTGAGTCACTGTATGGTTTCCAAACATTCATAGAGTAAAGTGTATTGCACTTAATCCCTTAAATCCTGTTGAGAAATGTAATATCTAATATTATACCTTAATAGTCAAAAATTGGTAATATCTGACATATCTTCAAATCAGTATATTTCCAATAATCAAAAACATCACACAACGTTCATTTTTCAGATAAAGAATAAAGGCGCACTATGCGGCGAACTAGGTACATGTTAAGAAGGGGGACAAAGTCAAAGTCAGTCGTATATTATCAAGTCTTTCCAAAAATCTCAAAGAAGCTCACACCTTATTCACATGAGCATTATCACTATATTATTTATATGAAAATAAAGAGCAATATAAGAGCCCCAAAAGAAAATCATAGTGGGTGCAGAATTGTCAAGATCACAAACAGTCACACCTTCACTACGCAAGGTCGTGCAGTAATAATATTGAGGGCAATTTTCAATTAAAAAAAAAACCTTCTATAATATGTCATCTGTCAAAGACTAAAAATCCCACCATCCACTGCACCAAGGTTGTCAATAAAATGTCAAACAAAAGCGCACTGACTGCTTCTCTACATTGTGCTGCAAGTATAATATTTGAAGAACAGTAGAGAGAAATAAATAACCCCACAAGGGAACACAAAGCGCGGAGATATCGTAACTACAAACACTCACATTTTCATTACGAAAACCGAGCCACAGTGTTTGTAAAGAAAAGGGCGATTAGCAACATGGAGAAAGAGCAATTGGGAAGAGATGCCTTTTAAAGAAAGGGGTACTATGACAAACAATTGCATGCTACTCGCTTCAGCGTTTGGAAAGTTGAAGAGCTGGACAGCATGCCGAGCTCCATACCCCCCACATATAACTTACGTAAGGTGAAATAGGAAAAAGAGAAGACCACATTTATCCCCAGTACAAGTCTCCTTACCTAAACCAGGCTTCCAAAAGTTCCTTTCCTTTCCTTTTCTTCTCGTCGGTAATGCAAAAGAAACCACCTTTAGTATAAATATACGAAGCTCCACACTCAACTTGTACGAACAGCCAATCAGCATGGACCTTGTTTAGAGCAGTCATACGTATACTATACGTATACTATATTAAATCATCGCAGAGCGGCCGCCATTGTTAAATGGTCCGCAACCTTCTGAGTTAATGATAAAGCATACCCGCGTAAACCGGAATAGAATTGAAAACACAAAAATAATATGGATCAAATAAATAGAGAGAAAATATATAGTAATTGCCATAATTTTGAGTTTAACCACATTATGGCCAGACACTCATATATATATTTTATCAGTTCAAAATTCGCAAAGCCTGCCATGCATATAAGAAAATATCGTAAAACCTAATGATGCGCATCGTGCGTACAGATCATGATCGGCGAACAAAGTGCATGGAAGGTAGATTCCTGATCTAAAATATACATCTATCGAGATAAGAACGGATGCCATCTTAAGACGGTCGAATTTTGGCAGAACCGCAAGCTATGGGAGGATCTTAAGCAGTATTAAGTGTGATTATTAGTATTAATGTTGTTTCGATCAATATTGTTGTTGTGGGTCATTAAGGCCAATGTATAGAAGAATTGGGGAAATTCCAAATTATGATAACGAACGCCATCAATGGCAGTTGCAAGTAGCAAAATTAACATAGGACCCAAGCTTTCTTTAAGGGTACTATAAAAAGTATAAAGAGGAAGTCCTAATATCATTGACAATAAGAGTTGTATACTAGAACCAAGGGTTACAAAGAATAGCAGAAACGTAAAAATTCTCCTCATATTACTTTCACTCAGAGATACTTCATAGAGCTGATGTATGTGGCCACACAGAAAAATATAGGGATTCTGAGAAAGTCACCTCATATGACTCTCATTCAGAGAAACTTCAGGTGGTCTAGAGTCAGAAAGGATTTAACGCAATTGACATATTCTGGCACATGGGTTCAAGGTAAACCAATGGGGACATGATCTTAAAGAAAATAAAAGGCGCAATTATAAACCGGTGTGAGTGCATCAACAGACTGACAAAATTGCAGAGTATAGAGCCATGTAAAAAAAAAGCTCATGTTGTTAGTACACCATACCAATGTATAACGACATAATATCCCTGAAGCCAGGAGAGGCATGGCAATTACTCCAGGCCTGTATATTAATCATTTTCAAGCAAATAGTGCATCTCATGGTCGGTATTAAAACCTTTGGCAATGCTACGAAGTTTACAGATCCATATCGCTACACATTGCCTTAGCTGCAACTCTCGATCACCACCTCTTGCCATAATTTCTGCATGCTCAATAGCATGAAACCAATCGTTAGCCTGGCCATCATGTTTTTTATAAAATGTTCTGTAAGGGGGATCTAGAATCCCTTTTAAGTATGGCCCTCCTGTGTTCCTGAATTCTTATTTTCAGGCTCCGTTTGGTACTGCCTACATAGATAAGTCCACATGAACACCCGATAACATATACCACAAAGGTGGTTTTACAATTGATGAACTTGAAGATGTTATAGCTCTTCGATCCATTGCAGGCAAAACTCTTGATTTTATTCACCCCCAAATCACAAATGTTACAGGTGCTACATGTGAAAAAACAATTTGGTTTTGTTGGTAGCCAGGTTGCTTTCTTTTTTACATCGGTCTTAACATAGCTAGGGCATAGATCATTTTTCAGAGTTCTTCCTCTTCTGTATGTAACAGAGGGATTTTTTCGGATCACCTTTCGTAGACTAGGTATTTCACTCAGTAGATTCCAATATTTCTTCAATAATTTGAAAATAGCACTGCTGTGCACTGTATATTGAGTGATAAATCTGATACTGTTATCATCCACGCTAGCCCCTACTCTTCTTCCTTTGCTCAATGCGGTTTCCTTGTAAGGGCTCGTGCTCTTGTTTCAGCTGAATTCACAATTTATTTATTATATCCTCTTGCCAAGAATCTTTTTTTGACTAATCGGAGATTGTTATCAAAGTTGTTTTCTTCGCTACAGTTGCACCGGGCACGCACCATTTCTCCATATGGGATATTTCTGATGGTTGAGCTGGCATGTGTGCTTTCCGGGTGTAATACTGCATTACACACAGTTTCTTTGCGATACAGAGTGCTATGAATTTGCCCATCCTTTATGTAAAAAAGGAGGTCCAAAAAATGTATGCTATCCTTGTACTTCATTGTCAGTTTACCATTATAGGGGTTGGTGTTAAGGTATTCAAAATAGCCCAAAAGCTGTGCCTCAGTACCTGACCACAAACAAATAATATCGTCAATGTACCTCCCCCGGAACACGATATATTCTGTCCAGGGGGAGGCACATCTGTTCCAGGCATGCCACCTCTCATACCACCCCATAAAGAGGCAAGCATAAGAAAGGGATCCCATGGCGGTGCCTCTTCTCTGATGGTACCACGTGCCATCATGCAAATGGTAGTTCCTGTTGAGGACCAGTTTCATCATCTCCATGATCATCCGATTTTGTTCCAAGAAATGAGCCCTATCTCTGTCAATATAAAATTCGGCAGCCTTTAGGCCATGTTCATGCTGGATGCACGTGTATAAACTAGTAACATCAAGGGTTACAAAGAGAAGTTCTTCAGACCAATCAACATTTTTAAATTTAGTCAAGATATCTTTGCTGTCCTGGATATATGAAGGTAAGTCCAGGACATGTTTACTTATTTTAAGGTCAATAAATTCAGAGAGCTTTTCAGTAGCTGAGCCAATTCCAGAAATGATAGGTCTTCCTTTAGGAAAATCTCCTTTTTTATGGACTTTTGGGAGGATATAGATACAGGGAAATTTTGGGTTATCTACTTTAAGATATCTAAATTCCTGCTCGCTAATCAGGGCAATATCCCTCCACTCCCTTAGCTTCAAGTTGATCTCAATAATTAGCTCTTGTGTGGGATTATGGTCTAGTTTTCCATAACAATCAGTATCCCACAGTTGTCGTTCAATTTCCCCCTTTGTAAACTCTTGCATTCATAACAACGACGTTTCCGCCCTGGTCAGCTTCCCTTATAACGATATCTTTGTCATTTTTTAGCCTATTAAGTGCTTCTCTCTCTCCAAATGTGAGGTTGTGCTGTAGGTTTTGTTTGCCCCTGCTTTGTTTCTCTAGTTGGTATAAACCCTCACTCACACGTTCAGTAAAAATATCAATATTGCAGTGATAAGTTGTTGGGGTAAATTTAGATTTGGGAGGTAAACCACTAGCTCTAGTCACATTCTCACTGATGTTCAAATCATCCAAAATGGTATGCGCTCCTACCTACTCCCCATCACTCAGAGAATGTAAACATTGTACATTTTTGACTTCAGCTATAGTCAGATTGGTCTGTTCTTTGACCCCTACGAAGACATTAAGAGGTGCTTTATCAATGAAAAAATCATTTAATTTTTACATCCTGGTAAATCTAAAAAGATCCACATGTTCATTAAAGAAATCACCCTCCTGTGTGGGGCAAAAACCCAAACCCTTGCATAACAAGTTTATTTAATCAGAAACCAATACTTTGCAAGATAAATTGACAACTCTCAAGCTCAAATCCTCATGACCCCCATCGGCTTCACCCTGTCCCCCCAGGATGCACATGATTTCTGCTTGGCCTTTGCCCTCTCTGACCTCCTTACTGGGTCCTCGACTGGACCTCCCTTGCCTCCGTCTGCCCCCTCTCCTTGTCTTTTCTGTTGTTGCACCTTTTTGCCCGATTCCCACTTATCCTTAACCTGCCCATTTCTTTTTGTAAAGTTGAGGCTCCATCCCCTAAAGGGTGTTCATTTGTAATAGTGTTAGATGATGTGCTACCCACAGATGATAAAGAGGTGCTACTTGCCGATCTTGTCTCTTCACTAACCTCTCTAGGTCTTTTCCTGTCATCAGCACCAGTGACAATATCGTATTTTTTGGCAAATGTGTAGATTCTCCCCTCCTTGTAGCCCCTATTGTCACAATTGATTTTACGCAACTTTTTCTCCTTCAAATAACTTTGATGTCCCTCAATCACTTTCTGGAGGATATCATAGCTTTTATCAACTAAGTCCTTATTTTCACAGGCCACAATTTATTTTTCTACACATTCAATCTCGGACAAGAGCTTAGCCCCTTTCTCTATTGCATGTCTTATTAAAATCTGCATCATTGTCACAGAAGCACCCTCTAGATTAACCTCCCACACCTTAAGAAGCTCTTCACGGAGATCCTCAAAAGTTGGGAAGATAAGGATGCATAACCCTCTGGGGACATTTTTGTTGGTAATATATTGTTGGAGGGTCACCCCATCCCACCACCTTGACAGTTCTTGTTTCTTTAAACGTTCAAGTTTGACAAACAAAGCACGTAATCCTGAAGTATTCTGTACAGTGGGTCCTGTTTGTGGTAGGTTAGTATTTATTCCAAATAAGTCCTGTGCAATCTCTTCTCTTTTATCATCAAATCGTGGCATTGTTGTTCAAAAGGGAAGGTGATGAGTGCTTGCTGGCCCAATAAAGATAATAGTCCAATTGCAACAACGGCAAACCTTTCTTGCCGCACCTCACACCAGTTCCAATAATTGAATTGACCGTGCGATCAACCCCAACGCCAGCTGTTGAGAGGCGTCACTGTGTTCCAGATCAAAATAAATTTTGAATAGATGGGGGTGCACAGCTGAGAGAGTCCAAAAGGCAAGTAGTTGTAGAAAAATTACTTTTTTATTTTGACTTTAAAGAGTTCATCTGGTATAAAATTGTCCAGCCAATGCGTTTCATTCCCCATAGGGAACTTCATCAGGGCTGCAAAATGACAACATATATATTACATTCAAATCATGAGACACAGGACTTACACGACAAACAAATGTATCAAGAAATGTATCAAACAGACCAAAACAGAAAAGAAAACAGACAACCAACATTTAACTAATACATGTAAAATAACATCTAAGATCACAAATCAAAACCTGATTTGAATATCAACAGTTATATGTACAGATAGAGCAACCTAAAGATCTACTAATACATCATATTTATAAAACAGAAAATACACTTTTCGTTATTTCTTATTTGAAAACACACCCAAATTGCAACAATCCCAAATGATGTGATCCAAAAATGGTATAGTATGCTTTGAACTAATATCAACAACCAGAAGATGAATCAATAATAATCAAAGTTTTGTCTTTTCCATCCAAAAAAAGCCTATCCTGATTTGGTGTATTAAATAAAACCGCCTCATGATTTATAGATAGTCAAAAATGATTAGGACCATGTACCTATAGTCAATAATCATAGCATAGCGAACGGACATTTACTTGAAAGTGAATGAAAACATACCTTTTATTTTCAATTTGAGTCACTGTGTGGTTTCCAAACATTCATAGAGTAAAGTGTATTGCACTTAAACCCTTAAGTTCTGTTGAGAAATGTAATATCTAATATTATACCTTAATAGTCAAAAATTGGTAATATCTGACATATCTTCAAATCGGTATATTTCCAATAATCAAAAACATTACACAATGTTTGTTTTTCAGGTAAAGAATAAAGGGCACTATGCGGGGAACTAGGTGCATGTTAAGAAGGGGGACAATGTCAAAGTCAGTAGTATTTATTTATTTATTTTTTTGAAAAGTTTTATATAGCGCTTCAAGACCCGGGTTTAGCAGAGCGCTTTACATGAGCATTAAGATTCCAGTCGGTACAGTAGATTCAGCTGGATCGAAGAAAGTATACAGACATTGCACATTTAACAAAAAACACTTCTTAAATAAGCAAAATAAACTAACATATATGGCCAGGAGTAGAACGAAAATGTCACTGCAGACAATTAACACAGAAACAATAAAAAGGAAAGGGAGCTAAAGGAGGGTAGTTTACCCGGGACAAGGCTTTCGTTTATGAAGTTAAATGGGATAGGGCTGATCAGATGTACATTGACCGAAACATGCAGCACTGCTCAAATTAGGAAAGGGGGAGAGGGAGAGATCGGGTCCGTTATGTGAGGAAGAGAAAAAAAATCGAGTGAAATAGGGTGGAAAGGAGCAAACGAGAGGAGAAGGGAGCAACGAGTTTGGGGGAGAATTGGGGAGGAGCTAGAGGTAAGAGTTAAATGGATGGAGGGTAGCATTAGAGTGGAGAAAAAAAGTCAAGGAGGGAGAGAGAGGGGAGAGGAGTCAGACATAAAAAGACTGTCAGGGGGGTATGAATAACGGGGGATGAATAAAGAGTAGAATGCAGCCATTACGGACCCCAGTATTTGCAAAGCAGGTGGGATTTGAGGTCTTTTTTAAAGCTGTGGTACGAGGGGTTGCAGCGCAGATCTCTGGGGAGGGCATTCCAGATGTTCGGGGCGTTTCCCGAGAAGGAACGGGATTGTGTGGAGCACCTATTTGATAGGGGGGGGGGGAGGAGAAGAAGTGCATTAAAGCTTCCCGTCTGCCGGGCGCAGCCCGCTTTTTCAAGTTTGTCAGAGAGATATAGTGGGGTTTGTTGGTGGAGGGCTTTGTGTGTAATGCAAGCAGTCTTGTATGCTGATCTTCCCTCAACGGGTAGCCAGTTTAGGTCCTTGAGGGCTGGGGAGATGTGGTCGAAGCGCTTGCAGTCTGTGATTAGCCTGGCGGCGGAGTTAAGTACAGATCTGAGGGGAGCAAGGTGTGTTTTGGGGATTCCAGTGAGGATAGCATTACCATAGCCTATTTTGGAGAGGACTAGGGATTGGACAACCCATTTAAAGTCGTCAGAAGGAATGAAGGGTTTGAGTTTTTTTTCGATGACGGAGGGTGCAGAGAGCTCCTTTTGCCGCATTCTTAATGTGGTTGTTAAGAGTGAGTTTATTGTCAATATTGAAGCCAAGAGATTTTGCTGAGTTAGATAAGGAGAGCGAGCAGTTCAGGGCATTGAGGTCAGAGAGCCAGACTTGAATAGGGAGCTTGTTGTTTTTGGGTGAGAAGAGAATGATTTCGGTTTTATTAGGGTTAAGTTTGAGGTGATTGAAGACGAACCAGGATTTGATCATACTCAGGGCATTGTTAAGTTGAAGAATATCGGAGTGGGATTTGATCTTGTAGTACAGTTGGGTGTCGTCCGCGTAGAGATGGTAGTTAATTCCTGCTTGTTTCAGAATGAGGGTAAGGGGTTCCATAAAGAGGTTGAAGAGGGAGGGAGAGAGAATGGAGTCCTGGGGTACGCCTAGGGAGACTGGCGTGGGGTTGGAGAGGCAGTCCTTGATTTTGATTTGTTGTGTTCTGTGTTGGAGAAAGGAGGAGAACCATTTGAGGGTAGACCGTTGATGCCAAAACAGGTTTTGAGTGAGTTAAGTAGCGAGTCGTGGTTAACTGTATCGAAGGCAGCGGAGAGGTCAAGGAGAATGAGAAGGCAGGACTCCCCATTATCAAGGAACCGGTGAAGGTCGTCGACAATCTTGAGCATGGCTGTTTCCGTGCTGCATCCTTTTCTGAAACCGGATTGCAACGTGTCAAGTAGTTGGAAATTGTCGATGTGATTGTCGAGTTGTCGGAGAGTAAATTTTTCCAGGACTTTAGATAGCAGTGGGAGGTTCGAAATGGGGCGGAAGTTGTTAGGGTCATTCGGGTTGGCTGATGGGTTTTTGAGGATGGGAGTGATTTGACCGAGCTGGAGAGAGCCAGGGACAGACCCCGTGGCAAAGGAGGAGTTAATGATTGAAGTCCAGTAAGGGGCGATGATGTGTTTGAGGTCCTGGACTAGGCTGGGGGGGAGGGGATCTTTGGAGTGCGAAGAAGGTTTAAATTTAGAGATGATGTTGAGGACTTCCTGTTCAGTGACAGGATAGAAATTTTGCCAGAAGGCATTATTTTTCAGCTGTAAAATGGAGGGGAAGGTAACAGGAGAGGTAGAAACAGGACTATGTGTTGGAGTGCTGGGATGAAGGTGCGGGGTCGACGTGGGCGAGAGGGCTGAAAAGATAACACCCGCAGGTAGAAGGATGGGCGAGGCAGGGGTAAGGAGGAAAGATTGCTCGATTTTTGTGATTTTCTCACAGAGGAAGTTGGCAATTTCTGCACATCTCTCAGAGGAGGCAATCAGCTCCGGGGGGGCAGAAGATGTTTGTTTTCTAACAATATTGAACAATTCTCTGGGCCTATTTTCGGCACGATCAAGCTGGGAACGAAAAAAACTAGCCTTTTCCTTGAAGATGTGTTGCTTGTATTTCGATCTTCCTGATCTGAGGAGTGCTAGATGGGAGGGAGAGGGGTGTTTTCTCCATGTTCTTTCAGTTTGTCTAAGAGAGCGTCTTTCATTATTCAGATCAGAGTTGAACCAAGAGTTGGATGGGATGCTTCTTTGTTTTTTTTAGTTTGGGAGGGGCTAAGTGATCCAGCAACTCATTGACTGCTCCGTGAGCTTGTTGGCATTGTGGGAGAGAGGGGTGAGCAGGAGTTGGGCTTGGAGTTCAGATTCAAGAACGTCTGAGGGAATTTGACTAAGGTTTCTGGACCATTTTAAGGGTTTGGAGATTTTTGATGGTGGAGCGGGATTAGTTACGATCTTAAAAAGGATGAGGTGATGGTCCGACCAGTCAGTGGGAGTGATGCTGGAAAGGGATGTAAGGTCGCTGTTAGAAATGATAGCGTCAAGAGTTGCTCCTTTGATGTCGGTTGGATGTTGACATAGTTGTTTGAGATCATTAATCTCTAGGAGGGTACTGAGGCGCATGACTATAGGATCCTCTAAATTGTTCCAATGGATGCTGAAGTCACCTAGGAAGAGATTTTTGGAGTTTGAAAGAGAGGATAGTGAGATGAAGTCGGACAGTTCTTCGGCAAAGAGAAGCGGTTCGCCCGGCGGGTCGTAGATGTTGTGCAGTCGGATGGGGGGGTGGGGGGGGGTGGGGCGCCCTGTATCGAGAGGTCTGCACCAAGGTATTCAAAGGTTTGGTGGTCAGAGTCTTTTAGAAGGGAGAGATTAAGGACGTTTTTATATATTATGGCTATATTATGGCTAGACCGCCACCGTTCTTTACGGGTCTATCTTTCCTGAGAATAGAGAAGCCGGGTGGGATGATTAGGTCCAGAAAAGCCGCCGAATGGTCCTTGAACCAGGTTTCTGTCAGGAAGGCGATGTCAATGTCTTCGCTGAGTATAGTTTCGGATAATTCGGCTGCATGTCGGACAGCCGAGCGGCAGTTTACTAGCATGCAGGAGAGGGGGTTTGGGCTAAGTCGTTAACAGTGCGCATAGGCCTGCGAGCGCGGTCACGGGAGGGTGTCGTTCTCCACTTATTGGGTAGGTGCATGCCTTTGGTGCCGGTACAGGGTGCCTCCTTGTAGTTAGGGGGGACCAGGGATTTGAGGGAGTTGTAGTCCTTTCTGAGCCTTGAGAGTTCAGAGGTCACAATGAAGAGATAACGCTCGATGTTGGTAAGCGTCTGAGTTAGAAGGGTAGGTGAGGGTTCAGTTGAAAGGGAGTGGGGGGATGCAGTAGGTTTCGTTCTTGTCTTGGGAGGACATCTAGCGTGTGGAGGGGGAGGGGGATCCAGAGGTGCCGATGGAAGGACCTTCCAGCTGTTTTGCAGGGTGTTCAGCGTGTATAGAGAACGGTTGGATTAGGGTCATTCAGGGCAGAGGAAGGTGGAGAGTGGGGATTGGGGGTGATGGAAATGGCTACTTCCGAAAGAGAGGGGGAGCCATTCAGGGAGGGAGAGATTAGCAGTGGGAGAGGTAGGGCAGGAGGTATAAGTTGTAGGGGAAGGTTGAGAGGTGAGAGGTTAAGGGCGGGGAGAAGTGTAGGTGACGGTTGGTCATGGGTGAGAGGGAGAGTAGGTATGACAATCTGTACTGGGTTGATGTGTAGGGGTGGGAGAGGGAGATCTAGTGGGGGAGGGGACCGAATGTGGTCATCGGGTAGTTGGGTCTGGGTGGGGTTAGGAGAGGGTAGAGAGAATTGGTACGTCAAGGTACTAAAGCATTTCTAAAAGAGGGTGAGGTGGTGGTCTGAGGCTTGTATGATGATGTTGCCAGTTTTGAAGATGGAAATGTCAATTTTACCGGGAAAGGTTGGGGATGGGGAGGTAGACAGTTTAAAACCATAAGGAATGTTAGTAGATTTAGAGATTTGAAGGTGGCGGAGGAAGGTGCTTTTCCATTTAGAGGGGCGTTTGGTAAAGAAAATGTAATTCGATTTAATGGGAGAGGTGAGACTAAGATAGGTATCGGCTATTAAGGTTTCTGGGAGATGAGTGAGTAGTTTATGCTTGAAGTATTTCTTGCCGTTTTTTGAAAGGGTATAGGATGTTCCATGAGTTGGGGCCATGTCTAGAGAGTGCAGGATCAGGAGGAGAGAGGGAGGTGTGGGAGGGTGGCATGGTTGGGAAGTGGGGAGATTACGGGGGGTAAGGATGGGAGGCGAAATTAAGAGTGATAAGAGCGACTTGGGGAGTCCCGGTTATAGACCAACGAGTGGAAGAATAGGCCTGAGTGAGGGGGGAGAGATTAAGATAGTATATTATCAAGTCTTTCAAAAAATCTCAAAGAAGCTCACATCTTATTCACGTGAGCATTATCACTATATTATTTATAAGAAAATGAAGAGCAATATAGAACCCCAAAAGAAAATCATAGTGGGTGCAGAATTGTCAAAATCACAAACGGTCACACCTTCACTACGCAAGGTCATGCGGTAATAATATTGAGGGCAATTTTCAATTAAAAGAAAACCGTCTATAATAAGTCATCTGTTAAAGACTACAAATCCCATCATCCACTGCACCATGGTTTTCAATAAAATGTCAAACAAAAGCGCACTAACTGCTGCAACTATAATACTTGAAGAACAGTGGAGAGAAATAAATAACCCCACAAGGGAACACAAAGCACGGAGCTATTGTAACTACAAACACTCACATTTTCATTATGAAAACCGAGCCACAGTGTTTGTAAAGAAAGGGCGATTAGCAACATGGAGGAAGAGCAATTGGGAAGAGATGCCTTTTAAAGAAAGGGGTACTATTAGAAAGAATTGCGTGCTTCTCGCTTCAGCATTTGGAAAGTTGAAAAGCTGGACAGCATGCCGAGCTCCATACCCCCCACATATAATTTACGTAAGGTGAAATAGGAAAAAGAGAAGACCACATTTATCCCCAGTACATGTCTCCTTACCTAAACTAGGCTTCCAAAAGTTCATTTCCTTTCCCTTTCTTCTCATCGGTAATGCAAAAGAAGCCGTCATTAGTACAAATATACGAAGCTCCACCCTCAACTTTTACGAAGAGCCAATCAGCATAGACAGTGTTTAGAGCAGTCATTTGTGTATTATATTAAACCATCGCAGACCAGCCGTCATTGTTAAGTGGTCCGCAACCTCCGAGTTAATGATAAAGCATACCCGCGTAAACCGGAAAAGAATTGAAAACACAAAAATAATATGAATCAAAAAAATATAGAGAGAAAATATATAGTAATTGCCATAATTTTGAGATTAACCACATTATGGTCAATCACTCGTATATATATTTTATCAGTTCAAAATTCGCAACGCCTGCCATGCATATAAGAAAATACCGTAAAACCAAATGATGCGCATCGTGCGTACAGACCATGAGCGGGGAGCAAAGCGCATGGAAGGTAGACTCCAGATCTAAAATATACATCCATCGCGAAAAGAACGGACGCCATTTTAAGACTGTAGAATTTTGGCAGAACCGTAAGCTATGGGAGAATCTTAAGCAGTACTATATGTGATTATTAGTATTAATGTTGTTTCGATCAATATTCTTGTTGTGGGTCATTAAGGCCAATGTATAGAAGAATTGGGGCAATTCCAAAATTTGATAACGAACGCCATCAATGGCAGTTGCAAGTAGCAAAATGAACATAGGACCCAAGCTTTCTTTAAGGGGTACTATAAAAAGTATAAAAGCGGAACTCCTAATATCATCGACAATAAGAGGTGTATACTAGAACCAAAGGTTACAAAGAATAGCAGAAACAAAAAAATTCTCCTCATATGACTTTCACTCAGAGATACTTCATAGAGTTGATGTATGTGGCCACACAGAAAAATATAGGGATTCTGAGAAAGTCACCTCATATGACTCTCATTCTGAGAAACTTCAGGTGGTCTAGAGTCAGAAAGGATTTAACGCAATTGACATATTCTGGCACATGGGTTCAAGTTAAACCAATAGGGACGTGATCTTAAAGAAAATAAAAAGCGCAATTATAAACCGGTGTGAGTGCATCAACAGACTAACAAAATTTCCGAGTATAGAGCCATGTAAGAAATGCACATGTTGTTAGTACACCATACCAATGTATAATGACATAATATCCCTGAAGCCTGGAGAGGCATGGCAATTACTCCAGGCCTGTATATTAATCATTTTCAAGAAAATAGTGCATCTCATGGTCGGTATGAAAACCTTTGGCAATGCTACGAAGTTTACAGATCCATTTCGCTTTACATTGCCTTAGCTGCAACTCTCGATCACCACCTCTTGCCATCCTTTCTGCATGCTCAATAGCATGATACCAAAAGTTAGCCTGGCCATCATGTTTTTTTATAAAATGTTCTGTAAGGGGGTATCTAGAATCCCTTTTAAGTATGGCCCTCCTGTGTTCCTGAATTCTTATTTTCAGGCTCCGTTTGGTACTGCCTACATAGATAAGTCCACATGAACACCTGATAACATATACCACAATGGTGGTGTTACAATTGCTGAACTTGAAGATGCTATAGCTCTTCGAGCCATTGTAGGCAAAACCCTTGATTTTATGCACCCCCAAATCACAAACATCACAGGTGCTACATGTGAAAAAACCATTTGGTTTTGTTGGTAGCCAGGTTGCTTTCTTTTCTACATCGGTCTTAACGTGTGCATTTTTTACATGGCTCTATACTCTGCAATTTTGTGAGTTTGTGGATGCACTCACACCGGTTTATAATTGCGCCTTTTATTTTCTTTAAGATCACGTTCCCATTGGTTTACCTTGAACCCATGTGCCAGAATATGTCAATTGCGTTAAATCCTTTCTGACTCTAGACCACCTGATGTTTCTCAGAATGAGAGTCATATGAGGTGACTTTCTCAGAATCCCTATATTTTTCTGTGTGGCCACATACATCAACTCTATGAAGTATCTCTGAGTGAAAGTCATATGAGGAGAATTTTTACGCTTCTTCTATTCTTTGTAACCTTTGGTTCTAGTATACACCTCTTATTGTCGATATTAGGACTTCCACGTTTTATAGTATCCCTTAAAGAAAGCTTGGGTCCTATGTTCATTTTGCTACTTGCAACTGCCATTGATGGCATTCGTTATCATAATTTGGAATTGCCCCAATTCTTCTATACATTGGCCTTAATGACCCACAACAAGAATATTGATCGAAACAACATTAATACTAATAATCACACATAGTACTGCTTAAGATCCTCCCATAGCTTACGGTTCTGCCAAAATTCGACCGTCTTGAGATGGCGTCCGTTCTTATCTCGATAGATGTATTTTTTAGATCTGGAGTCTAACTTCCATGCTCTTTGCTCGCCAATCATGATCTGTACGCACAATGCGCATCATTGGGTTTTACTATATTTTCTTATATGCATGGCAGGCTTTGCGAATTTTGAACTGATAAAATATATATACGAGTGACTGGCCATAATGTGGTTAATCTCACAATTATGGCAATTGCTATATATTTTCTCTCTATATTTGTTTGATCCATATTATTTTTGTATTTTCAATTCTTTTCTGGTTTATGCGGGTATCCTTTATGATTAACAATGGCGGCCGCTCTGCGATCGTTTAATATAGTACACAAATCACTGCTCTAAACATGGTCTATGCGGATTGGTTGTTCGTACAAGTTGAGGGTGGAGCTTCGTATATTTGTACTAATGGCGGTTTCTTTTGCTGTACCAACGAGAAAGGAAAGGAAAGGAACCTTTGGAAGCCTGGTTTAGTTAAGGAGACGTGTACTGGGGATAAATGTGGTCTTCTCTTTTTCCTATTTCACCTTACATAAATTACATGTGGGGGGTATGGAGCTCGGCATGCTGTCCAGCTCTTCAACTTTCCAAACTCTGAAGCAAGTAGTATGCAATTGTTTGTAATAGTACCCATTTCTTTAAAAGGCATCTCTTACCAATTGCTATTCCTCCATGTTGCTAATCGCCCTTTTCTTTACAAACACTGTGGCTCGGTTTTCGCAATGAAAATGTGAGTGTTTGTTGTTACGATATCTCCGCGCTTTATGTGTTCCCTTGTGGGGATATTTATTTCTCTCCACTGTTATTCAAATATTATAGTTGCAGCACAAATTAGAGAAGCCGTCAGTGCGCTTTTGTTTGACATTTTATTGACAACCTTGGTGTAGTGGATGATGGGATTTGTAGTCTTTGACAGATGACATATTATAGAAGGTTGTTTTTTTTTTAATTGAAAATTGCCCTCAATATTATTAGCGCACAACCTTGTGTAGTGAAGGTGTGACCGTTTGTGATCTTGACAGTTCTGCACCCAATATGATTTTCTTTTGGGGCTCTTATATTGCTCTTCATTTTCTTATAAATACTATAGTGATAATGCTCACATGAATAAGGTGTGAGCTTCTTTGAAAGACTTGATAATATACTACTGACTTTGACATTGTCCCCCTTAACATGTACCTAGTTCCCCGCATAGTGCGCCTTTATTCTTTACCTGAAAAACGAACGTTGTGTGATGTTTTTGATTATTGGAAATACACCGATTTGAAGATATGTCAGATATTACCAATTTTTTACTATTAAGGTATAATATTAGATATTACATTTCTCAACAGGACTTAAGGGTTTAAGTGCAATACACTTTACTCTATGAATGTTTGGAGACCACACAGTGACTCAAATTGAAATTAAAAGGTATGTTCCCATTTACTTTCAAGTCAATGTCCATTCGCTATGCTATGATTATTGACTATAGGTACATGGTACTAATCATTTGGGACTATCTATAAATCATGAGGCGGTATTATTTGATACACCAAATCAGGATAGGCTTTTTTTGGATGGAAAAGACAAAACTTTGATTATTATTGATTCACCTTCTGGTTTTTGATATTAGTTCAAAGCTTACTATACAATGTTTGGATCACATCATTTGGGATTGTTGCAATTTGGGTATTTTGGGTGTGTTTTCAAATAAGAAATAACGAAAAGTGCATTTTCTGTTTTATAAATATGATGTATTAATAGATCTTTGGGTTGCTCTATCTGTACATATAACTGTTGATATTCAAATTAGGTGTTGATTTGTGATCTTGTATGTAATTTTACATGTATTAGTTAAATGTTGGTTGTCGGTTTTCTTCTCTGTTTTGGTCTGTTGGATACATTTTTTGATACATTTGTTTGTCGTGTAAGTCCTGTGTCTCATGATTTGAATGTAATATATATGTTGCAGCCCTGATGAAGTTCCCTATGGGGGAATGAAACTCATTGGCTGGACAATTTCATACCAGATGAACTCTTTTAAAGTCAAAATAAAAAAGTAATTTTTCTACAACTACTTGCCTTTTGGACTCTCTCAGCTGTGCACCCCCACCTATTCAAAACTGTTTAGGGACTGTTAGTAACACAAAAGCATTGATCCCACTTCACCTATGTATTGGGTAGGGGTCTGCGGGGCTACAAATACCTGTCTTTCACATTCAAGCATTGGTGCATAGCACTAAGTTAACTTGTGTCGCTCATGGGTGTGAAAACAAACCTTGTAGAGTTGAGCAAGAGACTCAGTTTAAGCAACTTTTGCACCCAATGCGGGACGTGGATGTTTTGGAGAATCTTGAGCAGTTTCTTTTTGATATACATATAAATGTAAACCATCAAAGTGCCCTTATGGAGACATCTGTAGTAATCATGGTCACCTTCTACAGGGAATAAGGGAGCAACTGTTGCCATAGGTTTGTCAAGTTCGACTCTAAAAGGTTATTCCCCATAATGTGGGTTTTCAATTCTTTGAATCCTTTGCCACTTCAATCCATTCATTTTCAAGGAGATTCCTTATTGTGATAGGAGCCAATTACAGGGAAGCAGTTACTCAGCATCTCAAATTTCAATGTGGTACAGTTACTTTTTTAATAGCTGCTCATGCAACATATGCCTTTGAGGCATTTTACTCATAGGTGGAGGTTGAGGCTATTGACACTGTCTCCAGGCAGTTTAAGGCTATAAGGATGTGCCACCACGTTCACACTTTAGGGCTTACAAAGATTTGGAAATCCCAGTCACTTACCAGGAACACCAGAACTGGTTTGCTGGTCAGTTACCACACATACAAAGGAATGTCCACAAGGAATGTCCTGAGCAACGAAGGGCCTACATGGCTACTACTAGCTGGCTACACACTCATTCCATGTCCTGACATATTAGCTCTTGCTTATGTTGTAGGGATCCTGAATTACACAGTAGCCTTATACAGGAGGCTTGTAGAGTTTGTAATGGGTAACAAACTCTAGACCAGCAGTTCAGGAACAGGTACAATCCATTAGTCTGCAGACTATAAACGCTATCATGCAAAAATGGCCCACAAAGTGGGATGAAATTGCCTTCTGGACTGCTTGCAAAACCAGACAGTTGAAAGCAGTCTATCTGCATTCAGCACCCCAAGATAAACATACAAAACTGACTATGTATCTTCCTCTTGGGATGCTGCTGCCCCGAAGAGAAATGTAACACCGGGGTAGCATATTTGCATTCATGTACATCATCACACATGGTACTCCTTCACTGGCAGTTATCATTGAGGTACTGAAACAAGTACAGAGTGAGCACGGAGCTGTACCACCTATGGGCTTAGGAATTAAATTAATAAATGAATGATGATTTTTTCTGCAAATTCCCCAATCATCCTGTCTAACATTAAGGGAGAAGATTCAGTTCTGGCAATGTTCTAGTTTAAGATAGTGCATAGAAACTACCAGAAATAATCTCAGAAGTGTACACCTCTGTGTGTCATGATAGTTTAGGTTCCAAAGCAGTTAACCTACACATTCTAATCTAAAAGTGACTTTAAGGGTTTCAAGAAGAAGGAATCTCCAAAGGAAGGCAGGAAGAAACAGAAGGATAAACAGCAAAGATGGACTGGACCTTCTGGATCTCTGGGAATCTAGTAGGGGTGGTTATAATTTAAGGGACCGTGAGAAAATTTAAAAACTGGAATGGCATCAGAAATCGGATATCCGCTCAACAGTTTCTTTTCAGGGCTCTGACGGTAAACGAGCAGCGAAAAGGAGTCAATATGAGTATCACAGAAAGGAGAAGTGTAGTGGAAAAAGTGAAACAGGATGAGAGGCTGACGTCAGCTTGAAGAGGGAAGAGAACGGATTGGGTTCTAAGACTTCAGTTAAAAAGAAGAAAGTAGCAGGACTTTCTAAGAAAAATGTGGATACAACTACAGTCTCTCCTGCAAAACAAGAAGCAGTGAACCTCAAGCACAAGCTCAATACCCTCTAAAACCAGAAGCAAAGAACATGCCCCTTCTTTCGAACTCCAAACCAGGTGGCTTCTACAGGTTAGTTTTAGACTAGTAATTTAAAGCCAAAGTCTCTAACATATGCATTGTAAAATGCCCATAGCAGAGGTTTAATGAAGAATATGGAGTGGAAAAAATACAAAACAACCCTGGACTTTAATGAGTTGATAAGTCAAAATATAGTGACTGAATGCAAGTATCTAACCACCTTTAGTTTCAAAGGGGTACAGTTCTTGTTCTGACATTTGCCAATGGACTATAAGAACAGTCCTGACTTATTCTCAACTTGCATCATGGCGTTCTTACAAACAGATACCGGGGTATTGACATACATCTGTGAGATTTGTTGCACTGATGATGATTTGGACGTACAATTAACTTGGGTGGATAAAGATGTAACACTATTAACAGTCTCCTAACACACTGAAGAAGTTGCAATCCCTACTGAGGTTCCTTAACTTTGGCCTAACCTAGTTGCTGCATTATGCTGAGAGTAAAGCCCTTGTATGACTTGATCTCTCCCACATTTTCAGCAAAACAGAGGATGAACAGACACACTGATATCTTACTTGCTCTCAAGCAGACGTGCCAGACACAAAATATTTACAATCTAGGGACAGTAAGACCAATCTAATTCATTGAGTCATAGCAAGCTATTCAGGTTATACCTAAGTGACTTACAATGAGTTTCTATAGTCCCACTTGTATTCTGTGACTGAAGCATGTGTTGCTTCACTGAAAAATTCTTGCAGTTGTGCAAACGGCTATTTTGATGAAGCTCCCTGTGGTACAGGGAAAACTAATGATTGTGGTTTCCTTGCACCAGCACTGGAGGCAGCAACTAAGGCAAGCATTCCTAATGCTCAAACACTAAACCCAAGGTAGGTGCAGTGGGCCTCTTCTATGAGTGCAGTCGATGTCAAGGTATAATATGATTAAGCCTTGGCGAAGTACGCGTAGCAGTGATAGGTGGACAGCCGCAAAGCCGCAGTATAGTTCTGCGAGCATGCGGAGTTGCTTTTTCCGTATATTTGTAAGAGGTTTCTGACGTTTGGCAATGCGGATTGCATGTTTGGGGGAAATATCGCATGAACTTCAACACGCGGTGGCACATGGGCACAGCCATCTTGTTTTTCTTGTTCTGGTTATGGTTCTGGGCCTGTTTTTCAATCCTACCTAAATCTTTTGAATCCTTTGTTACCAAAACTTTTTTTCTGATGTGATTTATGTAATATCTATCCCTCTCTTTTACCCAAGTGTATATTTTTTATTTTTTCCTTACTTTTTGTATGTTTTAATGCATTTTTGTACTGTTCTTCTATTACTTGCTTTTTTTTTTTTAACTTTTCTTCTTTTTCTTCTGACTACATTTTTACTTCCTACATTTTCTTTTCCACCCCCACCCCCCAGAACCATGGCCAAGAAGACGTCTAAGACTGGTATTATACAGAGTGCAACCCAGAGAAACAGGAGCCACCTTCTTTGCAGAAGGCAGAGTCAGGACAGGATGAAAATATTATTTTTTTCCCAAATAACAAGAATGCTGCTGCTGCTTACATGCAGGTAAGATACCTTTAATAATCTTACATTATAGGATGGTTATTCTTATAGACAGGTACTAGGCGCTACTAATTTACTTGCTTGCAACTTTGCGCTCGCTTGGGCTGATTATGTCAGAGAGATTAGAGAACTTAAGTTAGGTAATGCAGACTTAGAAAGACCCCTTTCCTTTGTCCTGTCACTAAGATAGTGTAGTTAGGTAGTTAGTTGCTTTGTATTAGTTGTTAATTTGTTGGCGGTCCGCGTGACGTGTTCTCCTCTCATTTGCTGTTGACTCCTTAGTCCTTATTAGAAACTTTTATAGTTTGTTAGTGAGTGAATAATATAGCAACTCCGGAACCAACCAATTTGGTGTATGCAATATGCATGCTTCCATCTATGCATTTTAGAAGACTAAAATAAATGCAGACTTAGTAAATTTGCCCATCAAGAGTGTTGATGATTACGAATGAGATCGGAACCTAGTAGAAGCAAATATCATTTTTTGCCAATTCATTCCAAAGTCTTTGGAATAGGCGGGCTAGGTGGCACGTAGGTTTAAGATTCTGGAATCGGAATAGAACTGTGGAATAATAAAGGTAGGACGGTCCGAGACCGGGATACTCGTCTACAACTAGTTGATCTGATTAGATAGATCAATTTTATTGCAATTGCGGTTTCCTGTCAAAAAATCTTTTGGGAACAATTTTTTAATATTTATTTCACAGCAATCAATTTTTTGTCTCTTTAATTATGTTTTACATAATCTGCATCCAGGAGCAAGAAGAAGAAGGGGTCTGCCAAGGTGAGAGCTGGAGGAGCCTCCCAGAATCGTTCCTCTGCAGATGGCTCTGCTGGCCCCAGTAAGTCCTCCTTTTGTTAATATTAATGTTTATTTTCCTAACTTATACCGCACCTTATTTTTTTGTAATTATTATTTCTGTTTCCTAATTCTATTTTTTACCAAATCTTCTTTGATCTATCTATTTCTAATTTCTTGTTATCCCTGCATTACCAACCAACTTAGTTATTTATATTTCTAGTGTTTTTTTTTTCTTACATTAAATCAAACTGCCTCTGGGTCTGTACTATTAGTCTGTCTGTAGCTTGCTTTATTCTGGTTTTTCAGTCAGCTTTCCCTCTCTCCTTATATTTTGTTGACTGCCTAGTGGTGTTACTACTGTAAGACTCGGAGAACACATTGGTCCTTACTACTACTAGTACTACTACTCTGCTGTGCAGATTGCATGCCCTACTAAGGTATTCTACGCATGTTTGTTGAGATTAGAAGGCTTTCTTTGACTTTTTTCTCATGCTCAATCAGTAAATTAAATGTTAGGGTCAGATGTACGCCCCTAAATTGCATGCGCAAATGGGTTAGCGACCCGTTTGCACATGCAATCATGAATAGGGCCATGTACAATTCCTAATCAGCGAGTCGCAATTTATTTGCGACTCGCTAAATAGGAATTGCGACTCGCTATTTAGAAGGGGCAGTTCAAGGGCGTCCCTTCCTAAAAGAGACTCTATACCTCATGTATGAATGTTTTGCCACTGCAATTGCGTTTGCAAAACACTCTCAAATGCAGAAGAGATTTTTTAGGGGCAGGCAGTGGTCCCAGGGACCACTAACTGCCCTTTAAAAAAGAAACAAAAATGTTTTGTTTTCTTTTTTTAAATGCTTCCCGTTTTCTTTTAAGGAGAATGGGCTGCATTTAAGAAAATAAAAACAGCTCTATTTGAAAGCAGGAGGGCCAGCCATTACCAATGGGGTAGCAAATTGCAAGTGCCTCATGAATTTTCGTTAGGCATGCAATTTGCGACCCAATTGGGAATCGCAAACAGAGTCTCAGACACTGTTGTACATGCCATTTTGCGACTCGCAATCAAACGATTTGCGAGTCACAAATGGTCATGGTCATTCATCTGTCCCATAGTCAATTTGGACACCCCAAAGTGGTGTATTTTACTTTTTCTCGTCTAGGCCTAGTACTATTTTTATTAGCAGCAGTTGAAGGTGAACAACTGATTATCGTGCACCATGGCTGGAAAGAAGTCTGAGGAGGAGGAGGGCACCATTATATTTCCCTACCAAGAGAAACCTTATGCCCGATTGTCCACCTAGTTGGCCACTTTTTTCTTCTTTTAAACTCATATTCGCTAATAGCTCTAGTCACTGAGTCAAGTCCTTTGGGTTGTCCTCTTCTTGAGAGCCTTTTTGAAAACTGCCACCAACAAAATGCCCAAACAGATATTTAATTATTTTTTATAGGATAGGTCATACTATCTACTCTACTCTAGTACACGAATTGTACTAGTGATGTGTGTGGTGTATGTATGTATTGTATTTTCAATCTTGTTAGTGCAAAAAAAAAAAATAGGGGTAGGCGTATATGGCATCTACAAAATGTTAAATGTTTTTTCTAGGCATACCGACCACTAGGGACCGAGCCAGCGGCAAAATAGATGCCAGTAAAGAGGTAGCAGCAGATGCAGCAGCTGCAATGGGTGAACAAGCAGCAGTGGCGGACTGTGGTAAGTTATATTCCTTACTTATTGACAATACACTCGCAGCAAGGGTGTACACTGTACTGTTGAGAGAGACTAAGTTGTTGTGAACAACAGTTGAAGAAGACACCCTGCATTAGCAGTAGCCTTAGCGGCGGGAGTTGAGTAACTAATGGCCTCGTCTATCGGACTTCAACTCAGCTGGGAAATGTTATGAAGAAGACTAAGAGTCATACGACCTTGATGGATGGGTTGAACGAAAAGGGGAAAGAAGGATGGAAGGAGGAAGGACAGGTGACATGTAATATAGAACTGGCAGAGAAGAATATGTGGGTGAAGGAAGGGGGCCCAGCAAGCATAGGTGGCTGATATTGTTATTGTTGTTATTGACATTTCTAGAGCACTACTGCTACCCAAAGGTGTCCTGGTGCTGTATGAAGTCCTGCCGAAGACTAAAGGTGGAAGAAAGAACACTGATATTAATTAATGAAAAGCCATGTTTTTAATGCTTTTCTAAAGGCAAGTAAATTAGTCATACTGCTGAGGCGTACTGGAAGACTGTTCCATGCCTTGGCAGCATTGGCTACAAAGCTTCTGCCCCCCAGCTGGCTTTTTTCACCAATGGCTCCATCGGCAGTTTTCCAACTGATGACCTCAACGATCTTTTCGGTGCATACCAGCGTAGTCGCTGTTGCAGATAGTCTGGCCCGGTTCCATGAAGGGCTTTGAAGACCAAGCATAATGCTTTGAATCAGGTGCGCTTCCTAACCGGCAGCCAGTGGAGTTTTTTTTTTATCTCAGCCAAGATAGAAGCGTATTTAGGTGTGCCAGTCAAGAGTCTCGCCACAGCATTCTGCCGGATCTGTAATTTGACTCGCACTCGAGAACCCGTCGGGATACACGACGAGGGCACCATTCACGACACCAGACCAGATTTGGGTTCTGGCTTTTGATTCTTAGGTACAACGAATTACCTACAGATCGTGTGGGTCGGAATTATCACCACACTAAAAAAAAGAACTGAACATAGAATACAGGAGCCTTGAAAAAGTTGCGGGTTAATTCCCCAGCTGGCGACGAAACACGTGTTGGCTTATTACCTGTATGACCTGTTTTTTATAAAAATACTGAAGTCCAAGGAGCCAAAAAAGAAGAATAAAGGACATTTGAAATACATTTCAAGATTTCTTGTACTTACGTGACATACTACTGCTATAGCTGTCATCCCATTATAAATAATGTGTGCTGGGGTTACTGTTTTTTTGTATTGAGAATGTGACTTTCGTTGCATTGATTAGGGAAGGTCAGTGGTTCTCCCCACCTTTCAGCACCATTAAAAACATATTAGTGTGAAATCAGATAGGGAGTGAACTCACCCTGAGAGCGCCATCTCCCCTAGGTAGTATACCACTGTCCATTAGTAATTACGGATCTGTAATTTGTTCATCAGTCCTTCCTGGATACTGAGATATAGGCTGTTACAATAGTCCAATCTGGACATTGTTAATGCTGTAATTACTGTTTTTGAGTGTCTTTAGGGAGCAGTGGCATTAATTTCCTACAGGATCTCAAGATATAGGAAGTCCTTGATGCCACTGTAATCACCAGGTCCCTAAAGCTAAAATTGTTTTCAATCCACACTCCTAGGTTTTTCACTTTCCTACTGTGAGTGAGAAGGGGGCCCAAAGTGTCCGGCCAGCAGTCAGAGGACCAAAAGTTTGGGTTGTTTCCAAAGAGCACAACCTCCGTTTGACCAGAGTTGAGTTTTAGGCAATTTTGGGCCATCCAGACCCCTACGGCATTCATTCTATCCTGGAGCCGGGACGCAGTTCCCAGAAGCACCTTGTGCCGTATGGGCACCACAATTTGGGGGCCGTCCACGTAAGAAGTCAGACTGAAGCCAAAGGATTCAATTAGGGGCACCAATGAGGACATACAAATGTTAAAAAGTGTCGGACTCAATGAAGACCCTTGCGGCACTCCACAGGGAAGTGACGATGAATTAGCCTTGTATTCGCCCAGCACTACCGTTTGAGTTCTGTTGGAGAGAAATAAATTGAGAAGTTTCCAGGTGGTACCCTGGACTCTGATCTCGTACAATCGGCCCATCAGCACAGCTTGATGCACCGTATCAAAGGCTGCTGAGAGATCAAGCATAATCAATGCAGCCTTTCCTCCCGGATCCAAAATAGTCCTAATCTCCTCTGTGGATTTGAGGAGCGCGGCCTCCATGCTATGCCCCTCTCTGAAACCGCACTGAGTTGGGCTTAGCGCCTACGATTCTTGTAAAAACACCTTGAGTTGCGTGTTCATGTTTCTCTCTATGATTTTCGCTGGAAGTGGTAGTCTTGGTATGGGCCTGAAATTATTTGGGTCTTTAGCATCCAGGCTAGGTTTTTTGAGCAGGGGCAGAATGGATGCCTGTTTCCAATCTCTGGGAAAGTAACCCTCTAAATACATTGAATTTATGATAGAGGTCAGAGTGCGTGGGACTGGCTCAGCTGCCAGTTTTACTATTGATACTGGGCAGGGATCATACGGGGAGCCTGATTTCACTTTTGTAAGAAGATTGAAAGTGTCTGCGACTGTTAAAGGGGCAAGTTTGTTCAATAAAAATACATTATTTTCATCTATCTTGAACCTAATCATCCGATCAGTAGTATTCTTGGTAGTGGAGTCCGAGAACGTTAAAAAAATAGAGTGGACTTTGTCTAAGAAGAACTTCGTTACTTTGTTACACAGTTCTTGACTAGCCGGGATGGTGGGAGCGATAGGGTGGGCCAGGGTGGTGACATTTTAAAAGAGTTCTTTTGGCGAATTATAAGCAGGATTGATTTTCTTAGTGAAATACTCTCGTTTGGTTTTTAGAAGCAACTGTTTATACTGTGCAAGACTCAACTTATATTCCTTTTTTTCCTTATCATTGTAGTCCTTCCTCCAGTTTTTTTCCAGGTGCTTACAAAGCAATTTTTGATTTCTAAGCTCCTGGGAATACTACTCTCAGCAAGGGTGTACACTGTACTGTTGAGAGAGACTAAGTTGTTGTGAACAACAGTTGAAGAAGACACCCTTCATTTAGCATTAGCAGTAGCCTTAGCGGCGGGAGTTGAGTAACTAATGGCCTCGTCTATCTGACTTCACCTCAGCTGGGAAATTTTATGAAGAAGACTAAGAGTCAAATGACCTTGATGGATGGGTTGAACAAAAAGGGGAAAGAAGGATGGAAGGAGGAAGGACAGGTGACATGTAATATATGTTTGGCAGAGAGGGATACGTGGGTGAAGGAAGGGGGCCCGGCAAGCATAGATAGATGGCTGATAGGATGCATTGGTGGTTGAAGGATGGGTGAAAGGTGAAAGAAAGGATCCCTGCCTGGGTAGGTGAAACTCTCTTGGTGAAAGGAATCCTCCAGGCGGTTTGATGGGTCATATGTATAGGCAAGCAAGGACTCATGGGTGGTGGTTAAAACAGAACACATGTATGTTGTTGCTGAAAAGTTTGTTGAGATTAAGAATGATAGCCATGTTTACTTATAACCTGGATGGTATTCAACTATAGTAAAGGTGGAGAATGGATGAAGAGAATGTAAAAGAAAAATAAACTGTGCCAAAGTAGCAAAGCCTAGGGTAAAGATTAGAATAAAAAATAATAAAAAAGCAATGATAAATAGAAAAATCACTGGGAAGAAACAAGGACTGTTTTTTTTTAAAGGGTTTTGATTCAAGGTTGTATTTCAGAATACTACCTTGACTCACAGTAGTAGTTTGCAAGGACAACATATATATTGTGTATGTATGTACCCACCCATTATCAATCGCCTCCCTCTGACTCCGAGGCCTATTTCCGCTCCCTATCTTTGTCATTACAACCGTGTCAGCCATGGGTGGCCTAGAATCAGCTGCATGGTTACAAAATCAAACAATAGTATTACCTCACGTTGTCCCGTATATCATCATTCATATTAGTAATCAGATATCATCTGCCTTGTTGTACTAGTCAGGGTGAAAGTGAAATTGAGTAGCTGCCATTGATTTAACAGAGTATGGCCATAACAGAAAAATAGATAATTGTGTAGTACAGCTGCCCCACCTGCAGTCAGTAGTAAAGTAACATGAGTCTGCGACTGCGACACAAGTATGTCTGTCTAGGGCGGAAGCTGACTGAGCTGCCATGCCTACAAGATTAATTTAGCTAAACAAGAGAGAGAAGAAGAAGACTTGTCTACTCCATAGTGCCTAGTAATGCCTGAAACTCTAATCACACAATCGTTAGGTGCCGAGGAAGTAGGAGGATACCACAAATGTTATGTACTGTGCTTGCTAGTGCTACTGTGCCACTATAATTTAGTATGTATAATTTTGTGTTACTGTTTTACTAGGAGTATTGATTATAATTGTCTTTTTTCTTTCTTGATATAGCTACCCCTTCCCAACCACAAAAAGCCAACAGACAGAAGTTAGCAGCCAGGGCCCGGTAACGGAAGCTGGAGGCCATCCGGGACGAGTATCGGCGGCTGGTGGTACTGGCAGAGGAGGAGGAGGCAGCGGTGCAGCCTCCTCCAATGCAGGCCCCCCCCGGTGCCTCTGGTGGTACAGCGCCGTGGTCTGGCACCTGCCTGCCGCACTTCAAACACTGCTGCCCATCCCTATTGTTCAAGCAAAAAATGTCAGTGCCGCATGCTTCTCTGGATGGAGTGCCTAGAGGCCAGGATTGAGGAACGGTTAAACACCCTAGAGCAGAAGATCCAGCGAACCCGCTGCTAGATCTCCGTCTTGACCCTTGCCTCTTTTTTAATCTTTTTTTTGGTGGGTGGGAATCGGGCGTTGGGGAAACGTGGATTTTTTTATGGACATTTTGATTTTTTTAATTTATGGACAATTGGACTTATTGCTGGACATTGATTGAGGTTAGGGAGAGGGATTGGTCAGGTGTAGTGGGTTTTTTCATTCTAGTTTATTTGTTAGGGAATACATTATTTATAGTTTACATATGATGTAAATCTTTTGAGGGGGGGTTACTCTTTTACTTTGCACTGTTTCCTTTGCTGCTGGGCCGCAGCCAATTTTTGATTGAAATCTGCCGATAGTGTAACACACCAACAGATAGATGCGGTACCCTCACTAGCCCTACTATGCCAGGAGCCGATACAACAAACAAATCAAGAGTGCTAAGGCGACTTACTTCACACACCAACTGGATCAAGCAGCAAACCCCAAGAAACTCTTCGAATTGGTCAAACAACAATCAGTCGTTGGGTCGAACTAATCTGATCCTGGTGGCAACCCACCCTCTTGCGATGATCTTGCCGCCTTCTACGCAGAGAAATCAAGAATCATCTCCATTGAACTCGCCTCTAAGAAGGCTCTACTACCTTCCCCCATTGCTGCCTCACCCATTGACTCCTCTGTTAGGTGTAAATAATCCTCCACGAATCCCAAGAACAATGCATCATGGGGCACCTTTACCACTTTTAGTGAATATGATATCTTCAAGATTCTGCAGAATATCAACCCTTCCAACCACTTCAGTGACCCGCTGCCCCCTTCAAAGAATTTAAGAATGCACTGATCCCCACTTGGACTAGGATTGTTAATGCCTCCCTAGCACAAGGCATGATCCCCGAATGCCTAAAAGCAGGTCAGGTAACACCCATACTAAAAAAACCTAACACTGACAAATCTGATTTCAACAACTTCCGCCCCATTTCCAACATCCCCACTTTAGTGAAACTACTAGAAAAATGTGTGCAATCCCAACTCTGTGCCCACATAGAGAACTACCAACTCCTAGACCAGCACCAATCAGGCTTTAGGAAGTGTCACAGCACCGAATCCGCTCTCACTCACGTTTTTGATGACATTTTAATTATGCTCGACCAAATGAATCCTGCCTCCTGATCCTCCTCGACCTTTCCTCCGCATTTGACACGGTTAATCATGAGAACCTCCTATCCATCCTGCAAAATCGAATGAGTTTTTCTGATCAGGTGTTACTATGGTTTTCCTCCTTACTTCATCACAGAACTCAACGAGTCAAGGCAAACCACTCTCTCTCACAGCCCTCTCCCGTACTCATGGGGGTCCCTCAAGGATCTGCTCTATCTCCTATACTCTTCAATCTTTTCTTGGAACTGTTTGCACATTCTTTGAATTCCATGAACATTCACTTCCACATGTATGCAGACGACACGCAATTATATCTGAAAATCTCATCCTCGGAAAACATCATCTCACTCAATACTACCCTAATGTTTACTCAAAATTGGCTAACGGAGAATCATCTACTGCTCAACACCTCTAAAACTGAATTCCTGCTCATCTTCCCTCTGAATATCATCCCCAAGCTAGACCTCTGGCTGAGTCACCTCACTACTTTCAACTGTACGCCTCTCATCGTAGACGCAGCCAAGTCTCTCGATATCAGTATGGACAAGCACCTGAACATGAAAGGTCATATCAGCAATGTATGCAAAGGAGTTAACCACTTGATGAGATCTCTCAGAAATATCAAACCTTTCCTTCCTCCAAATGATTTCAATGATTTCAAGCAAGTGGTTCAAGCACTTGTCTTGCCGAGGTTAGACTACAGCAGTGCTACCCTCTGTGGCCTTCCCAAATATGCTCTGGCTCCACTAAGGGCTGCACTTAACTTGGCTGCTAGACTGGTTACTGATACCAAGCGAAAAGATCATATATCTCCAGTCCTAAAATCCCTCAATTGGTTGCCCTTCGAAGCACGAATTCAATTAAAGATTGCTGTTCTTGCACACAAAGCCCTTCACCTTAATACTCCTACATACCTTGCAAAAAAACTTAAACTATCATGCAGCGTAAGAGCTTCCAGAAGTGCTTCTACCCTACTGAAACCAGTCATCCTTAAGAAAAAGAGAAGTTGTCACTGAGCTTTCTCCGGAGTTGCCCCTAAGGTTTGAAACTCTCTCCCACCGGAAATTCACAGCATCTCCTCATTGACGGCTTTCAAAGTGGAAGCCAAAAGATTCCTAATGAACAAATTCATACCCTACTAGGGTTAGACTTACAGGCCCGTTGTCATTGCACCTGCTGACTTTGTTCCTACTTTTGATACAGCTCCCCCTTGTTTACTGTGTTTCACCCTTGCTACCCGCCTACACTTGTTTTATTGTATTACCATCCTAGTTGTATTTTATTTTGTACTGTATTTTCCTTCTCTCCCTTACTCTTATGGATATTGTTATAGATATTGTTTTTGTTCTTACTCCCTTCATATTGTAAAGCACTCTGTTATCCCTCTGGATATTGTTCGCGCTATAGAAAACTTTATAAATAAATAAATAAATGTCAGTCGCTCCTCCTAGTCTACGCAGTCTGCAACTAAAACTCCTATGAACTCGGAAGGGTGTGGGTGTGTGAATTCATTTCCACAGTATATACAATATGCCTCCCCCACACTTCTTCTCTTACCTGTGATTGATGTTTATACTTTATAGGCAAAGCGATGGCTGGATGGTGATGGTTTGGTTTCCTATGGTTCCATGGCGGTGATAGTAGTAGTAGACACTGACAGTAGCATTTGCAAAAAAAGAAAATGAGACAGTCAGTCACCTGAGGAAGACTAGGGAACGAGTAGTAAAAGTACAGTACACAAGAAACCATGACGATAAACAATGCTTAAGTAAAATAAAACAAAATGGAGGGCTAGCCTAGTACAAGGTACAAATTGAAGTTGACTCGAGCTAGGAAGTGCACAAGGGGCTGCGTAAACTTTAGCGCTGGAATTAGGATGAGAAATCAATGCTGGCAATTGTATTATGTTCCTCTGGAAAAAAATTGAATATCAAATACTGTGCATGGGTGGACAATCTAATCTATATTGCCAATGTGGGATATATACTTGTCTGAGAGCAGAAAAAGATCCTCACCCTGCCTCAAGATAGTGTTGGTTTCACCACATCCGCCCCAGCAAGTGTGTGATCAATTATTGGTGTAAAATTAATTTAGTCAAACTTCAGAATAAATCACACAGCCTGGGGAAAGAGGGTTAGCGTTTGATGAATGGTTGGAAGGGGGATTTGAGGGAAAGATTTGACAAAGACAAACACTAAACATGGACAACACACAATCATCTTGGCATCCAACCTTCATAAAGAGAAAAAGGAAATGCATGCATGATGCTGACTTGATGAGTAGTACTAGAGTAGTACACAGCAGTACATTATTAATTATGCAATTGCCTTGCCTGTCTGACCCCAGAGAGACCCAAGTTACATACATTGTATGTGCTGTTGTACCGGGCTTCCTTTTAAAGATAGCAAATAAAATGTAAAATATCTGTAGGAGTCAAATATAAGCAAACATAAACAACACACACAGTCATAATTATTGAAGAGAAAACATGAATCAAATGAAATACTATATTATTGCCAAATTAGGAGTTGAATCTCCACGTTCATCTTGGTGCTTCCTTGGACTAGTGTGCATCCCTCAATCTTGGGTGCCTGGTGGATGCAGTTTTATAAGTTAAGACTGAGTTGGTTTTTCCAGTATAGAGCAGGGTAAAGGCAGGCCTGTAGATGGAAAAACAAAAAGGATATTTAAAAATCAAGACGAAAAGATAAACTGCATAATTAAGGAGGAGAGCAACAAGAAGACTTTCAAAGGTGGCATGGATAAATCATGTCTGTTTCCAGCAGTTAACTCAAACAACAGGAGCAGACCCCCCACCCAACATCCACTTAGCTTCGAATTTGAGCCACACAGCACAGAGCACACATACACACACAGCAACATATCATTTTCCAAATTAAGTAACAAAATCAATGCACAGCTGTCCGTTACACCAAAATTGCCTCCACCACTACACAGACATGTAGGTCTGGTGTTGTTTACCTTCACGCCACTTCACGCTCTGAGTTATTCCATGAATCATCTCCAATCCTCCTGAGTTGGACTGCGAGTATGGTATGGTCATGGTGTCCAACTCTGTACCAAAAGTGTTCCGAGTGAGTCTCAAGACTCATCCCGACTCCTGACTCAAAATGCAATGGATCGGTCTGCAGTAGTACAAATTTGTTATCGATCAACAAGAAGGGAAAGATTGACTTGAGTCACTTTTTTGTGTGTAGAATACTAGTAGATCTCATGCACAACAAACACCAATCACACAGCGTGTAATGCATGCCATCATTTACCTGTGAATGAAATTAAACACAAGGTGAATGGCCTCCTTAGCCTTGGTGTCCTCATTAGGCTTCCTGAGTGAGAATCTGAGCTTGAGTGTGCGAGTGTTGTGCTCATTGATTGAAAAGTGGGTTTGGAAGTCCCTCTAGGCTTGGAAAGGTGAGATATATTGTCAGGGCCCAGGTTTGGAGGCAGGCACACATTTCACATTTGTTGTGTGTATACTCCATCCAATGTCTGGCTTGAGGTAAATGGATTTAGGGCGAGTCAGGAGGCGTGGACTTACTTCTTCACTGACTGTACACAGTTGCAACTCCAATCCAGCAAAAAAAGAGTAAGACTATGGTGATGGATTTATTGTGATTTGAACAAGAAAGACAGTGACACACACAAATAATAAAGTAAAAAATATTCCTTAGCTATATCTTTTTTGGGGGCTTTTTTTGGGGGGCGTCAAAGGTAGAAAGAAAGTAACTCGAAAGTCTAGTTGTCAGGGAAGTAGAGCTCGTCCTCAAACTCTGGTGGTTAACCCAGAAGTAGGTCACCTAACACACTACTTCCATCACCTGAGTAGCCGTCATCATCTTCCTGCATTGCTACTTCAGGTATGGTGTAATCTGGTGGTATAAAGTGCTAGTCCTTCTCACTGTCAGAACGGCACCAGGAGCACTGAGACACTTGCGACAGGACAAGCGAGATAGTTTATCGCCAGCCTGCTGAGCACGGACCATTGGCGCCTTTTCCCATACCAATACAGCAATGGGTTTTGATCAAAGTAGACCTCTGTTGGGTCATCCAGATAGGCCTGGACCAATGGCTTAATGCTCATGGGTGCTTCGCTTTGCTTGGCCTCCTTTGCCTCACCACTGGACTTAAGCCCTGCCCGTAGAAACCATTCCTGTTCCGATTTAGGGCTGATGACCCTGTTCTTGTTGATGCTGTTCTTGGTATTGTTTGTGGTTTTGGCTGCTGTGAGCCAACCGCACTGCCCTCAGGCTCTGAAGCTGAACTTGAAGGCTGCCCTGCAGGACTTGTTGTGCCCTGGAAAAGCGGGTTTCTAATTCTCAGCCATTCTTTTGCTAGCTGACTGGCTTGCACAGCTATCAAAGTTTTGTAACCGGCAACATCCAAGTCTGAAAAAGGAATGAAAGTGTGCAGTAATGGTTTGTACCATGGATCAAGAATTGCGGCACAAATGTAAGGGTTGGATGACACAATGCCTCTTTGCACCCTTGTATTTTCAGATAAGCGAAGGGTTGAGCTCTTCAGCAACTCATATGCTTCTTTTGTTTTCTCCACACCTACGTACATTGCAGACAACCCTTTCAGCTGTTCCTCTAGCATGTGCAACAATGGGATAGTTTGGCTCATAGTACAGTCCTCCTTCCTGACTTCACGTGTGAAGACCTCGAAAGGAAGCAGCATCTCTGTCAGGCATTTAACTAGACCCCATTGTTCCATCTCAATGATTATGACTTTCACAGTAGCATCCCCTCTTTACATGACATATTCATTGATTGGTCTGTACTGCTCAAACAGACGTTCAAGCATATAATACGTTGAGTTCCAACGTGTTGGCACCCCCTGGATGAGTGCTTGAACTGGCACTCTACTTTCACATAGAATTATCCTCAGCTGCTTCCGGGCTTTAAAAGAATGGCTGAAATGTGTGCAGATTCTTCTGCAGGTGGTCAGTAAGTTGCTTACTTGGTCTTCTTTCTTTAGAAAGTCTTGAACAATGATGTTAATGCAGTGCGCCAAACACAGGACACTGAAATAGCCACCATCGGCCATGACCTTAACTATATTACTCCCATTGTCCGTGGCAACAAAACCAATGTTAAGCACTATTGATCGCAGCAATTCAAATTCCTTGTTGTCAAAGTCTTCCAAAATGTTTGCAGCAGTATGAGATTTCACCATGGCGAACTTGGCTGCAGTTGCATGTTTCTGAGCGCATTAAAAATCTCAGCAGTGTCACCAACTGCAGATATCTTTTCTCTAACCCCCACAAAAGAGATTTAGTGAGCAGTGATGCACATGTAATCAGTGGCTTGGCAACTGGTCCACATGTCTGTTGTTAGGTGGATAAGGTAAACAGCTCTCTGCTACAAAGCTTGTCCAAGAAATTCCAGCACGTCATGATGTAGTGATGGAACAGCAACTCTGGTGAAATAGGACCTGCTGGGAACCTTCCATTTTGGGCAGATGGCTGCCACAAATTCAAGAAAACCCTCCCCTTCCTCAAAAGAAAAAGGGAGGAGATCCAGAGCTAACATTTTAGCCAGCTTTGCGTTGTACAAACGTGCCGTTGGGTTGCATTGATACTGCCCCTTCGACCTAAACATGCTGAGAATGGTAGCCTGGATTTTGTTCTTTTCTGGTGTCACTGATGCAGGTGACTTCTTGACACCTGATGTTAGGCTCAATGCATATTTTTTTGTTGCAGTACTCTCTTGCCTTGCACCCCGTGGTGTCTCAGTCTGACTCTTGTGCCATTGTGATGTTGCTGATGATGTGGGTGGTACCACTGCACTGCTGGGGACAGGGCTGATTTGTGTACCAGAGAAAATGTCTCCCTCTTGTTCACCTTCCACCGTGATCGGATCTTCTTCATCCCCTCCAACAACAACAATTGTAGTTTTTTGGCCCACTGGATCAAGTAGTGTTTTCTCATATGGGTTGTTTGGCCTCCAGTACCATAGTTTGTACCAAGCTTACCTCGACTAACACTTGCTCCACAAATGGAGTGTATAGCAATGTTCACCACCTTCCTGCTAACCGAAAAGAAGTCCAAAACTGGGGAGGTCAACTTTCTGACACTGCTGGTGCCAATTGCAATGTCGGATGAACTGGTAGGTGGACATGACATTTGATTCTCTGCAGTACCTACTTCTACAGAGGTGGTTGTTGTGGTGGATGTAGGTCGCTGCCGGGACTCAGTAAATATGAGAAGAACAATTGATGGACAGAATGCAAAACAATGTCATACATTCATCCCAGTACAGAGATCTGGGCCTAAATCCATCATTTTTTCGCTTCCCATGCCATGCCATGCCCATTCATCCCTGGTCTCGAAACAAGCATCCTAGGACCGGTTTCAAGGTTTCACACCTTATCAGTCAGGATAGCTTGACTTCAGTGGCAGGGAGAGCACAGGACACACATCTGGGCATACCCGTCCCACTCCGGGTGACAAATGCAAAAAGAACAATTGATGGGCAGAATACAGAACAATGTCATACATTCACCCCAATACAGCGATCTGGGCCTAAATCCATAATTTATGTTGCTCCCCATGCTATGCCAGGTCCTCCCTGGTCTCAAAACAAGCATCCTAGGACAGGTTTTGGGGTTTCACAGCTTATCAGCCAGGATAGCTTGACTCCAGTGGCAGGGAGCACCTGGCTTGGCAATTCGGGCTGGACTGTTCCCATGAGGCACAGGGTCAAGACTGATTTGCATATGGCCAGGTCTAAACTGGGGTGGCATGGTGACCATAAGAATGATGGATTTAACCCAGATCTTTTCACTGGGGGTGAATGTTTTGATTTGTTCTGCATCCGTCCATCAATTGTGTGTCTTTTGCTTTCTCGCCCAAAGTGCTTCGGGTATATCCAGACGTGGGTCCCTGGCTCACTGTGCCACTAGATTCAAACTATCCTGGCTGATGAGGGTTGAAACCCCGAAACTGGTCCTAGGATGCTTGTTTCCAGTCCAGGGAGGACCTGGCTTGGCATTTCGGGTTGAACATTACCCATAAGGGACAGGGTCAAGACTGATTTGCATAAGGTGACGTCTAAACTGGGGTGGAATGGTGAGCAATAGAATGATGGATTTAACCCAGATCTTTTGACTGGGGTGAATGTTTTGATTTGTTCTGCATTCCGTCCATCAATTGTGTGTCTGGGACTTTGTAAATATGGCAGTTGTAGGTGGCATCTGTGTAGGTGGTATCCATGCACATCAATTTGGGATGGGGTAATGTCGGTCTCCTCTGGCCCAGGGCTAATGCCCATGATGACTGGCTCGTCATCATCATCCTCCTCCTCTTCTACATATACCTCCATAACTCTGAGGCCTTCTGTAACCTTCTTTTTCCCTAGCCTTGTCTTGTGGCGTGTCTAACTCTCAGACTGAGGTGGGATCCAAGTGGTGTCTAGATCATCAGAAGGGGGGCTTTCAGAAGAAGTCGATGGACGAACCCTCCTTTTCCTTGCTGGGGATCTGGAAGACAATGAATCTTCTGAAAAAGTGGCTTGCTGTTCTTCTTCCTCAACAGGAAGCTTGATCTCCTGAACTGCCCCTACTTTGGGAGGAATAATTACTATTGGGGGTGGTTGCAGCTATAGTTGCCCACTTATCTGAGTTTCCTGGAAATTTGATTGGGTACTACTGTGCGATAACGATTAGTCAGCTTCAACATCAATGCTCAACGGCGTTGTCATGATAAGACTGGCTGCCTCTGCGACGGAATGGGCTTGGGCCTAGGTTGGTGGGGTGGGTCCACTGATGCTGGGGCGCTGCTCCCAGCTTGCTCCCAATACACCGCTGCTGCAGGTGTAATTTTTGGTTTCCAAAAAAAGGTCTTGAGCGACAAATCAGTTGTGGTAATTGGCAGTGCCGTCTTCTCACTGGCAACGCTCTTGGTACTGGACCTGGTACCTTTCTTTGGGGCCATCTTGAAGACGTCAGTTAGCACGCAGTGACACAAGTTGAAGAGATGCCTATCTGTGGTCACACGTCACATGACGTCATGCGCAGGGCACAGGCCTTCTGTCTGGCAGTATAATGGGTGATGTGGTCTCCTCTTTTGTACACCTAGAAGCCAAAAGAACATCAGTGAAACGTGTCATTGTTGTTGTTCAATTACTAATACAAACAAATATAATGTAATTTAGTGTGTGGTCACACTTGTTAGTGTTATTACCTCAGTTATTAAAACAATTAACAATACACTGTAACCATTTGTGAGACTTGGCAAAAACAAGGGCTTTCATGGTGTACTGTGTTACTGTGTACTCTACAGTAGTACACTCAGGAGTATAGGAAAGAAGAACAACAACAAAATACAAATGTACAGCACTCAGGGAGCTGCAGCTGACGAATGACAGTGGAAGCTATAAGCCAATGGGAACAAAGGGAAGACAGACATGCATAGCCTATATGGAAAAAGCACAATAACTGCCTCCACAAAATGGCTGCCAGCGACAGGTCACACAACAACAAGCAAGAGGCCTGGAAAACCACGAACTCAAGCAGGACTATAAGGAGTATGGACACAGATTTTACATATGGCCCCTGGCCATGTGGGTAGGCTCAGCCAAAGCAAATGATGGCCCACTATTACAAATGCACTCACACACTGGCCAGACAAAGGAGGCATGCTAACCAACACATCTTTAATAAAACAATGCCCAAAACAAAAATCCACAGGGCTAAAAACATTTGCAAGTTATCACACACATCCAGCTAAGGCATTTAATTTAACAACACACATGAAAAAGAAAAACTTGGTGAAATAAATACCACAAATTTCTTTTTTAATCCAGTGCCATCCATGAACTAAATGATGTTTAAATCAACAGATACCACGGAAAAAGTTGTTTCATGCACCCATGAGTAGCTCTGTGCCTATTGGTTGGAAATCCCATTGGCAGACTAGGCCACATAGTGAATCAATTCAAATCAATATTGCAAATGGATTAAAAACAATGAGAAAATGTAGTGAACTGTGCTACATTCTTTGCTGAATAAAAGATGAATAAATTGCATGCAAAATAATAACCAGCAAGAAGACATGGACACCACAAAGAAGGCTTGCAGGCCTATGGCAGAAGCACACTGGCTTACTTCACAAAATGGCCACCAGCTACATGGCCAGGCCTCAACAACTAGCAATAATAAGCCTACAAAGGGAAGACAATGCAGGCCCATGGCAAAAGCACACTGGATGTCTTGATAAAATGGCCACCAGCTACATGGCCAGGCCACAACAACAAGCAATAAGACTACAAACGGAAGACAGACAATGCAGGCCGATGGCAAAAGCACACACACTGGCTGCCTTCACAAAATGGCCACCAGCCACATGGCCAGGCTACCACAACAAGAAGCAATAAGCCAAGAGGAACAAAGGAAAGACATGCAGGCCTATTGCAAAGGCACACTAACTAGCTCCACAAAATGGCAACCAGCCACATGGTCATAACACAACAACAACAAGCAGGAGGCCTGGAAAACAATGAACTGAAGCAGGCCTATATGGTTGGACACAGACTTTACAAAATGGCCCTGGCCACAAGTTTTAGGCTCAGCCAATGCAAATGATGGCCCACTATTACAAACACACTCACACACTGGCCAGACAAAGGAGGCATGCTAAATAACATATCTTTAATGCAACAACGCTAAAAATGAAAATCCACAGGGCTAAAAAAGGTTTGCAAGTTACAACCACACACATACAAAAGAGGCATTTAACACACATGAAAAAAAATTCAAAAGTGAAATACCCCCAAAAAACACATTTTGTATTTCAATCCAATGCCTTCCATGCTCTAAATGATGTTTAAATGCAACAGACACCACAGAAATAGTTGATTTTTGCACCTATGAGTAGCTCTGGGCCTACAGGCTGAAAGGCCTATTGGCAGTCTACTGGGCTACGTAGGGAATTAATAAATATTACAAATTGATTTCAAAAGTTGGAGAAAATTTAGTGATCAATGCAACAGGTTTCCTTTATAAAAGAAGAAAAAAAACTTACAACGAAACAACCAGGCCCCTAATGAAACTACAGGCCACGCACCATAATAAAGTTTTAAAAAACAATGAAAAAAACAAATAAATCTAGGTGCATGGCCCCATTCAAACAAACACCAATTTTCCAACTTACTTCTGCAATCTCAAATTTTAAAGTCCTCAAATTCAATGATATAGGATTAGGCACACACAAAGAGTGATCCTTCCAACTCCAAATCCAAATAAAAAGTGAACAGGAGATGGACAAAGCACTGGCAGGAGCATGCTGAACAGGAAGTTGGAGACTCTGGGGCACTTCCTTTCTCTTAAAAAAAAAACAAAAAAAAGAAAAAGGATTCTTTGCACAAAAAAGTACAGCCAAATGTCAATTTGAGGCATTATTTTTAATCCAAATCATAATTGAGAAGATTTTGATGCTGCTCGGGGAAAGAACCTTCTTCAGACTGCAGTTGTGGTAGATTCTGCATGTTTGGGATCGCGTTCTTCACAAAACTTCTGCTGGTAGTCCAATGGCGTATCCAAATGACGTGTTCACAATCACAAACTCTCACGGGAACATGCAGCCACCTAGCGAGCGGAGCTTGACATCCAGGGTTAAGCACGATCCCACTCTAGCTTTTCTTCAATATGAATAAGCACAACCAGCAGTAGGAAAAAAATATTGGTACTCCGCAGCCTGCGCGGCAGTGTAAGATGCAGTGAAAGATGATGAGTTCCGTCTACAGCATACACACACTAAGAACTTAGATAGCACTATGCAACATGCAGAACTTCATACCCTGTCACTTGCATTACCGAAGGCTAATATATCAGTTCCCACACTGTGTCAGATTAATCCATCTATGTGCAAGGGTACAACGCTGATTTACAACATTGGCGCTTAAATGGAATTAAGGGGAAATCATTTTAAAAATAAACAGCTCTGGGGAAAGGTAGCTTACTTACAAGATAAACTTCTATTGTTCAATGTAGGCACACTTTGGACCATCAGCATGCTGAATTTCATGTCAAAAAGAGCTGTAAGGCTGTCAAAGCTGCAAAGCAGCCTTAACCAGATCTCAGACAAAGATCGACACAGATATTGTAACAGCAAAACATGCCTCCAAACAAGGCAAAAAGTCTCCCTCAGGCTTTCCTCCCAAATATTCCTACACCCATAATTGAGACAACACTCCTCTAGTCACTCTATGAGGAATGGGAGACAGCATCATTCATAACAAGTTGCTCAGATGAGATTTAATAGTGGAAGCACATGAGTGACTGGCATTTGCCCATGCTTAGGGTTAATGCATCCATAGCAATGTTACAGCAATGCAACTGTTGGCCTTGCTTCTATAAACAGCCTGGAGACTATGTCAGGAAGTGTGACATTTGTCACCAAATCAAACCCTCTATTGTTAAGAGATCTTTACTGACTCCCCTCACAGTCTCCAGTAGCCCAATTAAGAGAATTTTTATTTTGACCATATCGGCCTAATAAATTCAGTTAACCAAAATAAGTATGTATCAGTAGCTATTGATTTGTGTTCTCGGTTCCTATGGGTGTGGCCACAGGGAAATGCAAGTACTTCAGTGGTTGCAATGGATTTGCAGTGTCAGGTAGTGAGTGGGGCACAACATTAATTTCAATTGGATAAAGGTTCAGTGTTCACCTCCATGGCTTACAGCGATACCATGTCTGTACTAAGAGTTTGTCTGCAATTCAGCAACCTTTTTAGAGTCGAGTTCAACACGTTAGTGGAGCTTGCTAACAGCATAATTAAATAAGCCTTGGCCACTACAGTACTAAGGGCCAGATGTACAAAATTCTTATTTTGCATTTCCTACAAAAGCGATTACATAAGTATCGCTATTTAAAAAATGCAAAATTGCATGTACAAAATTTGAGATTTCCTAATAGGAATTGCTATAAGGAAATTGCAAATATGAATAGCTATTGCATTCCCACCTTTGGGCCAAATAGGAAAAGGTTTGCATTTCATAAATTGCAATTTTCTAAAAGGAAATCACAATTTAGGAAATCCGAACCCAAGGGTGCCTATGGGCTCAAGGTCCCCCTGGAGGCACCCCAAAATTCATAGTGCACAGTCCACATATGCCCTAGGGGTAAATGTGAGCTTCATGTCAGTTAAAAAATAATAATTTTTAAGTGCATTTTGAAATTTTGCACATGGTAATCATCGACATTGAGTCAATGGTGATAGTATTTCCTAAATGCCCAATTCGCATTTAGGAAATGCTTTGTACATGTGCTTTAGGAATCGCAAAAAGGTTATCCCTATTTGTGTTTCCTAAATTGCGGTCGCAATTTGCGATTTTTACAGGGTAGAAATAACAAATTGTGTCAGGTTTTTGGCCTTTGTACATATAAAAAAGCTGTTTTGCATTTCTTAATGGGCAGAAATTGCGATTCACCCAGTTCAGAATGCCGAAAGCTTTTAGTCAGGTCTTAGTTGGTACCATAACCTGCATGGAGTCCAGGGAGCATTTGATAACTTGCTTAGACGAGTATTGGAGAGGACTCCCTCCGTAAGAGGCTCTCTTCGGAGTTCCCATATATGTGCTTGACCTAGATAATCCTGGGAAGGTGTTGGATGAAGAAAACTTGATGCAGAAAAGCGTTTGAATGCCTTACAGGGTATCCAAGAGGTTACAGACAAGCTTTCGAATGTGAACTAGTCTCGACCAGTGAAGAGAAGGTTGTAACTATTGCTAATGGGTAGATTCCTAAAATAGGGGATATCGTTCATGAAAAGATCCACGACAAGCAAGCTTTTGAACCATCCTACAAACCACTGATTATAGACCTTGGTGTAAAAAGGCAAACCAACTGCCATTCTGCCTCCTTTGGCTGATTCAAGGAGAAGCAGGCAGTTTTTCATCACAAAAGCACTATGTGGCTGATTCTCTACAGCAGACTATTGCAGACACCAAGAAAGATTCAGAGTACAATCTCTCCACCTCTCCCTACCCTGAATGTAATACCCCTTAATGAGAGTAGTAACATCACTAACCTTGGTTCCCAGCTGGGCTTTTTTTTTTTTATTAAACTTTTATGGCAACAGAAAGCAGAACATATACAAGATACAAACCACAATGCTGTTGAGAAAGGAATAAGACCACACAGTAAGCCACTGAACCGATACAGACAGTAATGAAAATCATTGCAATACAGGTGAAGTCCCCATAGCATAGCACTACAATAGTTTCCTCTTCAGAATACGGTTCACTTCCAGTGCCTGCCATGGGAGCTCCCAATCCCTACCCCCCCAAAATTCTCAACCCCCAAACCCCCACAATTCCTGTAGGGAAGACCCGGGTGCACCTATTCATAGATCCAGACAGGTGCAGTCCAGCCGTGTCAAGAAGCATCAACTGGAGAGCAGAAAAACCACCATGGGAGCCCAAATGTCCTTTGAGCGGGAGCACATGGGCATTAGCCCTCAGTAAGTGTCCAGTTTCTCTCGGTGATAGGTAATATCTCGCAGCTACTGAGCCACCTGAGGCGCTGGATGTCTGCCCCAGTGGATGGTCTCCCTATGCTTGGCAAGCAATATGAGGACAGCCGTAGGTTTGTGTAAACCTGGAGGGATAGTTTTCACGTAGCCAAGTAAGGCCACCACTGGCATCCTTTCAGGGGCCTTACCCGTAAATAATACAATAGTTTTTAACACCCCAGACCAAAAATGCGCCACCCCTGGGCATTCCCATGCCAAATGCAAAAAAGTAAACAACACCAACTATGCTTAACTGACTAATCCGTTTAAGTTCAAGGCTGCTTTAATCAATAAAGGTGGTCACCATTTATTTTCTGTTTTTTTATATAAAAAGTCATCATACAAAAGGCTATGATTTTTTTGTAACAAATGAACAAATACAAAATTGAATCACAAAAAATATTTTACCCACCCACCAACAAAAATCACAACAGTGGATACAAACAAAATAATTACATACAAAATTGAAAAAGAATACAAAACAGAAGAAACATTGCAAGGAATACAATACAAAATGCCAGTTCTTATTTTTAAATGTCCAAGACAAGAGTATACAATTAATAACAGATAAATTCATATACACAATATTTCAAATTTTTATCTAAAAAAAGTGGACATGAATCAGGAAGAGATTCTGAAACTTAAGACAAACGAAAGAGACTTCAGAGATAAGCTAGAATCTCTATAAAACAACGCGAGAAGAAAAATCTGAATTTTAAATGTTCCTGAGGGTTGTGAAGGAGGAGATATTAAGGCCTACATAATTACTCTTTTAAAAGAGTATAATGTGAATTTAGATGTCGACACGTTAGAACAAAATGTGCAAAAGAGTTCACCAAGATCCTTTTGTGGCACGCCCTGGAAGGAAAACAGCGAGAAGGATTTTAGTGAACTTTAGAACATACTCACTAAAATAAACTATCCTTGCAGTAGCTTTAAAAGTAGGAACATATAAGAAGGACAATTGGTCTTTTCGCATCCGTTCAGATGTCTCACGAGAAACCTCAGACAGGCAGTGGGAGCTAGGGAAATATATTCAAGATTTGAGAGATATAGGAGCCACGGCAAATATATGTTTCCCCGCCCTGCTGAAGGTCATGATTAATAACAAAATGCATACCTTCAGGGACCCTGATGATGTGAAGACCTTTATTGATCAGATTAAGGCACAGTCTTTATAGTAGAACATAGTCAACCCACCAGGAGGTGAGAGAGCTCAAAGGAGGTGTCAAAATACCTTGTATTAACAGGGAGGGTTCCCCGGGGAGGGAGGGGTGGGTCACTTGTAAAAATGTAGAGAATTATATAAGACACACTGGGTGAGGGAGCAAGTGGGAGAAAAATAAAAAATTACTTTTTGTCCTACAATGTTTGGTTCAGTTGACTTGGTTTTAGTTTATACGGGTTACTACCAGTTTAGGAGAGGTTATCTCTTTATGCTATCCTTAAGATACAGCAGTATGGTATTTATATAATTTATGGCAGGTCTAGATAATACTAAACCTTTAAGAGTGTTATCATGGAATGTAAATGGCCTAAGAGTGACCCCAAGGAGAAAGAACATAGTGGAATACTTGAAGCTGAGGGAGGTAGACGTCATTTTTATCCAAGAATCTCATTTGTTGAAGGGAGAATGGATCGATGTTCTTAAATTCCAAACATGGGTAGACCTCTGCATATGTACAGCTCAATGTACTATTGCCGAAGCTAGTGTCGACCCTCTAGGTAGGTGGGTGATTGATAGGGCAAGAATTCAGGGCACATGGTTAGTTTTTGTATCATACTACGGCTCTAATTTGGATGACCCTCTGCCCTTACGTATATTAATGTTGCATTTACTTGAATTTAATGATACAGTTATTATGGTGGGTGATTTTAATGTAATTATTGCTCCAGTTAAGGACACTATCTCTAAAAAGACTACGGCGGCAACCCCAAAGATGAGAACTGCCCTGAAATCCATGATGCAGGATCTTGGTTTGTTAGATATTTGGAGGCTTAAAGGTTTAAAGGGGGGGGGAGCATTGGGGAATTTTACATTTCACAATAAAAAGCATGGGAACCGATCCAGGATCGATTTTCTTTTTACATCCTGCCCCATTAGTGACTCTGTTAAGACGGTTGCCCATATACCGGAGCCAGACCATTCAGCCGTTCTTTTACAGCTCCAACTTCAGGGTAAATCTGCAGACCGACGCTGGACATTAAATCAGTCAGTCAGTCAGTCAATTATCTTTATTCGATTATTGAAAATCATAAAAGAACGAGCAAAAAAATACATAACAACAATTCATCAGATCATTAAATTTGCATACAATTATCAGAAAAAAGAAACAATTAAATTTGTACATTTAAAACATGCATAAATATTTTTAAAAGGGTAAAAAGAAGGGTATGTTATAAAAGAGAGGAAGTTCATTTTTCACAGATAAAGTGCCTATGCCTAAATTTGGACTTATTCAAACGTGCTCCTGCCACTAGAAAACTAGCGACAGCGAAGGCTACTTTTATATTAGGAAGAAGTTGCAAGAAAAGCAGAGCTGGTTTTACCTGAATAAAGCCCTGAGAACGTAAAATAGGGAGCAAGTACCTTTTTCTAATCTCAATGTAATGGCCGCAGAACATAATAAAGTGCATCGTATCCTGAACCGAGAAACAATCACAATCACAGGGTTCAGCGTCATCAGGTCTTGCCCAAGTTCCAAAGTTACCCAAGATAAAGTGGATTAAATCGAGACGAAATCTCGTTAAGAGAAAACGATGGTAAGGGTTTGTTACCCACACAAGGTATGGTTCCATTCCAGGAACAGAATTGAGCAAAAAGTGTTTCCTTACCATGGGTTTTTTTAACTCTTGTGCTTCCCTTTCCAAAGCGTATAGATTTAACAGGGTATTTTTAACTGGTTTTAAGTCTTCGTAAGTTATTTCATCCGGAGATGAAAAGAGCTCCGGTCGGCCTGCTAAGGACAGCTGAGTTCTCACATATCTTACCCATGGGATTTTAAGAGCTCTGTCCAGGGCTAAACAATCTTTTAAAATGGTGTGATTTAATGTAAGCTCCTGGTTAAGCCAGATTTTTAACCAGCCAATCACTGGAGCTAATTTCAGAGTATCAGCTATATAGCCCAATCCTGCCTCTGAATGTAATGCAAGCGTCGGGGTTGATTGGGGAACAGAAAGAAGAGATCTTAAGAATTTGTTTTCTACATTCTGTATTTTAGTGGGGTTAATATATCCCCAAATAATGGAGCCATACTGGGCGACTGCCATGCATTTTGCTTTATAAACTTTAATTATGCTTTCCATAGGACGTGCGCCCAGTTTTTTGGCAAAACCCAGCAGCCCTGCGGTTGCTCTAGCGACAGCGTTGCTTTTAACCAGAAGCTGAGGGCCCCAGGAGCCCTTTTCATCAAAAGTCACACCTAAATATGGGAAAGAAGGAACTCTCTTTACCTCCTTCCCTGCGCAATAAAATGTTAGCATCTTTTTTTTTCTGCCTGCGTGTCCAGAGATCATTACGTGTGATTTATCTGTATTAATTTTCATGTCCAAAGATGCCATAAAAGCTCCAAAGGATAAAAGGAGTTTATTCAATGCAACTCCAGAGCGTGCAAGAAGAACAGCGTCATCCGCATACAGGAGGACAGGTATCTTTGTCTCCCCTGCACGCGGAATATCACTGTGTGATGTTTGCATTACTGTCTCGAGGTCGTTGATATATAGAGTAAATAATAGGGGGGCGAGTATACACCCTTGTCTAACCCCCCTCTCAGACTTAAAGAGACAGGTGCATCTTCCTTCCCTAGTGACTCTTACAGAAGTCATAAGATCCTTATGTAGCTCAGCTAAGTAAACAACTAAGGGTGGGTCAAGGCCCATGGCCAACAGGATCCCCCACAGCTTCGATCTGTTAACTAGATCAAAAGCTGAGGAGAGGTCCATAAAGGCCATGTACAGTGAGCCACCCCTAGCGACCACATATTTGTTTATAATAAGCTCTAGGTTTAGGCATTGATCTAAAGTTCCTCTTTTGGCTCTAAAGCCATATTGTGCATTAGATAAAATACCCTTACTATCTAAAATCGTGGACAATCTGCCTAACAGGACTCTCCCCAAAATTTTGACACTTGAATCAATAAGAGAGATGGGCCTGTAACAGGCCGGATCTGTCCTCTGGCCCTTTTTGAAGATTGGCACAATGGTCGAAGTTGCCCAACTGGAGGGGAAAATAAAATCCCTAGTGGCGTTGAAAATGTTAGTTAAGATTTTTGAGCTAAATTGAGGAGCAGTCTTAAAGAAGTCTGCAGGGACCCCATCTGGCCCCGGTGCCTTTTTACAAAGTGTATCTTTTAGTGCGAGTGTCACCTCTTCCTGAGTGAAAGGAGGAATTTGAGTCAATGATTTTAATGCTGTTATTTCACAATCTGTTGTGGTATGAGTTTGACTATAAATGTTACTAAAGTGTGACACCCATTGTTCGTCTGGGATAATACAGTCAGCTCTTTGGTTGTCTAATCCCACAAAATATGGATGGTTTATGACTGCCCAGAATTTTGCACTATCTTTCTGTGTCTCGGGCAGTAACAAAACATTCCAAGCCTCGTTTTTGATCTCAGATTTCCTCTTCCTAATAGCAAGATTGTATTGTTTCCTCAATGAAGCTATCAGTACTCTATTTCTAGGTTTACACTTTAGGGCTTTAAGAAGGGCTGAATGGGCCCTAGAACAGTTTGAGTCAAACCATCTAGGGCCAATTGGTTTGTTTGACTTTGCCTTTATGGTCAAATCTAGATTAACTTGATGACATATAGCCCCAAAGGCATCAACCACTTTGGCACTCGAGTTTTCGTTATCAAGACAAATGGCAATTTCGTCAGCAACTTTGGCCAATGTCTCCTGTAAAAAAGACATTGGGATAACTTGGTCCCATTTTAGCCTACGATTTTGATCTTTAAGCTCAAGGCCTGATGCGCACGATGTGTCAATCTTCCTATTTTCCAGGGCACCAAATGCTAAAACCTCTAAAATCACAGGATTGTGATAGCTAAAAACAGAAGTTTCTACCGTATAAGTGAATATTTTAGGTAGAATACTTAAAGAAACAAAAATATAATCTATAATTGTACCAGAATCATGACCCACGTATGTAGGTAGCCTCGAATCGTTTGAGCAGGTACAAGATTCGTAAAGGTTGAGGGTAGCCAAAAATGATTCCAAGATCTCTCCGCATAGAGTGTGTTCAAAATGCGGAGGTGAAGGATGAAAAGAAGATATCTCATATTCCCTCTGACAGCCTGCCAAACAGGGATGGATATTAAAGTCTCCCATGAGGATCACCTCAAGTTCACAACAGCTATTCTCAATATGAGTAGATAAGAGATCCTGTAAGGCTAACAAATGCTCGTTAGAGAGTTGACTGGTCATAGAATTATAAAAATTTACGAATAAAATAGGGTTACAGTTTGATGAAGTCAATTCAACCATTAAGCAGTTTTTGGATTTAGACTGGATATATCTGGCTTTACCTTTAACGTCAAGAGAAATATACACAACTAGCCCACCCCTAGCTCTTCCTGCTTTACTAGGAACTGCGGGCACTGAGAAATGAGAGTAGCCATCTAAGGGCAGACACTCTGACGTGTCCCAAGTTTCCTGGAAAGCAAGAAGGTCATAACTCCTGATTTTGTCCAGCCACATTTTGTCTTTAAATTTGTTCCTAAGTCCAGCAATATTCCAGCTCAAAATTCTACAGGCTCTATTGCCTGCAGAGAACTGGAGAGGTAAAACAAGTGCCGGCTGTGGTTCCTCAACATCATTAATTTGACTTGGCAAAAGTCAATCATTTTGATCCATGAAAGAAAGTGGCGCAAAACGGTTAAACAGTTCCAAAGGTTGTGTAACAGGGTTAAATTCAAATGGTTGTTGTCGGTAGGCTGGTGCGTTATTCCTTATATCTTGACCCCATCTAGGGTGGGAATCCCAATCTGTATTCCATCCAAAAACAGGAGTCTGTGGGATTGATACATTCTGCTGTTCCCCATAAAAGAATTTCAGAGTAAGGGGAACCACAGTACCTTGTCTTCGTTGAGGGGGAAGGATATTTGCAAGAATATTAGGAAGAACATTTTGGTTTGAAAAGCTCACGGCCACACAATCACCTTTGAATTTTTTTGGGCGATTTCCCAGCCAAGGAACCCTAGATGCTGTTTTGATTACACTTGCGAGATGTTGCTGTCCTCCTGGAGCTAGCCGCACATTTCTGGTTAACCAGTGTAAAGCTTTGCTACACAGTGAGTTAGAACTTTCCACCGAGCCTCTTTCTAATGGAGGAACATTTGCAAGGACTAACACCACGGGTGTGGCTTCAACAATAAATTGCAGGGGATCCGTCGAAGAAGTATGGGGTTGTAATGTTTGCATGTGGTTAACGTTTACCGCAGGAATTGGATTTGCTGGGGGACACTGGAACGTGGAGGACCCAACAGCAGCGTTGGGAATCAGTGACGATGGATTCTCCCCAGAAGGCTCTGTTCCCTTTCCGGCGCCCAAAATAATTCCATCAGCGGCTTCCCCATGTTTATTGTTCAGAAGGGTAACTATCGTGGTTAAGTTTTCAATACCACTTGCAACTGAATTTTGATAACCACCCAGCTTTTTGACCTCAGCTTGTAATTTGTCTATCTTAGAAATGAGGGGTTTAATAATAAAATTGATTTTAGTCTCAATAAAGTCCGCAATTTTGTCTAAGAGGGCTTCTTCAATAGAACAAATAGAGGGATCCTCAACATGATTCATTTGTGTAGATTTTGAGGTATTAGTCCTCTTCCATTTAGCCCCTGAGCGTAGACCACCCCGCTTAAGAGGGATCTTGGTGCATTGACGTTTGGGTCTAACTTCCTGGGCTGTAGGAGTTAAGTCAAGAATAGGCACCTGGGATATCTGAGACTGTGTGTCTTGGTCAGAATTAATGTCAATCGAGATATTTATATCACCCTCAATAAGCGAATTTTCAAAGGCCGGGATTACATTGTCCGGAATATCAGGTATGACTTGTGCGACAGTGTCGGCTGACATGGTGGCGCTAGAAACATCTTGAGTGTTAATTTCATCAGACTGAGTAATAGCAGAAGTGGGTGGGGACAGACAAAGTAAGTCCGGTGATTGGCTCAGCCCCAATGACTCCCTCCTCTGCGTATTGATCTTCTGAACAGTCTGGACCAAATAATTATTCATCTTGTTATTTTGAACTGTGACTGCTTTTTTAGGCATGACTTATACTGTAACTGCAAAACGTACGAAGTAATAAATTTGGGGAAATATGTGTGCTCAACTTACTTGCGCAAAAGTGTCCAATGTGACTCCTGCAGCATATATGGCCCTGCCCCTGCCTCTTCCTGCCGATGAGGGCCGTAGAGGGCCCGCCCTTTGCCCGGGCTTCGCTCCGGGCGTCCCGCTCGCGTCCCGCGAAGCGGGCCTGAGGCTGATTTTATGCGCCTCCTGGCGCCGTTGATGCGTGCGTGCTGTGCGCCGCCGCAAGTGCTGCCGGGATTCGTAGTCCCGTGCGGCGGCGCGGGATCTGGCTGGCGATGACTCCTGGCGGTGGCGGCACGAGCGCGTGAGCTGGATGGACTCTTGGCGATGGCGGCGTTCAGGTGAGTATAGTTCCCCCCGCTCCGCCGGCCTGAGGCTGATTTTATGCGCCTCCTGGCGCCGTTGATGCGTGCGTGCTGTGCGCCGCCGCAAGTGCTGCCGGGATTCGTAGTCCCGTGCGGCGGCGCGGGATCTGGCTGGCGATGACTCCTGGCGGTGGCGGCACGAGCGCGTGAGCTGGATGGACTCTTGGCGATGGCGGCGTTCAGGTGAGTATAGTTCCCCCCGCTCCGCCGGCCTGAGGCTGATTTTATGCGCCTCCTGGCGCCGTTGATGCGTGCATGCTGTGCGCCGCCGCAAGTGCTGCCGGGATTCGTAGTCCCGTGCGGCGGCGCGGGATCTGGCTGGCGATGACTCCTGGCGGTGGCGGCACGAGCGCGTGAGCTGGATGGACTCTTGGCGATGGCGGCGTTCAGGTGAGTATAGTTCCCCCCGCTCCGCCGGCCTGAGGCTGATTTTATGCGCCTCCTGGCGCCGTTGATGCGTGCGTGCTGTGCGCCGCCGCAAGTGCTGCCGGGATTCGTAGTCCCGTGCGGCGGCGCGGGATCTGGCTGGCGATGACTCCTGGCGGTGGCGGCACGAGCGCGTGAGCTGGATGGACTCTTGGCGATGGCGGCGTTCAGGTGAGTATAGTTCCCCCCGCTCCGCCGGCCTGAGGCTGATTTTATGCGCCTCCTGGCGCCGTTGATGCGTGCGTGCTGTGCGCCGCCGCAAGTGCTGCCGGGATTCGTAGTCCCGTGCGGCGGCGCGGGATCTGGCTGGCGATGACTCCTGGCGGTGGCGGCACGAGCGCGTGAGCTGGATGGACTCTTGGCGATGGCGGCGTTCAGGTGAGTATAGTTCTCTCCTTCTCAAAACTTCTATAATTGATAATGTGAAAAAAAAAAAAAAGTCTTTCCCTTTTTAACCTCGATACGGCTCCCCTAAACAAGGATTGGGATACAAATAAAGCATATCTTAGAGGTATCCTAATTAGTCAAAATGCTTTGCAAAATAAAAAAGGAATTTACCTCTTTAGAAGAACAGATAAAAATAATTCAAGGAAACCTGGCCCAAACCCTAGATGCTATTATTAAACTTTCACTAGAAGCAGATCTTGCCATGGTCAAGAAAGATTTAGCAGATTATTGGAAATTAGGGTAAAAAAAAAGATGGGAAGCGACCAGGCTCGCCAATTATGAAGCTTTTGGCTTGGAAGGCCAAAACAGACCAGACCAGAAATAACATCAAGGACCTGAAAAGCCAAATCACGGGTGATATTATCATAGAAGACGGAGCTATCGAGCAGGAATTTGTTTGGTTTTTTTCAGGATCTGTATACAGATGATATAGTTCAAAATAATGATCAGACAGCAGCGTTCTTTAGCGATATAGATCTTCTGTTATTAAGTGCTAAAAACAGAGAGGAACTATCGGCCCCTTTCACATTGGCAGAAGTCCATAGCTCAATTAAGAACTTGAAATAGGGGAAGGCTGCTGGCCCCGAAGCTATCCCAAACGAGCTGTATGCCTTGCTGAGGGAAGAATTAGTCCCGATACTGCTCAATCTTTTTAATTCAGTTTACATTTTAAAGCAGGAGACCCCCTCTTCCTGGGATTTAGCAACTATAATAATTCTCCTCAAACCCAACAAAAACCCTAGATTATGTGAATCATATAGGCCGATATCATTGCTTAACAGTGATTACAAAATATACACACAGATTTTGACTAAAAGGTTGGAGCGGATGGTCGGCACAATCATTCATAATGATCAGAAGGGCTTTATGAAGGGGAGGCACCTGGAGGATCTGACTCATGAGCTAATTGGTGCAATAGATCTAGCCACAGAATATGAAAGACCCTTGACTGTAATCACTCGTGATGCTGCGAAAGCTTTTGACAGGGTCAATTGGCCCTTTCTCAATGAAGTGATCAAACGTTTTAACATGGGGGAAGTGTTTGGGTCAGCAATTAAGGCCCTGTACAACAACCCTAAGGCCAGGATATTAGTAAATGGAACTCGTTCTGAACAAGCCACTGGCAATTAAGTTACAAGCATGTAAAAACATCAATCCATTCTCTTGCAATGAGTGGGAAAAGAAAATAGGACTTTATGCTGACGACTTGATGATTTTCACAACCCACCTTGACCCAGTAATATCTGCTATTTAGGAAAACCTAGACAACTTCGGTAAAATATCTGGATATGCTTATTAACCCCTTAAAAACAAAGATTTTGCAGTGAAATACAAGTTCCCAGAGTGAACTCATCAAAAAGAAGATCAGGTATTTAGGGATTGAAGTGGTTCAAAACTTAGATATATTAGCAAAAAGTGAACTTTGATCTGGTCACTTCAAAAGTTAAGAAGCAATTACAACAGTGGGACTCTTTGCCTTTATCTTTTCTGGGCAAGTCAAACTTGTTAAAAATGTCTATGTTACCCAAATATACATTTATATTTAACACAATTCCACTGGAATTCAAGAAGGAATGGATTAAAAAATTACAAGGAGCTTTTTCCAGTTTCATTTGGGGGGGAAAAAGACCCAGAATTGCATGGAAGAAATGTAGGGAAAAGAAAGAAAAAGGGGGTATAGAGAGCCCAGACCTTTTACATTATCAGAGGGCCTTCCATTTGAAAATGTTTAGGCAGCTGTTAAAATACTCTACTAATATTTCCCCCCTGTTTCGTGCTTGGACGTACGGTCCACCAGACTTGTCCAGCTACTCTTTCTATAAGTTTGGAGACCCCAAATAAAAAAATAAAAAATAAGATTAAAGACTCTTCAGTGGGCCTGCAAATTGTGGTACCAAATTAGGAGGATGCTACAGATTCCATACTACAGCCATCATGCGCCAATATGGAGATCTCCGGGAACTCCAGCTTGTTTGCAAGACTCTTTAGCAATTCCGATAAGGGAATAGGGAATATGTAGATGGGGCCAGTTGCTGGATGGCACCGAGCTACAATCTTGGCAAGCCTTCCAGGAGATCACAGAAGGTTCTGTCTCCCGTTTCAAGTATTGTCAGTTATTAAGCTGGGCGACTCTGAGACGGGGGGGGGAGGTGGAGACAAACGAACACTATGAGGCAAAAATAGCCTTGCATCCTGGGATACAGGAAGAGGTCTCGATTTGGTACTGGCTGTTGGTTCAATCCTTAGAAGACCCTAGTTCATGGTATACGGAGACCTGGAGGAGGGAACTGCCGGACTATGAACTAGAAGCATTATGGCAAGTATCTACATCTATTTTGTGGTATTGTGTGAAATCTGCGCCCTTAAAGAAAAATCACCTTTTTACTATTCACAAGGCCTTCTGGACGCCTCGAAGACTGGCAAAGATGGGCTCGCAAACGATGAGGAAGTGCCAAAAGTGCGGGGAAACTAACACAGATGTTCCGGTGGTGTCCCTCCATACAATCACATTCTGGCAGAAAGTGGGCAAAAGTTTGTCATATATGGCCGGCCAAGAAGTGAAGGTGAGCCTTGCACTGGTAATATTTGGGGAGATACCGGAAGAAGACTCTATAGGTAATATATCTAAACCTTTTAAGGCTCTTATCTTTATTTTAATCTTATTAGCACGTAGGGAGCTATGTATTAAGTGGATCTTGCCTATAGCACCATTAGAACATGAATGGGTAAATTCGATTCACAGAATAGCTAAAATGGACAGGGTAACGCATTCCAATAAGTGAACGAAGTGTTGGAGCATCTGGGACAACTGGGTGGAGAATGCACGCTCCCCGTAGTAGATAAACTTCTTTCTCACTCTTCTACTGCATGGGTCTCACCTTCTCTCTTTACAAACTACTTCAGTCTTTCCTGATTGGTTTAGGCATTCTGTTATATTAAATACATACATACACAATTTTTTTGAATCACTGGTTACCATTAATCCAATGATTAAGTATCAGTAAGAACAGGCTGTTCTCGACAATCTAGAAGTTTTACCAAGAAGGATTGGTAGACCTGGAAAGAGAACTTAAGTAAGAACCTGTAATCTTGGAGAAAAGAGTAAGTCGACCTCGCAGAGAGGGATCCCGTGATGGTCTCCATCTTCTCCCTAGTGGAGTGTTCGGGTATCACCTCGTTTGGACGGCAAGAGACTAAGTCGGAAATCTCTTTTAGCTCCAGTTATATACTGATCAAACATATGAGGACCAAAAAAAAATACTTCAAATTAAATACAACTGCTCTGTTATAAATGAACAGTGCATCTCTAGAAAAACGTGACTTCTGAAGCCAGGTTACACATTTGTAAAAAAAAAAAAACTATAAGTCTTAATGGTTCACTAGAAAACAGTGTCACTCCTTTATCAAAGGGGAATATTAATAAACATAGTAGGTGCACGAGTGATGGTCAACGCGTTTCAAACCTACTGCATCATCTTTTTAGGGGTTCTCCTCAGGACACAGAACTCATATCCACTCTAATACAAAACAAGAAAGTGTCACAAATCAATATCACAATACTCGTAAAGTGGGGGCTGCAATGCCTCATAGTCAAAAACACAATTACCTCATGTGATTGGGATAATTAGCACCAATGTGCCACAATAAACTTGGTTCCTGAAATGAAAATATACATTTATATCAAGAAGATGACTCCTATACTGCCCACATTCGTAACAGATGTAACAAACACTGTCTTAAACAAACCACTATTAGTGTATACTCACAGGCAGTATGAGTTAATGGATAATAGGCTCTATGTTAATCATAGGGTCTCTGACATTTAGAATGATGTCACCTGCATACATTGAGACCACAATCCTCCGATGGGTGAATGCAAGTCCACAATGGGAGTCATGTTGCCTCGCCAGATGGCTAGGGGCTCCATCATGATGGCAAATAGAATGGGTGACAGAGAGCAACCCTGTTGCGTCCATCTTAAGAACTCAAAGGGAAGAGTAATTGCACCATTAACTCAGAGTCAGGCTATAGGTTTGGCATAAAGTGATTTCATAATTTAATAAGACGCAGGAAGGTGCACCTGACCCCATTTTGGAGATGGAAGAGGTAAGCCCTTTCAAGCAAATCAAACCCCTTAGTGGTGTCAAGTAATACTGCTGATGCACTGAGATGAGGGTTAATTGAATGTAGGAGCACAAAAAAAGAGCACAGGTTATGAGCTGTGGAGTGAACGGGTACGAGGCCAGACTGGTCCGGGCGAACGATGTTAGGAAGCGGGGGAGAAGTTGAAAGGCAATAAATTTCGCTAATATTTTATTGTCAACGTTAATCATGGAAAGTAGTCTATTTGAGTCACAATGCTAGGGAGCTTTATCAGGTTTAAGAGTGTTAACTATAAACGCCTCTTGTAGGGAGGGTGGGAGCACACCGCATGACAGGGACTCTTCAGACATTGTCAAAAGAGGGCCATAATAGGAGCATATTCTTTGAAAAAAACTGCAGTAAGTCTCTCTAGGCCCGGTGCTTTATTTCCTGGCAAATCATTGTTTACCTGTATGATATTCTTCACCGTAAATGGTTTGTTAAGGAACCTGCGGTGTCTGTCATCTAGCCAGAGCAACAGGACAGCATCCAGATAGGTCAGGTCTGATGTGGCTTGTGGCAGTGTGAAAGTGTATAGAGTAAAATGTGATCATTACGTGCTATATGGCCCCCAACGCTGGTGGGCCCAGTCTGTTGGTCATTCAGCAATTTTCCAATATAATCACTAGTCTAGGGTTTATGTAACAGGCCCGCCAGTGTCTTTCCTGATCTAACCCTCTCTCCTTACTCAATATCGCAGAGTGACTGCTTTTTCCCTCAAGATAATACGTTTCACGGAGCGCTGCCTCGCTGTTGTCTGAAAGCTTACTCCTAAGAGACACCAATGCATCTGTGCTCTTGGTATCAAAGAATTGAGGCTCTAAAGAGGGAATATCACCCTCTATACGTGCAAGATCCCATTGCAGAGTCCTAAGCACGCCAGCCTGCTCGGCTATGCATGCCCCTTGGATCACTACTTTTAAGGCAACAGAGAATGTGTTATGCACAAAGTAGTTAATAATTGGCACCACAATATCAGCCTTAAATACTTGATTGCCGAGTGCCTGGGGGGAAAGGGGGGGGGGGACGACTCCAGGAAAACATAGGCAAAGCAAGCCCCAGGGGTGCAATATCCAGCAGGATAGGTGCATGGTTGATAACGTCCCTGTAATGAGCCAGCAGTCTATTCTGGACCAAGTGTTAGTGGTCAATGCTATACAGGTACCCTCTGTACTAGATGAATGTAGTGAGGGCTAAATATCCCTAAGGTCAATGTCAGCAGTAAGTTTGTGTGGCAGTGCCATGGCGGGATTCACTGGACCTTTTTCCATACACATCCAAAACCACGTTAAGGTCTCCTCCCCACAGCATCACTCTCAGACCATAGCACCCACCAGCCCAGAGTCTTTTACAAAGAAAAGCGGGTCATCCACATTTGGGCCGTATACTGAAATCAGAATCATTGACTGTCCCTACAATATGCCAGCTCAAATACCAAACCTGCCCTTTGTATCGCACAGTACGCATCATATGTGCCACGCAGCCCCCTGCAAATGAGCATGGCCGTGCCACATGCATAATTGGAGAAGTGGAAGACATGAGATTCTGTGATCCATCCAGCCTGTAGGCAGACCCCAGACACCAGACACTTCAGTTAGCTACAATTCTTGAAACAGGCAGATGCCTATATGGTGTCTATTCAGATAAGCCAGCACCCGTCAGGTCTTACATTGGTCGTTCAGCCCCCGGACATTCCGGATCAGGCATTTAATAGGAGCCAAAAAGAAGTGACACAAAGCAGAAAACAACAAATATCCCAAAAAACCTCACCCCATCCCACTCCGGCACCCTAATCAAGCCAAATCAAAGCACTCCTTCCCCACACATCCAAAGAAACTCACAAACCAGAAACAAGTCAGGAATCATTCCCAGAGGGCTTCAAGAGGTCCCACCATAGTCCCCAGCCCTTAAAAGGCCAGGTGGCCAGGAGAGGTGATTAGGGGGGAGTGCTGCAGTCATGAAGGTGCCGTTCCCGCAGTGCAGAGGATGGACCATCAAACTCATTCATGCATCATTACTTAGTCAAAGAAACCCCAGCCAGCGCTGCAATTTGGTCCAGCAGCTGGGGGACCTTAGACCAAAGCCACCTCCGTCAAGAGTCAGCTCAAAGTTCCTTCAGTGATTAGTTGTTGTTACTTAAATGGTCACAACGCGACCAATCTGGTGAGGAGGCAGCTTTGATTGCGGGGGATTCATGCTCTGAGGACATTTGGTTGTGGCCCCGTGGTCCATGAAATTCTAAGTTTTCCCCTAATGGAGGACTCAAAATTTGATCGGATATATCAATGAGTATGTGACACCAACCTTCTGCATCGTGTGTTTTACTGGGAGGAATTAATGGCATGCCACCTGCACCGTCAATGTGAAGTCTCGGAAAAGGGAGATGGTATTTCCCTGATATTGGAAAGGACAGTTTTCCCTAGCCAAGTGTAATATGGGGTCTCTCTCCCTGTATTTCAGGAGGCTGGTGACTATTTGTCGTGCTAGAGCTTCAGGAGGCGAGCGCAGTCCTAAGGTGCAGTGTACCCACTCAACTATGAACAGGTTTTCTCCAAAGAGTATCTTAAGTAAGTTTCCCACATACATTTTATTTTTTTAAATTTTCAAAGAGACCGTCCGGCCCCGGCGCTTTCCCCGACTGTAGTTGCATTATGGCTGTGACAGTCTCTTCATCCTGAATGATGTTCCAGAAGAAATTTCCTAGGGCCATCCCCCAACCATGCAATTGCCGTGTCTTCAAAGAAGGGGCCATTTTCCGCTGGATGATCCCTATGAGTTTTATACAGGCATTTATAGAATCTACGGAAAATTTCCACAATATCTGATGTACTTCTATGCATTTGGCCGTCCTCATCCTCGATTTTAAGGACTATGTTCGAAAATAGCGGGGGACAGATTAAGGATGTGTGGCGGGGTAGCAGGGACAGAGTCGACAACCAGACCAGGGTGGCGTATAGAGGGTTTTATTTTAGAAAAGGTTTTCTTGTATCTGTCGGCCCGTCGCGCTGCTGCAGAAGAAGGGGACCCCGACTTGGTCTTTCTGGGTGACTCCAGACTGAAGTAAGGTGGTGTTCGCGTCTCTGCTGACTTCTCTCAAAGGGTCCAGCCCGCGGGAAGGGGGCTCCGGAGATGTTGGGCGAACGGGGAGAGAAAGGAAAACAACAAACAAACAAGAATTAGGACAATCGTCCTGGTCGGCTATTGTCAGGGACCGGGTGTGAAGGAAACCGAGTGCTCTTGTGCTCTTGTCTCTCAGGTCGGTGCACAGGGGTTTGGTGCAAGGTGAGGGTACGGGGATTGCTCGGACCGTGCAAGTGATACACCGCTAACTCGGTGTGACGGGGTACTCAGAGGGTAGGCGGTGTCTTTCTTCCCACCCAACCCGCTACCTTCCCCCGTACCTGTTCGAGCCACGCTCCTCCCGTGGGAACGTGGCGGGGCGGCTCGTGGAGTCGTTGGCCTCCTGGCGTGTAGCAGTCGTCTCTCCTTGACTCAGGACCCGCTGCGCTGCTTTCTCGTTCTCTTCGCTCTTCCTCCCAACTCCTCCGCTCCAGCTCTCCGTCTACCTCCAGGGAAACGCCGTCCGTCGTCTTCCGAGTTTCCGCGATCTTTATCCCGCCTATCTCCGCGGCGTCATCACGGGGCGGGGCTTCGTCCCACTGGAAGGCCGAATTAAAGGTACCACGTTCCGTCTCTGAAGTCCAGTCCTGTGAGGGATACGGGTGCCACCAATCCGTTGCATGTGGCACTGCTGATTGCTGTAGGGGAAGAGAAGGTGGTATATGTTCGCCTTGTGAGCGTGATACGCAAGGACTGATGTCCGCCTTGGGAGAGTTCTCTTCCCCGTCACACACCTCCCCCCCTTGATTCTCCCGATCGGGGAGAGGAAACACCCTGGACAGATAGTCTGCGTTCCCGTTGTCTTTCCCCTTCCTGTGGTGTACCGAAAAGGCATACGGTTGGAGGGAGAGGAACCAACGGAGAACCCTAGGATTCTGACTCCTGTTCTGATACATCCACCGAAGGGGTGCGTGATCTGTGTACAGAATGAACAGTTTGCCCTCCAGATAATACTGCAATTTGTCCACGGCCCATTTAATGGCTAAACACTCCCTTTCAATCGTGGGATATTTGGCTTCCCTCGGGAACAGTTTGCGACTGATGAATAACACCGGGTGTTCAAACCCGTCCTCCCCGACCTGGGACAAAACCGCTCCTATACCCAGATTAGAGGCATCTGTGGCTAGCACAAAGGGTTTGGAGAAATTGGGGGACACCAACACCGGGTGCGTGGTGATAATGGTTTTAAGGTCTACAAATGCTTTCAGGGCCTCGGGCATGGGATGTTGTATCTCGCTGGGTTTTGCCCCTTTGCGAAGGAGGTCAGTGAGAGGGGCCGCTATATCGGCGGATCTAGGGATAAACCGGCGGTAATACCCTATGAGGCCTAGGAATGCTCTTAAGTCTCTCCTGGACCTTGGAAAAGGGGTCTCTTCAATGGCTCTCACTTTGTTGTGTTGTTATGGTGCCGTCCCCTAATACAAAACCCAAGTAATTCACTCTGGGGAAGGCTGCTCGGGATTTTTTTGCATTTATATGCAGACCTGCTCGCTGTAAGGCGGTGAGGATGGTCTGCAGGTGTGTCAAGTGCTCGGCCCAGGTTTTGCTATAAATGACGATATCGTCCAGGTATGCCGAGCTGAACGTGTGATAGGGTTGTAAGATGGTATTCATGAGGCGCTGGAATGTGGCAGGTGCCCCGTGGAGGCCAAAGGGCAGCACTGTGAATTCGAACAGCCCTTCGTCCGTTATAAACGCTGTTTTCTTTCTGTCCGTCTCTCGGAGGGGCACCTGCCAGTACCCCTTTGTGAGGTCCAGTGTGGTGATAAATGCCGCTTCCCCTAATTTCTCGATCAGCTCGTCTACCCTTGGAATAGGGTAGGCGTCAAACGAAGAGATGGCGTTCAGAGCTCGAAAATCCATGCAAAATCGTCTTGAGCCATCCGGCTTAGGCACCATTACAATGGGCGAAGCCCAGTCACTCTTTGAGGGTCTGATTACTCCTAGGCGTAGCATGTCTTCAACTTCATTTTTAATGGCATCTCTTCGTGCCGCTGGGATGCGGTAGGGTTTCTGCTTTACCCGTTTCCCCGGGAGGGTGTCTATGGTGTGTTCCACCAACGTCGTTTTTCCAGGGAGATCCGAGAAGATAGTCTTGAATGGTAGTAGCGTCTCGTCCAGGTCCTTTTTCTGCTGCGGAGGGAGCACGTCATTAATAACCAGTTCGTTCAGTGTCGAACTCTCTTTGCAGATGGTGGGAATGAGCAAGTTCAAGCTTTTGGGGGGAGGTCCGATCCACTTCTTCAATAAGTTGATGTGGTAGGATTGTATCTTGTTTGCGGTTATTTTCAGGCGGTACGTTGTGTCTCCTATCGTGTCCATCCCCTCGTAGGGTCCCTTCCATTCAGTCTTTCCCTTACTACCGCTGGGAGGAAGCAGGAGTAGAGCCCAGTCCCCTATGTTCAGCCTTCTCAGTTTCGTCCCACGATCGTAGTATTTCTTTTGTTTTTCCCTTCTCTGTTCCAGGTTGGAAGAAGCTAAGGCTCGCAACTTTCCCAACTTACACCGGAGTTGTTGAGTATAATCGAGCAGGGTCCTCTGTTCTTGTTCCTCTTCCTTCTCCCAGGCGTCTTTCATGATCTCAAGTAACGACCTCGGCTGTCGCCCATACAGGAGTTCGAACGCCGAGCACCCTAAGCTGCTTTGTTTCTGGGCCCGCAACACATATAAGGCTAGAGGCAACAGACGATCCCAGTCGGTTCCTTCGGCGGCGAGCATCTTTCTCAGGGTGACTTTCAACGTCTGGTTGTACCTCTCGACGAGGCCATCAGTTTGGGGGTGGTATACCGAGGTACGCAGTTGACGTATACCTAGTGATTTGCAGACCTCCTTCATCAGTTTAGATGTGAAGGGGGTACCTTGGTCGGTGAGGACCTCTTTCGGGAAGCCCACCCTGGAACATAGCTCGACGAATTTTTCGGCGATGTGTGCAGTTGTCGGGGTTCGCAGCGGAAATGCCTCAATGAACCGCATTGCGTAGTCCACGATAACCAGTGCATATACGTGGCCTCTGGATGATTTGGGCATTGGTCCTATCAAATCCATGCCAATCCGTTCAAACGGTCGACCGACGGTGGGCATGGGGTGAAGTGGCGCTGCCGGAGGTCGGTGTGTGTTCTGTCTCTGGCATATCTCACATTTCGCACAGTACTCTTGTACATCTTTGTAGATCCCAGGCCAGTAGAAATGTCGAAGGATACTATCCGTGGTCTTCTCTTTCCCGCTGTGTCCTCCGGTAATGTGAGTATGGGCAAAGAAGAGCACTTGCTCACGGAAGGACACCGGTACTAACAACTGGGATTCCCCCCCTTCTATTCCTACCCTATATAGGATATCTTTAGTTATTGTAAAACTGGGGTACCGTTTTGGCATCTGAGTCTGTGTGGCATGGGCACTCTCCCAGGCGTAGAACGGTGTGGGGTCGCTAGCCTGTGCAAAACGGAAGCTACGGTCTAGGACCCAGGGCTCTGGGGACAGAAGGGCAGCTACGGACTTGGGATTGGAAGAAGGGGGACGGGACAGGGAACGTTTAAACAGTGACATAAATTCCGGGTTATCCACCCCTAATATCACATCCTCAGGTAAGGAATCCACCACCCCCACCTTCACTGTACATGGCTCTTTATCGAGGGGGGTTAGGGTCACCTGGGCGAGAGGGTAGGGCCTAACATCCCCGTGTACACATCTTATATAGACCCGTGCCCCTGGAACGTACTGGGTGGGAAGGACTAGCCGTCTTCGTACCACTGATTGCCTGCAGCCTGAGTCTAAGAGGGCCTGTACCGTCGAACCGTTCATTCTAAGACTCACATAAAATGAGGTTCCCATTTCCGCTGAGTACAGGACAGTCCTTGGGAGGTATCTGACCTCCATTGGTTCTTCGGAGGGCCTTTTCCGGGGACAAAGTCTCGCGATGTGGCCCCATTCACAACAATCAAAACACTGGGGACTCCGGGTCGGAGGCCCGTCTACCCTCATAGGTCTGGGGCGGAGTGGTTCAGGTGTTGTCTTCGGTTTTCGATCCGTTTTGAGGGAGGGCTGCCCTTTTGTATTCTTCTCTACGTCCCACCTTAGCGCCTTTGGTTGTGCTTGTGCATAATTTGCTGCCATCTCGATGGCTTGTTCTAAAGGGAGTCCTGGATGCTGTTTTAGCCATCGCTGGGTGGCATAAGGCAGGGCTTCCATGAACTGCTCCAAGTATATCTTGGTCATGACCTCTTCCTTGGTGCTGGAGGCCAGGCGTAGCCATTTATCTGCGGCCATCTTAAGCCTAAAAAACAGAGTCTTGGGATTCTCACCGGGGAAGCCCCGTTCCCTCCTGAATTTTAGCCTATAGGCTTCCCCGTCAAGACCCAGGTGGTCCAAAATGACCTCCTTGATGGTTAGGTAGGGTGCGTTTCCAGTGGGGTTGGCCACCTGGTATGCGAACTGGGCTTCCCCCGATAACAGTGGGGCCAGAAAGAAGGGCCACTTTTCTTCCGGCCAACCCAATGCTCTAGCGGCCCTCTCAAAGTTCATTAGGAAAACATCAGGGTCCTCCCCTTGCACATACTTCTGGAGAGCGATTCCCGACGGGTTTGGAACCGTTAGTGGTCGGGACTCCAAGGGTGTGGGTGTAGGGACAGTAGCGACGGGGCCGAGTTTCTGGAGACTCTCAATGTGGGACGTTATGGTGTTCTGGAACTGATCTCGGTCCGCTTGGGCTGACGTCATCTGCCTCTGCACCGCCCATTCCAACTTCTCCTGACCTTTAATGAGGTGTTGGATGAGCGCGTCCATCTCGGGGCTGCAGATGGACTGTGATGGAGATCCCACTTCTGACACCAGTTGTGGCGGGGTAGCAGGGACAGAGTCGACAACCAGACCAGGGTGGCGTAAAGAGGGTTTTATTTTAGAAAAAGTTTTCTTGTATCTGTCGGCCCGTCGCGCTGCTGCAGAAGAAGGGGACCCCGACTTGGTCTTTCTGGGTGACTCCAGACTGAAGTAAGGTGGTGTTCGCGTCTCTGCTGACTTCTCTCAAAGGGTCCAGCCCGCGGGAAGGGGGCTCCGGAGATGTTGGGCGAACGGGGAGAGAAAGGAAAACAACAAACAAACAAGAATTAGGACAATCGTCCTGGTCGGCTATTGTCAGGGACCGGGTGTGAAGGAAACCGAGTGCTCTTGTGCTCTTGTCTCTCAGGTCGGTGCACAGGGGTTTGGTGCAAGGTGAGGGTACGGGGATTGCTCGGACCGTGCAAGTGATACACCGCTAACTCGGTGTGACGGGGTACTCAGAGGGTAGGCGGTGTCTTTCTTCCCACCCAACCCGCTACCTTCCCCCGTACCTGTTCGAGCCACGCTCCTCCCGTGGGAACGTGGCGGGGCGGCTCATGGAGTCGTTGGCCTCCTGGCGTGTAGCAGTCGTCTCTCCTTGACTCAGGACCCGCTGCGCTGCTTTCTCGTTCTCTTCGCTCTTCCTCCCAACTCCTCCGCTCCAGCTCTCCGTCTACCTCCAGGGAAACGCCGTCCGTCGTCTTCCGGGTTTCCGCGATCTTTATCCCGCCTATCTCCGCGGCGTCATCACGGGGCGGGGCTTCGTCCCACTGGAAGGCCGAATTAAAGGTACCACGTTCCGTCTCTGAAGTCCAGTCCTGTGAGGGATACGGGTGCCACCAATCCGTTGCATGTGGCACTGCTGATTGCTGTAGGGGAAGAGAAGGTGGTATATGTTCGCCTTGTGAGCGTGATACGCAAGGACTGATGTCCGCCTTGGGAGAGTTCTCTTCCCCGTCACAGGATGCTAGTGCTTTTCCAGGCCCATCTCCTTCCCCATATTGGCATGCTCTAGGATACTTTCCTCTGAATATGCACTCGCTTTCCGCGGTTTCTTGGTATTCATTGAGTGTATTCTGGAATCGTGCTTGCAGCTCAGGTGTCGGGGCAGTTTGTAATTCGGCTTCTATGTGTTGGAGGTCTGTCTCTAGTCGACGCAGCCTGGATATAATGTCTCTCAAGATCCCTCCACTCTTAGCAATGCACAGACCGCGAATGGTTACTTTAAATGCCTCCCATATTGTGAAGTAGTGTGTAACAGAGTTCTCATTCCGCGGGAAGAAGTCAGTAATCTCTTGTTCAAGTTCTTGTTTGAATATCGGGTCAAGCAAGGAGAGTGGATTTAGGCGCCAGTTCAGAAAGGGTGAGCCTTCATGTGGGAGGGTGAGAGTGAGAAGCACTGTCAAGTGATCAGAATATGTGCGAGGAAGATGGGCAGCGCATGTCAACCACGGGATGATACCTTTAGTGACAAGCCACACATCTATTCTGGACCAGGAGGCGCGGGCCATAGTGAAGGTGCCCTCTCGCCGTATTGGGTGCATATGGCACTAAGCATCTACCAACTCGTGATCAGCGACAATCAGTTTCATAGTGGATTGGGAGTTAGAGTAGTGGTGTGGTTGTGAGCGGTCTAGCGTGGGATTAAGTGTGACATTAAAATCACCACCCCATATCAGGTGTGTAGATCCAATTTCTAGGATCTTACCCCAGAGAACCCGGAAATTTCTGGATCATCAGTGTTGGGTCCGTAGCAAGAGACTAACGTAAAGGATTGTACGGCTAGCCTACCCCATATGATGGTGTAACGGCCCTGCTTATCTGTTATGGAGCCTATTGGTGTGTATGGAAGGGTTTTCTTTACCAGGATATACGTGCCACGGGCATATGAAGAGAAAGAGGAGAAGCAGGCGTAGCTGGCCCAGCGGGAGGCAAACGTGGGGGTAGCGCTAGGGTTAAAGTGTGTCTCCTGCAACATCACGCATTGTATATTATGGCGGTCGAGGTAAGATAATATATGTCGGTGCTTGCGGGGATCTCCCAGGCCTTGCACATTCCATGTAAGGAACAGGTATGCAGGAAGTCTCGGGGGATCATTCATGGTGGTGGTTTGGGTCGCGTATTCTCAACCATGGTTTCGACCAAGTAGCTGTCGCATTCTAGATATGCTTTGGAAAGTAATTGACCAGTGGCATGTGGCGTGTTATATGTTTCTCATGTCTCGAAAGTGGGCGTGAAAGGAAACCCCTCCCCCTCCCACATCAGCAGCCCAATCCTGCCGTGGCCCCCAACCCTCCCTCCCCCCTCTCCCGTGTCTCAAGTGACAACATAACTTCAATCAAAACAATACAATACGTAATAAAAGATCTTTCAATCCCAACTGGGACACAACAACAATAATAAGGGTTCACCTGATGGGTGGAGTCCAGAGGGCGACCAGAGTCTCCTCGCGATAGCGAGGGTGTTCGGGTAAAAATTGAAAGGTCAACTCAGTTCAATTGGTATGTCATTTCTATTACTTAATTGGTGACCATACCGGAGTAATAGGTAATCCAGGATAATGTTGTTACCGGCTTGCAGATCACGGTTGTAGGACAGAAAATCTTTGCAAACCGTTCTTGTCAGGGGTACATTTTCACAGGCAGCAAAGGTCAGGGGCAACCGTCCTCAAGGGCAAGCACAGGACAGACCATCCGGGGAGAGCATCTCGGCCACCACTGCTGCACATTGTATCCATGTCAAACTTAGGGTCCCCAAGTAAAAAATAATTTCGGGCGATCGATTCCTCGTCCATAGAGCAGTGGTTTAGTGCAGAACTGGAGTGGTGTTAGTTCATTCTACATCCGAGGTGCCGCCATCCCCGTCTAGGGAGAGGGGCGGAGACGCTCGAGCCACTGGTTGTTTCGGTAGAGTCTTGAGGAAGTCCTGTGTCTGCTGTGGGGTGCTGAAGAAAAGTTGCTTCCCTAGGTGCGTGACTTTTAGACGTGCAAGAAAAAGCATGGCATGGGGAAAATTGAGTTGTTGTGTTCTCTTTTTGATGGGAAGAAATGTCCGCCTTTGTTCTTGTACCACCATGGTAAAATCAGGATAGAGAGAAATGTCCATCACTTCAAAGCAGAGTGGCCCGTGCTCTCTAGAGAGGCGAAGAGCCATGTCGCGGACCCAGTAGTTTAGAATCCTGGCTATGATTGGCCGGGGTGTGGCGCCTGGAACAGGGCGGGCTGACAGAGCGGTGAGCACGTTCCACCACCGGGACCGGTGAAAAGGCCTCTCTGCCGAACAGCACTATGAGGAGACGTTGGACGTAGTCCTCCATCCGTCCTGTAGCTGTCGACTCCGATATACCTAGGATTCGGAGGTTATTGCGCCGAGAGCGGAATTCTAAGTCCTCGTTCTTTGCCGCTATCACCTTAAGAACCCGCTCCATTTCTAGTGTGCGAGATGTAGTGGTAGTGGTGGTGTCCTCCAAGTCCGATATACGGCGCTCCGCTTCCGTCAATCGGTCATCGTGCTTGACCACTCTATGCATGACTCCATCCGGTCTAGTGTTCATAGAGTTCATCTTTGATTCGATGGAAGTCAGGCTGGACTGTATGATTAATAACAGTTCTTTTAAATCCGCAGTGGAGGGGGGTAGAGGATCGGTGTTGTCTTCTTCTTGCTCCGTCTGTGAGCAGGTGGCTTTCCGCGCATCAAAGTTCAGTTTGGGTTGGCGCCCATCCGGTTTCCCCATGGCTGAAGAATATAGTGTATGGTGTAGGACTAGAAGAGTTGAGGGGAGGGCTCTCCAGCGACTGCCAAAATGATCAAGCTCGGGCCAAGCTCTGGATAGCATGCAAAGGTTGCGTTGCAGATAAAGAGTGGTCTCGCAACCCCAGGGTCCACAGGACACCGTTAATATGCTCCGGGGCCTGCACACTAAGAATCTCAGCAGTATCAGGGCACAATTAAGGACTGCATCCGCATTGGTGGGTCACTGGGCTCGGTGTCTTCAGATCAGGTCAGTCGCGCACTGGGGTCCTCAGACCTCCTCTCAACATCCGGGGGGGGGGGGGTGGGCGACAGCCTCAGGTGGCCCACGGGCCTACAGTGTTCGCCATTTAGGGCCTGGGTGTCTTTTCCAGCATTAGGAAGCTGCTCATTTATGCAGACGCCGTCTCCGCAGTCCTTCTGGAGCACAGCAAGGGCGGGGTTGGCAGCAGGGGGTATCAGCGGGGACTGGGCCGTTTCACACGGCTGTCAGCTCCGTCGCCGCTACCCCCCGCTACTGAGCTTCAATGGGTGCACAGTGGGGCTCCTCAGGCAGCAGGGCCGCTCAATCCACCTCAGTCAGAGCAGCCCCCAGCACAAGCATGGTGTCCTTGATGGATCCCCTGGTAGGGAGTACCAGTGTCAGGGCCTTCTAGAGAGACCAAGCATGCGCGGGGTGCCTCCTCCGATATTTGGAAGTTTCACAGTCAGGGGGCAAGCGGGTTCCACAGGGCAACTGCAGAGGAGCATCGGCACAGACCCCCACACACCGGCTCAGCAAAGCCCGGTGAGCATCATGCAGCAGCGGCCGGGGGGGGGGGGGAAGGGGGGTCCCATTGCAGTGCCTTCCAAGTGCCCGGCAGGATTTATCTTCTGCACTGCACACGCAGCATCCCCTCCGCAGACGAAGAGTCCCACTAGCGTCCTGTCTCCAAGTTTATTCGGCTGTGGCCGTCGTCATCATGCGAGCCCCAGCTCTGGGATTGGGTGACGGTTTCCTGAGTCTCTTTGGACTGAATGTCGCCGCTTTTGGTCTCAAATCAATGCTGCTCCGTCCATATGGCTAGATGTGTGCAAAGTGTGCGTTTTTTTGTCCAAGATGACCAGGATATTGAGCGGATGGCAGCCCGAACAGCAAGAGCCTCACGCAAGTGCGGCCTTCTTGCTTGGCACCCTCTAGCGTCCCCCCAGGTTTCCCACATAAATTTCCATTTGATCCATCGCCTTTGGTTCAAGGACCCCCAGTATGCATAAATGATTCTGTTAGGAGTGCGACTCAAGATCCTCATTCCATTTTCTAATGAGCTCAAGTAATTTCTTCATTCTTAGTAACTGCTCTGCAGCAGATGAGCTAGTATTCTCAACGTCAGAGATGGAGCACTCCAAATGATTTATCCACTCTACATGTTTGTCTACTTTTTCTTTCAAGGAGCCAAACAGGTCTGTCAGGAGGTCAATCTTGGAGTCAATGGCATTCAGGCTATGCTTAAGATCTCAGAACATGGAACAAATATCCAGCAGCCTGGGATCCCAGTCCTCAGGCCTTATGATCCAATTCCATAGTACTCATGAGGCAGTGGAACTCAAACAGCAGTTTGGTCTATTTATTGTCATTTTTTCCTAAGGTGAAGGACAGAGTGACTAGGGCAAAGTCAGTGGCTTTGAGGGTGTCCTGGCACTTCGCCTTTCGAGCAGCCATCTGCAAGACATTCATGTCCTGCCACCCCCCCAGGTAAAAGCCCCCAGGGGGGCACGAGATGTCCCAAATACAGTTTGCTTATTGCTGCCCACTCTGTAGACTAAGAGCGATCTATTCATCGAGGCTGGGGGGCCAGCACACAGTTTATCTGCAGGGCGGGCACGCAACAGGGATCAACAGCCCTGGGTAGACAAGCTCAGCAATAGTCCCTGCACTGGCCCCATCTTTCTCCAGCATTCCACCGCTGAGGGGCATGAGCAGGCCCAGGGCTTTGATATGGATACGACACCTGGCAATTGAGCCACCAGATAGGAAGCAGGAGCAGCCAAAGCCACTCCCGCCATCTTTGCCAGTCCCATATGTCCTGATAGGGATCAAGTGCCTCAAGACTGAGCACCCCGCCTCATGCATCCTTCCAGTTCCAGTCTGACTGCCTGCGTAGCCCCTGCAGGTCCTCCGGTCAGAAGAGAGGACCCGCACTCCCAATCACCGCAGTGATCCCTCTCCTGTCCAGCCTGTCTCCAAAAGCAGGTAGGTAGCAGTGTGTTGAGGGGCAGAGGCCAGCGCCACAGTGTGGTCCACCAGGCCTCACTAGCCACGATGTTTCAATCAAGATCCCTGGTGCCGCATTTTTGCCCAGGGGTCTCAATTGGGCAGCAATCCTACGGGGACAGCAGCCGAGATGGTGACAAGTCTGATTTCCCACATATTGCCAGGATAAATGTTGGATTTTATTTCCATGTCGGCAGAGCCTCGCTACGTGGCAGCAATCTTGCAGCAGGGCTTTCTAGCTCCCCCTCCCCCCAAGGTGGGGTAGAGTGACTGCTTAACCAATGCTGCACAGAATAATGAACTTCACCAATGAATCTGATGCTGCTGTGACTACAGTTGCCAATGTTTCAAGTTATTTCATGATTGATAATGAAGTACTACCTGAGTCCACATCAATCAAAATGATGCGATTTCTATTTTTGAGAATAACTATAAAGTTTACGCAGAGGACTTTTCCTCACGGTCCAAAGTCACAATAAGCCATAAACTGATTCTTGCTTTTCATTGGTTTCCTGACAGATACTTCAGTTTTGGGACTGCTCCTATGCCTAAGAGGGGATTCACCAGGGAGGGGGACTTTGAGTTCCACAAGCCACCACATGCAGGAAGCGCCACATTGGAGGAAAGGGGACGGGGTTTGCCCTAAATATGCTATAAAGCATGGAATACGCTGCTGTTGGATGAGTATGGGTTGTACCCAGGCAAAGGCCAGCCTAAGGACAGGCGCATTCTTTCTCGTCATTGGCCGGGCAGGGCCACCCCTCTGACATCTGCAATACTGCATGGTACGTTCCATCTCAACTGTTCTGGGCAGCAAAGGAGTTATATTTATCTGTGTTTTATGGGCACTATCATTGTGTTGGCTACTGCATCATCAGGGGGGAAAAATAAATAACTGGAGACATCTATATAGGATTCAACTTCAATGAAAAAGTGCACCCTCTGTATCTAGCATAAACACACTAAAAGAGATCGATAACTTCAAAGAAGAAGTGGAAACAATGCTACATTCAAACTCTCTGTCTCTGGCTAACCATACACCTCCCTTGCAACCCTTGCCCCTCTCCATGCTGACAAGGGCCCTGAGAAACCCATTGCTGGGATCTTTATGAAAAACCATGGACAAAGGAACAAGGCGTAATGCTTACAGCCCGATAACCCCTCAAGCACAAGGAATGGTTATATTGCAACAAGCCCCTTGGGCATCACTCATGCCAAAATGATTGCTTCAACCCCAGCCTCCTTCCATTTTAAATGTATCATGCGGTTATCACTACACCCCTTTGGCAAGTTTGGGACATACTGAGGCCACTGTGTCAGTATCTGTAGTCGACCTGGGTTCTAGAGAGAAGCAATAACCTTGATAAGATCTGTTGCGGACCTTAAATCCGAGGTGACTTGTTTAAAGAAGCAGATTAAGTTGCCAACTGTCTCACAGAAAGCTACCAGGCCTCTATTCTATTATCAGGAAGCAGATGACCTCCCCATAGTGGGTGGGAAGTATCTGCCCCTTTTGAAGGCCAGATCACTCCTTTCCCCAAGCTCCCAATATTGTCAACTCTCACCAGAGGCCGTAGCAAAGGATGGTAGGTATGGCTATGCTGTACACCCCAGATACTTCAAGCGCAAGTCTTCCCAACTTTCTGTATGACGTGTCTTTGACTGTACAGGGCCTGCTTCTTTCCAAATTATGTCGAAAACAGGATCAGGGTCAATGGGGCTGGTGACAATTCGTTCTCTCATTTTTCCAGCTACCAGCTCTTTGTAATTCTCCTCAAGAGCGATCACCCTGGAGTGTTATGGCACTAGCTATGCTATTCTAGCACTATCTTCATGCACAATGTTCCAAGGCTGCATGAAGGGGTGAGTGAAGGCCAAGACTCTGATTAACAAAGTGATTTTCAGGCTTCGCAACGTAAGGAAATGCCTGTACGTTATCCGTCAGGACATTGCCGGGGTGAAACCTATTCCAGCCTCCTTGGGTGGATTGGACTCACCTTGGCTTCCTGTAGCATAGCGGATACCTTATTGCCCTTGAGGTGAGTTTTCCAATGTCTGCACCAACCAAGATTTGCCTAAAACCTAATGTACCAAGAGCTACAGCTGTAATTTGACCCCAACTCAGCACAAAAGTACTGACTCAACTGAGATACGACAGTTAAATCCCCCAGCGGAACAGTTACCATTGATTCTTGCTCCAAGTTTACAATCTGTAGCTTTGAATACACTTGCATGGAATGTTGCTAGCCTTAATTCCAAACTGCCAGATCTAGATTGGGGATCTTTATTGACTCATTTGACCAATGCCTGTTACAGGAAACCTGGTCCGGGTACACTACCTTTTTCTGTTCAGCTATTTCATGTGGCATGGATCGGACAGCAGGTGGCCCAATTACATCAATCAAGAACTTGTTTGTCTTTACTATCACTAAGCTTGATATAAACTCACTGGACATCTCGGGCTGATTTTTGCAGGGGGCAGTTTCTTCAATGTTTATATTAGGCTGAATGAGGCAAACCGGCCATCTAGCATTCTCCAGATTTTAGAGAATGCCATTGACACTCTCCGGTATAATGATAGGGTATTCACCGCTGGTGATTTTAATGTCACATTTGAACCCCTTGTTTCCAGCCCTCTTAATATAATGAAAGAGGAAGATGCAGTATGGGGATTTACCCAGCTGGGCTTGGGACCTGGAAGAATATGCCTAGTAGGCACTAACCAGCTGATGAGCTTATCTCTTTGCCTTGACCTTAGGGCCTGCAATGGCAAGCCAATTTCTGACTGTAGAGGTGTCCACACTTTCAAGCGTCTACTGCAAAAGTGATTCATTTACTTGATATTCTTATCCATACAGCTTTGGCCCCCACTCAAAGACATGTTGGTAGTTGAGTGCCACTACAGTGACCACAATGCTCCTAATTTGTTTCTTAGAGGTTCTGGGCCTTGTACACACCAGGGTGGCATCCCCAAGCTTTGGGGTGAATTCGCTTTCTCAAACAATAAGAGGGTCCTGAAATGTAGGGTTGTATTCAAGTACTTGAATGTGTTATCCCAGATTTATGGCCAGGTTGCTGATGCCCTGGGGCTACTGGTCCTTAGCCGACTCTGAACCCTTGACCCTGAATCGATTTTTGAGTCCCATGAAAAATTGTTCTCCAGTCTCCAAGGTCTTTTAAGTAAGGTTGGCCGCTAGCCTTCCAGGCCCTATTCTCATTGTGCATGGTTTTATAGTCATTGCAGGGAGTCTAGACACATTCTTATACAAAAGAAAAAACCGACAATAGACTAGACATATTCATGGGCTAGGTAAGACTATAATGTACTGTTGCAGGCTCAACTCGAATAGGAGCATACGTTGTGGGAGGACCTGGTTGAAGCTGCTAGGATAGGGAACACTAAATCATTCTGGGGAATTATGGCCCACTGTAGCCGTAAAGCTTCTACTTGAGATGATTACTATCTCCAACCACAGACTTGGGAGGACCATTTCCAGAAGATCTATACAGCCAAGCTGGATCCTGAGAGCAGAGATGAAGAAGAAGCTACCCTAGGTAAAGTCACCCCACTTACCCTTCAAAACAAAGATATCTTGGAAGCGATTAAGGCCATCTCTTTACATAAAGCGCCAGGTCCTGATTCCATTCCTGGAGATTTGTTTCAAACTGAGCCTTTCAAGGCTTCCTATTTTTATTTGCTTTTTCGTTCCATTTTGGAAGGTGGTCCGATCCCGGGGTCTTGGAAGACTGCTGAGATTGTCCTGATATATAAAAAAGGCAGTAAAGATTACTCAGGGAATTACAGACCCATCAGCCTTATTGATACCTCTCAGAAACTTTTTCCCGTCTCATTCTAGGCTAGTTGATGGATTGGGTCAAGGATAACACTATTCTCTCCGATATGGAGGCTGGATTTAGAAATAGGGCCAGTTCAGTTTATCAAATCTTACGCTTCTGTAGCCTATACTATAAAACCGTAACACCTGACAAAGATCACTTGTATGTGGGCTTTGTTGATCTAAGACCAGTGTTCGACTCTATCCCTAGAGCTAAACTGTAGAAAGTTTTGAAGCAGATGGGTGTCCCTGCCAACTTTTCGTCTGTCTTAGTTAGGAAGCATCAAATTAACACTGCCTGTGTTAGATATAAGAACAAAGGTGAGTTGCATACTGACACTGTTTACGCTTTATATTAATGATCTAGTAAAATCACTTGATTTTCCTAGCAATGATGCACCTAAATTGGGGCCACACAAAATCTTGAAACTGTTACTTGCAAGCGGCACGCTCTTAATGTTTTAAACTCCACATGGTCTATATTTGACTGTTTTTTTTAGGTTTCTGTAGCGCTCCGAACCTTGAGGTCAATATTACCTAATTGTATGGTGTTTACTGCTTATAAATGAAGCAGAGCAAATATTTTGGTGCAGTACGTGCCCCTTGAACAAGTTCAGGAGTTTGTGTATTTGGGAATCCGCTTAACCCACAGAACAAGAAGGGCCCCTCACATTAGCAAGAGCGCTTTGAAACTTTAGCAAGAATCTGGTGCTGTGTTCAAAATGCTTAAGATAGCCCATGCAGGCTTCCTTGCTCCAGCAGTGGAGATTTATTACCTAAAGTGAAAAGCTCAATGTGTATGGCACAGAACTCTGGGGTCACACGAGGGCTGATGATCTCTGCAAAATGGAAAACAGGTTTGTTAGGAGTCTTCTTAATCACCCGCAGAGTGCCACCTGTCTTCCCCAACACATGGATATTGGAATTTATTCGATTAGTTTTACTGTTATGCTCCGACCCATTATGTACTGGCATAGGCTATGGGTTATAGATACATTGGAATACTTTAGAGTCTTGATTAGGGCACTTCTAAAATCTCCGGTGTTGCGAGAAGCTCCCTTAGTTTGTCTACATCAAGTCCATGCTCTAAAAGATGGGCTTGTCCTCCCTTTGGGCACCCCGAATACAGCTGGGTTAGTTCCTTGTTCCTTGGTCAAAGATTGTTTAAAGGAGTATCTGTGGGTTAGTTCCTTGTTCCTTGGTCAAAGATTGTTTAAAGGAGTATCTGTGGCTAAGAGAACTGAAGTGCATAAAGCCAATAAGCCTGACAGACTAGTTTTTAGATCCAAAGTACATTCCTGCATATGAATTGTTTTTTGACACTCTCCCAGGATCTACCACACTGCAACTTTATCTAAATAAAGGTGTGAGGTTTTGCCTGTGAACAGTTTTTGGGCTAAATGGGGCGTGAAATATTGCAGCTTCGGCAAGCGCCCTTCAAGTTACTTAGCTGACAACTTTGACTTTTCTGCCCTGCTTATGCCCATTCAAGTAAAAAATGGTTAACCAAGTGGTTCAAATGCGAGACTGAAATCTCCAGCGGCAATTACCCTATCATTATACAGGAGAATATCAATGGCATTCTCTAAAATGTGGAGATTGATGGACGGCCTGTTTGCACCATTTGGCCTATTATAAACATTAAAGAATAGGAGAACTTGCCCCCTGCAAGAATCCGTCCCAAGATCTCCAGTTAGTTATATCAAGCCTAGTGACAGTAAAGACTAACGAGTTCTTGATCTACGCAATTAGGCCACCTGCTGGCCGATCCTTGCCACATGAACTAGCTGGACAGAAAAGGTAGTGTACCAGGACCTGAAAACTGGCTGAACACACCAGGTTTCCTGTAACATGCATAGGTCAAATGAGTCAATAAAGGGCCCCAGTCATATCCGCCAGCAACATTCCATGAAAGTATATTCAAAGCTTCAAATTGTAAGCCTGGAGCAGAAATCAATGGCAACTGTTCCGCTGGGAGAGTTAACTGTCATACCTCATTTGTGTCAGTACTTCTGCGCTGAGTTGAGCTCAAATCACTCTCAGCTGTAGCCCTTGGTGCATTAAGTTTCAGATAAATCTTGGTTGGTACAGACATTGGAAAACGCACCTCAAGGGTAATAAGGTTATATGCTATGCTACAGGAAGACGAGGTGAATTCGACAACTACCAATCCACCCAAAGAGGATGGAATAGGTTTCACCCAGCCAATGTCCTGACGGATAATGGATGGGCATTTCCTTACATTGCGAAGTCAGAAAACCACTTTCTTAATCAGAGAGTCTTGGTATTCTTTCACCGCTTCATGCAGTCTTGGAACATTGTGCATGCCGCTAGTGCTAGAATAGCATAGCTAGTGCTAGGACACTCCAGGGTAATCGCTCTTAAGGAGAATTACAAGGAGCTGGCAGCTGGGAAAGCGGGAGAATGAATTGGAATCATCCCCATTGACCTTGTATCCTATGTTCGACATAATGTGGAATGAACCAGGCCCTGTACAGTCAAAGACACGTATCACAGGAAGATGAAAAGACTTACGCTTCATAAGTATGGGGAGTGTCTACCATAGCCAGGCCCACCATCCTTTGCTCCGGCCTCTGGTGAGGGTTAAAAATATTGGGAGCTTGGGGTAAACAAGTGATCTGGCCTTCAAATGGGCAGATGCTTCCCACCCACTATGGGGAGGTCATCTGCTTCATAATAGAATAGAGGCCTGTTAGCTTTCTGTGAGACAGTTAACAACTTCCTCTGCTCCTTTAAACAAGTCCCCTTGGATTTAAGGTCCCCAACTGATCTTATCAAGGTTTGAGCCAGTTGAATCAGAGAGCCATCTTGCTTCCCTCTAGAATCCAGGTCCACTACAGATACTGACTCAGCGGCCTCTGTATGTCCCAAACTTGCCAAATGGGTGTAGTGATTACTGCATGATACATATGAAATGGAAGGAGGCTAGGGTAAAGCAATCACTTGGGCGCAGCATATGTATGTCGCACGTGTCGGTAATCCACGCTTTTAGCTCGCGTATGGCAGCCCCGTCCCCTTTCCTCCGATGTGGCAATTCTTGCATGTGGTGGCCTGGGGGGCTCGGAGTCCACCTGACTGGTGACAATGGGGCTTAACATCCCCCCCATGCCTTGAATCAGTCCCACAAATTGCCCTGTGCAGCTGGAACAGTGTTAGTGCTTTGCAGCGTGTTTAGGGCATCCCCACCCCTCCATTGTGGCACCACCTGCATGTGGTGGCCTGTGGGACTCGAAGTCCCTTTCAGTGGTGACTCTGGGCCTCAACACCCCCTCTAAGGCATAGCAGTAGTCCCCAAAAAATAAAGTATCTGTCAGGAAACCAATGATGAGCAAGAATCAGTTTATTGTTTAGTGTGACTTTGGAGTGTGATGAAAAGTCCTGTGAATGAAGTTTATTGTTATTCTCATAAATAGAAAAAGCATAATTTAGATTGATGTGGACTCAGGTAGTACTTCATAATAAATCATGAAATAGCTTTAAACGTTGACAACTGTAGTCATGGAAGCATCAGATTGTTGTTGAAGTTCATTGTTCTGTGTAGCATTGGAGAAGCAGTGCACTCAAATAACCCCAGCTTGGGGGTGAGGGGAAGCTAGAAAGCCCAGCTGCAAGATGGCTGCAGTGTAGCGAGGCTCCACTGACCAGGAAATAAAATCGGACATTTATCCTGGGAACATGTGGGAACTCAGATTGGTCACCATCTCAGCTGTTCCCGCCGGATTGCTGTCCAATTGAGCCCCTTTTGAGGTGTAAATGTGGCACGGGACCTGGACGGTTGTGAGTCCTGGTGGACCACGTTGTGGCCATGACCTCAGCGCCTCTACGCACTACTCCCTACCTGCCTTGTGGAGATGTGCTAGATGGGAGAGGGATCAGCACTGTGATATGGAGAGCAGGCCCGCACCCCTGACAGGAGGACTTGCAGGGACCACACCGGCAGTCAGACTGGAACTGGGTGGTGGCGTGGGACTGCATGGAGGCACAGTCTTGATGCACTTGATCCTTATTGGGACATATGGGACCACAGAGATGGCTGGAGTGGCTTTGGCTTCTCCTGCCTCCCATCTGGTGGCTCGCTTGCCAGTGTTGTATCCATATTGAAGCCCTGGGCCTGCTCATGCCCCTCAGTGGTGGAATACTGGGGAGAGGCGCTGAACTTGTCTACGCTGGGCTGTTGAGTCTCACAACCTGCCTGTCCTGCATATAAACTGAGCGCTAAGCCCCCAGCCTAAATGAACAGGTTGCACTTAGTCTACGGAGTGGGCATCAATACCCAATTGTATTCGGGACTTCTGGTGCCCCCCCGGGGGCTTTCACCTGGTGGGTGGTGGGAAATGAATTCCTTGCAGACTGCTACTCTAAAGGCAAAGTGCCAGGACACACTCAAGGCCACTGACTTTGTCCTAGTTCCTCAGTCCTGCACCATGGGAAAAAGTAACGATACACAGACCAAACTACTGTTTGAGTTCCACTGCCTCATGCGTACTATGGACTTGGATCATGAGGCCTGAGGACTGGGATCCCAGGCTGCTGTGAGGTCACTCCACCCATATGATGGAGTAACCCTTGTGCCGAAATCTTAAGTAAACCCTTAGGTCTGTTACAACACAGCCAGGTTAAGCTAAGCGCTATTCTAACTAAATTGGGCTTCATAAACACTCGGATTTGGGTTTTGTGCCTTGGCAATTTCTAAATGAAACACATATTTTTGAGCCATATAATATGACCCTAACACAAAAACAATGGCTACAAAAGACTTCACCTATACTTTGCTGAGTATTGAACAAGTGAAAGAAGCACGATTTTCAGTTAGGGACCACCCACCTATTACCTGGCTAATACATTGCATTATTTTTCTACAGATAACAGCTTTTCATTTTCAAGGCTGCCAGATATATAAATCTTTAAGCTGGTATGAAACAATTAACATCTGTTTAATTCATGGACATTTCCTTTCTCCACTTGCTTGAATAAGGATGACTCTGTGTTTATTAGTACAGCCATATCTAGAAATCCATTAGGTTACTCCTTTCTGCGTGATACCATTGCCTTGCATGAAATTTGTAGTGCTTTCATGCTAGGCTCAAGTTGTGTTTTATCAGTCACGTCTACTACATACACTCCCACACACCATGAACTACTGTACAATGGGAAACAGCCTTTACTCCGAAGTGTTTACTTCTTAGTACATTTTGTTCACGCATTTTTTACAAGACTGTTGGCACTTAAGTCGTTACAACGCAAGACAAAACCACGCATTTGTGGATAATTAAATAAAGAGGCTTGGGTCTCCCCCCAAAAATATATAATGTTCAAATAGTCTCAAATGTGTAAACAATCAACAGAATAAAAAAATATATTAAGAGTTAATGCATACATTTTGAACAGTAGGTGGCAGTGTTACACTCTGATATAATTTTTCAGAGACAGTAAGCGTGGTAAAAGCATGGCTGGTAGTGGAATGTGTGGTGAAGGTGTTTCTAATGTGAATGAATGTAAATGCGTGGTAGTTGTATGCGTTGTGAAATATGTGATGTAAAGATGTGTGTGGTGGAGGAAGTCGTGGTTATGTCATACAACCCTGTACAATGGCTCCTAATTGACTAATGTTACTTGTTGTGGCTTGAAACCAGACCAACTGTATTTGATTAAGGTTTCTAAAACAATACAGTGTGATGGAAGGACCTTTTACCCACCACCTCAATATGGTATCAAAAATGTCCCTTAATCAATCAATCAGGGAATTGTGAAGCATGCTACTCACGCATGAGGGCCTCAAGGCACTGGGGAGGGGGGCTGCAGCTCCGTGTCAGCTGAAGAGCCAGGCCTTGAGGCTCTTCTTGAAGGTGTGCAGAGTGGGGGAGCATCTGATGTCGATCGGGAGCGCGTTCCAGGTCTTTGCCGCAATGTAGTATACTATTATTGTCTCTCTTTGTTCTCCAGTCTCTTTGGAAGATTCTCGAACATTCTACTGTTTATCAGCTGTGGTACTGTCATATTTCTCCTGAAGAATCAAGGAAATCAATAACATGGAGTACACTTATCCAGCTGAACAAAGATGCTGAGACACCCTAGCACACTATTTGGGACATGTTTGACTTCCGAACATAGCGAGAACTGGATGCTAACCTTTCGGAAAATAGATGCTATGCAAGTGAAACCTGTGTTCTGGTACAAACTGTACAAACAGTACAGCTGAAATGATCTTTGATTTACATCTAGATCAACCTCCAGTGGCTTTCCTATATGTGAAAATGTTGCTGCAACCATTGCAATCACACCAGAGACAATGCAGGGCAATGCATTTGTCCCTACTACAAAAATGCTAACTATGATGGATCAACTACACCAGTGACAATCTTTGACAAATTGCTCAATGACTGGCTTGACTCGCTGTTAATATTCGAGCCTCCAAATACAGTACTCTCACCATCGCTGAGTACTTTGGAACTGTAACTGATTGCTGGTCCATCTAATGTGAGAGCTAACAATAAGCACACATTGACTGGTTTCCTCAATGACCACACGTATGCTTCGTGTACATCTGATGATGTGGATATGTCCTCGGATGAGGATTGAAAAGCGACTTGTGATTCGATCCGAAACACACGGAGGATCCTATGGATCTTAGAACTACCAAAAAGACTGTTTCGTGCAGCTCAAAATTTGTCAATGGATTATTATTGCATTGGCTTTTTCTTTGTTCAAAGCAGGATTATTTTTAATTGGCAGATTCAGTATTATGCTTGATCTGTTTAATCACCAACATGCATTTCTCTTAACCAATATAAGTGTTTTTATAATAATGCTTTTAATATATTCTAATGTTTTGATTACTTGAAACTGAAAGGCTTAAAAAACTAATAATGAATCGCTTACTACATGGATTCTTACTATGTTTATGTAATCACGTTTTTATGAATTTACATTTATGAATATATTATTTTTTTATTTTCATATGTATATGATATGTAGTATGAGATTATTTAAAAAATAGAGTCTTATATCTCAATGAGAGCATGGATTTCCCTATAAATTAGACAATCCCCGTATATCTCTTTGCCCATATGACATCACAATTTAGACATAGAAACCAGAGATGGCGTAAAGACTATAAGGCCAGACTCCATTTTAAGTAAGCCGAGGCTCCATTTTCTGCATTTTCGCAGAATAATCTACATGTCTACCTTTGACGCAGATGTTGTCTGTCCAAGAACCTGTGAAAGTGTCAAAACATCAACAAAATAACTGATGTCTGAAACAAGTGCCTTGTTCGCTCAACTTCAAGCAGCAACTTCAAACAGTGTAGTCTGAATGATCATATTTGTACCTTATTTGTTTAAAAGAATGTGTCTCAGACTAGCATCTTGATGCCCATTGATTATACCAGACATCCCTAAGGTGATGTTGGAAATTCCATCTTAGATAAGATAGAGTAAAAAAGAGCTACAACCAGACCACTTGTCAAGACAGGTCCTTTGCCCCAGATTATCACACTCTCTACTAAGATACTAAGAGTTGATATTGAGCCTGAGTCTGAGAGGATGCTGATTTGACATGTGTTTGCCTTTCGCAGGGAATACGCCGTCTGAATACTGATAATTACAGGGCTTGGATGTAAACAGGTATGCAGTGCACGGATCCTCTTTAAGAAAATCAAGATGCAAGTCATACTACTCTGTGCTCTCCTAGAGATGCGCATAGAAGTAGGTTTTGGCAGTTTTTTTAGATGGCAATTTAACCTTGGTAGAAATGTTCATTTTATTCTCATTTTTGGGAACATGCATTTGTGCTGTATTAATAATATTCTGTGTGGTTGTTTAAATGCGCTAAGCAACAGGGTGATGAATACAGGCCCCAGCTAGGCCCGCAGGACACAAGGGTTCGCTCTCCTGTAATGGAATCTATAAGGAAGTTGGCACGGAAACTGCAAAGTACAAAGACAGCATTTATTAACCCTTAAGGGTGGTCCTACAATCCACACAACACTCTTCAGTATTGCATAGAGTAGCACAGAGAACTTACGTACATGGTCCCCTTTTATACACAATAGAGGGGCTCATAAGTGGGTGGTTACAACATGAGGCCGAAGAACATTACCATTTATGGTCATTTTCGATACTGAATCAATATGTGGGCGGAGCTAACGCACTCCTTGAGCCCGCGAAAACATGGTCAAGCAAGGCTAACTGATAACAGATGTGGTCAAGTCTGGGCATGTGCCAGATGGACAAAGGAGCTATTTATAGACTGTTACTAGGCAGATTACAAGAGCAACTAACACAGAGGTTGGACTCTTCTCGTGGGGAACACGTGGAAGCATGACAATACAAAATGGAGTCCGAACTTCGGTCAACATAACAGAGAAAACACGATCCAGAGAAGGGAATTAATGTCTTTAGTAAATGCTTAATCACATCGTTGTTTCAATTTACAACAAGGGTGTACCTTGTGTAATAAACAATTTTTATTTAAAGAGTATTTTTCTTAGTTCAGTTTGTGTGTGTGTGGTTAGGGACTGTTAGTAAATCGAAAGCATTGATGCCACATTAACTATGTATTAGGTGGGGTTCTGTGGGGCTATATAAAAATCTGTCTTTCACATTTGAGCATTGGTGCACTGGGCTAAATTCACTCATATCACCCGTAGGTGTGAAAGCTAACCTTGTAGAGCTGAGACAGAGAGTGAGTTTATGCAACAATTAGAAGGGTTAGGAAATTGGCCTATCCATAACAATATTTGAGTCATACGCCTTCTTGAAATGCAAGACGGAGCAGGCCAGAAATAAAAATCTAAAGTCAGTTGACAGTGATCGATTGCAAGACATTTTTAATTTCAATTTGGTAGATATGGTTGCTGAGAGACAGCTTATTCCTTGTGAGCCCTCCCCTGCTGTAAGGGAGGACAGAATCAAGAAAGATTCTGGTAAATATTTAGACTTATGCAATTGTTGAAAATATACTTCAGGTTCATCTTAACTCAATGGCATGAAAGAAATAAAACATCTACATACAACTTGGTCTACCTTGGCATACAGATCCTGGCAGATTGGAGTAGTGGAAATACATCAGCAAATTTATGTGAGTTGGAATTGAGAGCTATCTTTAGGAACTGTATGTCCACGCTTGGGGCTTTGATAAAGAGTGTCCCTAAATGTGTTTTTCCAGAAGCAGAGAGAGAGAAACTGTTAGCAACCATTCTATCCCAATTGGCAAAACTTAGTAAAATTTGAGTAGGGTCTTGGGGATAGATTGTGTGCTTATTTTGCTTTTTTTATTTCACTGGGGATATATCCCAATTTTCCATTTTCTGGCATTCTCACAAGGACCCAGGTGGGCTTTGCAGTAGTGGGTGTTAAGTTGGTTTGTAGGTTTGCTCAAATAGAATTGGTAAACGTTTTCAAAGTTAGAAGTTTAGTCAAATACAGCCTCCTATTCAAATAGGGAGAAGCATAAACATTATATTTTTCAGCTGTCGAATTTATAGTAAGCTTTGGGAATAGAGCAGGGTTAGTAAATCAGAAAGCAAATTGTTAAATGTCTGTTCCATTATAGGAAGAAAAGCAAAGCTATGTTTCACGTTGTAGAAAAGTCTCTAGCCGACATTATCCTTCTACAAGAAACCCATATTCCTTCTAGTAGGATGTATTTCCTTCTGACTTTTGGCTGTAGCCTCAGCTCAGAAATCTACAACTAGGAGCATGTCTATAAATATTTAGAAGTTGTTGAAGATTAGGACTCTAGAAGATACTTTAGGGAGGTAGCTGCTATGATTCTTAAATGTAGTCCTTGAGAAATCACAGTAGTGAGAGTTTATGACCCTAACTTGGATGATTCTCGAGCTATTTAGAACAAGGGCTTGAGGAATGTATGCCTTATCAATGATTTTGAATGAGATTTGTATTTGGTAATGAACTCTAATGATTTATTGACTAACGAGAATAGTATACTTAACCTTAATGTTTTAGATGGTCGGGTGTATTGATGTAAGACTTTGACCTTTATGTCCAAGTAATATCTAACTGTTCAGACAATCCACAAATCACGTCATTATTGCTATATCAATAAAAAGCAGCAGCAACAATGGACTATATAATGTAAATCACTAAATAATGACATAGCGAAACAGTTAAATTTTTTTCACACAAAAAAAATCTTCAGCTCATATTTTTACAGTATACAGCATCCTCAGCCTTTATTAGAAAAGTATTAAATTAAGAAAAGGTTACTTACTTGTAGTTCTAGTTCTGCCTTGTAGAAATCTTCATTGAAGACGTAAATACTAAAATAATTACCCACTTCTTACATGGATCCCATAACACTTTTAATAGATGTACTGTTCACTGAATTATAAAACGGGCAGCTAGTGTCATATGTCTATATAATGAGCAGTGCCCTTTAGAAACCAGTCATAGGTATTTTCTTTCCAAAGTATAGTATGTTAGAGTCCCAAGACGAAATTTCAAGCTTGCAATGCAGCATCTTAAATGCAAAAAGGGTGAAAGTGTATTATAAGAAGGAAAAATGCAGCCTGTTAGACCTATAATTAAAGATTTTTAAAAAGGCATCCTATCAATTTAACAAGATTCCCCAAGCCATGATGCTCTGTAATGGCAGTCACTTCACAGAGCCCATTTTTTTTTTTTTAAATCTTTTATGGAAATTGTATGCTACTTGTTGGTTCCACTACCCAACTCTACCCAGCTGGGAAAGTATGCAAGTCATTCATGGCTCTGTAACATCTTCATTGATGGTTAGAAATGTTAGAAACGTAAAAACGAGTAATAGGCTATTTTATCTCATGAAAACTGGCTGCAGCAGGAAAGAAAAAACTACACGAGTGCCCTTGACTGCTGTTAGTAGTAGAGATATTGTCTCAGTGTTTCTTTATATATTCTTGCATCAGCTTGTACGTCTGAATCTAGATAGTAATGTCATGTGAATGTATGTACTATTTCCATGCCCCTGCTGTATATGTATAAACACCTGGAACACAGCTAAGCTATGCTATAGTGAATGCTTTTCTTTTGGTGGAGGGAGCTTTAGGTTTCCCTGGAAAGGGTTTGTTTGCTATTTGAGAGCATAGTGAGCTGCAAGCCACACGCTTGATCCCGTCTTCTCATCCAGCAAGCACATCACCTACAGCCACTCCACCGGACTTCACTGGACTGACCACAGCTGCGTCCACTTCAGCTTCAGAAAGAACACAACCCACCACCACCCGAAGCAGGCTCCCCACAGAAACTGGAGCAAGATCACCGCCGACCAGCTAACTACGTCCCTCAGCCAGAACCCACCTGTCAGCACAACAGACCCCAACGCAGCAGCCCGCAACCTCACGCAATGGCTGACCACCTGTGCCGACGACCTCGCCCCACTGAAGAACCCACTCACCAGGCCCAGAAGCAAGAAGGCCCCCTGGTTCACCAACGAACTCAAGGACTCCAAGAAGGCCTGCCGCACCCTCGAGAAGGCCTGGCTCCTCGACAAGACCGCCGACAACATGACCACCCTCAAACACGCCACCCGCAGACACCACCAGCTCATCCGCTCCACCAAGAAGATATCTCTGAAGGAACGACTGGACAACAACGCCCATGACAGCAAGGAACTCTTCAACATCGTCAAGGAGTTCTCCAACCCAAGCACCGGAAACAACGACATCACTCCTTCACAGGACCTCTGCGACTCCCTCGCCTCGTACTTCCACCGCAAGATTGCCGACATCCACAACAGTTTCGGCGCACCACCCCAGCACCCATCGGTGGGACCGACGAACCTCGCCGCCGCCCTCCAGACATGGACCGAAGTGACCACCGAAGACACGGCCCGCACGATGAACACCATTCACTCCGGATCTCCGACCGACCCATGCCCCCACCATGTCTTCAACAAGGCAGACTCCACCATCGCACCCCACCTCCGGGACATCATCAACCCCTCCTTCGACACAGCCACCTTCCCGGAGAGCTGGAAGCATGCCGAGCTCAGCGCCCTGCTGAAAAAACCAACAGCGGACCCAACCGACCTCAAGAACTTCCGCCCCATCTCGCTCCTTCCTTTCCCTGCCAAAGTCATCGAGAAAGTCGTCAACAAACAACTGACCGCCTTCCTCGAGACTAACGGATCCCTCGACCCATTGCAGTCCGGATTCAGAGCCAACCACAGCACCGAGACCGCCCTCATCGCAGCCACTGATGACATCCGAGCCCTGCTTGACAACGGAGAAACAGCGGCACTCATCCTCCTAGACCTCTCTGCAGCATTTGACACTGTCTGCCACCGCACCCTAGTCCAACGCCTCAACGACACCGGCATCCAAGGAAAGGCTCTGGAATGGATCACCTCATACCTCGCCGGCAGAACACAGAGAGTTCGCCTCCCCCCCTTCTGTTCTGAGGCCACCGAAGTCATCTGCGGCGTTCCGCAGGGATCGTCACTCAGCCCCACCCTCTTCAACGTCTACATGAAACCCCTCGCTGCCATCGCACGCCAACACAACCTCAACATCATCTCCTACGCCAACGACACCCAGCTCATCCTCTCACTCACCAGAGACCCCGACACCGCCAGAGCCAGCCTACACGAAGGGATGAAGGACGTCGCCGAATGGATGAACATCAGCCGCCTGAAACTGAACACAGACAAGACAGAAATCCTCATCCTTGGACCATCACCCTCCGCATGGGATGACTCCTGGTGGCCCCCTGCCCTAGGCACCGCACCCAAGCCAACAGACCACACACGCAACCTGGGCTTCATCCTGGACTCCTCCCTATCGATGACCAGACAAGTCAACGCCGTCTCCTCATCATGCTTCCACACCCTCCGCATGCTCCGCAAAATCTTCCGGTGGATCCCGACCGAAACCAGGAAGACGGTCACCCAGGCCCTCGTCACCAGCCGACTAGACTACGGAAACACCCTCTACGCTGGAACCACAGCCAAGCTTCAGAAAAGACTCCAACGTATCCAGAACACCTCCGCCCGACTCATCCTGGACGTCCCCAGACGCAGCCACATCTCGTGCCACCTGAGAGACCTACACTGGCTCCCCGTCAACAAGAGGATCATGTTCAGACTCCTCACCCACGCACACAAATCCCTCCACGACCTGGGCCCCGAGTACCTCAACGACCGCCTGACCTTCTACACGCCCACCCGCCAGCTACGATCCGCGCACCTCGCCCTCGCCGCCGTACCTCGCATCCAGAGAGCCACCACTGGAGGAAGATCCTTCTCCTACCTGGCGGCCAAGACATGGAACTCCCTGCCCATCCACATGCGGCTGACCCAGGACCACCTCGCCTTCAGGAAACAGCTCAAGACCTGGCTGTTCGAACAGTAACAGACCCCCTCCCCCAAGCGCCTTGAGACCCTCCCGGGTGAGTAGCGCGCGATACAAATGTCATGATTGATTGATTGATTGATTGACTTTCCATATACCAATAGATTGTTTGGATATTGCTAGACTTTGTATAATATAGCCAGAACATACCCTATGGGGCGTACAGCTCTTTTTAAAATGGTGTGTCTAGTTGCCAGGGTTATGCACCCTAGTCCAAATAAGGACCACCGGTTCTGACAGGGTGAGTCTCACAATAACCTAGACCACCCTCTGGTAGCTTGGTGCAGAGCAGGAAGGTTTACTCAAGAGGCAATGTGTAAAGTATTTGTGTAACATCCACTTACACCAACACAGTGAAATTGCACCAAAAAAGGACACTACACCTTGTTTTTATAAAAATAAAGGCATCTTTATCTAAATTTCAAGTAAGACACATGGGGGGTTCACATATGCCAAGAGTTTTCCTGTATAATACTTTCCAAGTGTCCTTTGTGCAAGGAAAGGGGAAATAACCGTGTAGGCTCTGTTTGTCTTTTGGAACAATGTCCGGGAGATTACTAGTTCGGTCCTTGGTTGTGGGGAAAGCCCAGCGGGAAGAACGAGTTGTGGGGCTCGAATATATGTCGTTACTATGCATTCCGTTGCAACGCATGCCTTTACCACACATGCATTACAACGGAATGTTTTTTCTACGGATTGCCTTTACCCCGCTTTTTCTTTTTTTGGGGGGGGAGACCCCCCCCAAGCCCCCTTTCTTCTTTTTTTTGCCTTTCTCTCACGTCTTCGCCGACACTAAAAAAGGACCGACGCATTTTTTCGGATGAGGAAGAAGACGTTCCGTGATGACGTTGCTTGCGTGGTAAAGACGGTTGTGGAAGCAATACGCGTTGTGAAGACGTTTACGAGGTAAGTGTACCGTTGTAAACGTAACGCGTAGAAAAGCCTTCGTGGTAAAGGCTGTTTCCCGCGGGGCTCAGGAAAATGAGGCCCTGCAATGTTGGCACTGTCCTTAGTGTGCAGGGCCTCTCACGCTATTTATTTGGGTTTAAACTTATGCTGATGTGTCCCCTGAGGCGCTGTCAGTCCCAGTGCTGCCTCCATAGTTAATATCTGCTTGAGTTTAAAGCACAATAGTGATACGCCCCAGATATTCAGTGTTCGGTCCAAGCGGGGTGCTTTACAGCTGGAATGTGGCTGTCAATGTTGGCTTTCACCATCGCTAGACCCCCCGCTGCACTTTGCAGGATAGGCCTGCTCGTTTAGGCTTCAGAACTTAGGGGGTTCCCAGAAGGCGGAAAGCCATGAGCGTTTCCCGGAAGGCCGCACCCCCGCCCCCAGATGGTGACGCTACCCGCTCCCTGGATGCTCCCGGGCAGTTACCTGGGGGTCGGCATTGTCTTTCGCTCTCTTCCTCTCCTGCCGGTAACAGCTAATCGTAGGGCCGGATCGGGACACCGTGAGCTTCTTCAGTACTAGCACTGCTTCCTAGATGACGCTCCCGCTACTGGGGCAACTCCTACGACGGCACCAATCACAGCGTGGCTTCCTTAATGACATGCCTGCTGCTGGGGCAACGGCCCACGCCGGAACCAATCCCAACTCAGCTCCCCTGACGTCACAGGGGAAGCCCTCGCTGCCCTTCTCGAGACTCCCGGGCCTGTGGCGGTGAGGGGCTCGCGGTGCTTTCAGTAGCGCTTCCAACAGTACACAGTGCGCTCAAGTTTTCGGGCCGGCGGCGGTGATGTGGGTCTCACGGCGCGTCTCTCTGCAGTGCTCTTGTCCACCACACAGCGCGTGCAGGACGCAGTCCAGATGAGTGCCCGGGCTGGCAGTGGTGATTTTGATGAAACAGCGCTTCTCTTCCATAGCGCTTGCGGGACAGTTAGGGTCCTGGGCGGTGGCGGTGAATTTGAATCACACATCGCTTCTCCTCCACAGCGCTTGCAGGGCAGTTTGCAGAAGAAGTAGATTGTGGTAGTCTTTAGGAGTCTTTATGGTTCAATAAGCAGGGGACCAGTCACAAGAGAAAAGTAATGGTGGAGACACACTGGAGATGTTATTCCTGGTTCCCCTCTGGCAGGGCAAGATCAGCAGGCAGGCAGGGCAACTCAACTAGCTTGGGGTAGCAGTTCCTGGGAGCAGTCAGCCTCAGTAGATAGTGGTAATCCTCCTGGTGCAGCAGTCTTCACTCCAGCAGAGTTGCTTTGTGGTCCAGTAGTGTAACAGAGATGTGTGGCCAGGACCCTCCCTATTATACCCTGGTGCCCAGTCATTAGAAGGGGGTAGAAGCTTCCCTGTTGCCTGTCTCCCCTGACCTGGCTCCTGGCTGTCTACAGTGACAAGAGCAGGGTCGTTATGCCTATTGTGGGGCAGCTGGGCCCAGCCTATTCATGTGCAAGGGTGTGAATCACCACTCCCTCCTCACAGCCCAGGAAGGCTATCAGCATGCAGATGGGAGGAGAGAGTCTGCAGTGCACAAACTAAGTGCAGGCAGAAAAATGTCCACTTTCTAAAAGTGGGTTTTCTAAAGTAGTAGTGCTAACTATACTAAACATGACATACCTAGTAGGTCCCAGTCAAAAGTTATCCCATAGGGGAGTGTTCCCAATGTTAATCTATGGAGGGGTAGGCCTCAGTGCGGTAGCAGGGGCCTGTGGCAGATATGCCAGTGTCACCATATTTTTAGTGGAGAGCACCTGCACCTTAGCACTGTTTAGCAGTGGTAAGGTGCCCAGAGTCCTAAGTCCAACAAAAAAATGTACGGTCAAGTAGGAGGCAAAAGGGCAAAAATGTAGGGGGAGACCACCCCAAGGCTTACAGGTCCAACAGTTGTTGCATAAGTGTCCCTTTGATGGAGGCTTGAGGCTATCTGACATTTACTTATATTATCTTGTAGCACACATAGTGTCGGGTAATATCTGGTTTACGGGAGGTGGGATGATCCGGCATATCAAATGGAAATATATTCGCTGGGGATAGATGGCCTGCTTGATTTCCTATATGGAGCGCGTCTATTGAGTACCCTGCCTTCCTCCACGAGGGTGTCCTTCATTTTTTCGGGGGTGGCCCTTCGCCTTACTGGTTGGAACAACAACTTGACCGGGATGATCCCTTTAAGGCGGGGAACTTGGCTGGGTTAACTCCCAACCCTCAAGGGGTTCCTGCCTTGGGATCATCTTGAGATTTTGTACCTGGGAGACGTTTACAAGGGAGGGAACTTTATGTAATTTCAAGAGTTGAAGACCAAGTACTCTCTGTCTAACTCGCAGTTCTTTTGGAATCTCAATTTGCGCCACGGCCTCCTAGCTCAGGACCTTCTGGAAGATCCTTTGCCCGAATACAATCTGTTAGAGGTGAAGAGTGTCCAAGGGAAGCCAGGTAAGGGGGCAACTTCAATGATCTATCGATCACTAGTTATCCACGCTCCGAACGGACTGGAGAAGATCCCTTAAAAAGGAATATTCATAAACTTCAACTGGGCTTCTGAATTTAAGGTGGTGAGATGCAGCAAAGAAAATCTTCTGATGGAAACCCTGTGACAGTAACCGGTGGCTTCTAATTCCACTGAGTCAATCACAGCACATATAATTTGGCTGGATTCCAGTAAGCTATTATTCAGCATTTCTATGAAGTCCTGCTGATGTTGTTTCGATAGGTCATCATTGAAAACCCTCATATAGTTTGATATTTCATGCTGATATGTCCCCTAAAGAGCAGTAATGTTGGAATATTTTCAGGTGGATACCGCTAGCCTCACACGCTTTTCTGCCTCTTGCATCTACCCTTTTGCTTTCCCGCCCCATTGGATGGGGTTAGTTTCTGGAGATAACGAATGGCTGCCCTCACTGAAGTTGTATATATAAAATCTGGTTTAGGATCAGCTTTATGGATCCTGCTGAGGTGTGCTATATTTTTTTTTTTATCAGCCATGGTGTCATAGCCTTAATTTTAGCAGGTGTAAGAAATTCCTCCTCTGCAATTTCCAGAAGGCATTGAACTAATTAATTGATACATTATGATAATGTTATTGGCAATTGACTGAAACAACTGGCAGTTGCAGGAAAAAATATAGGACTAGGGTGTGTAAAATTAAGATCTGCTACAATGTTTTCCGAGCTGTGAAACCAACTATGGTCAAAGACCTTACTCTAAGGAGCCAACAAAAAAGAACTGGCTCTGTGAAGCAACTACCAGTATAGTGCATCATGGGCAGGAAAGCTCCTAGAATCTTAGAGGGGAAGGATATTTTTCTCAGCATTCAATATCAGTATATCAGACTAATTCTTTTCATTCTTACTATACATTTTCACCCTTTTTGCACCTCAGATGCTGCAATGAATTGCAATGAACCGCAACCAAATTGGCAGTCCAACAGACTGAATTTTGGTAAAATATAGCTGCTGATAGACTTCTAAAGGGTGCTTCTCAACATATAGACACTAGCACCCTGTGTTTACAATTCAATGGATAATACATCTAGTACCCTGGGGTCCACTCAAGTAGTGGCCAATTAGTCTCCTAGCATTTATGGCTATCAATGGAGATCATATGATGCAGGAGAAGGAAGTGAAAGTGAAGTTCCAACCACAAATCATAAAAGGTCAACATTATGGACTGCTATTACTGAAGAAAACTACAAATTAGCAATGGCACTATAAATTCTAAACTAAATTACATAATTTAATTATTTTTAGCTCTGCAACCAAATGCTGTGCTTAGTAATCCAATAGTTTCTCTTTCTTCCTTCTTCTATGAAACCAGCCTACATTCCTTAAAAAGTTGTTATCAACGCAACAGTGCCTAAATCCTCACTGAGTTATTCTGTCACAACCATCGCTCTCAGCACCTTAACTCACCAGCACCTATCTCTATTATGTCTCATTGATTCATCCTATCATGACTTAACACCTTTACTCATGGTCTTAAGGTTTATTTATTCTATCCATCCATAATCCTAAACTTCACATCCATATGGAGGAAATTCCAACTTTACAAATAGAGACTTTGGTCTAATTTAGATGATGCTTGTAACATCATATCTGCCAAAAAAGTGCACACCCACCATCTGTGTCTTTGGCCATTGAGCTACCCAATTTAGAAGTCTGTGCACTGAGCCTTCAGGCCTGTCAGGTGTCCAATCTACAGTGGCTGAACTGCTTCATATTTTGTTGGCGCTAGTAACATTCAATATCACATTGGAAAGGATGACAGTTGTTCACAAAAGGTGAGTCACTAACATCATGGCAAAAATATTACAGAAAATTAAGAGCCAAGATATATGGTCACTGAAAATGTACCCTTTGCACAAATGTCCAGTGTCCTTCTCTGGTGGCAGAAACACGACCAACCTGAAATGGCCCTGGCAGATGTTTCACTAAAGGTTTCCACCCAAAAAGTCTTCTTCTATGGCAAAGATATCTACTATCATAGTAAAAGCTCAATCACCATAGAGGTGAAGTAAAAATGCTGTGGATTTCTCACTGTCAGGGTGAATAATTACAACAGGAGAAAAAAACCCTTGTATTATTACACTACGTCAAACATCATCACAAAACTTACAATATTTACCAATATCATTGATGATTCATATAGAATTTTCCTTTTAAACTGAAATTAAGATAATAGAGAAAATCCATAAAAAGAGCATACATGTCAAAAGCCTTACATGCCACTGCGGGAGTTATCACTGAAAAAATAGTCACTATATTTCAATCAAACTATACATGCCGGAGGAGTAAGATAAACAAACTGCTTGATCAAGACCAACCACTCCACTGATCTAGAATTTGAAGATTTTTTTATATTAAAATGATGTTACCAAAAAAGATATTTCTATTCCATCGTTACGCATAAAAACTCACTGAGCGCCAGATTAGAAGCTGGAATTAATTTATTTTTTCAGTCTGACAGATTACTTTGTATTTAGAAATGGAAGTTGACCCAAAGGTTTGAGATGGCACAGTTCTCATACCAAGAATATAGGCAATATTATTGACCTAAAAAATTATATTTGCCCCTGAAAGGAGTCAGCTACCTGCATTTAGATTTGTAGAGATCGTATTTCCATTTAATAACACTGATGGCTAGTTCAATAAAACAAAATGTAATAGTAGACTGAAGATACTCTAACATACTCCACGTCTAAAAGGATATTCAGTGTCATCTTCACTATTCTACATTAGGCTAGAAGACATGGGAAAGGTAAATATATTAGGTTACCACAGATTTACATTATTCTGTATTTCACTGGGTATGCCCTCATAGTACTTTCAGGTTTGGGTACCATCATGCCCAGGTTTAAGGATTGTGTCATATCCTGGTGTCTGTTTTCTTCTTGAGTAGTATTATCAATAATGTAGGTGCAGGTAGAATAATGATTCTCCAATTACTAAGCAGAGAGAATCTTGATTTCATTAAAGACAACAGAGGTTAACATTATGTATATACTTTTATTTGCTGCCTAAACATGCAGCACTTTAACCCCTTGAATGCCCATGACGAGCTGGACTCATCATGGCACACAGTTCTCGTGTGCCCATGACGAGTCCAACTCGTCATGAGGCATTCCCTTGGAAATCCCTCTGGTGAGGGATTTCCTTTCACTAAAAATAGCCTCGGGAGCTGGGGAAGAGCTTCCCCCAGCTCCCGAGGCCCCCCCCCCCCGCTTTCAGTGTAATGACAATCGGCGCGCACGTCACGCCGACGTCATTACACTGAAACTGAAACTGAAATGAGCCAAGAGGCTCATTTCAGTTTCACTTTCTACGTGCTCAGGGGGCTATATCAGCCCCCTGATCACGTAGAAAGACAGGAGAGGTATCGTTGGAAAGGGGAGAATCTCCCCTTTGCAATGGTACCCCTCCCCAGTGGATCCCTGCTTGGGGATCGCCACAGGAGGGCAATCCCCAAGCAGGGATCCACCCACTAGACACCAGGGAGGGGGGAGCGGCCCCCTTGGGCAAGGGCCTTTGCTCCCCCCTGATTACTTTGGCACAATTTAGCCTGTTGGCGCCCTCCTGGGGGGCAGATGGGGGCAGTAGCCCCCATCTGCCCCCCCCGGGGGGCAAAAAGCCCACTAGACACCAGGGAATTTGAAAAAAAATAAAAATAGGGGTGGGTGCTGCCCAAAACGAGCAGGCCCATGCCCCCACCCCACCCTCCAATTATCACAGTCTTTCTGCCCCCCCCCGGGAGCCTATGGGGCATTGGCCCCTAATCTGCCCCTTCGGGGGGGCAGACAGCCCACTATACACCAGGGATTTGTTTTCAGTTTTTTTTAGGGTGGGGGCTGCCTGAAACGGGCACGCCAATGCCCCCACCCACCTGCCACCATTACAGCCTTTCTGCCCCCCCTGGGGGGCAGATGGGGCATTGGCCCCCAATCTGCCCCCCCCCCCGGGGGGGGGGCAAAAAGCCCACTAGACACCAGGGAATTAAAAAAGAAATTAAAATAGGGGTGGGTGCTGCCCAAAACGGGCAGGCCCATGCCCCCGCCCCACCCCCCAGTTATCACAGTCTTTCTGACCCCCGGAGATGCAGATGGGGCATTGGCCCCTAATCTGCCCCTTCGGGGGGCAGAAAGCCCACTATACACCAGGGATTTGTTTTCAGTTTTTTTTTTTAGAGTGGGGGCTGCCCGAAATGGGCACGCCAATGTCCCCACCCACCCACCACCATTACAGCCTTTCTACCCCCCTGGGGGGCAGATGGGGCACTGGCCCCTAATCTGCCCCTTCGGGGGGCGCAAAGCTCACTTGACGCCAGGGATTTTTTTCGTGCAATTTTATTTAGGGTGATGGATTTTATATAGGGTGGAGGCTGCCCGAAACGGGCACGCCAATGCCCCCACCCCCCGCCACCATTACAGCCTTTCTAGCCCCCAATCTGGCCCCCCCCCCCAGAGGGGCAGAAAGCCCACTATCCACCATGGATTTTTTTTGCGCAATTGTTTTTAGGGTGTGGGCTGCCCGAAACGGGCACGCCAATGCCCCCACCCTCCCCCCCACAAAAATGACAGTTTTTCTGCCCCCCCAGGAGGCAGATGGGAGCTGTATCCCCCAATCTGGCCCCCCCTGGGGGACGCAGAATGCCCACTAGAATTGGCATTTCATTACAAGACCTGAGGCTACCATTTTGCATGTTTAAAGCCACTCAAGGCTACATTACTAACATGCTCTATTGGTCTTAAATAAAATTTAGCGAAAGTACCAGCATTAGAACAGTCAGCCTTTTTAAGAATCTCGGGGAGAGAACCCCCTGCCCAGAAAACCTTATTAGCCATTGCTCCTCTTGAAGAGTGAGCACTAAATCTAGCGAGATCTACACCTGCTTCATTCATAATTGAGCTAATCCATCTTGCTAAAGTAGCAGTTGAAACTGGTTAATGTGGTCTAACGTAAGACAGGAGTAATTGATCAACGCCATCCGCTCTATGACTTTGAAATTTTAAGTCATACACTTTCATGCAAGTAACCACAGACGGTTTTTCACAATCGTGGAAAAAGAGGTGAAATATGGACTCTGACATAGTTTTAGTTCTCCTCCAAATATCAAAATGAACATCTTCAGAAGAATAAAACCTGTTAGAAATTTCAAGGGCATTTGTGTCAGAAACCCTCCTAAAGGAGATTAAGCATAGTAAAGTAGCAAGTTTCATGGAGATTTGCTTGAGAGAAAGTAGAGTGTTGTCTTGCCAGTTACAGAAACGTTCAAAAATCTAATTGACATCCCAAAGAGAATTATAACTTGATTTAGGTGGTCATCTTAATCTAACCCCTTTACATGACTCTTTTAATTAAGGCATTACTACCAAACGCTAAATTATTTATCAAAGCGTGTCCCGAGGAGATTGCGGACGTACAATAGTTTATAGTTCTGTAGGAAAGACCAGAATCGAAGAGATGTGCTAAATAGTTGAACAAGGGCTTCCACTGGATCCAAGCTCCTCTCCAAGCACCAACTACACCACCTTTTCCAGACGCCCATGTATCTCTTCCTAGTGCCTGGTGCCCAAGACTCGTCCAATAAGCTTTTAGCCTCCCCTGAAAGGCCAGGATATCTCTCTGAACACTTGCGATCCTTCTAGCAAGAAGGTTCATTTTCCCTTCTAGAATAAGAGGATGTTTCTCTCCGTCTGGGCCCAAAAGTAGACCCAAGGATGCTGGGATAAAGCATGGAATGTCTATTGAGAGTTCCATTACACCGGGAAACCACACCTGGGACTTCCAAAAATGAGTTATTAGGATGATATTGCTGAGTTCTTGTCTCACTTTCCATAGCACTCTCTGTATCATGTTAAGGCATAAGCCCCCATCTTCCTCCAATCTTGTAGGAAAACATCCACCGCTAGGGCATACGGATCTGGCCTCCAGCTGAAGTAGGACTGGACCTGACAAATTAGTCTGCTGGCAAAGAGTTCCAACCGTATTGGGCCCCAAAGATAGTCTATCAAGGAAAAGACCCCTGGATGTAGCATCCAGTAGCTGAAGTCTTTGAGCTATCTTGAGCTCCTGTCTGCTCTTACATTTGATACCCCTCGGATAAATTCAGCCCTGAGAGTAATTCTGTGTTGCCAGCAGAAATACCAGATTTAAACTGCTACATCTGATAAAGTCTTTGATTTGGCTCCCCCTAACCTGTTTATATAGGAGACAGCTGAGAATCTGTCTAGATGAATTAGTGTGTTGGAATTCACTAACTACTCCCTGAAACTCATTACGGCATTCGAACCTGCTAGCACGTCCAGACAATTTATGTGAAGAGATTGTTCCTCTAGAGACCATTTTCCCCCAGTTTCCATTTCTCCTAACCATGCTCCCGAACCACGGTTGCAAGCATCTGATTCTAGGATGAAGTACGGCAGGTTCCTGAAGATGGCCTTCTCATTCCAAGCTTCTAGGTTCATCTGCCACCATAGAAGGTCCTGTTGTGCATCCTTGCCAAGAGGTAGCATGTCCCCGTACCAAAGATCTTTCTTTAAGCCCCATGCCCTCAATCTCTGGAGGGTTCTGTGCTAGGTCCCTCAGAATGATGTAATCTTTGGATAAGAATGACCTCAGTTCCTTTTTTTATCTTCAAAACTTTTCTGCGTGGTAAAACTAACTGTGACAGGATGGTATTTACCTGGAAATTAAGGAATTCTAGTTACTGAGAGGGAGTCATGACTGACTTCACTGCGTTTATAATGAACCCCACATTTTCCAAGAGATTTATAGTCCAGGATAAGTGAGTCAGCACTTCTGATTTGCTCTGCGACATAATGAGAATGTAATCCTGATAGATAATGAGACAAACTCCTCTTTCCCTCAGAAAGCTTACCACTGGACGGAGAACTTTGGTGAAGCACCATGGAGCTGATGAGAGGCCAAAGGAAGACAAAGGACTTGATAAAGAGTTCCCTTCCAAAGGAAGCAGAGGTACTTCTGTCAGTCCCTGTCCATAGGTATTGTAAAGTAGGCATCCTTGAGATCCAACTTTACCAGCCAGTCTTGTGTTTGTAGAATGTCTCATAAAAGATGGATACCTTCCATCTTGAAGTGTCTGTAGGCCAAGAAGCTGTTTAACTCTTTGAGGTTTATTACAGGATGCCAGCTCTTGTTTTTCTTTTTTACCAAAAATAGTGTGCTTATGAAACCTTTTTCTGATACATCTAGAGTGGCAACCCTCTTTAAGGCTCCTTTCTGTAACATTTGAGAAACGTCCGAATCTATCAACTTTGCTTGATCTGAATTGACACACATGTCTCTGGGGATTTCATTTGGATTGGGGTATCCAAGAAATCTATCTTGAAAACCGAAACCGTTTCCAGAGCCCAAGGGTCTTGTGTTATCTTTTGTCAATTGTGGGTAAAAAAACCTTAGTCTTGCCCCCACCTTTAATGGTTTGTGAAAGGTAGTTGTGCTCACCTTGGTATCCCCTTGGTTAGAAGGTCTTGATCTTCCCCCAAGGGATCTTGTAGCTCTTTCTCTTTGAGGGAAGAAACTTGAGTTTTGGTGAAAATGTCTGGTGTAAGCAGAGGGACCTCTCTATTCTTGTAAGAAGAAATTGGACCCGTAATTTCCACGGCTGGCAGTTGGCCATATCCTGTCAGCCTGTCCAAAAAGGGGGCATGAACTGAACACTCTTCTCATGTCAGTTTGAGCCTTACTAAAGGCTGTATATGTTTAGACATACCTGCCCAGGGATTTCACGAAGTCATCCCGAAGAGAAGTCCCTTGGCATTGCCCATAGCAGATCAGCGAGTTTAGGATTCATCCTTAAGAGAACAGCTTTACATCTCTCAGTAATGAAGTTCGAGTTCGCATTGCCTAAAAGGCATATTGTACGTTGAGAGCACCCTCTCAGGAGGTCGATGTTCACAGGGGTGTTATTTCCCCTTGCCTCTTCGGGCATGTCTAAAATGTGTGTAATCGGGCCCAATACGTCCAGCAGTTTATCCTGGCATTGTTTAAGACATTTTCAATGTCTTTTCTGGGATCTTTCCCATATTTAAAAAGGAATGTAATTAATTATGGGTCCATATTGGGATTGCTACAGATCTTGTCCTCAGTAGAGGGCCTGGGACATTCATTCCGCATTAAATTAGGAGTCTCCTTGTCAAGGACTTTCCTAGCCCACTGATTGAGGTATTTGGCTACAATGTTCGTAGGCCATCAATCAGCACTGCAAGGGTGCCTGATGGTGGTAGGATTAAACATCTCTCCCACAAAGGGATCTTTAATTACAGAGGCAGTAGAAGCCTGTTCTAGGTCATGATCAAACATATCAGAGATATCAAGGGTATCTTCTGGATCAAAGATAAACTCATCCAATTGTGAGTCCTCAAAATCAAGGTAGTCAGGGGCATCACTTCCCTCTGTTGTGCCACGAAGGTCACTTCTTTAGTATGCCGCTACGGGCAACTTTTCTTTGGGACCTTGAAAGGTGGCCTTTCGCTATCGTGCTGTAAAGAGCACCCATTTCTGTTGTAGCGCGGAGGCTACCAGAGTCAGAGTCGTGGTTAGAGGCCTGATTTAGTTGCTTCCTCTTTTGGGAAGCCTTCCCCTGTTTACGGGGTTCTGAGGTAGAAGGGGAGTCCCCATCTGCGATGGAGAAATAATTCTCCTCCAGGGGGACTTACCCTCTTCCTCTTGGCTAATGCGGCGTCCACCGCCTCTTTAACCGAGGACCTGAGTTCCTCTTCTATATATTTTTTAATATTTACCCCCATATTAGCCCTGTTTTGGGGGTAAATAGGATAAGAGTCCATGATAAATAAATTACATAGTATTTAATGTACCCCAAAATAACACGTGTGGGTGAAAACAAGGCGGGGTTAAGGGAGATTCACTCAATTGAGGAGGTTGAATATGCTGCTTTTCCTTCCTTAAGAAGGTTAAAAGTATGTGACCAATATTAAAATAGCAAGTCACCACAAGGATAAGTCCACGTGTTGTAAATATTATTAAAATATCTATCCTCGACCGCTGCGGTGAAGGTCGGATTTAACTGACAAATTCAGCCCGTGCGCGAGCTGTTGTCAAGGTAACGTCCTGCCGGTAGTGTCAACAGAGAGGAATGACCTGCCTTCCATGAACAGACGCTCGGGATGTGCACAATAGAAGCTGTTGCCAGGAAGCGTTGCTTGGTTACAGGTGAGTGCTTGTGATGTGGGGGTCAAACCCGCTCGCAATGTACATTTTTAAGAGACTTGACGTTTCGGAGGGTGGGCAATGAAAATATGTTGCAATTGCGCCCTCATTAAAGACAAATCAATTGCTGGTCTGAAATTGGGTTACGGTTTACTTAAACTCTGTGTAAAGAGGACACCGGAGACTGGAGGTAAGTTGAAAGCTTTATTGAATAGTTGCCACTGACACCAAGGGCACGTCTTCATCCTAGGTTGCTCCTCACCGCAACTGCCACCCAACCGCCACCCATGCCCAAAGTTCTACCGTGGAATCTAGAGACGTCACAGAACCCCTGGGCATGAGCACGCGACGGTGGCAGCAGCACGAGGACACAGGGTAAAATGGAACATGCGGAATAAGGTGATAAAGAGGGGATAAACATAACACATCTCCTTCTCAATAATAAAAACAAAGAGAGAAGGAAAGGGATACAAATGAGACAGCACGAGAAGGGAAGCAGAACCAAAAAAAAAAACTAATCACACTTAAAGTCGTGTAACTTAGCCGGTGGTTTGACAACCCTACCGTATCTGCTCACCGTAGGTTCCTTCCGGACAGTGCTATCAGGGGAAAATACATCATCCACATCTGGATTATCCTGTTCATGGTTTGCACTGCTTGTACTAAGATTTGATTGGTTAGCTTCCAATAATTCCCCACTCGAACTACTGAGACTGTACTCACGAATGGGAATACCCCCAGGAGCACTCTCACCGCCAGGAGACGCAGTATCCGTCCTCTGTGGGCAAGAACTCCTACAAGCATCACCATCCAGAATCCAATCTTAGTCTGGGGAAAAGGAAGGACCTTGTTTGTCAGAAATACAATGAGAGGGGGAAGCATTGGCACCACCTCTAAACAAAGACAATGAAGAAAAATTCCAGGTTTTACCATCACTTAAGAGGGCAGAGTTACAGAAAACCTTATTTACCTCCATAGGTTGTGAAAAGTGACTTTGCCCTTTTCTCACGAAATCACATTTCCTTACCCTGACTCTGTCACCCACTTGAATGTAAACTTTTTTGCATGCATGTTTAGAGTCATAATACTTTTTGCTATTCATTTGTGAGTGTAGCAACCTCTTCTTCACCTTATCAGAAGACCAACAAACTCTTTTCGGGGTGGCCCAACCCACATTATCTTTAGTGATGGGGGTTCTACCTCTTGTTAGTACAAAAGGACTGGTACCCGTAGATTCACATGGAATCACACGAAAAGCCCAAATGTTGTGAATGAGGTATTTCCTCCATGAGAGGTCATTTTGGTTGGCAAGTTGAACTACACCCTTTATTACACGATTAAACCTTTCGACTGCCCCATTCCCTGCTGGGTGGTACAAAGAAGTGGTTTTATGAGAGATGCCATTCTCACTTAGGAATATTTTGAAGGTGGTTGAGAGAAATTGTGGACCATTGTCTGACAATACAATTAGGAAGACATTCTCTAAGAAATAATTTCCGTAAGAAACTGACAATGGTTTTAGCATCGGCATTCTGTACCACCTCCACTTCCGGCCACTTAGAGAAATGGTCCACTAGCACAATAAGATACATTGCTCTCCATGTTCCTAAATGGGACCAGAGATATCAATGCCAAGTCTAACCCATGGCATGGAGGAATGGCAAGTGGTTGAAGGGGAGGCCTAAGTTTGTGTTGAGATTTGTCAGAATTCTCACACGCTATGCAGTTCCTGACTGTTCTTTCGATTTCGATATAAAAACCCAGCCACCAATACGAGTTTCTAACCCTGCTTTTGGTTTTCCCTATGCCAAGGTGACCCTCATGACAAATGTCTAGGAGTTTAGCACGTAAAATGGTGGGAGGGATGACTTTGCCGTTCCTAAGTATTAAGTCTCCTTTGCTAGATAATTCATCCTTGAGATCCCCGAAGGTGTGCAACTATTTGGGAATACATTTTTTTGCAGGCCAACCAACTTTTCTATATTTTTTTTATCTCAAGGAGTGTAGAATGTCCCTCCATGGCTGTTGACCATTCAGAATGTGATATGCAGGGAACCTCCTCGATGATGTTGGCGATATAGAACGTTTCAATATCTGAGGTCTGATCACCAGTGTTTGGCAAAGGCAAACGACTCAAACATTCTGCCACTTGATTCTTAATACCAGGAAGGTACTCCACATTGTAATTAAAATCCATCATCCTGACGGAAATACGTGCAAGATGGGGAGAGGCACATTGTAGGCCTTTGGTAGTGAGCACCTTGACCAGAGGTTTATAGTCACTTCTAAGAGGGACCTGGTATCCCCATATATACTGCCTAAAGTGCTCTAAACCCCAGGCGCATGCAAGATCTTCACGCTTGATCACCGAGTATCTTTCTTCAGTCGGTGTGATCGAGCGTGAGGCAAAAGCCATAGTCACTTCCTTACCCTCTTCAGTAATTTGGTTAAGGACAGCTCCTAAACCATTACCACTGGCATCAGTGGTAACCACGCTGTGGAGGGAAGGATTAAATCCTTGAAGAGGGGGGGCATTGCAAATGTCATCTTTAATTCTTTTAAATGCCTCCTCACAAGTAGAATTCCATTCAAATTTTTTATTTTGTTTAACAAGTTCTCTCAATGGAAATGTTTTTGAAGAAAAAGTTTGTACACATTTTGCATAGAATTCAGAAAGCCCTAGAAGGCCCTTACTTCCTCCTTGTTTTAAGGTGAGGGGGCTTCTTTAATGGCAGATAGTAGCTCTTTTTTTGGTTTAATGCCACTCCCATTGATCTCATGCCCCAAGTATGTGACCTCATTAGTGGCAAATTTACATTTGCGGACATCAGCAGTGAGACCATGATGGTCAAGAATGCTCAAAACTGTTCAATTTGTCATCATGTTCCCTCCTGTTAGTGCCCGTTACCATATCATCATCCTGAAAAATGAGGAGATCCTTTTCCTTTCTAAAACGTGTACGCATCAATCTCTGGAACATGGCCGCAGCCGAAGTCAGTCCGAAAGGCACTCTCTTAAATCTAAAACATCCCAAAGGCGTAACAAAAGTGGTGAGGCTTCTACATTTGGGATGTAAAGCCACTTGGTGGTAGGCCGAGCTTAGATCTATTGTGGAGAAGCACTTAGCCCCATTAGTGTAGGATAACATCTCACTAATTCTTGGCAAAGGAAATTGGTCGACCAAAATGTTTTTGTTTAGGTCGCGTAGATCAACACATAGGCGGAGTTTGCCATTGGATTTCTTTGCGATTACCAAGGGCGAAACCCACTCGGATGACTCCACAGGTTCGATGATGCCGGACTCTTGTAGCCTTATAAGTTCTGTTTCCACCTCTCCCAAGACGGAAAAAGGGATGTTTCTAGATTTGTGTATGCAAGGTATTGCATTATCTTTCAGCTTAATCTCATGCACAAATCCTTTAAGTTTTCCAATGTTTTCAGAAAACACATTAGGATACCTTTTGACAATCAAATTCTTGTAATACTCTTCAGTTTGTAATGATAGCACTGGATCGGGGCTGTTTGGGTCCAAAATTATTCCTAAATTCCCTTGATGAATCCATCCTAAGACAGAAGGACCGAACTTAGAGACGTATAACTTTCCCAACATCTGACGTGTCTTAAATTGGAACCGCAGTTCCCTGAAACCCAGCATTTCAATGGGTTCCTGTTGGAAACAGCCCACCCCCACTCCGCAGGGTGGTGGTGGACTCCTCGAACACACTGTGGTAGCTTGGCTCGAGTGGTCAGGAAACAGGCGCAGTGCTAAGCATACAATATACCCATACAATAACCATGCGTGCATCCGTTCCAAAAACGACTCTACACCGTAAAAATTATGAAAATATTCTTCTTTATCTTTTTCTCTTAGTTGCTGATTGGAAAAATAAATAAGTCAATCACAATATACAATTTTAAATAGTGCAGGTCAAATAAATATTTGCTGTTGCTGAAATAAATAGGGGTGATCATAAATAACAGGGCATAAATACCAGTGCAATATATACAGACAATTAAATACTTTGAGGTAATAAATACTGTACCAATAAATACTGTACCAATAAATACTGTACACCAACAAGTCCTGTGGACCTATAAATACAGTGCAGTATTAAATAGATAAGAACTTAATAAATACAGTTTCCCCAATAAATAATTAGAAGTATACAGTAACACTCATGAATCAGATGACACTTCAATACTTAAGGGCTGATTTGGCCCAGGCACAGCTTGTAGGGTGTGGAAGGCTTGGGGGGTTCTACTCCCTGGCTGAGGCAAAGGCTGAGGCCTAAACTGAGGTAGATCAAAGGGGGGAATTCCAATGCCCTGGCTTCCCTTCTCCACACAACCTCTCTAGGTTAGTCCCAGTTCACCCCAGGCACAGTCAGGTGGGTTTCAGCACCTCCCTAGCCCCTTAGAGTAGTCTCTCAGGTCTCCGCAGGGCCTTAGGCGCCCTCTACTCCACTTACTGCCCTTTTTCTGATGTTCCGACGCCGCTGGAGTCGTGTCGACGCCGTGAGGCGGTTCCGGTTCGGTCTCGGCGGCCTCGGCACAATGTCAGTTCTTTGACGACGCCGGCAGGCGGTTCCGGTCCGATGTCGGTGGCCTCGGTTCGATCTCGACCTCCGATTCGACGGCGTCGGGCAGTCTCTTCACGATGTCGACTTCGGGCGGCTCCGGTCCGATGGCGCTCTCGGCTCCGATGACGTCGGCCGGCCTGGCCTCGATGTCGACTTCCGGCGACTCCGGGGTGCGATCCTCACCCCCGACCTCCGGTGCTCCTCCTCACAGGCTCCGGGCGACTCCGGAGTGCGATCCTCACTCCCGACCTCCGGTGCTCCTCTACCTCGGTCTCCGACGACTCCGGAGGGCGGACTTCACTCCTCCGATGACGCCGCTCGCTCGACCTCGGTTCACTTCCTCCTCGACCTCTGGTATTCCTCTCGACCCCCGTCGGCGCCCTCTCACGACCTCAGGCGGCTCCGGGTACGACGTCTGCTACTTCAGTCAGCGCCGCTTCTCCACCTCGGGCTCCAGGTCTTCAGGCTACTCGACGCCGGACTCCAGGGAAACCAGTTCTCAGGTCAGAATCTTGCTGTTTTCTTGGTTCTAAGGCCTGTTCCTGCTGTCCAGGTCCTTAGGATGGTTTTCTTCTGTCTTCTTCCCACACAGGGCTATAGGCTGGGATCCATCAGTAGGGACAAGTATCAAGGGTGGGTTTATGGACCCCACTCCAGGCACAAGTTTCCACCCCTGCTGCTTCACTCCTTCCTCCTTCACTGTTGTGCTCCTCTCTCTTCACCAGTCAGGTGCCAACTGCCAGCTCCAACTGCCAACTGCCTCTCTTATCCTCCCAACATTCTAAACCGCCTCCAACGGTCACAGGGTTCTGGAATCTCCTGGAATGTTCTGGAAGGTGCTGGTAGGTTCCAGTGGATGCTGGTGATGTCACAGGTGGCCACCATTTTGTGCTCCAGGCCCTCAGACAGAAGTTTCAGGGGTAGCTAAAATGGCTCCCTGAATCTGTAGCAACACGAAAAAGTCTGGTGGTTCCCAAAAAGGAAAAATTCAAACAGGGTTTGAGGCAAAAGTGGGACAAAATAAATAATGATGAGGAGGGACCACCCAAAGGGCTGACAGGTCTAACACGCGTCCCCCCCAGCTGAAAGTGGGGAGAGCTACCCAACCCCTTGGGAGTTCTCATCACTAAGGCGGAAGTACCTTGAGAGACCGTCTGCATTGGCGTGGTCCACTCCAGGCCGATGTTCCACCTGAAAGTCCATCCCCTGTAGGGAAATAGACCACCTCAACAACTTGGGATTCTCCCCCTTCATTTGCATCAGCCAACGAAGGGGTCTGTGGTCGGTCTGAACTAGGAAGTGCGAGCCAAACAGGTATGGCCGCAACTTCTTCAGAGCCCATACCACTGCAAAGGCTTCACGCTCTATTGCACTCCACTTCTGTTCCCTGGGAAGTAGTCTCCGGGATAGGAAGACCACGGGTTGATCCAGACCCTCTTCGTTGAGTTGCGATAACACTGCCCCAATGCCATGTTCTGATGCATCTGTCTGGACAATGAACTCCTTGGAAAAGTCTGGGGCCCTTAAGACCGGGGCCTCGCACATGGCTTTCTTCAATCTCTCAAAGGCTTGCTGACAAGCCTCCGTCCAGACTACCCGTCGAGGTTGTTTCTTGGACGTGAGCTCCGTGAGGGGGGTTACGATGGTACCGTACCCCTTCACGAAGCGGCGGTAGTATCCCGTGAGGCCCAAAAATGCTCGGACCTCAGTCTGTGTCTTGGGGGGTTCCCAGGCCATGATGGCCTCGATCTTCGCCTGGAGGGGTTGCACCGTTCCCCTACCCACCAAGTGTCCAAGGTACACTACCGACCCCTGCCCGATCTGGCACTTGCTGGCCTTGATCGTCAATCCAGCTTGTCTCAGGGCCTGGAGAACAGCTTGCAGGTGACGCAAGTGATCCTCCCAGCTGTTACTGAAGACGGCTATGTCATCCAGATAAGCAGCAGAGAAACTCTCCATTCCGGTGAGGATCTGGTTTACCAGGCGCTGAAACGTGGCAGGTGCGTTCTTGAGCCCAAAGGGCATCACACAGAACTGGTAGTGGCCATTGGGCGTGGAGAAGGCTGACCTTTCCCTTGCTCCATCAGTCAAAGAGATCTGCCAGTACCCCGAAGTAAGGTCAAAGGTACTTAGATATTGGGCAGCTCCCAGCCGGTCAATCAATTCATCCGCCCTAGGGATCGGATGAGCATCAGTTTTTGTCACTGAATTCAGTCCCCGGTAGTCCACACAGAACCTCAGTTCTGGTTGGGCACCCGGTGGTGCAGCTTTCGGTACTAACACCACCGGACTGGACCAGGGGCTGCTAGAAGGTTCAATCACTCCTAGCTCCAGCATCTTAGTGACTTCACTATGAATGCTGGCCTTCACCTTGTCTGACATCCGGTAGATCTTGGACTTCACAGGTGGGCTGTCTCCTGTGTCCACGTCATGGACGCACAGGTGAGTCCTACCCGGGACAAGGGAGAACAACGCAGAGTACTGCCCCAGGGCCTGGCGACAGTCCTCCTGCTGTTCAGGAGTTAGAGATGGGGAGAGAATCACTCCCTCCACCGACCCATCCTTTTCCTGAGACGCAAACAGATCAGGGAGAGGCTCGCTTTCCACGTCCTCTCCTCCGTCAGTCACCATCATCAAGATGACTTCGGGCCTCTCGTGGTGGGGTTTGAGGCGGTTGGCATGCAGCACCCGCAGGGGCTGACGAGGGGTCTTCAGGTCCACCAAGTAGGTAGCCTTACCCTTCTTCTCCAACACCTCAAAGGGTCCTGACCAGCGATCCTGGAGGGCACTAAGCTCTCCTGGTTCGATCACCCACACCTTCTGGCCAGGCTCCAACTCCACCGGGTGAGCGTTGTGGTCATACCACGCCTTCATTACTGCTTGGCTGGCTTCCAAGTTGTCAGAAGCTTGCTTCCACAACTTAGCCATTTGGCTCCGGAAGGCCAGCATGTAGCTCACCACATCCTGGGGGAGCTTTCTGGGAGTTCTTTCCCATCCGTCTCTCACCAGGTTAAGAGGTCCACGTACAGGGTGCCCATACAGAAGCTCGAAGGGGCTGAAGCCCACTCCCTTCTGTGGCACTTCCCTGTAGGAAAAAAGTAAACAGGGTAGGAGGACGTCCCATTTCCTCCGCAGGCTTTCAGGCAGACTTCTGATCATGCCTTTTAAGGTTTTATTAAACCTCTCCACCAGACCATTGGTCTGGGGGTGGTAAGGAGTGGTGAACCGGTATGTCACTCCACACTCCTTCCACATTGCCCGCATATATGCTGACATGAAGTTGGTCCCCCTGTCGGACACAACTTCCTTGGGAAAACCCACTCGGGTAAAGATTCCCATCAGGGCCCTAGCCACAACAGGTGCTGTTATGGTCCTCAGAGGTATCGCCTCTGGGTACCGTGTGGCATGATCCACCAGAACCAGGATAAACCTGTGACCAGCTGTAGTCGGTGGATCTAATGGACCCACAATGTCGATGCCCACCCTTTCAAAGGGGGTGCTAACGACAGGAAGTGGTTCCAGGGGAGCTTTCAGCTTCACCCCTGTTTTCCCACTGGCTTGGCAAGACACACATGTCCGGCAGTAGGTATCGGACGACACTTTCATCTGAGGCCAATAAAAGTGTGGGACAAGACGGGCGAAGGTCTTGTCTTGCCCCAGGTGTCCTGCCAATGGTATCTCGTGAGCCAACTCTAAAAGGAAGGCTCGATAACGTTGAGGGACTACCAAGGCTCGTGACGATCCATGTAGGGGTGCCTTGGGTTCACTGTAGAGGAGGCCATCCTCCCAGTAAACACTGTAGTTCCCTTCAACGTTCCCTGCTGCCTGGGCTTCGGCCTGTCGCCTCAGCCCCTCAAGGGTAGGGCACTCCCTCTGGCCCTGGCAGAATTCCTCCCTGGACGGGCCTCCCTCCACGTGCCACTCGGCCGGGATGGGTAGGTCCTCCAGGTTGGTAACGTCCCCCTCCGCAGACTCCTGGTCCACCACCTCCGGTGGCCTATCCGTCCTACGGGGTGGAGACGCCGAGGCAGGCTCCTCCTGTCCTCGGTTCTTCCCTTGACTGGCAGCCGGCTGGGCCTTTGTTCCAGGCTCCAGCCGGAATGAACTCCCTCTTCGGGTAGTCACGGACCTTGTGCTAACACAGGCCCAGTCAGGTGTACCCAGCATCTCGGTATGAGTCCGGTATTCCACCTCCTTCCAAGCGTTGTGCTCCATGTCATTGCCCAGCAGACAATCGACTGGCACGGCAGGGCTTACGGCAACTCGAAGTGAACCTGCAACCCCCCCCCATTCAAAGGGAACCTCGGCCACTGGATAGTGACCTGTTCTGCCGTCAGCCATCGCGGCTGGGTGGAGTACATCGGGAATGACTTGCTCTGGAGACACCAGTTGGCTACGTACCATAGTCATACTGGCTCCTGTGTCTCTCAGAGCCTCCCCTCTTTGGCCATTGATGGTGATCCACTGCCCATACTTTGCAGTATTTGCGGGCACCTGGATCTTAGGAACCATCTCCCGTTCTCCCAGGGACACTAAAGTGACACCCGCCCACTCCCTTCCCTTAGTTAAGGGCATCTCCTCCCCGAGCACTACACTAGCTACTCCGGGGGGCTTTCCTCCAGTGGGAGGGGGTGAGCGTTTCTGACACTTCGGATCTCCTTTATAGTGTCCAACGCCACCGCACTCGTAGCAATGGACAACCCTTGGCTGCTGACTCTGGCCAGGATTAGGGTTTCTGGGAGGGTTAGCCTTAGAGGTGAATCCTGTTCCCTTCCCTTGGAAGTTATTTTGGGGGCCTTTGGAGAACTCCTTTTTCTTTTCCCCTCCTTCTTTCTTCTGGGGGGCGCCCTGTCCGGTCTTTTGAGTATCCCCTCCAGTCCCCCTTGTGGACACCCGGGTACTAGCCCAAATGTCCGCCTCCTCAGCAAGCTTCCGGGGGCTGGTCAGCTTGCTATCCACCAGGTGTTGCCGCAGTTCAGGGAAACATTTCTCGAGTAGGTGTTCCTTCAACACTAGGTCAAACAGCTCCTCGTAGTTCCTTACTTCACTGCCCTGAATCCAACCTTCCAGTGCCTTCTTTGCATAGTCCAGGAAGTCCACCCAATTCTGTGTGCCCAGTTTGTGACTACCCCTGAACTTCTGTCTGTACTTTTCCGGAGTAAGTCCAAACTTCCTGATGAGCGCCAGTTTCATGGTGGGGTAGTGGGTTTGCTCATCCTCTTCGAGGGCCAATAAAGCATCCCTACCAGCTGGAGGCATGTATTTATACAGTCCCCCTCCCCAATACTTCGCTGGAACCCCATGGGCCCTCAATGAGACCTCATAGGCTGCTAGCCACTTGGCGATGTCGTCACCTGCCCCATAGCTCGCTACAATGTCCTTTGGCAGGTAAGGTTTGGATTCCCTGGTGGACTCTTGGTTTTGGCTGCCACCATTGGGAACAGGTTGTGCCCCGATTCGCAAAATCTGAAGATCTATTTCTTTCAGGCGCAATTCATGGGCCATCCTCTGCTCCTCCTTTTCCTTCTCCAGCTTTGCTAAGTCCCATGTGAGCTGTCTTTTCTCCCTCCGGTCTGCTAAATCCACTTCAGACAAGCCCCCGCTAGAGGCACGGCTGCCCCCCCTAGAAAGTGTCCTGGGCCCTGCGGACAGGTTCCCCACCTCAGGTTGGTATATCTCAGCCCCCTCGGGGTCAGGCTCTCCATCCCTGTCTTCTTCCTCAGCCTTGCTTTCCCTGCGTGCCTCCCCCCAAGCCCTTAAGCTGGTTTGAAGTGCACCCTTCTTTGCTCCTGGGGGACAGTACACCCCCTCTCGCTGGCAAAACTCCCTGAGTTGGGCCACAGTGTACGTGTCTAGATTTTCAAGAACAAACTCCATCTTGCCCACTCAGGTTAGAGGACAGGTTTTGTGCAGTAACAATGCAGGGGGGTACCTTTAATAATACCTCCTCCCACCACCAGAGTAAATTTGGAAAAAACAAAAACCCACAATTTGGAAGGCCGCTGTGAGAAAACTCCCGGTGTAGGCCTATGGACTACCCACAGTTATTGTTGAGTATATGTAGGCACAGCTCTATCCCACCACTGAACACCAATTTATGTTGGAAACAGCCCACCCCCACTCCGCAGGGTGGTGGTGGACTCCTCGAACACACTGTGGTAGCTTGGCTCGAGTGGTCAGGAAACAGGCGCAGTGCTAAGCATACAATATACCCATACAATAACCATGCGTGCATCCGTTCCAAAAACGACTCTACACCGTAAAAATTATGAAAATATTCTTCTTTATCTTTTTCTCTTAGTTGCTGATTGGAAAAATAAATAAGTCAATCACAATATACAATTTTAAATAGTGCAGGTCAAATAAATATTTGCTGTTGCTGAAATAAATAGGGGTGATCATAAATAACAGGGCATAAATACCAGTGCAATATATACAGACAATTAAATACTTTGAGGTAATAAATACTGTACCAATAAATACTGTACCAATAAATACTGTACACCAACAAGTCCTGTGGACCTATAAATACAGTGCAGTATTAAATAGATAAGAACTTAATAAATACAGTTTCCCCAATAAATAATTAGAAGTATACAGTAACACTCATGAATCAGATGACACTTCAATACTTAAGGGCTGATTTGGCCCAGGCACAGCTTGTAGGGTGTGGAAGGCTTGGGGGGTTCTACTCCCTGGCTGAGGCAAAGGCTGAGGCCTAAACTGAGGTAGATCAAAGGGGGGAATTCCAATGCCCTGGCTTCCCTTCTCCACACAACCTCTCTAGGTTAGTCCCAGTTCACCCCAGGCACAGTCAGGTGGGTTTCAGCACCTCCCTAGCCCCTTAGAGTAGTCTCTCAGGTCTCCGCAGGGCCTTAGGCGCCCTCTACTCCACTTACTGCCCTTTTTCTGATGTTCCGACGCCGCTGGAGTCGTGTCGACGCCGTGAGGCGGTTCCGGTTCGGTCTCGGCGGCCTCGGCACAATGTCAGTTCTTTGACGACGCCGGCAGGCGGTTCCGGTCCGATGTCGGTGGCCTCGGTTCGATCTCGACCTCCGATTCGACGGCGTCGGGCAGTCTCTTCACGATGTCGACTTCGGGCGGCTCCGGTCCGATGGCGCTCTCGGCTCCGATGACGTCGGCCGGCCTGGCCTCGATGTCGACTTCCGGCGACTCCGGGGTGCGATCCTCACCCCCGACCTCCGGTGCTCCTCCTCACAGGCTCCGGGCGACTCCGGAGTGCGATCCTCACTCCCGACCTCCGGTGCTCCTCTACCTCGGTCTCCGACGACTCCGGAGGGCGGACTTCACTCCTCCGATGACGCCGCTCGCTCGACCTCGGTTCACTTCCTCCTCGACCTCTGGTATTCCTCTCGACCCCCGTCGGCGCCCTCTCACGACCTCAGGCGGCTCCGGGTACGACGTCTGCTACTTCAGTCAGCGCCGCTTCTCCACCTCGGGCTCCAGGTCTTCAGGCTACTCGACGCCGGACTCCAGGGAAACCAGTTCTCAGGTCAGAATCTTGCTGTTTTCTTGGTTCTAAGGCCTGTTCCTGCTGTCCAGGTCCTTAGGATGGTTTTCTTCTGTCTTCTTCCCACACAGGGCTATAGGCTGGGATCCATCAGTAGGGACAAGTATCAAGGGTGGGTTTATGGACCCCACTCCAGGCACAAGTTTCCACCCCTGCTGCTTCACTCCTTCCTCCTTCACTGTTGTGCTCCTCTCTCTTCACCAGTCAGGTGCCAACTGCCAGCTCCAACTGCCAACTGCCTCTCTTATCCTCCCAACATTCTAAACCGCCTCCAACGGTCACAGGGTTCTGGAATCTCCTGGAATGTTCTGGAAGGTGCTGGTAGGTTCCAGTGGATGCTGGTGATGTCACAGGTGGCCACCATTTTGTGCTCCAGGCCCTCAGACAGAAGTTTCAGGGGTAGCTAAAATGGCTCCCTGAATCTGTAGCAACACGAAAAAGTCTGGTGGTTCCCAAAAAGGAAAAATTCAAACAGGGTTTGAGGCAAAAGTGGGACAAAATAAATAATGATGAGGAGGGACCACCCAAAGGGCTGACAGGTCTAACAGTTCCCCAGTAAATGTTTTAGGGGAAATATCCGGATTGAGCAAGTGTCTGCCAATGACAGGAACAAATCTTTCCTCCCACACATTCTCATTTACAATTGTATACGGAGATCCAGAATCTGCAACTATTGAAATCTCCACACCTCCAATATTTAAATGACAAATAGTTTTTTTTTCGTTTGCTCAACATATTATTGTCAATTTTTAACACAAATAAATTCATATCATCATCGGACGAAAATGCAACGTCATTTTCCTCAGGTACAACAACTTTTACATTTCTACCACCCCTCTGTTTCCTCTGGCACAGTGCCTGAAAATGCCCAACTAATCCACATCTTGTACATTTCTGCTTTAATGCAGGACACATCTTATCATTTGCCAAATGGTACCTGCTACCCAATTTAAAACATTTCCTGTCGTCGGACAATTTCGTCTTAGTGCTAGAATCTTTCCCTTGTAGAGAGTTCGAACGCAGTTTGTTATGAGGATTCTTGGAAGTAGTGACTTTGGCGATAGTAGACTTCTCCTCACTGGTAGCCTTCTCCTCCAAGAAAACTGCCTTTGCGCATCTACCAGTTAATACTGTGCATTTGACAATTTCAATAACTTCCTCAAGTGGCAATTCTCCCTTATCCCACAGTTTCTCCTGGATATTCTTATTGGCAGATCGCATGACAATTTGGTCACAAATAAATTTGTCATGCAATGCACCAAACCTGCAAGTTAGTGCTAAATTCTTTAAAGCAGCCACAAAGTCTTCCACCGATTCTTCAGGACCCTGTTTCCGTTGGAAGAATTTGTAGCTGTTACCAGAAATTGAAATTGTAGGTTCGAAGTACAAGGATAAATCTTGTATACATCCCCTGTTCTGGGTCTTTTGTTGATACGATTGTAGATTTTCATTGCTTTAGCACCTAGGCAGTGGAGAAGGATTCTTTTTTTCCTCTCAGGAGTGAGTTCCTCTTCCTCCTCAAATGTAGAAATATAGTTCACAAAATATTCTCGCCACTCATCCCATTTGAGTCATCACCTGTCGATGGAATAAATGGCTGTGGAGGAGAAAGGTTCCATATGTTACCTGAAGCCATACTTAGTGAAAAAAAAAATAATAATAAAGGAAGAGGGACAGAAATAAATAAATAAATAAAAAAGTAATAATAATAGTGGTGGTACAAAGATGATCTACTTCAAGATTCCGCACCACTAAACACGGAGAATGCACGTGGGGAATACGTAGAGATGCTCAGATAATGAAAGTGTAGCAGTTCCAGATGAGAAACAGGATGTGCGGGTCACTGATGGTGGATGCGCACAAAGTAATAATCAAATTTATGAATGAAGGTGTGTGTGTCACCGTGAAGGGAAACACACGTAGGAGCTGTATATCTGTGGTTGGTGATTATGCCTCAACAAAACTTGAAGGTGTGTGTATCACCGATGCAGGGAACACACGTGAACAGCAAAGCGTAGCAACATGAAGCAATATTCAAGGTGTGCGTGTCACCTCTAGGGGAACACACGTGGAGGATGTGGTGCAAGGGGTTAAATTAGCCCAATGCCTTAAATGTAGAAGTAAGGTGGGTGTGTCACCGGTAGGCAAAATGCACGTAGGTTGAGGTCTGAGGAGATCAACAGATGCACAATAGACGAAATCAGGTGTGAGTGTGTCACCGGCTGGCAAAGCGCACTAAGAACAGAAAGTTGAAGAAATCAGGTGTGCGTGTCACCGGTTGGCAAACGCACATAGGATCGGAAGGTTTGCACAATGAAGATTGCAAACTTAAAATGGCTGCGCACGTCTTCCGATGTATGCGTTCCAGTGACGTAATCCTGCTATAGGAAGGCAATGTGAGAGAAACTGAGGCAACGCTAGGCAGGAATGGCGCAGGCAAAATGCACAGAGGCAGCGCTGCTCACCCAAGGGATAAAAATATCCGACCGGGTGAGAAAATATGCCTCAGAGGAAAACAACATGCAAAGTTCTCACCAGATCCTCAGGAGTAAGCTCAGACGCCTAAAGCAGGATGATCTTGACTCAGCGGCGCAGTCAAATCAGCTGGGCTCAGCGACGTGGAGACTGAACGATGGAGAATACGAACACTGGCTTGAAGTTTGAACAGGATGACCAGCTAATCCATTGTGCTTTGCACGCGTAGGTTCGTATCCCATCCTCGTCGCCAGATTTGTAAAGATGACACCGGAGACTGGAGGTAAATTGAAAGCTTTATTGAATAGTTGCCACTGACACCAAGGGCACGTCTTCATCCTAGCTTGCTCCTCACCACAACTGTCACCCATGCCCAAAGTTCTACCATGGAATCTAGACACGCCACAGAACCCCTGGGCATGAGCACGCGATGGTGGCAGCAGCGCGAGGACAGAGGGTAAAATGGAACATGCGGAATAAGGTGATAACAAAGAGGAGATAAACATAACACTGCCATGTCGTGTAATTTCACACTGTTCATGGCAAAATATTTGTACGAGTGCACAGGACCAACTCAAACTACAGAATACAAGCAGCTTCTGTTTGCAGCCTTTGCGTTCTATATGCACTTCACGCCAAATGTAGCTCCAATTGCTAGTTTTGCATTTGGCACAATTAAGAGTAATGTTGTGTATTTCTTTTTTTAATTTGGTGTAACTAAAGACAAGGCAAATTACATGAATTTCGCACTTCCCTATTTAACTCTTCCATTAACTACCTGCTCTGAGCAAGTAGCATATGGGAGCAGTGGCTTCCATGTGGGGATGGCATGGACTGCTTCCCCTTACAAAAAAAATGTTTGCCAGACACCAGGAAACGAGTCTTGGCTGCTGTTGCCGCCAAAGCCTGATGCGATTTTATCGGACAGGAATGAACGGCTAGCAAATCACCTGTGGGCACCTAAAGCTGATCAGGAGATCAGCAATAACAAAGTTGAGTGTTAATTTGTGCAGGGATATGTTCCTGTGCGATTAAGAATTACAATGTTTTGGGACAGAATGCTAAAATTCGAACACAAGTCATATTCAGGGCCATGTCCTGACCGACCTATGAAGGTGAGAGAGCTCAGGGTGCGCAGATGTTAAAATATATGGCTACAGTATATTTCCTAGGGTGATCTCTGTTAACAATAGATAGGTAACGTACATGTAATTTTGCTTGCAGCTGCTTTCCAAGTTTTTAAAATGCACTGAACCCAGTTTATCACCTGTGGGCACCCAGAACCCATGGAAATTCGGTACATCCAATACACACCAAGCAGAGGTCACACAGAGGAGCAAAGGCTGGGGTCAGGTTTTGGCAAGGATGTGTTCCTGTGTGAGGGAAACTTGAAGAAATTACTATGTTTTGTAAATAATTGCTACACTTTAACACATCATGTTCTGAGTGTTCTATTGCCCATCCACTCATAACAAGGAAGGACTAGCTTATATCAATAAATTCCTTTAGTCGACAGGAATAGAAAATACATAGCCAAATACTTGCCACATAACTCGATGTCTAATCTGTCATCAAATGACCAGTAAACCATAAACAGTGATTATGCCATAATATTTTGATCTGCACCTATATTACATAATTTACCATGGATACTACATTCCATAGGACACACACACATATTTGGTATTGCTGGACTCCAAACATTCCCGAAACATTTCCTTGTTGGTGTTCCAGGATTACGGTTTGTCCATTTGAGTAATGCAACAAAATATTGAGCAAATTTGTTAAATGAAAATATATTCAAATTTTTCATTATATTTAAAGGTTGCAAGTAAATAGTGAGGCAGGGTTTGCAGCAATAACATCCTCTATCTCAATCATAAAATACTTTTCAGAACTGAGTTTATTCGTCAATCTCAAATTAAGTGGTTATACCTATTGTTTAAGGGGGTGGGACTGAAAGTGGATCTAATGTTCTGCGAGGTTTCCCCACCAACGATTATCAGTGACCTCGAGTGTTTGATTTGCATATCTAGCTCTGGAAGCATATTAGCATATTTACAGTTCTAGATTGCGCCACACCACTTTTTTTTCTGGTTTCATTACTGATTTTCCCTAATGTGTCGGTTGACAGTGTGTAGGAGAATAGGATCGGCTTCCCATGGGTACCCCCACTTTTTGCTGGTGTTTCACTGTTTTTCGACCTAGTCTGGCTGTGGCCCTGCTAGTCAAGACCCCAGCCTAGCTGCCTCCTCTCGAAATTGGTTTCCATGTACATTAGGTACATTTCTAATTGGATGCTGGAGTGCGTTATAAGCCCCTAGTATATGGTATACTATGTACCTAGGGCATGGGTACCTCAGAGGCCTATCAGGGGCTGAAGCATGTATTATGGCACCCCCGGGAAGCACTCCAAAATGACACCACAGGTCTGCTAGTGCAGCCTGGGTAAGGTGGTGCTTGCACCCCTTACTGTGGTATAGGCTACCTATATCACTACCATTGCATACACATATAAAACCTGTAAGTCACTCCTATGGCAGGCCTTAACAATCCTGAAGGCAGAGTGCTTGGTTTTTATGTGAGAGGGGGCCCCTGCATGAGCAGAGCTCCTCTGCAGTGTTTGGAGTACCTCCTCTGATGCTGTTTGTGGTGCAGCCTGACCATATACCCTTAAGTGCATTATAACATGTCATGTTTGGTGTCAAACGCTTTGGAATACTAACCCCTCCCACCAGTTCTGGTGGCGGGGGTAGCATTCCACCCTTCTAGAGGGAGAGACATGTTCACACTGGTCTACCCGGTAAAGATTTTCTACACCCCTGGCATCACAAAATGGATGCCACTGCCACAGACACGGGTATGGCCTCCTGCTGCTGACCGAAAATCCGGCAGGGGAGGCCTGGACAATAGGTTTCCTGTCCCAGGGAGGTGTAACCACCTCCACAGACAGGCAGTCTGGTGCTGTGAAGTCCTGCACTGGGGGTAGACTTGGTGTCCCTGTGCATAGTCCAGTTCAAAGCGGTTGCAGGGGTGACCTGCCCCTGCTCTGGCGCGAAACAGGACAAAAAAAATGGGTGTAACCACCCCTCTTTCCAAACCCTCCCATAGGTGGGTCCCTAGAGTATGTCCAACCCCCAAACTTAGTATAAGTATGGGAACCCAGTCCTTGTGACTTTAGATTACCCTGGACGAAACTCTGCAACATATATCCTGGACCTTTGACGTTCTAGTTTAACTAGAAGACTGAAGAAATCTCCCTTGGTGTCAAGGAGTGACTCCCCTGTTTGGCAGGCACCAAAGAAGCAACTGTCCGGTCTGCAATTCTGAAGCTCCCGCCGGACGCCGAAGTCTCTGCATCCCCAAAGGGGGATTTCCAGACTTCCCCGAGGTACCCTGAGTCCACAGCAAAGCTGAGGCCCGTGACTATCGTGGGTGACGTGGAACTGTGACCCCTGGACACCGTGATCTTTTGCTGAGCCATCATCTTCCTGGTTTTCCTCGAAGTTGTGCTTTGGGCTCCGAGTATTCCCAGCCTTGAGCACCTCCTGCACCGAAGATTGCTGGCCTCCACTCCACGAGTGACCCATGGGCCAGTTTCCAGTGCGACCGCTCGAGGCTCCTTCGCGATTGCTAGCAGTTGGCTAGTAGATCCCCACGAAGGCAACTCCTCTTCTGATTGGGCTTTCCTGGTTGCTCCAGACGTGCCCCAACTTACCCTCGCTGGGTGAGTCCCCCAGACCTTGCTGGTCTGCACCGACGTCCTTTCTCTGTTTCCAAGTGACTTGCCGTTACCAAGGCTTGTTGGGGCCAATCTGGTCGCCGACACCGCAGCACTCAACAGACTTTGTGGGACAGCTCGAATCCAGCTCCTGGTTGTTGTTGACGCCTCCTGGAACTCGTGGGCTAAGAGTCAAGACACCCGTCAACTCACCTGAAGCACCCGACATCTGTGGGCATTGGACTATCGTGCCCTTGGTCACTGGTAAGTGACGAAGACTCCTGTCCCCTCTGCTTTCAGGTTCCTGCCATCCTCGACTCGGCCTTGGATTGCTTCGGACACTTCTCCTCTTCACGGCAGAAGCACTTCTTCGCCAGCTCCCACTGAAATCAACGACGCGACCTGACACCAAAAGACACCTATGCACCCGGCTTCCCTGGGTGAGGTAACACGAGTACTCCTGTACTCCTGTGGGTGCTAGCCCTAGAACTTCCTAAGACCCAAAGGGTTTGGTCCTGACTCATTTCTAAGCGTCCCTGATCTTTAAATTTCCAACCGCGACATTGCCCATAGAAGCTAACGGGAACCCGCGGCTGTGTTCACACGCTGCACACGGCCCCCGTGGGTCCCCTGTATCACTACCTTGGGTGTTTCCTTGGGGTTCCAGGGACTCTACAGGCTCTAGGCCTGGTGTCTAGTTCAGTCGTGGCTCTTATACCACTTAATTGGTATATGGTTTGGTACACCCCTAGGGCCCAAACTTGTATTTGTGCTAATAATGTTGAATACTGACTTGTAACTTAAGTACTTCGGACTCCAGCCTCATAAAGAGACTAGATAACATTCTAAGCTCCAGGGGCATAAAGATAGATCTGAATTACCGCTCAGCTAAGACCCCTTTCACCTGTTTATATTGGCCTAATCGTAAATTAGTGCTTGATTTGGGGGAGGACTTATGCCATATATTTAGGTGAACATGGGTGCGTCCCTGTCCTCTAACGACAGGGCTTCTGCATGCCTGCACAGCAGATGCAGTTAGTGGGTGTTAGACCTGGCACCATTGGCGTGGGTCACCCTTCCATTTTTGTCTGTGCCTCAATGTGTTTTGTGTTGGTGTTAGCTGCTCAGGGCACTGTGCCACTGCCATCCAGTGCCACAGTGCAAGTGCTCCCTATGGTAAAATGTATTATGTGAATTGACTTCTACGTTTGGTTTATTTGGTTTACTATCAGTCCCTAGTAGAGTGCACCAGGAGTGCCAAGGGCTTGTATATCCAAATGCTGCTAGTGGGTTTGCAGCACTGGTTGTGCCACCCACCGAAGCAGCGGGGTAAAATGTGTCTAGGGTCTGCCACCGCAGAACCTGCGCGCGGTCTGGTACCGTCGCGCTGACTGAGCAAGTGTCCCCACTTGCCAGTCCCTAAACCTTCCCTTAACTACATGTTAGTCACCCCTCTGGTAGGCCTAAGCGCAGGGTGCATTGTAGGCATAAGGTAGGACATGCCCTGATGTGTGTGGCATGTCTTAATAGTGAATTACAGCCATTTTCGTTTTTCACTATTGAAGGCTACCTGCTCTCCATGGGCCAGAATGGGCTGCTGGGATCGCTACACGCTGTGACCCCAGTGGACTCAGAGAGCATGGTAGAAAGTCATGTTTAGTATGCCTGAACTCGGGATAATAAAATACATCTTTTAGGAAAGGTTATTTTAATATCCTGGGTTTGCAAATGCTACTTTTAGAAAGTTAGCCTTTGCGTGCCTGACCATCTCAGTCCGCCTCTGCCGTGGGTGTGTGTTCTGCCTAGCAACAGTACAGGAGCAGGGCTGGGGGATTCCAGGAGACAGGTTGGCTGCCAGGTGGTGGGTAGAGAGATTACACCAGGATGGGTGGGTGGAGTACACCCTGACTCTTGAATAGACCTGTGCTTTGCCACCACAAAGCCGGCGCCGCCCCCTGTGGAGCGGCTGATGTCTCTGCCCTGCTGCTGAAAGGAACAAGCCGAGTCACCACAACAGAGTGCTCCAAGACTGGACTGAGCCAGGCCCAGGCCCCCTGGCGCTAAAGAACAAAAGAATCCCTGTATAAAAGTAGGTGCCTGGCTCCTAAGAAATCAGATCCAGATTGAACCACGAAGGAACTCTGCCCGACTAGAAGGACCTGGAAGAAGCTGAAGGAGGAGTAACTTTCCCTGACCTGAGGGACTGGCCTGCAGTAGGTGCCTTGCTGAGGAAGGAGAGGAAAAAGACTGAAAGAGACTTTTGCACTTTGTTCTTCAACTATCTCCAAGGGCTTGGAAGAAGAGCTTGCCCCCTGAACTGAACCCCAGGACCAGTGGGTTCACCGTGTCTCCGCTCGTCTGAGAACTCGAGCCGTGTGCTTTCTCCCGCCGGAGTGCTCTGCGCACCCTGCCACCCCTCCTAGGGCCGTGACACCCAGAAGCCTGGCCGCCTCCCCTCGCCGAGAGCCCCGCTCTACCTGAGTCGCTCTGGACCCATCGAGGCTGGCCGCCCCGCTTCCCTGTCACCTGCCTGCCACTGGAGCGTGCCTGGTGCCCTCTCGCCCTCCCGCCGGATTTCTAAGTGGGAAGTGAAATCAAGCCTCGGACGGCCGCCCGTATGTCGTAACGTATCCGGCCGCCTCGCTTCACCTCCCAGCCTGAGTCTGACCGTGCCGCCCTCCGCAGTGACCTCCTGCACAGTCCGTGTCGGAGGCCCTGGGCCGCACCTGTCTACCGAGAGCCGCCTGCTGAATTCTTGATCCGGAGACCCGCGAGGTGCAGAACCTGCATCTCCCCCGAAGACTCGTCCAGGCACATCGCACGTTCCCAGGTACAGTGAACTCTCTATCGGACTCGGGGTCCGCAACGTTCTGATTTCCCCGTATCACTGTACCCCGGGTGCACTGCGCATCATCGTGACTGGACCGACTCAACCGAGCCCTGTGAAGCGCTCATGATCGAATAAGTTACCAAAGACAAGAACAGTGCCTAATTATCATCTTGTGGCTTCCATTTCGCAACCGTTATTGATGGTCTTGTACATGCCTGCGTAACCAAGAATCTTTTATATAAAGCATCCGTATTTTTGATACAACTTACGCCTGGTGTCCATTTGTGGGGGATCATTGTGGTTTACTGTGTGTGATCATAAATGCTTAACTGACTAGCGCCCTGAAGTTTAGCCCTGACTGCTCGCGCCACACTACCTATAGGGTGAGCAGGGGTTGTTCTGAAGGGGTAATTCTCTCGCCCTGAATAGAAGAAGGGACCACTGCTTGTCACAAGTGCTTACCTGTGCCAACCAGAGGTTCCCCATTCTAACATTGGTGGCAGCGGTGGGATTTCGAATTTGCATTTATGATTTACATACAGTGAATTATTGATCACCACATAGAGCAGACCTATAACGCAGCCACAGATTGATTGACAGTTGTTGCTAAAGAAGAATCTCCACCTTAAGAAACCATGCCTAGCTCAGTCAATGGAGGCGGAGCGTCCTCTGTATTCTCTGGAGTGGATGACATCGATTGGGAGCCCGAGGCACTGAGGAAGTGCACAAATGATGTCCTGAAAGGATATCTCTCCAAGTACAGAATTAAGCAAAGTGGACTTGGCAACAAGGATCAGTACGTGACAGCGCTGAGAGCCTGGCACGAATCAAAGTTCCCAGAGAATGCACGGGAGGTGATACCCCCAGAAGGTGTTTTTGAGCCTAGCAGAGGCCTGTCGCCCGAGGAGATGGCCGACAGGAGTGCTGCACGAGCACATGAGGTGGAGATGGCAAAACTGCAAATGGAGATGGAAAGGCAGAAACTGGCCATGGAGCATGAGGTAAAAATGAGGGAGTTGGATCTCAAGGCCAGGAGTTTAGACAACTCACCCTCTGGTGGCAGCAATTCAACAGAGTCAAGGGTGCACATTCCTAAAGATGTAGTCAAAGAATATTATAAGCAGGATGATATTGGGCAGTGGTTCAGGGCCTATGAAGTAGCCATGTCCTCCCACCGGGTCCCTGAGAAGGATTGGGGAGCGGGGTTGTGGGGAAGGTTCCTGAGTGAGGGGCGGGACACCCTGCTAGACCTCCCCTCTGATGTCCACACATCCTATCCACACATGAAGGAGGCTCTTATGACAAGGTATGGGTTAACTCCTGAATTGTACAGACAGAGATTTAGGGATTGCACCAAGAAACCTGGTACCACTTATGTAGAATATGTGACCTTTTTTTGCAGAGCGCTGGATGGTTGGGTGAAGGGTAGCAAAGTGAATGATTACCAAGGGCTGTCTGATTTAATTGCATGGGAGCACTTGTCGGATAATTGTTTTCCTGAGCTATGCCAGCACCTGATCGATAGCAAGCTGTCCAACCCGAGGAAGCTTGCTGAGGAGGCGGACCGCTGGATCAGCACCAGGGTCCACAAGGGTCCCATGGGAGGCCCCGCCAAAGGTGTTCAGGGTCCCCAGCAGAAGAGTGGGGGGGACAAGGGTAAACAGAGGGAGTTCTACAGAGGGCCCCAAAGTAATTCCCAAGGGAACCAAGGGAAAGGTTCTCAGCCACCCCCACCCCCGAAGCAGACCGGGGCCCCGACAGGTAACCCTGTTCAAAGAGGGCCCCTCAGATGTTACAAGTGTAACAACCTGGGGCACATTTCCGTGGATCCCAAGTGCCCCCTGTATGGTAAACCAGCACCCTCTGGTGCTCCACCCCCCAAGCAGGTGAATAGTGTAGCCTTGGGGAGGGAGATAGATGTCCAAGGGGCGGGGGATCCCGTACAGATGACCCTGGTCTCATTAGGAGACCGTGAGATGGTCGCTGAGGCCCAGCTGCCCCCCAATACTCAAAAGTATGGGCAGTGGGTGACCATAAATGGCAAGAGGGTGGGGGCTCTTAGAGATACAGGAGCCAGTGTGACTGCTGTCAAGCAACACCTGGTGTCTCAAGAGCAGGTTGTCCCACACGCATTCTGCCGTGTTGTCAACGCCGACAACACAGAGAGTCAGTGTCCAATGGCTCAGGTTCCCTTTGAGTGGGGGGGGGTCTCTGGTACTCTGCAAGTGGCTGTGAGAGAGGCCATGCCTGTTGATTGTCTCCTAGGTAACGATTTGGAGAGCTCCCCTTGGGAGAAGGTGGAGAAGACAACTCACCTGCGGATGGTGGGCTTGCCTGATTGGGCGTGCGTGACCACCCGGTCAATGGCAGCCGGTAGGGGTGTTGAAGGAACCCTGGAGCCTGAGGGAGAGGCCCAGGAACCAGCCTTAGAGAGAGGGCAAGGGAGGCACGGGAACCCGGCTCCTGAAGTTCCCACGGCCCAGGAGGAAGCAGACCTTGAGGGGGATGCCCTGGAGCCTACCGGGGAACAGATAGCCGAACTGGGGGACCTGCCTGAGCTGACCCATTGGCAGCAAGAAGGAGGCCCCACCAGGGAGGAATTCTGCAGGGAGCAGAGAGAGTGCCCCTCTCTAGAGGGTATGCGGCATCAGGCTGCAGCCCAGGCCAATGGTGATCAGTCCGGAACTCACTTGATCTACTGGGAGAACGACCTCCTATACTCAGAGCCTAAGGTTGCTGAACCTGGGTCAGCCCGTGCGCTGGTGGTACCCCAGAAGTTCAGAGCCTTCCTACTGGGGCTGGCTCACGACGTGCCGTTAGCAGGACATTTGGGGCAGGACAAGACCTTTGAAAGGCTTGTCACCCACTTTTATTGGCCCCAAATGCGCAGGAGTTCTGACACTCACTGCAGGACATGCCAGACTTGCCAGGCAAGTGGCAAGAGTGGAAGGAAGCTGAGAGCTCCACTCCAACCTTTCCCTGTGGTCAGTACCCCATTCCAGCGGGTGGGGATTGACATTGTGGGGCCGCTGGACCCCAAGACAGCCATGGGCAACAGGTTCATCCTGGTCTTGGTGGACCATGCCACCCGGTACCCTGAAGCCATCCCTCTGAGGACAGTGACGGCCCCCGTGGTGGGACGGGCACTGATGGGAATTTTCTCACGAGTAGGATTCCCTCTAGAGGTGGTGTCTGACAGGGGGACCAACTTCATATCGAAATATATGAAGTCCCTTTGGCAAGAGGATGGTGTGACCTACAAGTTCACCACCCCTTACCATCCCCAAGGAAACGGGTTGGTTGAGCGCTTCAACCGAACCCTGAAGGGCATGATTATGGGTCTCGAGGAACCCATGAGGCGTAAGTGGGACGTCCTCTTACCATGCCTTCTCTTTGCGTACCGCGAGGTGCCCCAAAAGTCTCTAGGGTTCAGTCCCTTTGAGCTTCTGTACGGCCACCCAGTACGAGGACCTCTTAGTCTGGTCAAGGAAGGCTGGGAGCAATCTCCCAGGAAACCTCCCCAGAATGTATACAGTTACATGCTGGCTTTCCGGAACCAGACTAGGCGTTTCAGGCAACTTGCTGAGGCAAACCTGGAAGCCAGCCAGGAGGAAATGAAGCGGTGGTACGACCAGAACGCCACTCTGGTTGAGCTTCAACCTGGTCAAAAAGTGTGGGTCCTGGCCCCTGTGGAGCCTTGTGCACTCCAGGACAAGTGGACAGGACCCTTTGAGATTGTGGAGCGCAAGAGTTCTGTCACCTACTTGGTGAACTTGCGGTCTCCTAGGAACCCCTTAAGGGTCCTACATGTGAATCGACTGAAGCCCCACTTGGAGAGGTCCGAAGTGGGCATGCTCTTGGCCACCGATGAAGGGACGGAAGAGGAGTCCGAGCCTCTTCCTGACCTCTTGGTAGCCTCAGAGCGAGACGGGTCAGTGAATGGAGTTAACCTCTCACCCACCCTGACCCCTGAGCAACAGGGTGACTGCCGCCAGCTGCTGGGGCAGTTTCCTGACCTGTTCTCCCTGGTTCCTGGTATCACAAATTGGTGCGTCCATGATGTAGATACAGGAGACAGCCTACCTGTGAAGCACAAAGCCTACCGGGTAACTGACAGGGTCAGAGCCTGCATCAAAGAGGAGGTCTCGAAGATGCTTGCCCTAGGGGTGGTTGAGTCCTCCAGCAGTCCTTGGGCCAGCCCAGTGGTCTTGGTCCCAAAGGCTGCAGCGCCGGGTGCCACGCCCGAACTCCGGTTCTGTGTGGACTACCGAGGACTCAACTCAGTCACGAAGACTGACGCGCACCCCATCCCCAGAGCTGATGAGCTCATCGATCGGTTAGGGGCTGCACGGTACCTCAGCACGTTTGATTTAACGTCTGGGTACTGGCCGATCGCCTTAACTGATGGGGCCAAAGAGAGGTCCGCATTCTCTACACCAGATGGGCATTACCAGTTCCGGGTGATGCCCTTTGGGATGAAGAATGCCCCTGCCACCTTCCAGAGGTTGGTCAACCAGGTGTTGGCTGGGCTGACCGAGTTCAGCGCCGCCTACCTGGATGACATCGCAGTGTTCAGCGGCACATGGGAAGAACACCTGCAACATCTCTGGGAAGTGTTGATGGCGCTGCGCAAGGCAGGCCTCACGATCAAGGCAAGCAAGTGTCAGATCGGGCAGGGTTCAGTGGTGTACTTGGGACACCAAGTGGGGAGCGGCCAGGTGGCGCCCCTCCAACCCAAAGTTGAAACCATTCTGGCTTGGGAGTCCCCAAAGACCCAGACGGAGGTGAGGGCCTTTTTAGGACTCACAGGGTACTACAGGAGATTTGTCAAGGGGTATGGCAGCATCGTTGCCCCCTTGACAGAGCTGACTTCGAAGAAGCAGCCCAGGAAAGTGATATGGACTGACACCTGTCAGAAAGCCTTCGACACCCTGAAAACTGCCATGTGCACGGCGCCCGTGCTCTTGGCTCCTAACTTCTCCAAAGAGTTCCTGGTGCAGACGGATGCATCAGAGCATGGTGTAGGGGCTGTTCTCTCACAGATCACTGAGGAGGGCTTAGACCAACCCGTAGCCTTTATTAGCAGGAGGCTACTTCCCCGGGAACAAAGGTGGAGTGCGATAGAAGGAGAAGCATTTGCTGTGGTCTGGGCGCTGAAGAAGCTAAGACCCTACTTGTTTGGGTCTCACTTCCGGGTTCAGACCGACCACAGGCCCCTCAGATGGTTGATGCAAATGAGGGGTGAGAACCCAAAACTATTGAGGAGGTCCATCTCCGTACAGGGTATGGACTTTACGGTGGAGCATCGCCCTGGCACAGATCACGCCAATGCTGACGGTCTGTCCAGGTTTTTCCGCCTTAGTGATGCAGAACTCCCTGGGGCAGGGTAGTTCTCCCCACTTTTCAGCTGGAGGGGACACGTGTTAGACCTGGCACCATTGGCGTGGGTCACCCTTCCATTTTTGTCTGTGCCTCAATGTGTTTTGTGTTGGTGTTAGCTGCTCAGGGCACTGTGCCACTGCCATCCAGTGCCACAGTGCAAGTGCTCCCTATGGTAAAATGTATTATGTGAATTGACTTCCATGTTTGGTTTATTTGGTTTACTATCAGTCCCTAGTAGAGTGCACCAGGGGTGCCAAGGGCTTGTATATCCAAATGCTGCTAGTGGGCTTGCAGCACTGGTTGTGCCACCCACCGAAGCAGCGGGGTAAAATGTGTCTAGGGTCTGCCACCGCAGAACCTGCGCGCGGTCTGGTACCGTCGCGCTGACTGAGCAAGTGTCCCCACTTGCCAGTCCCTAAACCTTCCCTTAACTACATGTTAGTCACCCCTCTGGTAGGCCTAAGCGCAGGGTGCATTGTAGGCATAAGGTAGGACATGCCCTGATGTGTGTGGCATGTCTTAATAGTGAATTACAGCCATTTTCGTTTTTCACTATTGAAGGCTACCTGCTCTCCATAGGCCAGAATGGGCTGCTGGGATCGCTACACGCTGTGACCCCAGTGGACTCAGAGAGCATGGTAGAAAGTCATGTTTAGTATGCCTGAACTCGGGATAATAAAATACATCTTTTAGGAAAAGTTATTTTAATATCCTGGGTTTGCCAATGCTACTTTTAGAAAGTTAGCCTTTGCGTGCCTGACCATCTCAGTCCGCCTCTGCCGTGGGTGTGTGTTCTGCCTAGCAACAGTACAGGAGCAGGGCTGGGGGATTCCAGGAGACAGGTTGGCTGCCAGGTGGTGGGTAGAGAGATTACACCAGGATGGGTGGGAGGAGTACACCCTGACTCTTGAATAGACCTGTGCTCTGCCACCACAAAGCCGGCGCCGCCCCCTGTGGAGCGGCTGATGTCTCTGCCCTGCTGCTGAAAGGAACAAGCCGAGTCACCACAACAGAGTGCTCCAAGACTGGACTGAGCCAGGCCCAGGCCCCCTGGCGCTAAAGAACAAAAGAATCCCTGTATAAAAGTAGGAGCCTGGCTTCTAAGAAATCAGATCCAGATTGAACCACGAAGGAACTCTGCCCGACTAGAAGGACCTGGAAGAAGCTGAAGGAGGAGTAACTTTCCCTGACCTGAGGGACTGGCCTGCAGTAGGTGCCTTGCTGAGGAAGGAGAGGAAAAAGACTGAAAGAGACTTTTGCACTTTGTTCTTCAACTATCTCCAAGGGCTTGGAAGAAGAGCTTGCCCCCTGAACTGAACCCCAGGACCAGTGGGTTCACCGTGTCTCCGCTCGTCTGAGAACTCGAGCCGTGTGCTTTCTCCCGCCGGAGTGCTCTGCGCACCCTGCCACCCCTCCTAGGGCCGTGACACCCAGAAGCCTGGCCGCCTCCCCTCGCCGAGAGCCCCGCTCTACCTGAGTCGCTCTGGACCCATCGAGGCTGGCCGCCCCGCTTCCCTGTCACCTGCCTGCCACTGGAGCGTGCCTGGTGCCCTCTTGCCCTCCCGCCGGATTTCTAAGTGGGAAGTGAAATCAAGCCTCGGACGGCCGCCCGTACGTCGTAACGTATCCGGCCGCCTTGCTTCACCTCCCAGCCTGAGTCTGACCGTGCCGCCCTCCGCAGTGACCTCCTGCACAGTCCGTGTCGGAGGCCCTGGGCCGCACCTGTCTACCGAGAGCCGCCCGCTGAATTCTTGATCCGGAGACCCGCGAGGTGCAGAACCTGCATCTCCCCCGAAGACTCGTCCAGGCACATCGCACGTTCCCAGGTACAGTGAACTCTCTATCGGACTCGGGGTCCGCAACGTTCTGATTTCCCCGTATCACTGTACCCCGGGTGCACTGCGCATCATCGTGACTGGACCGACTCAACCGAGCCCTGTGAAGCGCTCGTGATCGAATAAGTTACCAAAGACAAGAACAGTGCCTAATTATCATCTTGTGGCTTCCATTTCGCAACCGTTATTGATGGTCTTGTACATGCCTGCGTAACCAAGAATCTTTTATATAAAGCATCCGTATTTTTGATACAACTTACGCCTGGTGTCCATTTGTGGGGGATCATTGTGGTTTACTGTGTGTGATCATAAATGCTTAACTGACTAGCGCCCTGAAGTTTAGCCCTGACTGCTCGCGCCTCACTACCTATAGGGTGAGCAGGGGTTGTTCTGAAGGGGTAATTCTCTCGCCCTGAATAGAAGAAGGGACCACTGCTTGTCACAAGTGCTTACCTGTGCCAACCAGAGGTTCCCCATTCTAACAGTGGGTGTGTCAAAGGCAAACACAGATGGACTTGCCTGACACAGGACATTTGTGTCTCTATCCGTATTGTACTGAGAAATAGCCTTGACTTTAGAGGGAGAGAAAAGTTAGTCACTACTTGTGTGATTACAAACACAGTCTGTAGCCCATACTCCCGCCGGGCTCTGCAGACACTGAAGGCGAGATTCCTCTACGCTCAGAGTTCAGATAAATTGGGTTCATTTAGCCTCTGAAATGCTGAATTAGCAAACCGACTACATGCTTTTTTCTCTATGTATCAACATTTCTTACTAAACACCTGTACCTTGGCCTGCAGTAGATTTTAGTAACACAACATTGAGACATCTACAGAACTATCCAGTGATCTTTCATCCTTTTATCACAGCTCTTACGATGCTTTTCTATCAGGGCACGCATCGTGCACTGATATGCCACGGCACCAGTAGCGGCTTGCGGAGGGAGTGCGGCGGGGCGGTGAGACAGGGCGGGGGGTAGTAAACTACGGCATACGGACGTACAGAGGTAAGTACATAAGTGAATAAATACAACGAATTACATTGCGTGCGCTGCACTGCCAAATGCGATGCAGCGGTCAAAATTCGTTTTATTTGTTTACTTACCTCCGTATGGCCGTATTCCGTAGTTTACTACCCCCGACCCTGCTCCTCCCCCACCACTCCACCGCCCCGCAGCACTCACTCCACGAGCCGCTACAGCACAGTTCTGGTGATTTAGGTGCTCTCACAAGGGAACGGTGTTCAGTTACTTATCCCTATTGTTTGGAGATGGTGCAGTGTGTGCTAAAACCTCAGAAATGGGACACTCGCAGCACTTTGAAAAATGTATTCCAGTTGGCAAGTTGGCATCTCCTGTTTCAAATTTTAAAAGTTAGCATGTCCACCGCCAAGATTTGAAGAAAATATTGTATTGTATTGTAATTGCATTTATATATAGCGCTTACTACCCTGAAGAGGTGTTAAAGTGCTTTTATGGCAAGTGGCACTCTACTTCGGAACCCGTAAAGGATTAGTGGTTAATTAGTATAGTGAAATATGAAAGTAATTTGAGTGGTATAGGTTAGTCAGTTATTTGGATTGAGACGGATAGTGCAGGGATAGAAGAGGGAAAAGGTCTGCGTTTATATAGCCCATGCACCCCTGATGAGGTGCCGAGGAGCTTTTTTGGTGAGTAGCACGCTTTTCCGGAACCCATAAAGGACTAATGGTGAATAAGTATAGTGAAAATATGAAAGTAATTTGAGCGGTGGATATGTTAGGCAGTTATTTGGATTGAGAAGGATAATGGTGGGATAGAAGAGGGAAAAGGTTTGCATTGAAATAGCACTGGATACTCCTCATGAGGTGTTGATGCACTTTTTTGGTGGGTAGCACGCTAATTCTGAACCCATAAAGATTGGTAGTAAATTAGTATAGTGAAACATAAAAGTAATTTGAGTGGTTGATATGTTAGTCTGGTATTTGGATCGAGAATGATTGTGGAGGGATAGATGAGGGAAAAGATTTGCATTTATATATTGCTTGTTACCCCTGATGAGGCGTTGAAGCCCATTTTCAGCAAGCAGCACGCTACTCTGGAATCCATAATGGATTAGTGGTGAATTAGTATAGTGAAATATGATGTAATTTGACTGGTGGATATGTTAGTCTGTTATTTGGATTGAGGTGGATAGTGGAGGGATAGAAGAGGGAAAAGGTTTGCATTTATATAGCACTTGCACCCCTGATGAGGTGTTGAAGTGCTTTTCGGTGAGTAGTATGCTACTGAGGAATCCAAACAGGATTAATGCGAATTAGTATAGAAAAGTATGCAATTTGTGGACATGTTATGTGTTATTTGGATTGAAAAGGAAGAGTGAAGAGATAATAGAGTGAAGGGTCTAGTTTTTTTCTTTTACTTTATATCCGCAAAATGGGGGTTGGGATGAGAAAAGGGGGGTGGAGGGGAGTTAATATAGGGAAATATGACATTTATTTCAGTGGTGGATATGTTAGTCTGCTATTTGGATTAAAAAGGAATAGTGGCAAGATAAAAGAGATAGAAAAGAGTCTAGATTTTGTTTGGTTTTTGGAGTTCATAGCAGTAAGAGGGGGTTTGGGATGTGTAACGGGGCGGTGGAGGGGGAAGAGTCAGAGGAAAGGGTTTAGAAAGGCTTGTTTGGGAGATCGGTATAGTAAAATAGGTATGAGATGATGCAAGGAGGAGGTAGAGGAGGTAAGAGTCTAGAAAGGGTTCTTTTGGGGGTGTCGTAATGGTATGGGGTTTGAGATGAATGAGAGAGTGGAGGTAGAGGATATATTCACAGAGGTATAGGGTGACAAATAGGGTAGTGCATTGGAAAGAGTAGTAGAATGAGGTTTGAGAGGAGTAAGAGAGTTGAGGTAGGGGATATACTAAGAGTGGTTTAGGGTGAGAAATAGGGTAGAGCATTGGAAAGAGTAGTAGAATGAGGTTTGAGATGTGTAAGAGAGTTGAGGTGGAGGCTATACTGAGAGCGGTATAGGGTGAGAAATAGGGTAGTGCATTGGATATGCTACATTAGAAGCAAAGTAATAAATATATATTTATGTGTATATATATATATATATATATATATATATATATATATATATTACCTACTGGCGGTCGCCAGTAGGTAGTTATAGTTAGGACCACGTTTCCATAGGAAAACCTCAACATTCTATTTTGAATAACTTTGGCGCCGGTCGACGAATCCTCGCGAATTTCTCAAAATAGGTGGGGCGCTACGCTCCGCTCCTACCCTGAAAGTCTCGGGGGGATCCGTCAAGCGGGGGCTGAGATAAAAGGGGGGTCCCAAAACGCGTTTTTCCCATGCATTTTTCCATAGGACCTTTAGAACGAGCTACAGCCCGAACGGCTGAACAGAATTACTCAAAATTTGGCAGAGAGGTAGTCCCTAGGTCAAGGAAGTGCCTTTTGTAGGTTTGGTGTAAATCTGTTCAGTAGATTCTGAGAAAATAGCCTTTAAATCAATATATATATCTGAGCCCGCTTACGGTACGCTTACCGTACGCTTACGGTAAGCGTACGGCGGCGTGCGTGAGCGCGATTCTGATTGGCTGTTAGATCTTAGTAAACATTCGAATCGGCCGAAACCAGGAAGCGGCGGCCGCCATTTTGTGTATTTCACTCTGAAAAAAAAGAGTGAAAACAAGGAAAGGGGGCAATGAGGAGAGTTACAGACCCCCTAACATTTGTAAGGGGGTCAAAGAAGGACAGAAAAGTACAAAAAAAACATTTATTGATTTTAAAAAAAATCACGGGGTACGCGTACGGTAAGCTTACGGTAAGCGTACGGTAAAAAAAATAAAAAAAAAATAAATGAAAAGCAGATTTAAGAGTTTAGAAATTAGGGAGCTCTAAAAAGAGCTGTTGTGTTTATGAAGTCATTTTTTTAGTGGTACCTACAAGTAAGTACCGATGCAGAGTCTAAGGTTCAAGAGGAAGACTCTGTTCCCTTCATCATTGAAGTGCACACCATCTCCTCTATAAATGTCTTGCATGTCATAACGCAAGTTGTTGTGGTAAATGGCACCCATACCATAGTCACGGAGGAAAGCAGAAACAGATTTGTTGACGTGCTTTCTTGCTTTGTCAATCTGCGGACAGAAATGATTGGACCAGTTCCATTTTTGCCTTTGGCATATGTTGGAAAACACAAAGGCAGTTTTAGGGAAAAGTGAAAACAGTTGTGCAAAGGTGTCCTTCATAAGCATTTCCAGACCTACCCCAGTCAAAGTGCCTAGGTCATTGCCACCACAGTGCACTATTATGAGGTCAGGGTGTTGGATTTGCATGAAGGATTTCACCAATGGCATCAATTGGTGCCACTTTAACCCTCTCTGACCAATCCATTTAATGTCTACATTTGGCAAAGCAAGGTCTCTCACCATATCTGTTTTCTCTGCAAACTTTTCACTCCAGAAGACATAGCTGTGCCCTACAATCCACACTGTGAACATCTTCAAAGGAGATCTGGATGCACTCAGGAGGTGTCTTTCAGTAGAATGGCAATATGAAAAGAAAGACAGTTTGGAAATGGAGGCATACATATTTTTTTAAAAACAAAAAGAACTGATTGGCTGTTTCATACCATTCTAGAATAAAAACTAGGCTGTATGTGAAAATTAATAGAAGCATGTTTTGTATTGGTACAAAAAAATGTGTAACCAAAGAACAGTACTATGGATTTGCTGTTAGGTTTGAAAAGTCAAGCACTCTTGCTCTGTGGAATTGAAACATTGTGTGTCGAACTTCTGACCTAACTGCACACAGCAGTGTTCCATGAGCTGTTGCTATGGTAGCAGGCAGAAGTCAAGTTGGGGGAAGGGTACTAGGCAGAAGTCAAGTCGGGGGCAGGGTACTTTTGGAAAAGGGTTCGTTTTCAACCAATAGAAATGTGTGATTACATGTGAAAAAAAGGGGGAAGCACTGAGATTTGAAACTTACATGTATATGTGTGGAAAAATAGAGGGAAAGTTTGCCATTATCTGGTTCTGCTGAGAGGAGAGAGGTGAACACAACAGAGATCCTGGCTCTGATAATCTGCTGTTTGAGTGTCACATTTCTTTCACAACTAACTAATTTTAAAGGTGAGTTTACAGTTTGAGAGGGTATGTATGTGGTAACTTAAGAAATGAATAATAGAAATGGGAATTGTTTTTGTTGTAGTTACACATGGTGGTTTCATAATGTGTCAGTGTGTAAAAGTGATTTACACTTGCCCCGAAAAAAAAAAGAGCAGTAAGTGTGCTTTCAAATTGGCAAAGAAATTTCGTTTTGGGACTAATGTGAAAACATGACTCTGTGTGCATAGAAGAATTATAGGCAGAGATTTATTGCGTCTTGCTCTGGTGATTTCACAGTTGCATTAGATGGAAAGGGGGAGCGAATTTTTTGGGGAAGAAGCAGAGGCTTAGCACACACCCATGTGCTTGCCGTGTATAGTCATGCACAGTATTAAGAAGCCAGTGGGGTTTTCAGGTTTAAGTCTGTAATGCAAATACATTCAGCATCACTAAGGCTGGTTGCCCTTGCTGGAGTGTAGGCAGACACAGAGAATACACATGGTGGTGGTCTGAAAAAAAAACAGCTTGGACACGTGCAATTAAATAAATCAAAAATAGTGGTTTCATAATGTGTCAGTCTGTAAAAGTGATTTCAAATTGTAAAAAGAGATTTTCATTTGGCACGAAAAAAAAAGAGCAGTAAGTGTGCTTTCAAATTGGCAAAGAAATTTCGTTTTGGGACTAATGTGAAAACATGACTCTGTGTGCATAGAAGAATTATAGGCAGAGATTTATTGCGTCTTGCTCTGGTGATTTCACAGTTGCATTAGATGGAAAGGGGGAGCGAATTTTTGGGGGAAGAAGCAGAGGCTTAGCACACACCCATGTGCTTGCCATGTATAGTCATGCACAGTATTTAGAAGCCAGTGGGGTTTTCAGGTTTAAGTCTGTAATGCAAATACATTCAGCATCACTAAGGCTGGTTGCCCTTGGTGGAGTGTAGGCAGTCACAGAGAATGCACATGGTGGTGGTCTGAAAAAAAAACAGCTTGGACACGTGCAATTAAATAAATCAAAAATAGTGGTTTCATAATGTGTCAGTCTGTAAAAGTGATTTCAAATTGTAAAAAGAGATTTTCACTTGGCCCTAAAAAAAAAGAGCAGTAAGTGTGCTTTCAAATTGGCAAAGAAATTTCGTTTTAGGACTAATGTGAAAACATGACTCTGTGTGCATAGAGGAATTATAGGCAGAGATTTATTGCGTCTTGCTCTGGTGATTTCACAGTTGCATTAGATGGAAAGGGGGAGCGAATTTTTGGGGGAAGAAGCAGAGGCTTAGCACACACCCATGTGCTTGCCATGTATAGTCATGCACAGTATTTAGAAGCCAGTGGGGTTTTCAGGTTTAAGTCTGTAATGCAAATACATTCAGCATCACTAAGGCTGGTTGCCCTTGGTGGAGTGTAGGCAGTCACAGAGAATGCACATGGTGGTGGTCTGAAAAAAAAACAGTTTGTACATGTGCAATTAAATAAATCAAAAATAGTGGTTTCATAATGTGTCAGTCTGTAAAAGTGATTTTCACTCGGCCCGAAAAAAAAAGAGCAGTAAGTGTGCTTTCAAAATGGCAAAGAAATTTCGTTTTGGGACTAATGTGAAAACATGACTCTGTGTGCATAGAGGAATTATAGGCAGAGATTTATTGCATCTTGCTCTGGTGATTTCACAGTTGCATTAGATGGAAAGGGGGAGCGAATTTTTTGGGGAAGAAGCAGAGGCTTAGCACACACCCATGTGCTTGCCATGTATAGTCATGCACAGTATTTAGAAGCCAGTGAGGTTTTCAGGTTTAAGTCTGTAATGCAAATACATTCAGCATCACTAAGGCTGGTTGCCCTTGCTGGAGTGTAGGCAGACACAGAGAATACACATGGTGGTGGTCTGAAAAAAAAACAGCTTGGACATGTGCAATTAAATAAATTTTTAAAAAAGGTTTCATAATGTGTCAGTCTGTAAAAGTGATTTTCACTCGGCCCAAAAAAAAAAGAGCAGTAAGTGTGCTTTCAAAATGGCAAAGAAATTTCGTTTTGGGACTAATGTGAAAACATGACTCTGTGTGCATAGAGGAATTATAGGCAGAGATTTATTGCGTCTTGCTGTGGTGATTTCACAGTTGCATTAGATGGAAAGGGGGAGCGAATTTTTGGGGGAAGAAGCAGAGGCTTAGCACACACCCATGTGCTTGCCATGTATAGTCATGCACAGTATTTAGAAGCCAGTGGGGTTTTCAGGTTTAAGTCTGTAATGCAAATACATTCAGCATCACTAAGGCTGGTTGCCCTTGGTGGAGTGTAGGCAGTCACAGAGAATGCACATGGTGGTGGTCTGAAAAAACAGCTTGGACATGTGCATTTAAATAAAAGAAAAAAAAGTGGTTTCATAATGTGTCAGTCTGTAAAAGTGATTTCAAATTGTAAAAAGAGATTTTCACTTGGCCCGAAAAAAAAAGAGCAGTAAGTGTGCTTTCAAATTGGCAAAGAAATTTCGTTTTGGGACTAATGTGAAAACATGACTCTGTGTGCATAGAGGAATTATAGGCAGAGATTTATTGCGTCTTGCTCTGGTGATTTCACAGTTGCATTAGATGGAAAGGGGGAGCGAATTTTTGGGGGAAGAAGCAGAGGCTTAGCACACACCCATGTGCTTGCCGTGTATAGTCATGCACAGTATTTAGAAGCCAGTGGGGTTTTCAGGTTTAAGTCTGTAATGCAAATACATTCAGCATCACTAAGGCTGGTTGCCCTTGCTGGAGTGTAGGCAGACACAGAGAATACACATGGTGGTGGTCTGAAAAAAAAACAGCTTGGACATGTGCAATTAAATAAATTTTTAAAAAAGGTTTCATAATGTGTCAGTCTGTAAAAGTGATTTTCACTCGGCCCGAAAAAAAAAGAGCAGTAAGTGTGCTTTCAAAATGGCAAAGAAATTTCGTTTTGGGACTAATGTGAAAACATGACTCTGTGTGCATAGAGGAATTATAGGCAGAGATTTATTGCATCTTGCTCTGGTGATTTCACAGTTGCATTAGATGGAAAGGGGGAGCGAATTTTTGGGGGAAGAAGCAGAGGCTTAGCACACACCCATGTGCTTGCCATGTATAGTCATGCACAGTATTTAGAAGCCAGTGGGGTTTTCAGGTTTAAGTCTGTAATGCAAATACATTCAGCATCACTAAGGCTGGTTGCCCTTGGTGGAGTGTAGGCAGTCACAGAGAATGCACATGGTGGTGGTCTGAAAAAAAAACAGTTTGTACATGTGCAATTAAATAAATCAAAAATAGTGGTTTCATAATGTGTCAGTCTGTAAAAGTGATTTCAAATTGTAAAAAGAGATTTTCACTTGGCCCTAAAAAAAAAGAGCAGTAAGTGTGCTTTCAAATTGGCAAAGAAATTTCGTTTTGGGACTAATGTGAAAACATGACTCTGTGTGCATAGAGGAATTATAGGCAGAGATTTATTGCGTCTTGCTCTGGTGATTTCACAGTTGCATTAGATGGAAAGGGGGAGCGAATTTTTGGGGGAAGAAGCAGAGGCTTAGCACACACCCATGTGCTTGCCGTGTATAGTCATGCAAAGTATTTACAAGCGAGTGGGGTTTTCAGGTTTCAGTCTGTAATGCAAATACATTGAGCTTCACTAAGGCTGGTTGCCCTTGCTGGAGTGTAGCACTGTGGACATGAGCTTTTTAAAAAATCTGAAAAGTGGTTTCATAATGTGACAGTTTGTAAAAGAGATTTTCACTTGCCCAAAAAAAAGAGCAGTTTGTGTGCATTCAAATTGGCAAAGAAATTTTGTTTTGTGACTATTGTGAAAACAAATGTAGTAATATATTTAAATACAATAAAGGATTTTTTTTTTAGTTTTTTTCAGGTATTGCTGAAGAACAGTGAACAAAATTTAAGATGCCTACAAAATCTCGAGTTCAAAAAACGCTAAAAAAAAAACTATATTTGAAGACAACTGGAGGACCAAAGTTAGTAGAAGATGCTCATGTTGGGAAAAAGAAAAAATCTTCTGGTAAGCAGAAAAAACAATTTCTTAACAAAATATTCAAAACAAAGAAAAATGTACAAAATGTCTGTCCTCGGAAAAATGTAACAAAACATAGAGAACAGCAAAAAATTGAGAATTTAGTTAATGCAAATATACCTTCTGCAATTGAAAAGTTTAACATAAACAGAAAAACAGCGTTTAAAGAGATACGTAGAAAAATGTTTCAGAGAAGAGTTATGTCCAATTTGATAAAGGATGTAAAGAAATATAAGCAAAAGGCAAAATATTACAAGAGAAAAAAAGAAATTGAAGCCATTGCAGCAAAAGCATTAGAATTAAAAAGGAAACTATTCATATTAATTTTGAATAGGATGCGTACATTAGATAAAATGGTTAATGTACTGAAATCACAAAGCAAAAGCAAAAGAGTAGTGAACAGAACAAACTTTTGTAAAGTGTTTTTAGGAAAGTGGATGCATAGTTCAAGTAGTGAACCTTTTTTTAATGAAGAGAGCTATTTTCAAAGTAATAGTTTGCTGCATGCAGTTGACACCAGAGGTCGTTCATACGAAGTAAAAAATGGTTGCATAATGGAGAAGGAGATAATGGTTCCAAGAGATGAGGTACAAGTGATGGCAGATGAGGCAATGGGGAGACGTCCTAAAGCCCCAGTGTACACTTGGAATTGTAGTAGTATTTGCACTGTGCGTCAGGAATCTATTGACAGATTTAGAGAGTTTCTAAGAGAATATAGTAAAAAAAGTGTAAAACAAAAGATTAAGGTGCTTCAAAGTCTGGATCCATGCAGAGTGAGAGAGAATACTGGTTTGCAGGGTCATTCTCTTGCTTGTCTATCTAGAAAAGTGTGCAATAGTGTTTTCCATCATTTTAGGATGCTGGCTGTTCATCATACTGAAATGAGAAAGTTTGTGAGACGGTTGTATTTTGCCAAAAGTCCAGCAATAAAGTTAAATGAATTGAATAGGGCTCTGTTCCGAGGAACGGTATCAGATGTAGAGAAGGTTGTTGATGAAATTCAGTTTTGTTACTTTGGTCCTGAACAAAACAGTGCAGAGAAGGACACAGTAAATGAGGCAGAAGTGGAAGAGAATGTAGAACCCTCTGTAAGTAACACATTTAATGATCACATAACAACATTTGCAATAGTCTCTAATGAAAGACCAAATGTTACTTGTATTTGTTGCCGCAGAACTCATTATAGAAAACAAACTAGGAATGTTGATCTCTACAGAAAGAGTGAAAATGAAGATAATTATAAGTGGATGGATTTTGCCACATATATATTTCTTGAAAATTGTTTTGAATTGGGTGAAGATCAGCGTATTTGTAAATACTGTTACAACAAGTTAGAGGAAAATAGAATGCCGACCAGAGCTGTACATAATAATTTAGAATTGGATGCTATTCCTGCTGAACTTTCTGAATTAAATACATATGAGTCTATACTCATTCAATGTGTTCATCCGTTCCAGACCATAGTACGTATGGAGCCCAAAACTGGTAAATTACCTCCTTCAGATTTACTGAGAGGTTTAAAAGGTAGAGTGGTGTATTTGCCCTTGGATTTGAAAAAAAATATGGAAACTATTGATGCGGATACTTTGGAAACTGAACCATTAATTATTCTGGTTAATGGTGTACCTACAAAGAATAAGAAGATTTGGCAGGAGCTGGTAGATGTGCGGAAAGTACAAAGAGCAAATTTGTATTTGAAAAAAAATAACAAATGGTATGAATCAATTTATATAGAAGAAGAAGAAGAAGATTTTCAAGAACACACAGAAACACCAACTGGACAAATTGAAAAAGTGGACAAGTCAAAGGAAGAAGAAATTTATGAACATTTTAGCATACATCCTCTCCATTCGAAAGAAGTTATGGGAGACAATATTGATCTCTTTCAGATGAAGAAAGCAAAAGGAAATCCCGTGAGTGTATGGGAGGAGAGCTTGGAAGCTCGATGTTTTCCCCAGCTGTTTCCTAAAGGAAAAGGAGGACGATACGATGAACGTCCAGAACAGATTCCAGCTTCAGAGTATCGGACTACAAGACTATATGCTGAAGATCCCAGATTTCGACAAAGTATTCCTTATTTGTTCCATCTTTTATTTGAAAGCGACTTGTCTGCACTGTCTTATGCAGTAAATCACATTTTAAAAAGTGGAGTACATTTACAAAATGTGTCTGCTAAGGATTTTATGGAGAAAGTGCAGCACCGAGATGATCATTTGGAAACACAACTGATCAATCTGATGGCTTGTCAGCGTGGGACAAATGAATATTGGTACCGACGCCATGGTGAACTAAAATGCATGTTACGCAATTTAGGAACACCAACATGGTTCCTTACCCTAAGCTGTGCCGAGTACGCTTGGGATGATTTACTGGATTTTCTACGAGAGGCCAATTCAAACATTAAAAACATCGAATACAAGACAGCAGGAGAACTGTGCTCATTGGATCCGGTTAATGTTTGCAGATATTTCAATCATAGATTTGAGGCTATGATGTCCTTCATCTGCAATAAAAAAAATCCACCCCTTGGAGAAGTAGTGGATTTCTTTTGGAGAAAAGAGTACCAGGCAAGAGGTGCTCCTCATATTCATATGCTGCTGTGGATCAAGGATGCCCCAAAGTTTGGAACAGATACTGATGAAGCAGTGTTATCTTACATTGAAGAATATGCAACATGTGGTATACCAAAAAGCACAGAAGAGAACAAGTTAAAGGAGCAAGTTCTACGTTTCCAAAGTCATCGGTGTGGAAAATACTGTCGACGGAAATACAAGAGCAAAGAAAAATACTACACTAAATGTCGATTTGGATTTCCTAGACCTGTTCTTTCAAATGGAAGAGTCAACAGTTTTATGTCAGCTGTGAGACATACTATCACAAGAAAATCACCTAAGAATACCTACAACCTTAAAAGAAAAGAAGAATCAAAAAATATAAATGACTACAACCCAGTCATTTTATCCATGTGGAACGCTAACATGGATTTACAGTATGTAGCTGACAATTCCATTGCTGTTGCACGATATAACGTCTTACATTACGAAATCAGAAAAAACAGAATTGAAGGAAATGTGGGAAGAGATTTCTCACGAGAAGACTGTCAGTAAGAAGCTGTACAGTTTCAGTTTGAAGATGTTATCGCATCGAGAAATTGGATCCTACGAATGTTCAGATAGGTTATCTTCTGCAAGTCTCTACTCGAAGTCAAGAAGAATAATTTGGGCAAGTTTAGGCCTTGCAGCAATGAGAAATCGGGTACTGAAATCTGTTGGAGAAATTGAATATTTGGCCGAGAATGACCCAGAAAGTACAGATATATTGAAAACAAACATGTTGGACACATATTATCCCAAGAGAAGTCATCATCTGGAGAACATGTGTCTCTATGAAGTGTTGCAGAACTACATTTATTCACGGAAAGCTGCAGAAGACATCAACAGTGGAAAATATAAAGTTGTTGGTGAAGAAGGATGTTTGGTGAAGCAAACCAAAGGAAGTTTGATAAATCACCGGAAGCTGAGTTGCGACACTACCGACAAGAAAGAATTTTACTACTTGGCTCTTTTACAGTTGTTTAAACCATGGCGTACAGAGGATGAACTACTGGGAGAATTCCAGAGCTATGAAGATTCTTTTAATGCTTGCAAAGACAGCATACAATGCAGTACATTCTCAACTTATCTGCAAATGTTAAATGAAGAAATTGAACAGGAAACTACAATTGCAGCAGAAATAGCTAGAGACAGTTCTCAGGACAGCCAAAGTTCTGGAACACTCAGTCAAGATCCCCTAGGACAACCAATCGTTGAAAATGAAGCATCAATAGCCATGAATGAAGTGGAAACGGCTATGAATCAAGCTCAAGAAGAATTTATAGACTTACAAAATTTGGAAAGACAACTGAACGAAGAGCAGCAACAAATTTATGAAGAGATCAGAAACAAAATTGATCACGGATTTCTACATGAAAAAAAAGAGTGCTCATGCACATCATTTCATCCAATCAGGATGTATGTAAGCGGACAAGCTGGCACTGGAAAAAGTTTCCTAATTAAAGTCATCAGAAGCTACCTAAAGCAAAAAACGGATTCTACTTTGTCTTGTGTGGTTACTGCTCCAACTGGGTTAGCAGCATATAACATAAAAGGAATCACCTTACATCGTTTGCTAATGTTACCAGTGGAGCATGAGAACAAAATACAATTCAACAAGCTAACTGGAGAAGCATCCTTGGAAGTTTCAAGAGTATTGAAGAAGATGCAAGTTCTCATTATTGATGAGGTGAGCATGGTATCAAACTTAATGCTTGCCTTTGTGCATTTAAGAATGCAGCAAATTTTGAAGACAGACTATGACGTGTTATTTGGTGGAAAACACGTCATAGTTTTTGGGGATCTTTTGCAACTTACTCCAGTTAAAGGACAACCAGTGTTTAATACTGTGACACATGAAGACACGAAGAAGTCATTGGGAAGCATTGGAAATACAAATATTTGGTCCTTCTTTGAGTACAAGGAACTTACAACTAATATGAGGCAAGCAAACGATGAAGAATATGGAAGTATTCTGAAAGATATCAGAATTGGACTACTCACAGAAGTTGGGAAAAAAGCATTACAGAGTCGGCTGCTACATAATTTATTTCCAAAGGAAGAAATAGTTGCAGAGAAAATATACAAGAATATTGCAGAAAACAAAAGTGTCATCTGCTTAATGCCAACTCTACGTGAATGCTCAATATTTAATGAGGAGCTTTTGAAATTGGAAAAGGAAGAGATCAGGAAATTGGAAGCAGTGGACAAAATTGAGGATGGAAGAATTACTGTCACAGTAACAGGCAAACTGAAAAATAAATTGGACTCACTAGAGAAGAACATCTCCAAAACAGCAGGATTAGAAAAAAATCTATATGTTTGCATGAACTGTAGAGTATTTTTAAGGAGAAATTTGGATGTTGAGAAAGGCTTAGTGAATGGAGCGATGGGAAGAGTTGTGGGTTTTATTAATTATCAGAAAAAAGAAGGAATTGAATGTTTACAGATAAAATTTGATCAGATAGATGAAGTTAAAGATATTTGTCGTTGTACAGTTCGTTTTATGCTTGTGAAAGACTTATATGTACGTAGGAAGCAGTTTCCGTTTTCTCTAGCATATGCTGTAACTATCCACAAGTCTCAAGGATTGACTGTAGATTGTGCATTTGTGAACATTGGTTCAACTGTGTTCAAAGAAGGTATGGCATATGTAGCTTTGTCACGAGTGAAAACATTATCAGGTTTATTCATGATAGACTTTGATGACTCAAAAGTTAGTGCTGATACAAACTGTGTAAAGGAGTATAATAGATTAAGAAGAAGCTATGCTCCTCATTTAGGTCAGTATCCTGTGTTGGAGAAACGTGTAGTTTCTCGTAAAAGGAGAAATGAGAATATCTGTAATGAAGATATAGAGAAGAGGAAAAAAAAGAGGAGTGATGTAATTGCAAGCAAAAAGAAAAAGGACAATGAAGAACAGGTTGTAGGATGTCATTTTGAAAATAGCTCTGGTGTCAACTGCTACGCTAATGTAGTGCTGAATGTTGCATTTTATCTGGAAAGTTTGCAAGAGCAGATAATAGTAAATCAGGGAAAAAGATTCTGTTCAGAGCTGAGTCTCCTTTTTCAAAAGCTGAGTAAAGATAAAACTCAAATAGAAAGTGCTACTGATATTAGAAAACTTTTAGATGTATGTTCAGGACGAACACAGTTTTCTCAAAATGAACAGCAAGATGCACACGAATTTTTGATGTATTTTCTTCAGGTAGTGGAAGAAGAAGGAGTTCCCATTGACATTTTTTTTGGTCTCTCTTATAAATGGGAACATAGTTGTGATAATTGTTATAATATATGTGGCTCTATTGTTGATAATGAAAGGTTTATTTATTTGACATTGCCAGAGAGTAAAACAGTCACTTTTGCAAAATTAGTTAAAGATGCTAATCATAGCATGAAATGTGGTGAGTGTAATTCTGACATGTTTTCAACATTAATTTTAAGGGAATACGGACAGTATGTAATTTTAATGAGGCAACGATGTAGAGCTGATGGTTCAAAATTGGATACTTTAATAAAGAAGTTTACAGGACAGCAATTATCAATTTCAGGAAAAACTTTTGTAACTGTTGCAATAATTTTCCATGATGGACCTACTGTTACTTCTGGACATTACACAGTTTATCTAAAATGTGAAAAAGGCTGGACACTGTGTAATGATTCCCAATTGATTTTCAAACAACGTTTGCCTTTTGATTTAGCAAATTCCTATCTAATCTTCCTGAAACCTAAATTTTAGAGAGACTTGGCAAGATCTGGACAAAATAATTTTACCATTTTACTGGATTACCATTGCAATTTTGTAGAAAAAATATTTTTAAAATTATCATTTGGCCTAAAGGAAAGATAACCAATTGTAATGTGGACTTTTTTAATTTTTAATGCAATTTTGAAAAACCAATAATTTAGAGATAATCGGTAACTTCTGCACATTTTAAATTTTGGAATGCTATTGGACTGCCATTGGAAATTTTTTCAAAAATGATTTAAAAAATTACTATTTGGCCATGTGTAAAAGTAAGCAATTCTATTGTGGACTAAATAAATTATTCAAAAAATTTTCGTGAACCAAAATGTTACAGAGAATCGGTGAGATCTGGACAGATTAAACTTTAGAATTTTAATGGATTTCCCTTGGAAATTTATTCCAAAAAAATAAAATAAAATACTATTTGGCCTAAAGGAAATGAAATCAGATGTATTTTGGAGTTATTTGAGATATAATATTGTGATTATACTTCTGAAACAAACATATCAGACGGTATTTTAAAGAAATAAGTATTGTTTTTAGATGATATTTTTTTAGAATAATATGCATTTCTGTAATGATAAGTTTAAGTGAGAAGAGATTCTGGGCTTTTTTAATACAATCTTTGAGATTGTTATTTTTTTTTGCCCGCTGTAAAATGATGAATGCAATTGCTTTCACAATTTATAGTGAAATGCAATATATTCTGAAAACAGCAAAAATAAGGCAAAAATATTTTTTGGAAAAAAATGTAAATATGTATACTGTATTATAAATTGTTAAAAAAATATTAATACTTTTTTCATTTTTTTCAGATCGATATAGAAAATTTTCGAAAACTACAACCATTTTTAAAACTATTTTTAAAAAAAACAAATGAATAAATATTTTTTTGAGTGAGTATGGTAAGTCAATAATAATAATTGTAGTCTCTCAAGGACCTTGTAATGTAATAATTGATTTTTAGTGTTTTTTTTTAAAAATAAAAAAAAGGTACGCGCACCGTACGCGTACGGTAAAAAAAAAAAAAAAAAAGGTTTTAAAAAACATATGTAAAAAATAGATGAAAGGTAAGGTTGGCTCTTAAAAGAGCCGTTGTGTTCATGCAGGGACAGAGGAAAGAAAGATTGGGAATATTAGACGGTACGACAAGTGTGCTGATCTATTTTACTGTTCACTAGGGAAACACTGGTCTCCCTATAAGTAATTAGATCGTGACAAGTGGCGCACCGTACTTCAACCCTCGCAAACCGAGGGTTAATTTCCAGAGGGCCAGCAGAAGGAGATGCTCCCCCCACAGATGAAGGGCTCACCTGACCTGCAGAGGAAGGAGTCAGCCCTGCAGATGATGGTCCAGGCTGAGCTGCTGTGGATGTACTGGCTCGTCTTTCTGAAGAGTTACCTCCAAAAAGATGACCATGTGTCCTTCCGTGTACATCCTGGAGGTGCCTCTTCATGGTGTGATTCCCAAAGGAATACTTCCTGTCAGGATTACCTCTAGAAAGTACACGCTTACACAGACAGCAAGTAACTAAGGGTGCATTCACCTTTTGCTGGCCTTCTGGAAAAGTAAAATAATCCCAAACATAAGAAGGCTTTTGTTTCCTCGATCTCTGCCTCAAGACAGTGCTGCTGGTGCTAGCCTCACTCTCAGAAGAGCTCTGCTGTTCTGCCATCGTATCCCAAAGACAAACCAGCTCCTTCTCCCAAGGGATCACAAGCAGAAATGAGGGGAATGGGTGTGGTGTAGGAGAGTTCTAGAACTGAAAGTAGTTTCAACCAATCAAAAGTTGTGTTTCATGATCACATGACCTACCGTACGCTTACGGTACGCTTACGGTACGCTTACGGCAAAAAGTACGCGTGCGCGTAAAAAAGACACGCGCTTGCGCGCATGCGCATAACAGTCACTCCCCGGCACTTCCGCGTAACGTGCGCGTGTGGCGTAAGCGCGCACGCGTCCCACGCGCAGTACGCGCGGCTACGCAAAGTGCGTAACTATACGCAAGCAGCGTAGATAGATTACGGACGTTGCGTAAACCGTACGCTTACCGTGAGCTTACGGTACGCGTACTAAAAAAAAAAAAAAAAAAAAATCTGGAAATAAATTTTACGTTTATTTTAAAAAATATATTAAAAAAAAATATTTAAGGATTTTAAAAATTTAAGCATAGTCTTTATAAAAGGAAAGAAAATTAAATTAAAAATATGTTTGAAAAAAATGAAAAAAAAAAAAAAAAATTAGCATTTAAAAAACCTTGCAAATTCACGGAAAAAACCATGGGTTTCACACACGTTATAGTTAGGAATTAGCATTTAAAAAACCTTGCAAATTCACTGAAAAAACCATGGGTTTCACACACGTTATAGTTAGGAATTAGCATTTAAAAAACCTTAGAAATTCACTGAAAAAACCATAGGTTTCACACACGTTATAGTTAGGAATTAGCATTTAAAAAACCATAGAAATTCAGTGAAAAAACCATAGGTTTCACACATGTTATAGTTAGCTGGACATTTTACTCGTAAAAAACCAATGAAATTGCCCCGTTATAGTTAGTTCAGCTAACTATAACTCGCGCGCCCGCAATGCACTGCTGATGACGTCACATATTACATCACTCATGACATGGTCAGTGACATCACTCATGACATCACTGATGACATCTCAAATGACATCACTGATGACATCACTGATGACATCATCCTTGTGATAGAGTGGCAGACCTCCTCTCACCTTAATATAAGCTTTGATACACACATTCAAAAATAGAGACTAAAATTTTCAAAACAATGGACATACCAATACCAGTTACAACAACCTCTTCAGTAATTCTAAGATCCACATACACATCCACTCATTCACCAACAGTCCTATACAGTCACTCATACATGTACTCACTCATCATATGTACTCATACACCTATACATCCTGTTACATAATGCCACTCATCCATAGAGTTACTCACACACATAGTCACTCATGCTAATAAAGAATCAAACATACATTCACCTGCATATACAGTTATACACACACCACCACACTTACTTCTACGGAAACTTACACATACTTAGTCTTTTAAACAATCACTTATAGAAACACATACTTATTCATACAGGAACTCTTTCAATCTCTCCCTCTCACATATACTCACATATATACACCAATAGTCACATATACTAGTTTAAAACATATGTAGTTACTCCTGAAGACACTATTGGGACAGTCATTCACTCACTAACACACCCATACACACACTCATCCACCCATACAGTCCTGCACACATGCTGTCTTCAACACATACAAACAGTGAGTCACTCATTCATGCACCTATGCACTACGTAATACCCCCCACCGAACCATACAGACACTCAGACTGATACTCAAAAAAACAACTACTAACCTATATAGACACCCATGTAGCTACTCACCAACCCATGCAGCCACTTATACACAAAGTGAGAGATACACTTAATCAGTCAGTTACACAATCAATTTTTTAAAAACAAATCATCCATTTAGACACTTATATACCCATTTATTCTTCCATCGACCTTGAGATATACATATATAAAACATATTTAATTTTCAGAAAAACACACATTCACTGGATGATGTCATCAGTGATGTCATCAGTGATGTCATTTGAGATGTCATCAGTGATGTCATGAGTGATGTCACTGACCATGTCATGAGTGATGTAATATGTGACGTCATCAGCAGTGCATTGCGGGCGCGCGAGTTATAGTTAGCTGAACTAACTATAACGGGGCAATTTCATTGGTTTTTTACGAGTAAAATGTCCAGCTAACTATAACATGTGTGAAACCTATGGTTTTTTCACTGAATTTCTATGGTTTTTTAAATGCTAATTCCTAACTATAACGTGTGTGAAACCTATGGTTTTTTCAGTGAATTTCTAAGGTTTTTTAAATGCTAATTCCTAACTATAACGTGTGTGAAACCCATGGTTTTTTCAGTGAATATATATATATATATATATATATATATATATATATATATATATATATATGCATAAGGAGGATAATATAAGTAGAGTAAAGATGCATTTAATGAACTCCATATTTTAAGTGTTGTTATAATTTAAATTAATTCATTTGTTTTTATTTGTTGTATTTCAATAGTGAAGCAATTGTAGATAGTTATAATAAAAGATTTATTTATTTATGCAGTCACATACATTTTAAAAACAGAATAATATAACTATAAGTAATATTTACATTTGTTTAGCAGAACTAACAAATATCTATATTTTTAAAAACATAATTACTATACATATTTATTCAAAGCAATACACATATGTAGGTACATATCTATAGTCCAAATACATTTTTATATACAGAGGGATATGCTGTATAATTCTGTTTGCATATGGTGGTTATGTAGGGAAGAGCCAATTCTTGAGTAGTTTGCTGAAAATACGGTGGTTTTCTGTGGATCTTATGTTGGGGATAAAGAGTTCCATAGTTTGGCTCCTTAAACAGAGAAGGATGTGCCACCCATGTTTTTTTTTCTTTTATGTTGAGATTGTGACGTGAGGTGGCACTCTAGAGCAGAGGTTTCTTTTATTAAATGTATTTGGTGATTTTATTCCCGATGAAGAGCAGTCCTGTTCCATGTATCCCTTTGTGGGTGATACTATGCAACTTGAACGTGGATCTTCTGGCAACTGGTAACCAATGCAGGGCTTTCAAGGCGGGGGAGATGCGGGCTGGCAGCTTTATATGCAAGAGTAGTCTGGCAGCAAAGTTCTGAATCAATTGTAGTCTTTTCATAGTCGTCAAAGGTGATCCGTGGTAGAGGCTATTAGTATAATCGAGTTTGGAGAGAACAAGAGAGATGGTAGCCTGGACTTTGTGTGGAAATACCATATGGGGAAGATTTGTCGCAGAGTTTTTATAGTAACAAAGCTTGATCTTGCTAGTTTGTCCACTCAGGCATTCATTGATAGCTTAGAGTCCATGGTCATTCTGAGGTTTCTTACTTCCTTCAATACCTTAGGCGGTGTTCCCAGATCATCAGGCCAGGTGCCGAGTGGGTCATAACTTTTCCAATAGTCACACGTGAGTATTTCTGTTTTGGAAGCATTCAATTTGAGATTGTTCCATGTCATCCATTGATCTATGTCTCTGAGACAACTGAAAATTGGTGAGTTTCCAATGTCTTTGGGGCATTCCAGCTGAATGAGAATTTGTATGTCATCTAGATAGTTATAGCACGTGAAGTGAAATTGATTGAACAGTGCCAGTAATAACCTAATGTATATGTTGAAAAGCATGGACGAGATGACAGAGCCTTGAGAGATCCCTGCTTTTGTGAAGTAGGATTTGTACGAGAAAGGGGGGGTATGGATGACATTAGTTCTGATGTGAAAGTAGGATGTGATCCAGTCTAAAGCAGTCCCCTCTATGCCAACTTCGTAGAGTCTTTGTATCAGAGTTTCATGGTCAACCATGTCGAAGACAGCTGAGAGGTCCAAGAGAAGTAGCGCAGCAAACCCGTTGTGGTCAACTGTGTTCTTCAGGTCATTCCAGATGGCAATGAGGGCAGATTCTGTGCCTCTTCCTCGATGGAATCCGGTTTGGAAGTCTGAAAGTATGGCATTATCTTGAATGAATTGTGACATCGGGGCGAATTATGCTCTTTCTCTCAATTTGCCCAGGAAAGGTCCATTTGTAATGTGACTGTAGTTGTTGAGGTGCAGCGGGTCCAGGTTTGTTTTCTTCTTTAATGGGTGTATATACGACTTTTTGAGTTCTTCTGGAAATTTTGTTGATTCTTCTTACTAGTGAGGCAGCAGAGGTTGACAGAAGAATTGTCTTGAAGGTTTGTGGTGGTCACAGGTCAAAAGGGCTGCCGGCAGGCCTGCTTGCTTTGAGCAGGTCCATAAATTCATGGTGTGAAATTTGTTGAAAGGAACGGAGAGGCTAGGTTAGGGTATTCTTGGATTATTGTTGATTAGTTTACGCTTTAAATCACAGAGAGGCTGAGAGCGCTAGGTGGCGCCAGCCAAGATGGCCGCAACGGTGTGAGGCTCCTGGCTGCCGGACCCCTCGTAGTCGCCCCACATCCGTGGATGCTGTCCTAGGCTGGATCCGCTGTCCGCCGAGTGTAGAGGTCCCGATACCCGACCCTCGGACCGAGTTTGGCCTGTCTTGGTGCCTCCGGGGCTGAGTTAGACGGCCCGCAGCCCGCGCCGGCGCGTGGGCAGAATCCCTCGGGCTCCTTGTGCGGCTCCATCTGTTGCGAGAGGCCCCGGCGCACCACGAGGGGTGAGGGCCGCACGATCCTCACCAGCTGCTGCGGACCCGGAGGGCGGACGCGTTGCCCGTGCTGCTCCTTCCTGGCACCTACTTGGCGGCGGTGAGGCTCCGGTCGACGGGTAGACCGACCCACTTCAGCCTCGACGGCCCGGGGCTGCCCGGGGGCTTGTGTTGCTGCTGCCTCCCAGGGGATGGGTCGCCCTGGCCGTCCCGCCGTACTCTCCGGCCGACTCCCTGGCTGGCCGCATCTGGAGGGGGCGTAGGCGAGGAGCGGCTGCCCCATGATCGGAGGAGCTGAGACCCGTTAATCCGCTTCTGAGGTGAGCTGGGGGGGGAGAGGCTCGACGGACGCTGCCCGGGGGTGGTGAGGCCCTTGTCGGCAGGCAGATCGGCCCGGGGCGGTAGCTGCGGCCGGCGTGGGATGACCCCTCCTGTGCCCTTGATGTAGACTGGCGCGGACTGCGGTGGTGGCCCCCCTGAGGACCTGCGCCCCCCGACTCGGGCACATGGCTGGCTGAGAGGGGTCTCCCCATCGTGCCCTCTCTGGAGCCGCGTCTTTCCCCCCGGACCTAGGGGGGGTTGGGCTGTCAGCCCCTGACCTCCTGCTGCCTTGATCACACCGGCGTCCCGGTGGCCCCCCCCCCACAGTTCACCGTTGGGCACCAGTGCGGGCGGACATTCTGGTTGGTGGCCCCCCCGCTGTGGCCACAGCGATCTGGTCCGGATCCAATGGAGTGGCCGGGTTGCGCCCCTGCTCCTTCCTTTCCCATCGCCCTCTCCCCTCTCTGGCCTGGTGCAGGGGGCTGCCCCATTGTTGAGCGGGGGCCGCCTGCCTGTGTTCCATCGGTCCGCCATGGGCAAGGAGAAGGGCCCCAAGTTGCCGGGCACGTCTCATCAGACGCGGATCGACCAGTTCGCCAGCTCGGACCCTCCGGGCGGGGGGGGGGTCTTCGGCCCCGAATAAGGACCTGACTGTCATCCTCCAGGCCATTGATGTCTCCCGCACCTCCCTGGAGGGGATGGTTGGGGAGGTGAAGGTTGATGTCGCGCTTTTACGGCAAGACCTCCGCAATGCCACAGCCCGCATTACGGAGGTGGAATCCCGGATCTCGACGGCGGAGGGCGACATTCACTTGCTGCAGGATCAGGTCCGGGAGCTCACCACCCACTCCAAGGACCTGCACAGGCGGGCAGAGGATGCCGAAAATCGCGCCCGTCGCAACAACCTTCGCCTGGTGGGTTTTCCGGAGGGAGTGGAGTCTGGCCGTGCCGATGATTTCCTTGAGCAATGGTTCAAGTCCTGGATGCCGGAGACTGGGCTGTCGACTTGGTTCGTGGTGGAGAGGGCGCACCGGTCCTTGGCGGCCAGACCCCCCGTGGGGGCTCCCCCGCGCCCGTTTATCCTACGGATCCTCAACTTTCGGGACAGAGACGCTATCCTGTGGGAGGCACGAGTGCGTGGGCCTTTGACTTTTAACAACCACACCATTATGGTTTTTCCGGACTACACCCGGGAGGTCCAGGAACAGCGCCGCTCCTACATGGACGTGAAGCAAAAGATGCGCTCCCTGGGTCTTCAATACCAGCTCCAGTTCCCGGCCCGCTTTCGTGTTGTCTTCCAGGACAAGACACTGTTCTTTGATACCCCCCGGGCGGCTTGGACTTGGCTCACTGAGGAGCGGCCTCTGCGCCCACCCGCGGGGGTGTCCTCCGCTGCGGGGTCCCGAGGCCACGAAGCGCCCGTAACCCGACGACCACGGCGCAGGAAGCGCACGCAGTCCCGGCTGCGCCGAGGAGTGGCGACGATCCGGACCCGGTCCGCCAACGCTTCTGAGAGGCGTGTGAGGGGCTCGTCGGCTTCCTCCGACGCATCGTCTAGGGCGGCAGGGGGACCCCGGTGTTGCTTGTCGCCCAGGCCGGGGGGATCCCCTGTCCCTCTCACCATACAGTCGGACTTGTCTGACCTCTCCTGCAGTCCTGCCCTGTGATGTGTGGTCTGCCCCGGGTATCCACGGGGGGAGACAGACATGTTTGAGGGCGGGGAGCAGGGGACTCTGCACTCTTACGCTTTCTCGCCACTACCTAGGCTGTATCACTGAAATCCGTACCTCTGGAGGGGTCCACTACGCTCTTATACCCGAGCATCTAAGCTTGGGGTCTTGTACCTGTTGGGTTTGTTCGGGCGACAGATGCTTCCGTTTTCGAAGTGTAGGGTGAGGGGTGGGGGCCTGGGGTTGGGGGCCTGTTGGTTGTTTCTTTCTGGGGGAATGTTTTGTTTGGGTTGGAATTGTCTTTCTTTGAACGTCTTTTACTACACCACACTCAGTGCATCGCCGTGCCTCTCCACACACCCACCCGCGCATGCCCCACTGCCGCTCGCCCTCATGCGCAGTTCAATGCTCCTCCCCGGTGTGGGACCCATGGTCCTGGCCTTTCATGGCCATCCCATCTTTCAAGTGCTCTGCTCTTACCATTCCCATGGGTGATCTCACCTCTAGGGCCCGCGTGCGCATTCTGTCATGGAACGTGAATGGATTATTGGACAGACTCAAACGCACTGCAGTCCTTAAGTATGCCCAGCGCGCCGAGGTCGATGTCCTCCTTCTCCAGGAGACCCACCTGCTGGGTGAGAGGTGCCCCTTCTTGGCCAGGTACGGGTATGACCGGGTGTGGCACTCTGGATACTCTCGCGGATCTCGGGGAGTCGCAATCCTGCTATGCCGCTCCGTCCCCTTTGTCTTCTCCCGGGTGCTCCGAGACCCCCAGGGGATGGGGATCGCTATCAGCGGTACGCTGGATGGTCGGCCGCTCAATTTCCTGTCACTCTACGCGCCACCTATTGAGTTGTCCAGGGCACTATCCCAGGCCGCATCCATGTTGGCTGATCTCCCACCGGGTGCAGTTGTTGTGGGTGGGGATTTTAACGCTGTCTCCACCCCGCCACTGGATTCCTCCGGTCTGGTATCGGCGCCCCGCGCGGGCTAAGCAGCTGGTGGGGTGGGCAGAAGCTCAGGGCTTATGCGACGCTTGGCGTATTTGGCACCCGCACACACGGCAATACACCCACACCTCAGCCGCCCACCACACTCGCGCGCGCGGATCGACGCTATCTTCGTCCCCTCCACCGATTGTGCGGGCATCCAGGACGTCCAAATCCTTCCTAGAGGGATATCCGATCACTCACCTGTCCTCCTGGGGCTGGGCTCCCCGCCCCAGGGGGCCTGTCAGATGTGGCGCTTCAACGCCTGGTTTCTCCGGGATTGGAAGCTCTGCAAGGGGGTGGGATCCGCATTGGTGCAGTACTTTGGCGACAACGACGGGTCAGTCTCATCGGCGGGGACCCTCTGGGAGGCGGGTAAGGCCACCGTCAGGGGGGCCGCCAAGGCGCTGGTGGTGCGCCACCGTCAGACGCAGCTCCAACAACTCACTGCCTGCGAGGCCCGGGCGTTGCGTTTGGAGCAATCGCTACCCGCGGATGGAGATCCGGCTGTAGATAGACAGCTTCGGCTTTTACGGGAGGAGATTCGCCAGCGGTCGTTAGACGCGGCTAAACTCCTCTGGCAGTCCTCGGTGGCGCGGGTCTACGGGTGGGGTGATAAGAATGGTGCTCTGTTACACCGGCTGGTTACGTACTCGGTGGCGTCGCGCATTATCCCGGCGGTCACCGATTCGGAGGGCCAGCTTCAGTCCTCCTCCATGGCCATGGCAAACGCCTTTGCTCAATATTATGCGCAGTTATACCGCGCCCGGGCGCCAGAATTGTCCCTAGTTTCGCTACTTGCTGCACATAATTTAAAGCTTCCTTGCCTTCGGTCCAGTGACTGGGAGAGCCTGGAAGAACCCATCTCTCTAGAGGAGATTGGGGAGGCGATAGGGCGCACATCCGCGGGAAAGACCCCGGGACCGGATGGATTCCCTCAGGAATTTTATGCCGCCTACAAGGACCTTCTGACACCTCGGTTGAGCGCCCTGTATGCCGAGGCGGTTAAACGCGGCTCCTTTCGCCCAGAGGCCGACATGGCCACGATTGTGGTTTTGCCCAAGTCCACACCACCCTCTTGTGATAGATCGGCCTATCGGCCGATTTCCCTCATTAATACGGATATTAAAATCTACGCGGCGGTCCTGGCGCAGAGGCTTCGGCACTTCTTGCCGCACCTGGTCCATCCAGACCAATGTGGCTTCATGCCGGATCGGGGTACTCGCCACTGCCTGCGTCGCCTTCATGTGGCTCTGGCTCACAGCCACCGCATATCGCCATATCTCACGCTCCTACTCGCCGACTTCGAGAAGGCTTTTGATTCGGTTGGGTGGCCCTATCTATTCGAAGTCCTGGCTCAGATGGGTTTCGGCCCCAAGTTTGTCGGAATGGTGCGGGTCCTTTACGCGCGTCCTCGTGCTAGAGTGCTAGTTAATGGGGCGTTGTCGCGGCCGTTTCGGATCGGCCGGGGGACGCGGCAGGGGTGCCCGCTGTCGCCCCTCCTCTTTGCCCTTGCTATGGAACCCCTTGCCGCCCTGGTCCGCGCAGATCCTCTTCTTCGGGGCTGGGAGTGGCCGGACCTTGTGCCCGACAAAATAGCCCTTTATGCGGACGACGTATTGATGTACCTTAGCGACCCGGCCCAATCTGGTCCCCGTGCGCTCCATCTCTTGGGCCTTTTCGGCCGTGCGTCCGGCCTCTATTTGAACCTACACAAATCGGTCCTAGTACCTCTGCACCCCTCTCGGGAATGCTTTGACTGGCAGGACAGGATTCCCCTCCGCCGGCTGTCCTTTAAATACCTGGGTATTTGGATCTCTCTTCTCCCAGAGTTGAGCTGGGCCCTTAACGTGGCCCCCCTGGTCAAGAGGGCCAAGGCTGATCTGGCGCGCTGGCACTCGCTCCCGCTTAATCCGCTGGGGAGGGTGGCACTCTACAAAATGATGGTCCTCCCCGGTTCCTTTACGTACTACAAAACACCCCCGTGTCTTTCCCGCGGCCTTGGTTCCGCGAGATGGACGGGCTGGCTACTCGATTTCTCTGGGGTGGGGGGAGACCGCGGCTGGCCCTCGCTACGTGTCGCCTGCCCACCTTCGATGGAGGGCTCGGTATGACCAACCTCTACCTCTACTATTTGGCCACTCGCCTCCTCGTTATTCATGATTGGTTCGGAGGGGGATGGTCCGACCCGGCCTACAGGGTGGAACTAACTGCTTTGGGTTTCCCCTGCATTTTGGATCGTCTGTATGGTGCCCCCATTCCCGCTTCCTGCCCCGACATCACTAGAGCGATCTTTTTGGCCTGGCGAGCGGCGCTCCGTCACACCCGGTGGACCGGGCGGCTGACTCGCGCCACCCCCCTTTGGCACGGGACGTGGTTGCGGGACGTTGCTGCCCTGGAGGGTTTTCGATCATGGGACCTGCTCGGCATCTCCCTGCTGGGGGACGTCTGGCGGGGGGGGACGCATGTGCTCCTACGCGGAGCTGCAGGCGCGCTTCTCTCTACACTCATCACAATTTTACAAGTACCTCCAGCTGCGCCACGCCATCCGCACCTACACTCCCCTGGATGTTCGGTTGCCGGACCATAGTCCCCCGGAAGCTCAGGTCCTGCTGGGTAACCTAGGGAGGGGGGGTATTTCCCATATACATCGTACTCTTATTAACAACACCCCCGCGGTCCAGAACGGCTTGAGGGGCAGATGGGAGGGGTGGGTGGGGCCCCTGGACGAGGTGGACTGGCGGGACGCCCTTATGGCCCCCGGCTGGTGACGGCCTCAGCCAAGCTACGGCTGATTCAAATATATTATCTTCACACAGCATACCTTACACCGGCGCGTCTACACCGTGCGGGCCTCTCAGCTGAAGCCTCTTGCCCCCGCTGTGGTTTTGACCCGGCCGACTTCATTCATATGGTGTGGTCCTGTCCGGATCTTGGGGATTACTGGAGGGGCATAGAGACTGATCTCACTGAGGTGCTGGGCTGGGAAGTGCCACACAATCCTAGACACGCCCTGCTGGGCATCACTGATGGTCTACAGGGTACCCGCGCAGAGAAGCTGTTCCTTATGACTGCGTTTATGGTGGCCAAACGGGATATTGCAGCGGCATGGAAACACTCACAACCGCCTACCTTGGCTAAATGGAGTGCTGGTGTAGACTGGTGCGCGGCCCAGGAACGGACTCTCTACCAGGCGAGGGGTTGCCTCAAGAAATATCGTAGAGTATGGGGGAAATGGTTGGGCAATGTATTCTGAGTGGGTGTGTTGGGGGGTGGGGGCGGGGGGGTGGGGCTTTGGGTGGGGACGGGTGGAGATTGGTCTCATTCCGTGTGCTTGCACAGTGGTGGTTTGTCCGGCTCACTGTTCCTTTGTGTTTTTACAAAACCTAATAAAACTTGTTTATCAAAAAAAAAATCACAGAGAGGCTAACTGTGCTTTTTGCCCCACAATAGTTCGTAAACATTTTTAATAACTACGTGTAATCATAATAGTATTTTCCATTAACTGCTAACCAAACGCACAGTATTTCATCAGAGTACTGCACACCCTTATGAAAACCATTGTTCAGAATGCGGCAGTAAGACTTTGACATTTTCAAGAATTTCATTGGTGTGCTTTATACAGAGAAGTTAAAATAAGCTAGTAATATTGTGCACCTCTAATATTATAAGTTCTAATTCCGGTAAAATGACAATTAAGACATCACGTTGGCTTAATGTAAATGCATCAGATATCTGGATATGTTTGTGCAGTCTATAGGTTGTACGTATCTATGTCAGTAAAAATAAATAAAAGTGAAATTCATATCCTGCAACCAAGCAATACTTCGTCTCCTCTTGCTGCTCTACTAAAGCCACCACCTCATCTGCATGAATTCACATACTAATTATCACACGTATATCCTACTAGTTTAATCCACCAAAAATACACTGGAGTAAATGCATGGATTGGTATCCTTCAGATCAGAAACTAATCTCATTCTTTGTCAGAGTGATCCACAAAAGTCACTAAATTAACCTGTGCTTATAACTCTGGTAGCTTGTGTAGATGTGCAGGAAAGTGATTACCGTTTCTCGTCTGATTAATCTTTATAGTTGACTGGGAGGCTAAGGGAGACAACATTAATAAAACAATTTAAATTTCATTTAGCCCATGTGAGCACACAAAGATCAGGAATAGGCAAATGAAGTTAAGTGGGTTTATTAAAGTTAATAATCAATCCAATATATCCGCAAATCAAAAACATATTATAAAAGGTACAGAACTACAACGGGCAAGCTCAAACATTGGAAGAGGTTCAGGCTCAAAAGCATAAGACATGCAATAAACGCAGTCACAGCAGTACAGATACTGAGAAATGGAAAATGGTGTTCCTTACAGAAACTTCAATCCTCCTTCCAAAACATGAATAGATTCTAAAGTACTCTAACCCAAATTCAAATTTTAAGATGCAAATAAGTAATTGGAGAAAGGTCTCAGAGGAATTCAGAAGTGAGGGAAGGTGTCCACATAGTGAAAACTCAAGTAGAAGTCTTCTAAAAAAAAAAAAATGGGATAAGTGCTTAGCATAAAGTTACACACTTGTACGGGTAAACAGAGAAGTCTGTACTCCTCGGGAAGGATCCAATCTGAATTCTAATGATGGGAGACTAATTGTAACCAAGAAACTTCAGAAGGACGCAATATACATTTCAAAGTTAAAGCCTTTAGTCAAGCTAACTTTAGTTAAGTATTTCAGTGTGTAATTTGAATATATGATTATTTATGCACATGTACCTTCAGAATAAATGCAAGTGTAAATAAATGGGTTCATGACTACATATGCAATGCATGTTAATAGACGTAGTGTAAGCTAGAAACAAGGTGTAAATGCAAATGAGAATTTCATGTCTTCACAGATAGACACAATGTTAACCTACACTAGTTTATGAGTCAAGTTTCTACAATTAATGCATATCAATAATGCGGTTTAAGTGCTTCATTTCATGTACTAAAGTTGAGGCACCTATATTGTGTTAGATGCACATGAACATTGCACTACTGCGACGTGTGTGGGTGGAGCCTAAATTACGCTGCTCCAAACAGCCCTCTGATGGCGAATCTAGCCATCACAATCAATATATGAGTCTTATCAGATGGGCCAATCAAGACCTCATAGTTTTCATAAATTTTTGTCTGGACTCCTCCAGATGTTTCATGTCATCTTAGTATCTACCCTGACTCTCCTCTAATTTTTCAGACACTCTCTTTCAATTCACTCCCTTCTTGACCTCCTAACGACTGCAATCAAACATTTTGTACAAAGAGCAATTATCACGGGGGTTTCAAAATGGAACACAATTTTCCACTTCCCAAGTTTCCAAACCATCTGCCTACTGCAGAAAATCAATTCCCAATTGCTTCCCAAGTGCCTATAGCTTCCAAGTCCTTCAAGACTTCCATCATATCAGTATTATTTTTTATTTATCTTCAAATCTTTGCTCTTATCAGGCATGTAGGTGCAGCATGGCTGGACCTTTAACATCCTGCAGACTCCGCCCTCCTATGCTAGGAGTATATCTAGAGCAAGGCGATTTTGTAAAACCATGGATCCCATAGCTAACATTTCAGTATCCTCAATCAATATGGCACCTGCTGCACTCTTCGAAAGTCTTTCTACTACAGTGGATAAATTCTAATCTTGAGATCATTCAAAGTCACACCACAGATGTAATCATTGAGCCAAAAATGTCTCCCACAATTTCTGTAACACTAGCACCTTGTTTAGTTTAGGGGTTTGTCCCCCACACAGAATCATTGAAATCCTCAACATGATAAATCTTTGGGAAAACTACACCTAAGTAACATGCGCCATACCATCCCCTGAGCAAACAAAAGCGAAACTCAAAAATATGGTTACAATCCCTTTCACCCTGTTAAGTTCCGATTTGTCTCTCGTCACACATAATTTTCCTTTACGTTTCCAATCTAATAGTAGTGAAGGCATACCTCTTAACTCTAGATGCTTCTCTTCTTCAGTATCCCATGGTCCCTTTTATCTCTCATCCAATCCTGCTTTCTTCCTCTCAGTTATTGCTCTCATCCTGTCTTTCATTAACTCCAAACACTTCTACTCAACCTTAGTTAGGGAGCAAGTCAAATTGTTTCTATGAGCATAAGCTATGTCCCATTTCACCTTCGGTCTAAGGACACTGTAAACTGTCTCCCTAGTCTCAGCATGGAGATGTCTATTCAGATGCTTCAGAAAATGAACTTTAGAAAGCACAAAATCATATTTGGAATAATAATACTCGATATGTCCTGTCCCATAAAACAAACTCATCAAAAGGCTAGGCTTAACACCATATGTAAGAGAGATATGGTGATAGATGATTCCCTCTGCAGCTGAAGCGGGTAACTGCATGGAAACATAGCACTCCCTGGCACCTATATTATCAACTAACTCAATGGAATTTAAAATAAGCATTTGCATAATCTCCTTTAGCTAAATCTACACGTAAAGCGTTCAATTCCTGTGAATGCAAACTATTGTCTGTAGGACTTGGTGTTGTACAAGTTGCTCTATATTTAGTCTCAGCTGAAATAGAGGATATGGATGAATATAATCCCACAAACAAAATAATCAATACGGCAACTACAGCTTTTAATACAACTGCTAGTATGTACCTACTGCTACTAGGATTATCAGTTTCCATAATTCCTCTAAAATCAGACCGTGAAGTGGAAAGTAGCAGAAGCAGAGTCTTCTCTGTTGGTTTCCACTTGTGCAAATGGCAAAACAAAATTAAAACAACATACTATGAAGCTATGTACAAAGTCTTTTTGAGTCTTCTCTAGCCCTGCTCCGTGTTCTTCTAAAGGACACCCTTATGCTCCTTCAGCAGCCTTGGTGATCTTAATTCTTTCAAAACAAAAGTTTATGTAGGTGTCTCTGATGAATGCTTAGTTCAACGTTTAATGAGCAATCATGTCTATGATAAATCATGTTGGTCTATTTAATGGCAAGTAGATTCAAAAAGCAGTCCAGCCACAATATTTAGCTCACAGAGGTTCAGTTGGATTTGCACTGCTGTCCTCATAATTCCAAAATTCTCTCTTTCTCGGTCATCAGCAACAAAGTACATCCATTTAGTGGAAGAGTACCTTCTACAGGGTACCCTTGGCTCGTCGACCTCCTGAGTGCCGCCCTTACCCTACATTGTCACTAAGGTCAACATCCTCTATATACTCTGGAATTGTGTGAGGCACATGTCCCTCCAGCAAACTCGGTCTCTCTCTCTCTCTCACTTGTCTTCTTGGCCGACATTCTCCAAACCCCACTCGTGTCACTGCAACACTAGGCCTTTCGCCAGGGTCTGATAGACGTGGCATCTTTTGGCGTGTTTCCCCTGTCTTTTTGCCTTCTGTCCTCCTGGTTTTTACTCTGTTTTTGCTGGTTTGGAGTCTGTGTGCACTTTCTCACTGATGTTCAGTGTTAAAGTACAAGTGCTCCTACTGTAAATTATGTTATGGAATGGTGTTACCATGACTGGCATGTTTGATTTACTAGTAAGTCCCTAGTAAGGTGCACTGAGAGTGCCAGGGCCTGTAATCCAAATGATATTAGTGGGCTTGCGGCACTGATTGTGCCACCTACAGAAGTAGCCCTGTAAAGGTATCTCAGACCTGCCACTGCAGTGTCTGCGTGCAGTTTTTACTGCCATGTCGACTTGGGCATTCACTGTAGACAGCCACTGTGCGAGTCGAGGTGTGTCCTGCCTTTCCTGGATGAGTCAGGGCTGGGCTTAATAGACCGGGGCTGCATTTAGAGTAGTGGGAGGAGGTCTCCTTGCATCTGAATAGGCCTGGTCTGCCTTACACAATGATGTATCCACCTCCTGCCAAGAAGCTGGGCCAGAGAGGACAGAACTGGTTTGGACTAAGCACAGAGGCTCTTTGCCACAAGAGAACAAAGGAAATATGGTTTAAATATTGGGGCTCAGACCGCAGAAATTTAGAACTCTTTCGGACTCAGAAACCTGCCAAGAAGAAGAGCGGAAGAAGCTGTGAGGAGGAACTACCACTTTGCTGTGTTGGCCTGCAGTAGCTGCTTCTGTCTTGGGCAGAGAAAGGACTGGACTGAACTTTCTGCAACTTCTTTGAGTTTCTCCAAGGGCTTGAAGTAGAGCTTGCCCCCTGCTCAGAAAGTCTCAGGAACAGCAAAGACTTCACCTTCCTCTGAGTACCGGCTCAGGGACGGCGTGTCTTAGTTGTCACAGAGGGAAACCGCAACCCGACGCCGTCACCAAGACTGCCGGCATGCCGCTGCTTGCACCGTGACCTGTGAACACTGCACTCTACACTGCCTCGCTTCACTCTGCTGCCCTGGTCTCGCCGACAACGCCGTTGCCAGCTGACGTCTGCACCGTGATATGGGGGCAACGCTCGTAAGCTACACGGAGCACTGCCCCAACGCATACCATTGCTGTGGCCCACCGACGCGAGCTATATCGATCACAGATCTTCGACGGCTTCCGCTGCTTGCACCGTGACCGTCAGCACTGCGACAAGCACCACCCCATTTCACACCACAGCCCTGGTCTCACCGACGCTGCTGGACAATCAACACTGACCCTCTGCCTGCACTGGGACCTGAGGGCACCGCACGCCGCAGGGCTCCGCTTCACACTGCATACTCGATAACCGCTGCCGCCGGAACACACCACCGCAGTCGGCTGGAACACAAAATACTGTTTACAAGTCTTCTGGCACCAAAGCCGGTCTGCACCAACGCGGTTGACCAAAACTGTTGGATTTGGTTGTTTTCAGCACCGAGATCCACAGGACGGAGCTACCGCTGTCAAGGTACTGCATTTCTAAGGTTATTCTTGCAAAGTGCATATATTGATTATTGTATGTTGGATTTTTATTGTTTTGGTCTAGTTGTAGACAGATAGATATTGGCTATTTTTCTAGAACTGGTGGGGCGTCCTTTCGTAGTGGTTTCACTGTATTACTGTATGTTCTGTGCAAATGCTTCACACACTGCCTCTGAGATAAGCCTGACTGCTCGTGCCAAGCTATCAAGGGGGTGAGCAAGGGTTATTTCAGTAGAGTATTCCCTTTATCCTGACTAGGAAGAAGGGTTCCTACTTGGACAGCGTAACAGCCTGCCAACTAGAGACCCCCATTTCTAACAGGGTACAAATCTAGCACAGTCAACACCACAGGACGAGACTCTCCTGCCTCAGCTTCAACTGTTGACTCATCAAAACCCTCCTTGGTTCGAAAATGTAGTACCTCAAACTCTCATTGGTCCCATACAGATCATCTAATCTGCTCTTGCTGTCTCTCAGTCACATCTGGGACTTCTGAGAGAGGTGCTGTTACATCGTCAAGGGGACACTGGACTTTTCCGAGTATGAGCAGGCTGGATCCAGTTAGGGAGACTTCCGTGTTTGACAGCTGTGGTTATTGCCAGAATCACCTGGTAAGGGCCATGCCATTGATGTTCTAGGCATGATTTCAAGACATGTTTCTTCACCAGAACAGTCACCAGGACTAAGGTCATGGCAATGCTCCTGATGTGGTGGGTGGAGGCGTTGGCTCCAACATGGTGAGACACAGAAAGCACCACGTCAGCCAGTCCTTTGCAGTAATCAAGAATCATGTCATCTGTAATGTTCACAAGCGCATCTGCAGGTACGGCTGGCAATCTCATTGCCCTGCCTATGATTATCTCATGGGGGGACCGTCCTGTTCTCCGATCAGGACTACTGCGAAGACTCATCAACACAAGAGGCAAAGCATCGGGCCACTTCAAGGACAGCATAGCACACCCTGGACTTCAGCGTACCATTCACTTGTTACACTATGCCAGAAGCATCTGGCAGAAAGCTGCAATGTAGACTTTGCTCCACTTGCAATACTGCAAGCAACCATTCCTGGTTCCCATTATTGAAATGAGTCCCTCAGTCTGACTCCGGAGAAGTTGGGAAACTGAACCTGAGGATCAGTTTCCTCAACAACAATTTGGCTTCTGTAAGACTGTCATTTCTCCTGGTCAGGTAAGATTCGACCCAATGTGAGAAGATCCACACAGCCACCAAGACATAGCTCAACCCATTACATACAGGCATTTCAATAAAGTCCAACTGCATCCTGTTGAACCACCTGATCTTCCTATGTGGCTCAGTGTCACTGCAGTTCTTTTCCCTACATTCATCTGCCGACACAGCACTTCTGCGATACAATCTTTCAGCCATCAACCAGAATATAGGGTTAAACCAAGTCTGTCAAAATAGTCTGACCGTGGCATTCCTCCATACATGAGCAGAACCGTGATAATGTCTAGCCACTGGGGGTAACAAACTATCTGGCTACACGGGACATGCATCTACTAAAACTCAGATGTCATAAACTCTTGACACAACCTGCTCTGACCCAGCCTTGGTAGTCTGCCTCTGACACTTCATCCTGTACCCTCCTAAGTACCTCCCACGTATCAGCTGTTGTTGAAAAAGGTTGAAATTGGTCCTATCTACAGTCTCATTGGAATATTCACCATTAAATGTACAAGCCCAATTTGCACAATATTGTGCAACTTCATCAGATTATCTGTAGCCGACCGTCACATAGTCATTTCCACTCCAGTGTGCAGAACACTTCACAACTGCAACCTAGGAAGGCAGCTGTAATGCTTCAAGTAACAACTTCACCATTACAGAAAGGAAACCCAGAAGAAGTCATAAATCCCCTCTGTGACCATAGCTGTCTGAAATCGTGAACACCAAAGCCATACTGACTATCAGTGAAAATCAACACCTTCAGCTGCTCAGAAACACAGCACGCCTTAGTAAGGGTGATCAATGTAACCACTTGCGCAGATAACACTCCTCATATGCAGCTCTCAGATTTACTTTATTGTCTAGTAAGCAAAACCAATCAACAACCAATATGAAATCAGACTCAGACAGTGGCTCATCCTGTATATCTGGTCTTGGCTTGGTGCACAGTTCAGTGAAATCAAGACCGTCATGCTCTACTTCCCCTTCCTCACCCTCAATTTCATGTAAAGGTAAAAGTGTAGCAGGGTTCAAGGTAGCACATATTTTATAAGTCACATTCTCGGCTGCCAGCATGACCAGCTTATATATTGTCAGGCAGTTGTTAGTCAAGTATTAGGTATGGGTCAAAAATATTTCAACAGAGGGGGCACGAACACAGTGAGGAGATGACCCATCACAATACTTTCACATCATTCTATGCTAACATCTACGGCTGCTACAGCTTTAAGGCACCCAGGCAGTCCTGCAGCTAACGGGTCATGTCTAGCAGAAAAATAGGCCAGTGGCCTCCGGGCATTTCCATGCAATTGTGCAAGCATTGGGAAGACAGCAGCCCTCCTCTCACTGAAGAAGAGAGCAAATGGTTTATTGTAATCAGGCATTTTTAGTGCAGGGGCACAACAGAGACTTTCCCTCAGTTCTAGGAAGGCAATAGACAAGTTACTTACCTTTGGTAATGCCTTATCTGGCAGAGACATGATCTAGCAACAGATTCCTTACCTTTGAATTTCGCAGGTGAGCAATGCCACTGGGCGTCAGTAGTGGCGTCTGTCGTCTACAGGTGACGTTGTTGGCTTCGTCCGCACCATTGGGACGGTTGTGTGACGAAACAATGCAGGGAAATACTCTGCATGCCTTTACCACACATTTTTTACCCCACATGTTTTTAGATTGCATATGCTTTTACAACATATGTCTTTACCACACATTGTTTTTATATATTTATATATATATATAAACAATGTATTTGTGAGGAGAGACCCCCCCCAAATCCCCAAACGTACGCTAAATGTGTGGTAAAGGTATGCGTTGTAAAAGCATATGCGTTCTAAAACCATGCGTGATAGAAAATGTGTGGTAAAGGTACAACGTGGTAAAACACCTTGTTGTAAAGGCGTTTTCACATTGTGACAGCCGAATCACCAATATAGGCACCACCTCGGTGCGCTGACGTCAGTAACTTTACACAACTTTCATCTTGGGTAACACCCGAAGGGCGCTGGGAAGGCCAAAGTGGAGTCAAGTAAACTGAAAGTGCTTGTGGCCTACCTTAAACCGCATGTAGTGCTGATGAGCAGGTAAGATGGGAATGTTAAAATAGGCATCCTGCAAGTCCAACGCTACCATCCAGTATCCTGAGTTCAGGGCAGACCAGACCTGAGCTAGAGAGACTATCTTCTACTTTCCCTTTTTGAGGAAGCAGTTGAGGACTTGCAGATCTAGGATAGGGCATAGGCCCTTTTCCTTCTTCGGGATCGGAAAGTAGCAGGAATAACAACCACAGCCTACAACTGGCGCCAGAACGATCTCTATGGCTCCCTTAATCAACAGTCATGACTTCCTATTGAAGCAAAGTCAGGTGATCCTCCACCAGCTGGTCGTAAGTTGGAAGAATGTAGGTAGCCTCAACGGGGAGGGAGTAGTCCCTTTGGACTATCCGGAGGATTCACTGGTCCGAGGTGAAGTTACGTCAGTAGTGGAAGTGATGACTGATCCTACCACCAAGGGGCCGTCCATGGTCTGGAAGGGCCATACTGGGATGGTTTAGAGGCTGAGGTAGCTAGGAGTTGGGGGTCAGACCCGACCCCTGACCGCCTGACCCACGGGGTCGGAATGAGCCTCGCCAACAGCTGAGCACAGGTTGCTGAACAAGTACAAAATCATTTGAGGCCTCATTGAAAGTCAGCAAGGGTTCTGGGGAGGAGAGATCAGGCTGTGGGACCTCCGCCAAGAAGTTTGTCTTGACTGCCACAGAAGGGAGCTGAAGCCCTAGGACATCAGCTGCCCTTTGAAACACAATAGCGTATGATACTCCCTTCTCCATAGTCATGGTAGAAAGCAGGCTAGAATCTGGAGCGGTATCCGATGGCCTCACCCAGTTCCTCATACCAGTCCATTTCTTGATAAGACTTGTCTTGTAAAGGGTCCAGCGACCCCTTCAATTCTTCCTCCATTCCAAGTACTTCAGACTAGGGCAGATGAATCAACCTAGAACCTAAGAGTTCTATTGGTGCTGGTATCGGCACCAATAGGCACTGGTCCCTGTCGACCACAGTTCAACAGGGACCACGGCACCAGGAGTCTCAGCATTGGAACCGGTGCTGGGGAAGGTTGCAGCAGTATGACCGGTGTCTGTCCAGATCCATTGCCAGATCCATGAGTGGTCATCGGCGCAGGGCCAGAGCTGCTGGTGCGGTATCCAATGGAGCCCTCTCTGAGCTTACGGAACCCAAAGGAGTGCTGGTAGGGTCAATGCTGCACAAATATGAGGCAAATGGCATCATAAAATTCCTTGACCTGGCCTGGGGTCACTCCGGCTCCCGGGAAGGCTGGAAACCTCTGAGCCGATCCAGGCGCAGGTTCCAAGAAATGAAGCCTAGGGCGCAGAGACTCCTCTGTCACATTAGCTGACAGACGGGAGAGGTTGACGCATGCTTCGACTTCTTATGTTTCTTGTGCTTCTTACCTGACTGACTCGATGACTTCAAGTTGGTTCCCAGATCCTTCCTCTCGACCGGGAACGAGACTTCAGGGCGAGAATGACGTGTTGGCGAGCAATGGGCTGCAAGTAGCTTTTTGGGACTGCTCCCTCAAAGGTTTTGGGGCCATGGCCTAGCAGTCAGAGCACGACTTCGAGGCATGGTCGTGCTCCAGGGACAAACCAGGTGTGGGCCCATCACAGACAAGGCACAGTGACAGGCGTTGCAAAGCTTTAAACCAGAAGTCTTCCTTGTCATGAGGAAAAAACCTACACATCAAAAAGAGGTCGATAAAACGGAAAAAAAAGCCTGTCAAAAAGGGGCACAGTGTAGCTCTCTACAGATCTGAGCTGAATGTCACCAAAAGAAAAGAACAGATGTCAGTGTGCCAAAGTGGTACCTATATAGGTAACACGGACACCAAAACAGTGGAGAGGCCACTGCCAATGTCATGTGTAGTTGACCAACGCGCAGGGGTATTGCAAGATCAAAAATCTTCTGGATCCAATCTGACGCATGGAAAATTCCTGGGGTGCCTCTGCAGCTAAATGTCTCTATTAGATTAAGCAATTGTTATCGGAGGGTTGATTAGACCCATCCTTGTGTTTCAGCATCTGTGAAGGCTTGGCCAGTTGAGGAAAGCTGGTATCCACTGACGATAGTAGCCCACCATTCCCAAAAACATTCTGACTTCCCTGTGAGGGGCTGAAAGGATTCATTTTCAGAATCGCTGAAATTCTCTTATGACACTTTACTCTCTTCCTCCTCAATGTGATGTCCGAGATACAAGGTTTTTTTTCTTTACAATACTGTTACTTACTAAGGGACACTTTATGTCTATTATCAACCAAGTGGTTCAACACTGCAATGGTGTCTTGTTTGCAAGGTTCCTGTGTGTTTGACGCAGCCAGTAAGTCATCGATGTACTGCACCAAAACTGAATTACAGGGAATAATTAAGGACTGAAGATCCTTTTTGGGGATCTGATTAAAGATTGAAGGGCTCGCTGTATAGCTTTGTGGGAGTCCGCACCATGACAAAACATGGTCTGGAACTGAAAAGCAAAGAGGAACTTGCTGTCCTCATGCAAAGGTATGGAGCAGAAGGCATAATGAAGATTGATGACAGTGAACCGATGAGACTCACATGGAATTTGAAAGAAAATCATAGTTGGATTCGGTACAACTGGAAACAACTATTGTGTTTATCTTTCTCAAATCTTGAACTATGTGGTACTTACTGCTAGGCTTCTTAAAGCCCATAATGGGTGAATTATTTCCCTCAAAATGACTTGTTGTATCATTGTGTCAATCACTGGAGTAATCCCAGCAATTGTTTTGGGGTCAGATTATATTGCGGGGTTCTTGGGTACTCCAAATTTTGTTTCACTTTTATATGGCCAGGCTTAACTCCCTTGATGAGACCTATGTCCTTTCCTAAAAGGTCCCAGAATTCAAGCTTCACTGTATCACTAGGATCTGGTGGTAATTCAACATTTGTTACCCAAGGGTACAATCCAATGGTCGTCCCTTGACTCGCCAACTTAAAGGTGACCTCTCATCATGGGTTTGAAATTCCACTTCTTTCAGAGTACAATAGATAGAGTACAGTTAAATTTGCGCTAGTAATCTCACTGAACTCGAATCACAATTCACAAACTGGTGATTCTCCTCAAAAGATCCTATTCTATCAGGTACCTCTTCTGTGACACGGTTTGTCATGTGTTTATTTGGGACTTTTACTACCTGGATAATGTTTCCACAGAGGGGTAGGTTTGGAGCCTCCACTGCTCTCACAGAAGAACTGGTAGCACAAGTATCAATCAGGAAGGATACAGGGTGGCCATTCACCTCCTCTTCTATGAATGGATCACTCTGGTCTACCTTGAAGACTACGCCAAGTACGCAATCTTCCATCATTGAGATTGGTCAGAAACGTAGCCCTCAAACGCTTCAAATATAGGAAATTGTTAAAATACACTGATTTTTAAATGAATTCCGATTTAATCGCCAATTTCACTCCAGATGTTTTTATGCAAGTTATGTCATTCTCATCAAAACATACACAGTAACTTCTTTGTAGATTCTTGGTCTTATTCAAATCGTCCTCATATTTCTGAGCTAATTTAGATAGTTGATCATCAGCTTGTCTGGCAGGATAAGTAAAATCTATACACATAATTACAAGTTCATTTTCGTGATAGGCATCCAATTGCGATAGATCAAGGTTTCCTAGTATCATCTCATCCAATTTTAACTTTAATTAAACCACATCTACCGCATATTCCCTCACTGGGAGCAGAGTTGTTTCTTTACTCTTCTTTACAGCTTCCAATCATCAAATTCTTTAGCACTACAACCATTTTGCACTACAGGATTATTAGGCATTATCCCTTCTCTAGGCGTACTGTAGTTAATAGAAGGAAGTGAATTCCAAACAGGCATGTCAGAATTTGGAGTTATGGGGGTAAATTCTGTCTGGTTCATTGTTGGATCTGCACTTGCGGCACAAGGGGCATTCACCTGAGTCAGAACTAGAGGATCTCCTCCCGTTCGGGCTCACAGGAGCATTAGCTGATGCACCTATGCAAGTAGAGACTTCCTAAGTATGCGTCACGTTTCCTGTTGATTGAGGCTTGGACAAAGGAACAACGGTTCAATAGAGACCAGAACACTTAACGAATCAGGGGCATTTAGAACAGTGGGGTTAACAATAACACTTATTCCTGAATTCTCTCCCATCAAGTTAGGACTTGTATTCACAGCTGCTGTACCTACTCCAGAGTTCCCACTGGCACCAGCACCCCTCATTCCCTCGAGTTGGGCCTCATTTTATGGGGTTGTAAGCACTGATCACACATCCAAGTGATCATCATTACTATCACTATTTCATTTGCATTCTCTGTGGTCTCCTGTCCTTCCCTACTTCTTTTTCTTTCCCTTTCTCAGACTCTTCACTTGTCAAGGGAGTGTATGGGCTAGCTCCCTCTATCATGTCTGTTCTCCACCTCTGTTGTTCTGCATCCCACCTAGCATTGGCATATGAGCCTTTCAGATGCTTCTCTGATATTTTTCCTTTTGCCTAACATGAGCTGCACGCTCCCAAGTATTCAGTGCTTCGTATTGTGTGGGTCAAGGAGGCGGCTTCATTTCGAGCCATTACCTTCTCAAATTTTGAATAATTCTCAAATTAAAAGTGCCAATTGTGTAGCTGTTGAAGTCTCATGACTAACACCCATAAACTCAGCGGACAATTACAACTCCGTGTTCTCTACACTGGTAACTTATTACTATCCTGGGATCTTGGGCTATGTCCAGCCCGATAACAACTACAACTTCTCTGCATTAAGCGCCACACTCACACATCAACTCAAAACACTACCGCATCGCACCTCATAACCTCCTCAAAACACCGCAAGCTAGACATAGCCAATTGCAACACGTGACACTAATAATACTCACTCCTCAGCTGTTACAACTCTTTCCTGAACTGATGGAACTCCATCGGTCCTCCAAATGAGACATGGACTTTAGGGGTGCAAAGAGGGTTTGGGCAAGTTCAGAATGGGACTCTCTAACAACTCCTTGATTCAGTACCTCACTATCAAACGTGCTACCATCTTGCAGGAGAGTAGGAAACTGATAGCCTTTCTCATTCGATGAATCTTTTTTCTAGTTGACTGAGAGGCAAAGGGAGTCAACATTAATAAAACGATTTAAATTCCATGCAGCTCATCTGGCTACATAAAGAGGACCAGGAATTGGTAAATGGAGTTAAGTGGGCTTAGTACAAGTTAGTAATCAATCCAAAATATAAGAAAATCAAAAACATATTGTAAAGGTACGGAACTACAACGGGCAGGCATGAAGAGTTTTGATTGCGTGGAGGAGCAGGAGAGTGTTGTGGATGGTTGTCACTGTAGCATGAAGAGCAGACCTGGCATTGGGGGTGGTCGTTGCCGTAGTGAGAAGATCCAGTCAGGCGTCACAGACAGATGCTGCTGGAGCTTTGCATTGGCAGTCAGCGCTATATCTGCTCCCAAACCGAAGTTAGCACTTACTAGATGTAATAAGGTAACACAGTGTCAGCTAATGGGACAGATAGGTGTTACAGCAGTAAAAAATGCCTTTAGGAGTTTTTCCTGTGAGGATATCTAAAAATTAAACCATATGTCATACTTTTCACATACTAAACACCCTACCATATGAGCTGTTAGGGTCTCCCTTAGAGATGCCTTATTCATGTTAAAAAGATAAGCGTAGGCTTTGCAGGTTTCTTTTGACAGCTGGAAATGTAGGTTTAAAACTGCACTACAGGATGCAGCGCTGGGTACATGGAGCACCATTTACTAAGGACTTAAAAGTAAATTAAAAATGCAAATTAGGTGTAGCCCAACTTTTTTTTAATTTAAATTTTTTTATTTTTCATAGTCAGTCAAACAGTGCAATTCTACACATTTTATATACTCACAATAATGATGGCAAAGCATACAGTAAGTTTGTACATTAACATGTGACGACGTACCGCCTTGAGTGACATTGAATTTACAGTTCTAATCTCTTACACACTTAACAGAGGAATATTACACCACATTCACAGGAAAGAGTTGATCAACGGCCTTAGGTCCGGCAGCTGATATACATAAATGCATATAGGTCTTTCCCCCACCCGCCGAAAGGATTGGAGGAATCTCAGCCCCTCTACGTCGCAACATGCCTGTGAGCAGAAACAACATTCTCAATCAGTCCTCTGTTTGCGTGGAGAGAAGGTATTGCACTAGTGAGTTCCAGAATTCTCGCGGTCTAGAGGATTGGGGTAAGACTTCTGCATAAGTGTTCAGCTGAGTTTTACAATACGACATATCCTTGACCCAGTCTGTGTGTTTCAGTGTCAGTTTACTGACCCATTTCAGTGCTATTCATCTTTTTGCCAGTAGTAGTGCTATGTGCCAGTTTAATCTTGTAGATGCCTAGAAGGCATATTAGGGGTGCATTTGGGATACGCTCGCCCAGCATATGTGTGAGAGTGTCAGTGACGTCCTGCCAGTAAGATTGGAGTTTTGCCCACGCCATATGTAGGAAGTCTGCATTGGGGGCCTGACATCTGTGACAGCGGTCATCGGCCCGAAGTCCATATGCATGCAACTGCTTGGGTGTATAGTATACCTGATGTATGAACTTGAAATGTATGATTTTCAGGTTGCAGTTAGACGTGAGCAGCTGTAGTTGCATGCACCCAAAATCCCAGTCTTCTTTGGGAATGGCTATGCCCAATGTTGCCTCCCATCTAGTTAGGCATTTATTAGCTGCGCTGAACTGTTCATGTTGCGACGCAATGCATAGTTTAGTGACTAGGCGTTGTCGTGTGGGAGATGTCAAAAGTATCTGCAGCGCATTGAGCGTTGGTGGTTCGATCGGGAAGGAAGGGTACAAAGCTTTGATCGCCATACGTAGACGCGAATATTTTTAAGGGAGTTTGAAACACGCTTAGAGCTGTAGCTCTCCGCGGTATGTATTCCTTGTCAGGGAAGAGATCTCCCATGGTACGGAGTCCCATCTTTTGTAGTTCTCGTGTCATTTTCTGCTCTTGTGTCACCGTGAGTGGTGGATGGCGTCGAAGGGGAAGTGCTGGTGCATATGTCGGGAGTTTTTGTGCTCACTTCGCTAGTGTGTGCCAGGCCCTTGAGGTGCAGAGCGCTGGGTGTATCTCCGAATTAGGGGTGTACTGTCTGGGAGAGGATATAAGTGTGAGCAGTGAGGTGGGATGCATGCTCTCGTGTTCCACCGCAATATGGGGTACGTGGCCATGCAGCTGTATCCAGTAGTGTGTGCGCAATAATAAAATAATTGCAAGTCATGGGCGCCGAAGCCGCCTTGGATGTAGGGTCTCGTCAGCTCCCTCCAACCCACCCTTGCATGCTTCCCTGCCCATGTCAAGCAGAGCTGCGCTGTACGTAGTCTGGTAAACAGATCCTGTGGTAACCAAATTGTCTGTTCATAAATAAATATAAAAACTGAGGCAATACCACCATTTTTGCAGCGCGATTCTATCAGCAAGAGATAGGGGCAGTCGGATCCATTTGGATACTTGGTCTTCCAATTTAGTGACTGCTGTGCCATAGTTTTCTCGTATCACAGTGTCTATGTCCCAGTGTATACAAACACCTAGGCATTCAACTGGTTCCGTCTGCCATTGCAATGGGTAATCAAGGGATGGTTTGGTTTCACAGGAGTGAGCGGGATGAGCACCGACTTGTCCCAGTTAATACACAGCTCGAGAAGTATGCAAATTTAATATATTCCCGAATGAGCTCATTTAGATGAGCGTCCGGGTACCTAGTGTATAAAACCATGTCGTCTGCATAGAGTGATATACTAACTGGGCGTAGCTGGAACTGCAGTGTGGACTCGGAGTGTTTCTGGCGTATCTTGCAGGCCAGTGGTTCCAGTGTCAGTGTGAAAAGTAAGGGCGATAGAGGGCAACCCTGTATCGTTCCTCTATAGATGCTAAAGGGAGCAGATGTAATGCCATTGATTCTCAGCCTTGCACAGGGTGCCGTATATAATATTGCTATCCATTTCAGATAGGGTTCCGGGAATCCCATTCATCTAAGAACATAGAACATATAAGGCCATTCTACAGAATCAAACGCTTTTGCAGTGTCTAATAGAGCCACAGTAGCCGGTAGTTCTGGATTTATGTGGTGGAACATGGTTCGTAAGTTTTGCGTGGTAGAGCGGAACAAGATAAATCCCGCCTGGTCTGGCAGAACCAACTTCTGCAGCAAAGGTTGCAGTCGGAGGGCTATAATTTTGGCTAGAATCTTAGCGTCCGTGCTAATGAGTAAAAGGGGACGATAGGACTCACAGTGTGTCGGGCCCTTGTCAGGTTTAACGAGGGTGATCAGTACCGCCTCATGTATTGACGGGGGCAGCATACCATTCTCGTATGCCTCCTCATACATGGCCGCTAAATGTGGCATTAGCAGATCTTTGTATTCCTTATAAAACAATGCAGGGAGATCATCTATGCCCGATGCTTTATAGTTAGGAAGGGAGTTAATGGCTTGGCAGAACTCATCCTCAGTTAAATGATGACGAAAGTATTCGCAATGAGTTTCAGACAGCCATACCAATGCAATATCATCAACGTACTGATTCAGTTTAGTGGGATCGGGTGTAGTGCCTGCCATATATAGCCTGGCATAGTAATCCTGGAACCACTGCGAGATCGAGGGGGTGTTGTATCGGACCGTGGCCTGGGAGTCCACAATCTTAGTTAAGTATGATGCTGAGGGCGTAGGACGAATCTTGCTCGCCCAGGTCTACCTCCCTCCCCATATGCGCGCGCTGTGTATTTCCTGGAGATGTACTTAAGTTTGCTGTCTGCGAATTCATGATATGTATCTATTTTGCCTCTGATGTCAGCCAGAATCCTGGAATCTAAAGTAGTTGCATAAGTGGACTCCAACCGTTTAATGTCTGCCTCTACCATGGAAAGCTGTCTACGAATATCTTTGAGAATACCAGCGTGTTTACCGATACAGAATCCGCGGATGGTCACGTTGAACGCCTCCCATATAACCGTGGCACTCTCCACGGTAACCCACATTATGCTCAAAGAATTCAATGATAGCTTGTTGCAGATCAGAATTAAAGGCCTGGTCTTGCAGTGTTCTTGGCTGAAGGCGCCATGCATATTGGCGCGGTGTATGCGAGGGGATGGTGAGTTCAAGTCGGACTGGTGCGTGATCAGAGAGGGTTTTTGGTAAGTATGTTATATCAGTAGTCCAGGCATTTACGTCTGCAGTGGCGATCCAGAAATCAATCCTGGACCATGTATTGTGAGTAGTGGATGTGCCCTCCTTATGGTGGGGGTGTCGTACTCTCCAGATATCTAGCATGGTATAATCCTCCATCCCATCCCTAAGCGATTTAGCCAAATTCTTTCCAAATCTGTCATTCCCTGTGGACCTATCTGCCAGTGGGTGCAAGCACGTATTAAAATCTCTGCCCCAAATTATTGCAGAAGGTGAGAGCGAGCGCAGTTTGTTCCATATATCTATGAAAAAGGAGGGGGTCATCAATGTTAGGACCATATGCTGTGAAAATAGTTATGATCGTACTGCCAAAGTCGTCCTGTACAATGATATATCTACCGTGGTCATCTGAATGTGAGTAGAGCATTGTAAACGGTGTACCACATTTGACTAAAAGGGAGTACCCCCCTAGCGTAAGAGGAATAGGAGGATGCTAATCTGTAGGTGGACCATCTACCCCTGATTCTACAGTCAGTGTCGTGGGTAAGGTGAGTTTCCTGAAGGCAGGCCACGTCTACAGCATGTCTTTCTAAATATGCAAAGACTTTTCTGATCTTCTGGAGATTGTTCAACCACCCTACATTCCATGTCAAGAGTGTTAATTTCCTCGTGTCTCTACCGCCTACAGCCATTATCAGTGCAAGTGATGGGATCTACTAGGCAGCAAATTGTGCGCATACAAGTCATGTGATATACAACAGTTGCTTTATCTGAACTGACCATTTTACTGAACATACCCATTCCACCCCCCCACCACATCACCACCCCAATCATGGTGAAGACATACCCATGAAACATAGAACAATAATCCCCACCCACACCCATACCCATACTCAAGAGGAAAAACAAATGTAATATACACACGGGCGATAGTTGCCAACCGGATCCCGGGGCTAACCAAGGCCACGGGTGGACGTCTAGCCCATCCTTTGAGATTACAAATAGAATTTTGCGTCAACTTGACCATAAAGGGTAGGAAGGGGCATAGAGTCCTACAACAGGATATAATTCCCAACTTTGAAACAGCGTTCCGTGGCCTGTGAACAAGCACTATTTATCTCACGTGCATATAGTGGTTGTGAGTCTCAGTCTAGCGAACACAATACTTATATGAGTTCAACAACAGTGTCTCAGGTGTCTGCATGTAGTGCCATTTTACATATAACCTGCATCATGGAGGGAAGACCAATGTTACTGAACATCCGAGGTGCCACCCTGGTCATCCTGTATACCTCTAGGAGATTTCCGACGTGGAGGTTGAGTGGTTTTTGAGCGGAGGAACTTAGACACTTCTTTCGGATCACTGAAGATTCTGTTCCTGCCATCATCTGTTACCCGCAGCCTAGCCGGGTAAAGCATCGCCTAGGGGATGTTACTTTCACTGAGTTTCTTTTTTACCTCCACAAATTTCTTCTGTGCCTCTTGCACTTATAAGGTAAAGTCTGGATAGATGGATATGTCCATCCCCTCATGGTTGAGGTGACCCAGCTCCCGAGCCTTTCGGAGTTCCGCATCCCGATCTCGATAATTTAGGAGTCCTGCAATTATCGGTCGTGGTCTCGCTCCGGGTGCAGGTTGAGGCGCAAGTGACCTGTGAGCCCTCTCCACTATGAACACCTCCGAGAAGGTGTCTCTGCTGTGGAGCGCAATCTTGAACGACTCGATATAGCGCTCCATATTTCCTGTGTTGGTCGATTCCGCCACTCCCATAAAGTGTTGTTGTTACGGCGTGAGCGCGCCTTGAGGTCCTCTGTTTTTGCCAGTATGGCCGTCATGGCTTTGTCAATTTTCTCCTGTTTTGCTTCCATTTGGTGTTGTGCATCCTCAGAGTCGGATATACAACGCTCTGCCATGTTGATCCTCTCTGTGTGCCTATCCAGGCGTTCAGACATGCGGTCCACTCGGGAAATCAGGGAGTCGATTTTCCCGTCGATGTTGGATAGTGTGGACTGGATTGTTGTGAACATAGAGTGAAAGTAAACAGATGTGTCGGTGTACAATGCCAAAGTGTTCGCCTGACTGCCTGGTCGGTCGTCCGAGATGTGCTCCTCGGCCTTTTTTGATTGTTCAAAATGCAATTTTTCTGTCCGGTTTCCCCATGATGAGAACCACAGAGTGAGGCCAGGGGGGTCAACCAGAGCACTCAACTCAGGGTCCAATGAGCACCACCAGTGAGCCGCCGAAGATCACAAGAAGGAAGTCAGTGTGCGTGCTTTTCAGCCAGATTGTAGAACTAGGTGTGCGGTGGTGCTCTCCGTTAGGGCCCTGCCGTCGAGGGATAACCTACCCCAATGGGCATCCACGGAGGCCAAGAGTGAAAGGATTAGTCCTAATTCCATGGCCAGGGGCATTGCAGCGCCCCCCCAGGCTGACCACACCGCCTCAGTGTTTTTTACCGGGACTCTCGTGGGGCGCCCATTCACAACGGTCGCCGAACGGTAGCGTAAATGGTGCCAGCAATTTGGAGAGACCCCCGGTAAGGCCGCGTGTGAGTCAGACCAAGGGAGCAAAGGTCTTTCACAACATGCCAACAGAATGCGGGGTTACAACAGCCTGCAGGGGCGCACACTCTGTGTACACTTGTGTTCCCAATGGAGGCAGGGGCACCGTGGCACCAAGCAGAGCAGATAAGGCGGCCCCAGCAAGGGGGTGTCGAGATTATGCCAACCCCAGCCACGCCACTCAGGATGATTTAGGGAGGTAGGCTTCACGGCCAGGAGCAGCCCGCCATCTTTGGGAGACACGGGGCGAAGGCAGCAGAGTCCCCAGCGAGGTGCCCACAACAGCTGCCAATCAGTGCAGCCCGGTGCTATGCAGCGGCACCCCCGCAAGCAGGTTCAGAGCGCCAGTCCCTCCCACAGGCCCAGGCCACGCTCACCTCAGCGGCGCCGGACCCGCGGCCGGGGCGCTCCAGCAGAGTCACTCTAGGTGCCGACCTCGGCAGGCAGCAGTCGGGGCAGAGGTAGGCTGTGCAGACGCGAGGCGCAAACCATGCCGGCCGCGTTGCAGGAGGAGCAGGCCCAGTGGTTTCAGGCGCCGGCCTCAGCGCTCGAGTAGACATCGCCGCTGAGGCACCTCCCCCGCCGTGCAGGCCTCAGTGCGGCATGGACCTTGCCACGCTCGTACTCCGCAAGAGCCGATCTCCACCGGCCGAGAACAGATCCGCAGGTCGGCGCCACCTGCCAGAGCAGTAATTTGGTAAAGTTGGGAGATTTTGGGGGTCAAGTGACCAGGATAATTTACAGGATAGGGCTTACAGCCGGAGGAGCACGCTCAAATTGTGGCCATCTCCAGGCGTGCTAGCTCCGCCCCCAGGGGTGTAACCCAACTTTACCATGTTTCAGGGAGCGAGCACAAGCCCTCTAGCACTGGTTAACAGTGGTTACATGCACTGAGTCCTAAAAGTCAACAAAAACAAATTCAGAAACACAGGAGGGTGAAGGCAAATTGTTTAAGAGAATACCTCATTAGGATGTCAGTCTAGCAAATACAATTAAGCATCCAATACAAAGTTTTCGTAACCTGTCAATTGCAGTTCCCATGGCAGTCAATATCGTATGTTCAACAAAATTAACAAATATGGTAACTCCAACAGCTGTTTATTGTTTTAGAACTGATGACTGTGCTTATTAAACCTGCTCTCTATTTTTCCACCCCATTCACCAATAATAAGGTGTACTTTCCATTAATTGGCTGGAAGGAAACAGAAGAGTAAAAAACATGCAAAATTTCACATAATGAGCTGACTTCCAGAGTTATTGTCTATTTAACAGGAATAGCTGAGGGGTATAAATATAGAAAATGGGTCTCAGGGCCCATTTAATGCTCCCCTATGGATGTAGACCTGCAAGGTAGGTTGCCCAAGCTTTTTTTTTTTTAGTTCTGGCATGGGGCATCTTTAGCTGTCCCATCAGCCTAAAGTATTGAAAAACTCAATAATAAAAAGTGCATACATGTAAATTTGGAATTGCATACAGCATAGTGCTGTGATCAAAGATTTTTCAATATAGAGATCTTTTTATTTCTGTATGAAAATGTGTGTTATTGACTATGCAATAAGTGAATAACTGGGATCCCATCGAATGTGTGCTTCTATTGTGTGTAGATTTAGAATCCATATATAGGTTTCCCGATTTATTCCCTTATATAGGTACAATTCATACTGCCCTTATTTAGGCATAGAAAATCCAGGCTTTACTTAGGCATTGTCCATGCTAACCATATACAGATACAGACATGGTCTCCTAGATCCGTCCATCCACATCACAATGAGTTCTTGGAAAACCAGACTCTTAGGCCTTTAGGAATTTCCCTTGCTTGGATATTGATTTCTCCAAGAACTCATTTAGTATGCATGAACATCTATTCCTTAGGGGTTCATTCATGACGTTCCGATGCCCGACTTTCACGTCAATACAGTGTATTACCGCCATAGATGGAAAACCATGCGTTTTTGTGTAGATTGCAGCAAAGACTGTGCCCCAAGTGGTGCAGTCTTCCAGATGTGTGATCCCAATTGGTAAACAGATTGTTAGAATTCTGTGTTTCTCACAAGGGCTAGTATTAGGAAATACTGCATCGATTTGAGTAATTTTTTGAGCTATCCAGAATGGAATTTGTTCACATTTTGTGGGCATTTTACCCATAACTGCGTGTAAAGTCTGTGGACTGATTTTTAGTGTATTCCCCTGATGAGGGGCTGGGTTTTGAATGGTTAATGGTGGTTGGACTGTGAAAGTCTGCATGACATATTGAACCAATAATCTATACAGTCAGTCAGTCAAAATTTACTTTATTCGGTTCATTGCAAAAACCATAAAAGCATAATACATCAAAGACAAAACCATTCATAAAAAACATACATTATAAATATCATTTAAGAAAAAACAATACAAACATATTAAAAATAGAAGCAAAAACACTCAATCATAATTCATGAGTTTGCCATTCTCTGCACTATAGCCAAATGATTTTTTTCCTCAGTCTCATTGATATTGCCAAAAAATTAGCTATATTAAATATCTCCCAGGTAGTACCCAACAGCTGGAGATACAAGAGAGCAGGTTTAACTTGTCTGACACCTTTATCTTTAATAAGAGGGATGATAAACTTTTTACGAATAGGACACAAATGTTTACAAAAGAAGATAAAGTGCACAGTGTCTTTAATGGATAATCCATCACAGGAACAAATCTCCGAATCCATCTCCTTCGTCCACCCTGGGCGTTCGGTGAGCAGGAGATGGAATTTGTTCAGTCTAAACTTAGTCAATAAATAACGATGATTCATATTATTGACAATGCCCAAGTAGGGTTCAATACCGCTAGAAGTAATTAACAACTGGTGAGCCCTTACTGTTGGTTTAAGTAGTTCCTTTTCTTCTCTTGCTAAATTTACCAACTGCTTGTATGTGTCTTTCACCCATTTCACATCCCCCTTTAATAAATTATTTGGGTGATCAAACAATTCAGGACGACCCATTTCAAAGGTTAGTTTCTTAACATAGTTCAACCAGGGGATAGCATTACCATACTCAAGGGATAAACAATCCCTGAGAATCTCATGATTCAACTCTAGTTCAGGGTTTAACCATATTGAGATCCATTTCAATAGCGGAGCTAGAGCTATGCGATCTACTAGATATTCTATCCCACATTCTTGGTGAACAATATATCCAGAGGCTGACTGAGGAACGGATAAGATAGATTTTAAAAACTTGTCCTCTGCCACCTGCAACGCCTTTACGTTTTTAAACCCCCACAGGTCAGTTCCATACATGGCTATTGAGGTACATTTAGCAGCATAAATTTTCAACACGGCCTGTAAGGGCTTCACCCCCAGTTTACGCGCGAAGTTCAAAACAGCCAAAATAGACCTAGCAAAGGCATTGCGTTTAGCAACTAGTTGGGGCAACCAGGTGGACTTATCATCAAAAATAACCCCCAGATATGGAAATGTTGTTACCCTGGATAGAACATTCCCTTCACAGTGCATAGTCTTAACTCTTTTGGGCTCACTGCCCACAATCATCACATGGGATTTTGAGAAATTCACACTTAAATCCAGTGTTTTCATAAAATTAGCAAATAGATTTAAAAGACGTTGCAGCCCCACTGCTGTGCGTGCTATTAAGGCGGCATCATCTGCATATAATAATGCCGGAATAGAATACTTGCCCGCCCTTGGAATATCCTTACACGCCTCAGTTAGAGCAGCACCCAAGTCGTTAATATAAAGGGTAAAAAGCAGGGGGGTTAAAATGCACCCCTGCCTAACCCCAGAAGCGATCCCAATCTTGCCCGTACAGTTACCTAAACGATCATATCTAACTGTAGCGGTGAGGTCCCTATGTAAATCAGCAAGAAAATACACAATATTTTCATCAATGCCAAGCTTAAGGAGCAATCCCCACAATTTCGACCTATTCACTCGGTCAAATGCCGAGGAAAGGTCCATAAAAGCTAAATATAACGTACCCTTTTTGGCAATAGTGTATTTTCCAATTAATAGGTGAAGGTTGAGGCTTTGATCTATAGTGCCTCGTCCCTTCCTAAACCCATATTGCAAACATGAAAGGGTATCAGTGTCCTCCAGCCAAGCTGTTATTTTGCCTAAAACCACTAGCCCCAACACTTTCACTGCAGAATCAATGAGGGAGATAGGGCGATAACAACTGGGATCCCCCCTATTACCTTTCTTAAAAATGGGTACGATAACAGATTCAGACCAAGTGTCCGGAATACCTGCTGTACATACCCTGTTAAAAACATTTGTTAGAACTATGGACCAGGTCTTAAGATCTGAATTAAAGAGGTCTGCTGGAACGCCATCGGCACCCGGAGCCTTATTGCTCGTCATCTTCCCGATAGCGTCAGCCACCTCAGTCTTGTTAACCATTAAAGTATAGGGATTCAAAATAGGGGTAGGCATATTCACCTCCCCATTATTTTCCCCTTCATAGACTGACTTAAAATGAGAGCACCACAACTGTTCCTGAATACCACAGTCTAATTGGTCATTACAAGGGTCACGGAAAAAAGGTTTATTTACCACGGACCAAAATTTGGCGCTGTTCCTAAGCACATCCACCGAGGATAATTCTTCCCAGGCATCCTCCCGAATCTTCTGTCTTCTAGTTTCCAAAGCTTTATTATAATTTTTTCTTAGCAAGGCCACAATGGCCCTATTCACTGGCTTACAGTTCAGGGCGGCCTTCAGCTTTTTATTGGCTGACAAGCAGTTTTTATCAAACCACCCCATCTCGGCAGGATCCTTAGCTTTCCCTGTGCGTCTGAGGTCTACTGAGACCTGTGAACAAATTACAGAATACGCCTCTAAAACCTCCTCGTTCCCTGCTTCCAAATTCAGACACGTATTCAGCTCAGATCCTACCTTCCTTTTTAGGTTAGTATGAAAGTCTCGCGGTATGACTCTACTCCATCTAATCCTACGGGCCTGATCTGTTGGACAAATATCAAATTTGTCCATTCCATTATGAGCTATAACCGGCTTTATGATCAGGTTCGAAACACTAAGGGCCACTGGGTTATGGTCACTAAAATGTGACCAAACCGCCGAGTATCCATGGATCCTATCCCCTAGTGCTAAACTAACAAAAATATAGTCAATAACTGAGTGACTGCCATTCCCTTTAAAGGTAAGTATCTCCTCATCCAACGTGGATGGAAGCATCAGACCATTATCCGCCAAAATTGTTTCAAGGAGATCTCCCTGTATCGAATGTTCAAAATGAGTCTCCCCTTGCTCTACCGGGCCTAATAGATCTAATGACAAACATTTGTCTGAGCAGCCATGAATGTTAAAATCACCCATGACTATGATAAAGCATTGATTTTTATTGACCTCCTTGTAATCAGCCAAAAAAAAGATTTAACATGGCCAGGTGATCAGCCGTGGCGACTATCATATGAATTATAAAAATTAATAATTAAAATGTCTCCCACCCCACTCAAGGAGATTTGAACTGCCAAGCAGTTACGTGATCCCGTATCTAATTGGGTATGGGTACCGGGAATAATAGCTGAAATTAAAGTAACCAGGCCACCCTTTGCCCTCCCCATACTAGATGGTTCCGCCGAAATAAAGTAACTTGAATAGCCATCCAGGGTCAGGGTATTCCCTGTATCCCAGGTTTCTTGTAGTCCTATAATGTCACCCAGACCTATAAATTCTCTCCATGCTGGGTCGTCTATTTTATTTTTCAGACCAGCTATGTTCCAGGTTACCAACTTTATGGGTGTACCCCTGGGCCCTTGATCATACCCGGCTGCACTAAGGGCATTTCTTGCCAGTGTAACTACAGGGGGAACTCTAACCGGGGTAACCGGGATGATAGTATCTTCTTGAATCCCTGGTCACTCATTTTCTCCCAGATTAGAAAAAATGTCAAATCTGTTAAAGACTGGAACAGCGAATTCATAGGGACCACTCCCTTTAAGTAGGTCGCTAGACACTGACCTAATGTAAGATGGGGGATAGAAAAACCCCAAAGGGAGTTTATTAACATACTCATTTTGGATTCTAACTGACCCAGCCTGCCTCAATATGTCATCAACCAGCCTGGGGGATCTAAAACTTATGACGATGCAGTCTCCCTCTAAGTTTTTCTTTGTCTTGCCCACCCACGGGACCCTTCTAATCATCATAAAATTACTATCAAAATGTTGTCCCAAAACAGTTTTATTGGACAAATAATGGAGGGCCTTATTTTTAATGAGGTCCAATGTTCGTTTTTACCGCCCTCAAGTTTGGGGACATTAGCAAGGATTATTGTATAGGGACATGCCTCTGCTGGTAGATGTAATGGCAATTCTCTCTTGCAAGCTGTGCTGGAGGGCTTAACCTCCCCACTGTATTCCGAGAACCCCTTTCCTCTCCCTGAGTTATTCCAGTGACTTTTGGCACTGGAGGTGGAATACTTAATCCTATGCCCTGGTTCACTGCTAGGGGTACCGGTTGTTGAAGTGGGGTGATTATGGAATCCAGCAAATTATTTACTGAAGCTGTAACTACACTTAATGAATCAGCTGCCCATGTACTTGGCCCTATCTTTGAAGCCTTAGTATTAAGATGTGATTCAATTACATTAAGTCGGTCCTCTATTCGTTTCAGGTTAGCCATTAAGGGCAAAGTAAATGATCTAAGACGTGCATCCAAAATCTTAATAAAATCTGACATAGATCCCCCACTACTATTATCAATATCCAAATTAATACAGTCATGTATTCCCTCCCCCCGTATCTTCGTTGTCTAGGTGGGGAACATTAACTTTAATTTGATCCAACCCAGATGCAAAATTGCTAAATCTCGATTGTTTTGCCTGTTGCCGGCTACCATGTGGGGTATTCTTAGCCTTCCTTTTCCCTGGAACAGTTTTACTACGATTAATCATCATATCCGGTCTAGCCCTCAACTGCCTTGTACAAGTAGCCACGGGGGAAGGGGCTACACTGATTACAGGTGGGGGGGCAGGAAAAATCGTAAGACTATTGTCTACAACTTACCCATATGGGATCACGCGGGGATGCGAACAGTCCAAAGGGGCAAGTTCCACTATAGGTAAAGAGGAAGAAACTGTGTGCCTAATAGGATCCAGGGACAATCTCCGCTCAACTGATTCAATTTCCTTTACGACGACTGATTCTGCCTGTTTCAAATAACTATCCAGAGTCCCCATGCCCACCACCCTCATACTTGTTTTAGTGATCACTTTAGCCATATTAGTAGATAGAATCTAGCTAATACAACCTCCCTCTCAGTGACGCACGCAAGGCCTAAGTCACTAAATGAAACACACAGTCCCGTGCCACCCTTAAAAGTCGGGTGGCCGCTATATGTCCACAATTTAAAAAGGGATAGTCCCAGCCCAGCCTCTTTCGGCCTCTGAGGGCCTAAGAGGGCCCGCACTTTGCCCGGGCTTAGCCCGGCGCCACCCGCGCGCTTCCCGCGTGGCGGGATTCGGCTCTCACTAATTACACTCTGATAACAGGGGGAGTGGCCACTGGTCGGTGATTAGCCCCGGTGGATCCTGGGAGCCTGAGTCCCTCTGAATGTATTGGCGGCAATAAGTCCACAAACAATCCTCACGAAGCGTCTCTCAATTTAGGCATTCATGTTTCCAAGAGTGGCTTATACCAAACAGGTCAAAACTCAGGAGAGCTTTGGTAGCCATTAAGTCCACAAACAATCCTCACGAAGCGTCTCCCGCGAAGCGGGAGGCGCGAGCTGCTAATGAAGCCCCCGCTGGCAGGGGGAGTGGCCGCTGGTCGGTGATTAGCCCCGGTGGAGCCTGGGAGCCTGAGTCCCTCTGAATGTATTGGCGGCAATAAGTCCACAAACAATCCTCACGAAGCGTCTCCCCTATAATCTATACATTTTGATTAGCTCCTTGAGTTGAGCTAGTAATTCTACATCTATCATTTCTTCAATGTCAGGATGAGGTGTAGCCGGTTAAAATCGGCCATGTTGCTCCTGGTCTACCTAGTGGACCGAGCCTAGTAATGTGATTGTAATGTTTTAGGGCACCTTTAAACCAGAGCTAATACTCCTGGTATGTGAGTGGAATTTCAATATTCTCAAAAGGAATTTATTCCTCAGGTGGGTCATCTTCTTTGTAGAAGTGAAACAAGTGTGTTACTGGATTTGATTCTGGGAATACTATCCATGAATAGAATACCTCTGTCTGGTGAGATTCCTGTGCCTCTATCACAAAAACTGCTCTACCACTTCTTGGTGTTAGGCCATGTTTATAAGTTTTAGAGCGATGGCTTTTCTTAAATTTGGATGAATGATTATAGCATCCTCGACGATTTCTTGAAAACGTGTACGATTAAAAGCTGCAGTGACTTGTTCAGCCGCAGCTCCACCAGTATCTGCGTTTGTGCCGTTTTTGGTCATTGATTAATGAAAGTTTCAGAGCAAGTTTCAAGGGAACAAAGATAAGGTGCACAATATTTTGGAACACTGTATCCTTCAACGTTGAACAAACCAAACAGCTAATACATAGGATTTTGATCTATTCCGCTATGGCGGATATTATCCCTACCCACTCCAGACGTCTTATGGAGTTTTATGAATAGGGGTCTCTGCGAAAAGCACGACTGAGTTACTTCAGTATCTAGCGTTAAATTAGTGCCTTACCAAACCGTTGGGCGCCATGTAGTGTAGTTCCTATATTCCTGATAGGCTCTGCGCATTGGAATAATATACACTATAGTTTTGAAATAGGACTGAGGTCAGTATGTCTCTATCGAGTACATTAAGCTTAATTGCTTGTGTGCCAGCTAACAAAGAGGTCACTAGAAACTTCTCGAATAAACAAGAAGGGATTCGTTTCTGACAACCACATGAACATGATAACTTTGTTTCCCTTAGAGTCGGAACAATCTCAGAACCGTGGAAACAATAGATAAGTTTCACTCAGTCAATCGTGCATGCTTCGTTTCTACAGAAATAGAGAGACGGGCGTTTCAATAAAAACACTTCGGATGGAGGGAGACACACCAAGAAAAGTGAAAGCACTCTTTTGGGAGCATCTTTCAAGGGGTTATGATATACTTCTAGCAGAACAAGACTGGCAACCAGAATTTGTCAGGGAGTGTCCACATGGCGAAGACATCATTATGGCGGCTTTCTCCAACAATGTTCCAATACATTTAAATATACTTATGCCAAGAAATGGGCATTGGCCCAAGCCCCAGCATTATACAAGAATCACGTAGGATGGGATGAGGACTCACCTCACCACAAAATCCAGTTACAAAATCAACCAACTGCACAAAGGCAGTACCCAGTTAAGCAAGAAGCTAAAAAACAAGTCAGGGAGATCTTAGATCAACTTGAATACCAAGGGGTGATTGAAACATGCACCTCATCAATGAACAATCCTTTGTTTCCTGTTTCCAAACAGGACAATACATATTGTCTAGTTTGGGATTACAGAGATCTAAACTCATGTTGTACAGCATCAATGAATAACATTGTGGGTAAAAAGTACAAAACTACATTAAACATTTCAAATGGTTTCTTTTGTCAAAATATTGCACCTGAAAGTAGATATTTCACCGCATTTTCAATGATGGGGTCACAGGGTCAATTTTCTCGACTCCGACAGGTGTTCAAGAATAGCCCGGGGTTATTCTCAGCAAGTCATTTATGATGACGAGGCATTGTCATACGTCGATGATATATGTCTGACAGACGATGACCTGGACAGACACTTGAACAGGGTGAACACCATTATATTGGGCTTCGCCTCTGAGGGTTACAAATTCAACTTTAAAAAGTCCAGAATTGCCCATCTCAATGTCCTTTTCCTTCGTTATGAACTATCAAGTGAAGACAAAAGCCTGGCAGCCAACTTTAGGAAAGTGTGCGCTGCTTCAACCTCCAAAAACGCTGAAGAACTTACAGTCGATACTAGGTTTCCTGAATTTTGGAAGAACATACATTCTAAACTACGCAGAGAGGGTTAAACCTCTCTACGAATAAATCAAACCTGATTTTAAAACCACAACATGGACACAAGGACACACAGATATCCTGCGTTCACTTCAAACAGATATGTTAGTAACAAAACACTTGCAAACACGCGTAAACGTACGCAACTTAGTGATCCGAATCATTCCGGGTCAATGTGGATTCACCTATTTAACTTTTAAAGAAGGTGAAAAAGTACCAATTGCATACAAATCACATTTGAATACGCAAGCAAAAATGAAATTCACTTCTACAGAAAAGATTCTGAAGCAGTTCAAACCGCTGTAGCCAAAGAAAGCCCTAGACCAGTGGAAACGCATAATGGTTGTGACTCCTGTACCAGCCTTAGAGGCAGTTACTAAAGCGAGCATTCCGAATGCAAAAGCTTTGCATCCAAGATGGATACAATGGGTTAATTCTCTTGCTGCAACTGATGTTGAATATGTTTTTGATCCTTATTTGAAAACACAAGCATTCCTGCAACACGAACACGAATTTCCTCTGCCTACTGAGCTCCCTCTTGACCAGTACGAATTTATAATTTATACTGACGGATCTGCACAACCCGCTATGGAAGTAAACAAGCTTACAGTGCAGCATGCACGATCGTTAAAGGTTGTATGCGCGATGGCAAATACAGACCAATGGTCACAAAAATGCAAAGTCTAGGAGATTGTACAGCTCAGCAAGCTGAACTACAAGCTTTCAAGATGGCACTTAAAAACATGGATCGCGAATTCCTCACACTCCTAGTGTGCGATTGTTTTTACTGTGTCCAAACTTATAATGAATATTTACAGAATTGGCTTAAAAATGGTTTCAAGGATGCAAAAGGTGGCACAATCAAGCATAAAACGCTTTGGGATCAAGTAGTTCAGTTGCGAAAAGGACTACAAAACACTCACGTGATACACACGCTGAGTCATCAACGTGATGGTGTTCACGTTGAAGGGAATTCATTAGCTGATGAAGCCGCGAAGGGGACTGTTCAAGCGGCTTCCGTAGCTGCAATCACTCGTTCAAAAATGAAAATAGACAGTGAAATAATGCTGGCTGTCAATGCTTCAAGCAAAGGCAGCGGTGCAGCGTTACCTAAAAGTTTCCACTCATATATAATTGATGCAAACAATGTTCCGTTTGCTCGAATCCCTGGAGGGGGGGGATAGGGTAATACCTAACATGGAACATAGATTAGGACTAATCCTAGCAGCACATGAAGGGATTGCCTCTGCTCATGCAGGTGTTTCCGCCACAGTATCGCCATTAAAACAGAGATACTGGTGGCCAGGCATTAGGAAACAGACCAGGAATTATGTTTTGGACTGCGAAATATGCCAGAAGATGAAAGTCTCTACTGTGAAACGTCCTGCGCAGACGCCCCTGTTAATTTCAGATAAACCATTAGCATGTGTTTACCTGGACCACTGCGGTCCCTTACAAAGGGATAGTAACTATAAATATATCATGGTCGCAATGGATTAGTGTTCTAGGATCCTATGGATGTGGCCTCATCGCTCAGCTGACGCTCGAACTGTTATAAAACATTTGAGAGTCTTTATCGGCACATAGGCAATTGGCACACTACATTCTGACCCGGGTCCAGCGTTTAGCTCTCGAGCTTACAAAGAAGCCATGGCCAGTGTGGGCGTGGCATTGCGGTATTCTTCTCCATTCCATCCTGAGGGAAATTCTGTTGTGGAAAGAAAAAACCTGGACATAAAGCAGTCTATAACAGCTAGGGTATTAGGTTCGGAGATGGGTGGCTCAAACATCTTTATGGGGTCCAACGCGCACTTAATAACTTGCCCAGAAGTTCTCTAGGGGGTGTCACTCAATACAAAGGTCTATTTGGAACTAGAATGTTGGTACTGGACCTTGATATGCAAGGGACAGTGATAGAAAATAAGAAATTTGATATCAAAGATCGTTTGGCTGTTTTACAGGACTTAAATGAACTAAGAATGAAACATAGCAACGTGCTACTGAAGCCAACCATCACTGATGCAAAACCGTCCATCACAGCAAGGCCTGTCTGGATCCCAAAGCTTGGTGATCTAGTCAGAGAAAAGATCGCGGACAAGAAGGAATTTGGGCCTTCTTACAGACAACCAGTACCTGTCCTAGCAATCCACGGATCAAGAACAGTACTTTTGCCGCCCCTTTCTGGTAAAAAGGAGAAAAGATGCGTGTCCATCGACCTGATCAAGCCACACTATGTGGCCGATACTAAGCAGTATGCCAAGTGGACTCCGCCAATGTAGCAGACACACTCCTCTAGCTACAATCCAAGAGGTTCAAACTGAGAGACTCATCACCTTTGAAGATTCTACAGTGAGAAATAAAGGACTAAGCAACAAAGCAATGGAACTCGTCCCTCTTGAAACCCAAATAACAGTTCGTCCTGATACACCGGTTTACAACGAAGTAACAAGTAATCAACTGGTTCCAGCGAATTTAACGAATCCTGATGCAATTCAAACCATTGACAGAACTGCCTATGGCTATTTCATTAACTTTGATATGTTTTTTGAGGATCCCAGCGAACCTGAAATGACGCCAGCACAAAGAACTTTCAAAGAACAAGCAACAGACTTTTTTCATCTCCTGAAAAAGACTTATCTGGTTTCACCATGGATTGAACTATGGATTGTTTTGGGAATATTATTCTTTCTACTTTGGTTAGCTCTGGTATTAACTCTAGGTATGCTGATAAATGGAAGATATATTCAATGGACACAGCAAGTAAAAGAGTGAACTTACTTCTCTAGCCACACAAATCATCCCATCATGAAGCAAGAGACTTGTCAGCAGTGAACATCACAGCCGTTCCTATATATGATGGTATAGTTTGGGACCAAACCGAATATGACATTTTTGGCCCGTCTGAGCTTTTGAAGATTCCACATTTATTTAAGATTTCATTAAGTGACTTTATTACCTCTAGTACCTTTTCTGATGATTGGGACTTCGAGACTGTTAATAACATGATGTCTGATCTAGAGATGTCTACTGTATTCACAAATCATAAATATTTAGAGGGTTCATCAGACTATGAACAAATGTATTGTTATAACCTCTATGGTCATAATTTCTTGCATAAATCTGCAACACCTAGAAATGTATTTATGTATTACCAATGGGAACATTGTCCTACGCCTCCAAACGTTAGTTTGAAAACTTTTGCAATGAAATTTCCATATTTTTCAGGCTACAATTTGTCTAATCCAGAAACGTTTTACTTTAAAAATGTGAACAAGACAGGAACGAAAAATACGTTAACCAATACAAAACAGATTTATTCTGCAGCCTTTATTGCCCAACTGTCCAGACAGGGTTTCGACTTTTGGAAAGACAACATTGAGACAAAATCTGTCTGGGGTACAAAAGATTGGCAAGTACAGGGGGTAGAAGCTTTGTTTAGAGCCTGTATCATCCCTGAGCAAATTATGTTTTTGAATGACACTGTCTAGAAAACAGCTTGCCTTGGATTAGCCAAGATAAAAGGCATGAACACACCGACCATACCTATACCTGCAAGTAATAGCACGTACAGAATATTTTGCGTCACAACAGATCAGATCCAGAATGGAAAAAATGGTTGCTCTGGCCCACAGACACAAACAACTGTCAAGGTTGATTCCTGAACAAAACACAGGGTTTCGCTATCAATAGGCCAGACAGCATCCGGGGGTAGTAACAACATACAGTGTAGGGAAACTATGCCTTGATTGGCTACAGAAAGCTACACTGAAGGTTATAAAACACTTGACTTTATTCAAGAAGACACAGACCTGAGGGAATTCTTGCTAGGACCAAGAAAACCGCGTCAAAAACGTTTCATATATGCCGGTATCTATGGTGCTTATAATGAAGCATGGAAGGTTACCCAAGCAGAGACTGCAGAACGAATACGAGAAATTGATCGTATTAATTTAGAGAAAACTCTCTCTTTAGTAGACAATGGGTTAACAACTCTGTCGTCCAGGATATATTCATTGGACAGCATTGTGTCTTCAGTCATAGACATCATGGAACAAGACTTGGTCATGTTGCAACATGGTCAATCTCAGCTACGTTCTATCATGCTATTGGGCTGGACGCTACAAAACTTGCGTGCAGGCAATGTGCCATGGCGTTTAATCAACACTATATCACTGTTTTCAGAATTCAATCTCACTGATAAACAGGTCAAACTGGCACAAAGGGGAGCAGACTACACTATGCTGAGCATTGAAAAACTGGAAAAATTACCATTTACAGTGGCAGAAAAAAACAGCTACTGACTGGATCATACACGGTAAAATTACTCTGCCTGTTCTAACTTTCCATTTTCAATATTGCCTAAAACATATACCAGTTCTCAAATATGACAGGTTGGGTAAAGGATACATCAAGACATCCTGGGATTTACCTTACACAAATATATGTTGAAGTGGGGAACGTGAAGTGTTTCTTAGCGGTGAAAACTGTGAACACACACTAAGCGGTTCTCTCCTTTGTCAGGGTATTAACTTACACGGGGGCTGTGATGGTTCCACTACAAACTTATCCTGTCACCTGCAAGGTTCACCGGCTGCAGTGATTAATCCAATTTTTGGCCAACTTTCTAACGGGAGTTACATTATGTTGAATGATAATAGCTGCTGTGGCATGTTGCCAGGTATTCCATATCTAGTTACGGTTACATCCAGGGTCCCTTGCTGTATGTAAGTCTTGTTTCCACAAATAGAGACAGTCAGGGAGTCGCCTCTATGGCCTCCACTGAACATCTCTTCTATACGAATTGATACTCTAAGCAGAATGAAAGCCATTCTCTTACAAAAAACAGTGCCACTGACCTCGGCCAAAGAAACCTATGATCTCCAAGTCGCAAGGACTTCTGCGGAGATACATATCCTTTTGTATACAAACTGCCCTGTACATTTCTCAGAAATGTTAGGTCGTATCTTGAACATGTCTGATACGAGTGGTATTATACATGTATTTAAGAACGTGTGTGCAGGACTGTTAGCACCTTTTCAAGCAGTCCTCGGAATTTTTCCAAACTTCGTGCACTCTGTGGTTGGCGGACTGCCACTCCTTTTTTTGCACTCGTGGCAGGGATCCTATTTTTGCTCCTACTGCTACGATATGGCAAGCCTCATCACCAGCATCCCTCCAGGCACCATAGAGAGCTCTATTGGAGATGAAGTGTCGTGAGCGCATCGTCCAAATTTTGGGTTTACCTTGTCTACAAGAATTAAACACCACATGGTTTCTGTCATTCAGACCAATCTGGCAAGATTGCATCTTACCTGTTCTATGCTGCCTGCTCTGCGGTGAAGAATGCGTGCTAGACATCTATCTAACACTCCCATCAGTCATGCCTACGGATTTCGATACTCTGCTGGACCCGGTAACGGCCCATGCTCTGTGTTGTACCCAGCGGCTACCAATCCTGATGACAGCATTCATTGAGATGTCACAGATGCAAATTGCTACTGCTGAGGTACGAGAGGAAACAACAGGCACGCAGGTAACATTCGATTCGAACATTGCTGATGCAACCAATGCTGAAGGCGATAGTTCACATCTATGTGCAGTTAATCTTCTAAACGAGGTATTCCAACTTTCACCTACAACGGTAGATGACCTTTTGTCTACAGGATTAGAAGATTTCATGTTTTCTCCAGGCCCACACATCGACTTTTGACTCTGAATTTGGCCTTCGTTCTTTTCAGACAAGGGACTAACTTTGGAACTTTTTCTTATGATTAATTTCTTTTTATTCCAAATTTGTATTTTTTTTCCTCATTTTTTGGCACAAGTAATCTGCTTATAGTTAGAACTATTCATAGAGAACAGAATTCTTTGAAAATCTTCAAAAGGACATTAAGCCTCCTTGTCACATCAACAATTGATTTGTGTTAACCTGATATGAAATGGTTTCGGCCCCTTTTCTTCTGTATTAACAAGCCATTTCATCATATGTATATATTCCTGGTTCCTTCTTGTTGGCATTTTCAATGCACACATATACTTGGAATGAAACATTGCTTTTAATATGTACAGCACCTTATGCACAGCAATGATTTTTGTAATGCATTTTTAGGACATATGTTTTTAGATATGTTTTAGCATTTTTTTGCGATACTCTTTTTTTTTAGCCATGTTTAGTATGTTTAGGATCTAGTAATGTCATTCATACGAAACTGTAGTGGGTGTTGTGTGTAGAGTTAGATTCCGTATATAGGTTTCCCGATTTATGTGCTTATTTAGGTACAATTCGTATTGCCCTTATTTAGGCATAGAAAATCCAGCCCTTATTTAGGCACTATCCATGCTAACCAAGTACAGGCATGGTCTCCTACATCCGTCCATCCACGTCACAACGAGTTCTTGGAAAAACAGACTCTTATGCCTTTAGGAATTTCCCTTGCTTGGATATTGATTTCTCCAAGAATACATTTAGTATGCATGAACATCTACTCCTTAACGTTCATTCATGACGTTCCGATGCCTGACTTTTACGTCAATATAGGCATTCCTAAACACTTTCATGGTATAAATATACCTGCACTTGCCCTGGCAAACCACAGTTCTGGTACAGTCCAGCTCGACTGCCTACTTGCGGTACGCCACGGAAAGTTCGGAAGGAGATCGAGTCCCAGCCTGACGCACTGACCAGCCGCTGTCATCCTCCTTGCAGAAAATCCAGCTCCAGTGTTTCTGACTCCCCTTGCGGGGTGTTAGATATCGAGTCCCGGAAAGAGATTCCAACCTCGCACATTCTAAGGTATGGAGCAGACTAGAACTTAGAGAAACTTTTGGCAACTCTTGGCAAAACTATAGCTATAGCTAGCTATACTTTAGAAAACAATACCTACTTCTTACCTTGTACTACACTTCGGTTAGGTACACTGGGGTAGAACTATTTAGAAGCATCAGACGAGTATTCAAATTTTTAGCATGTGTTATTTATGTGTGTATTTTATTAAATATATGTCATAGCTATAAACCATGCTATTGCAGTATTATTTTATCTTACTGCTAATTCTGTACATATTGTACTTCGCAGCCTGGCTTACGATTGTAGCAGTTCATATCTCTTGCATGAGAAATAAGACTGTTCAATAAACCCTTATTATTGAAACGCCTGTCTCTCTATTTCTGTGCAACTCTGTAGAAACTACGCATGCACGATTGACTGAGTGAAACTGTTATCTATTGTTTCCATGGTTCTGAGATTGTTCCGACTCGAAGGGAAACAAAGTTGTCATGTTTATGCGGTTGTCAGAAACTAATCCCTTCTTGTTTATTCAAGAAGTTTCTAGTGACCTCTGAGTTAACTGGCACACACAAGTAATTAAGTTTAATGTACTTGATAGAGACATACTGACCTCAGTCCTATGTCAAATCTATAGTATATATTATTCCAATGCGCAGAGCCTATCAGGGATATAGGAACTACACTACACTTCTAGTATATTCTTGAGTTCTGTGAGTGAGTTGTAAAGTTGTGATAATAAGCACATTCATAATAGTTAAATATGTCAGTGATTGCTTAGTTTAGAAATGTTCAATAAGTAGCTGCAAGAACACTCAGACACCCTATGTTTATTGTTTAGCTTAGGAGTTATACCGGGGATGTCTAACACTATGAGCGTTCTCTTTCAGATATGATTTTTTCCATTTCTTGTCTCTCTCGACAATTCAAATGCTTTTAGATTTTTTTATTTCTTTTTAGAAAGTGAAAGTTCTTAAACATACGAAGATGCTAAAATCATCATTGCGGTCTACTGTGCAGGCTGACATGTTCATTAGTTCTGATGGTAACATAATGGTAAACAGCTGAACAAACAAACAAATTTTATTTCTGCTCAGTTCGTCTAAGCTGACATGTTTTGCCACTTTTGTCATTAGCAACATGGTACCAAACTGGAGGTCGCTCATTCTCCTACATATTACCCAAGACATGGAATGACCTCCCTCAGCACATCAGAACCTCTCCAGTTCTCAAGTCATGCAGGAAGCTGAAGATCAGGCTCTTTGTATACGCACTTTGAGGACCACACACCTACTGAAGCGCATGGATACTGTCTCAGGTGATTAGTGAGCTATAAAACTCAAGAAAACACCTTACTTAAATTTAAACGTGTGGTTAGATCTGACATACTTTTTGCAATGTTCGTTTAGACTGGTAGATGCTTTTGGGTCTCCGAGCCCCGTTTTATTTTATAAACATAAGACAAAATCAGTGGTCAAAACGTAGAAAAAACCTGGGATTTGGCCATTGATAAGGAGAGAACCTTTATGTGGGGGCAGATCAAGATGAGCACAGAGACATAGCTTAACCTTTGACCGCCCAGGGCGGTCCCTGCGTTTGCCACCCCGTGACAGATGCACTGGGTGGGGGGCTCGGGGTGCTTGCGATTGCTGCCCCGAGACAGCAGGTAAGACTTGGGGGGAGGCTGTTACCCCAAACACTCATGCCGACCGGGGCGGACTGCCTCACCCCCCTTGCTATGCCACTGGATGAGTATGGCACCGGATTCCACTGCCATAACTCAAATATGCTCCTCCAACAGTTTTGCAAGGCTCAGGCTGCAATGAACTGTTGAGAAGACAGTGTTTGTTTTCAAACGGGTATTGTTGGAGATTGGGTTTCTGGTTGGCAGAGGTATGCCCTATGTCCAAGCAGAAAATACAATCCTAGTCAAGGTAAGTCAGATATACACCCAAATTTAACCTGTGCTCAGCCTCTGGTAGTTTGGCACAGAACAGTCATGCTTAAATTAACATGCAAAGTGGAAAGTATTTGTGCAACACTTCAAACAGTAAAACACCACATGAAAAGACACCACACCGGGTTAGAAACTTGGAGCTGGAGCTATGGATTTTTAATAATATTTTGAAATATAGTGTTAAAAAGCTTAAAGCGACAACTGGGGCTATTTGGTCTCGCTTCACCGGGTCAGATCCAAATGTTCAGGCCAACCTGCTGGAGCGCCGGTCGGATACAGGAACCAACCTTGTGCCCCTGAGAAGTATCTTGTTGCATCGTCAACGAAGACCCAATGCGTGGAGCAGAGGAGGCGATGCGTAGGTGTTGATCACTGGATGTAGGCGATGAGTCAGTTCTGAGTCGCGCAAGTCATAGAGGAGTTATCACGGAACCCCAAGATGGAGATAATGCATCATCGTCGAGCCGTGCAGGTTGAGGCTGTGTCGGGAACTTGAGACGAGGTGCCACATAGTCGGCGATCCGATGTCTTAGGTCCTTGCAGAAGCAGCAATGCATCTGAGTCGAGGGTTATGCCCCGGTTCCGAGCCGCGCAATGACGGCGATGCCTTGATTTTGAACGTTGCAGCACTTTAAACCCACTTCCAAGGGCCTAGGACTGGATTGGAACCACTTGGAAGGGCAAGACTGTCAGATGGCAGAGTCCAGATTCTGGTGATGAGTGGAATTAAGTCTTTGATATCGCTGAGACTTCCAACAGGAGGTAAGCAGACAAGTCCTTTGAGTTACACTGGTTCTGGGGTGTAGAGATGCAGGTCTAATCCTTCTCAATCACAGGCACGAGGGCAGAAGGTCAGCACAGCAGGGTAGGAGTCTAGCAGATTAGCAGTTGTTCTTCCTGGCAGAGTCTCCACAGGTCTAAGAGTGTACTGATTTGGTGGTGTCAGAGGTCCATTACTTATACCCAGTTGTGCCTTTGATGTGGCGGAGACTTCAAAGAGAGGCCGGTGTAGTGTACAGAGTCCTTGCCCTTCCTGCTCTGCTCCAGACTCACTACAGGGGGGTATGCAGCCCTTTGTTTGGGGACAGAGCACAGCTGTTACAGGTGTAAGTGTAAGCTGCCCCTCCCATCCTGTCCAGGATGGCCCATCAGGATGTGGATGGCTGTCTGGAGGGAATGTACAAAGCACATCTGTCACCAACCCAAATATGTATTCGGAGACGAGCAGAATGCACCAAATGGCTAACATAAGAAAATGCCAACTTTCTAAAAGTGGCATTTTCAGAATTACAATTTAAAAACTTACTGCACCATAAGTTAGTATTCTAAATTGTGATTCCAGAGACACCAAACTTGTGGGTCCTGACTCTTCCCAATTGAAAATTACACTTACAAGCTACAATAAGGTAATCCCTATGATGACCTAAGGAGAGGTAGGCCTTGCAGTAGAGAAAAAACGATTTAGGAGTTTTTCACTACCGGGACATGTAGAACTTAAAAGTACATGTCCTACATTTTTAGTATACTGCACTATGCCCCTAGGCTGTCCATAGCCTACTGTAAGGATGACATTTATTAAGAAGGAAAGTTTGGGCCTGGCAAGAGGGTTTACTTGTCAGGATGGCATGGCAGTTTACAACAGCATACACAGGCTCTCCAGGCAGAAGTGAGACATGTTTAAAGGTCTACTTAAGTGGGTGGCACAATCAGTGCTGCAGGCCCACTAGTAGCATTTGATTTACAGGCCCTAGGCACATGTGGTTCACATAACTAGTGATTTCTAAGTAAATACAATATGCCAACTGTGGAGAAGTCAATGGTATCATGTTTAAAGTAGAGAGCACATGCAGTTTAGCACTGGTTAGCAGTGGTAAAGTGCCAAGAGTCCTAAAACCAGCAAAAATAAAGTCAGCAAAACAGGAGGTCAAGAGGCAAACTAAATTCAGGGGTACCATGCCAAGGATGCCAGGTCTAACACGTGTCCCACCCCAACTGAAAATGGGGATAGCTGCCCAACCCCTTGATAGTTCTCTCTGCTAAGCCAGAAAAACCTGGAGAGACCATCAGAATTGGCGTGTCTGTTCCAGGGTAGTATTCCACTGTAAAGTCCATTCCCTGTAACGGGATGAACCTCTCATCTGTATGAACCATCTGAGAGGTCTGTGATCTATCTGAATCCGGAAGTGAGTACCAAACAGTTATGGTCTCAGCTTCTTCAGTGCCCAGGCCACAGCAAAGGCTTCCTTTTCTATTGAGCTCCACCTCTGTTTTCTGGGAAGTCAACTCCTACTGATGAGAGCTACAGGGTGATCCAGGCCCTCTTCATTTAGCTGTGAGAGCATGGCTCCTACACCATGCTCTGAGGCATCTGTTTAGACAATAAATTCTTGGGAGAAGTCAGGAGCCTTGAGCACGGACGCTGTGCACATGGCCTCCTTCAGGGTGTCAAAAGCTTTTTGGCACAACTCTGTCCAGATCAACTGATGTGGCTGCATCCTGGAGGTTAGCTTTGTCAAAAGGGCAACAATGGTGCCATATCCCTTGACAAATCTCCTGTAGTAGCCAGTGAGGCCTAAGAAAGCTCTCACCTCTGTTTGGGTCTGTGGGGCTCCCAAGCCAGAATGGTTTCAATTTTAGCCTGGAGGGCTGCACCTTGCCACCTTCCACGTGGTGACTCAAGTAAACGACTGAATCTTGCCCTCTCTAGCGCTTACTGGCCTAGATAGTCAGGCCTAAACTCTGCAGAACCCAAAGCACTTCCTGGAGGTGGCACCGGAGGTCCTTCCTGCTAGAGCTGAAAACTGCAGTGGCAGTGAAGTTCTCCAACCCAGCCAGGACCTGGAACCCTGCAAGGTGGCAGGGGTGTTCCTTAACCCGTAAAGTGTGACCCGGAACTGGAAGTGCCTTCTTGTGTAGAGAATGCAGACCTCTCTTTAGCCTACTCGACCAAGGCACTCTGCCAGTACCCAGATGTTAAGTCAAATGTGCTGAGGAACATGGCAGCTCCAAGCCGATCTATGAGCTTATCAGCTCTGTGGGTGGGTTGCACGTCTCGGTGTCCACCTTGAGCCCACGATAGTCCACACAGAATCTAAGTTCAGGTGTGACATCTGGTGGGGTAGCCTTGGGGACCAACACCACTGGGCTGGAAAATGACTGTTTGAGGGCCCAATAAACCCTAATGCCAGCATCTTGGAGACCACCTCCTTAATGCTGGCTATCACCTTATCAGACAACCTGTAAAGTTTGTCCTTTACAGGTGTGAAATCCCCAGCATCAATATCATGGGTACGCCATGATGTGAGCCCTGGGGTAAGGGAGAACAAAGAGGCAAAGTGCCCCAGCAACTGGCGGCAGTCTCTCTGTTGGTCTAGGGTCAGTGTAGGATAGAGGTGGATACCCTCCAATGGCCCATCCTGCTCCTTGGAAGAAAGGGGGTCGGGGAGAGGTTCACTCTCCTCTTCCACCCCATCATCAGTAACCAGGAGCATGGTAATCTCATGAGTGAAGTGGATGTTTAGGCGATTAAAAAGAAGGAACCGTAAAGGGTTCCTAGGAGTCCAAGTAGGTGACATCACTCTTGCACCATTTCACCGCATAAGGCCCAGACCAGTGGTCTTGCAGGACCTGGAACACTACGGGCTACGTCACCCACATTTTTTGGCCAGGCTGAAACACAAACAGAGTGGCATTTTGGTTGTACCAGCATGTCATGTCCTCCTGGCTGGCTTCCAGATTCTCCTGCGCGAGTTTCCTGAAGCATGCATTCTGTTCCAGAGATCCACCATATAGCTGACTAAATCCTAGGGGGTTCTTCTGGGAGTGGGGGGCTCTTCTGGGAGCTGGTTCCAAGCCCTCCTTTACCAAACTGAGCAGCTCTCTCACAGGGTGCCCATACAGACGTTCAAAGGGGCTAAAGCCAACCCCATTGTATGGTACCTCACTGTATACAAACAAAAGGCATGGCAGGCGGATGTTCCACCTATGCCTCTGGGGCTTTGGCAGACCCATTATCATCTCCAGGCAGCCGCTGGCAGAGGGTAGGTGCTGACTGAGCCGGCCCCCGACGCAACCCAAATAGGGCGCTGGCAGCCTCGGCGGAACCTAGGAAGCCCTTGTCAGAAACACGAGGGTTACACTAGTTTGGTACGCTCTTTCTGTCCTTGCTGACTAGGTCATTGCACCCCGCAGCCCCGTACCACTTTTAACCTCTTTTTAGACGTGGGTTACCCTTCCAATCTCTGGCACCCCCGTCTTCACCGTGCACAACCTTTCACTCTTCTTTGGTCCTGATGAAACGCCACTGACCCGCTCGGGCATTTTTAGGCGTGAAACATGTCGACCCTTTACTAAAGTCACATTAGCACCTTGCGCTGATTAGTGACCCCGTGACCTTCTGGTCTTTTTACTTTGCCAGAGGCTCCATAATATTAAAGTTCCCTTTTTGGACACCCCTAGGCATTTTTATTTCACACACCTTGCACGCACGCAACCACCTACCTCTCGGATCCACCTCACTACTTTTTAGCCCACATACCCGCATTCACCTTACGGCTTTTCTCTTTAAAAGACCTCCGATAAAGAGACCCTTCGGGGGACCGTCGGGCATTGCAGCGCCGGCCCGACGAGGAGCAACAACAAGCCCAATGATGAAGCAAGACATCCCTCGGGGTGTGTGAGGGCTAACGAGAGGCTACATAGAGTCCTCCCCTTCGGGATTGGATCCTTGAGACCGGGGAAATTTCTCTGCCTCTTTTCATCTTCCCTCTACCCCCCTCTCCTCCTCTCTCCCCCCCCCCCTTCACACTCTTTCTTCTATCTCTACCTTTGTTGAGCAGGTGATCGTTATTTTTGTTTCACCGCCAACAGGGAACAATGTCCTCATTGATTTAACTGTCATGAGTGGAGCACGGACATTGGACCATAACTAGCTCCTGGTCCCCCTCTTCTTTTTTTGACTAAGACCCATTATCATGCCTTTCAGGGTCCAGTTGAAACTTTCAAAAAGCCCATTGGTCTGTGGGTGGTAAGGAGTGGAGAACTGGTAGGTTACCCCACACTCTCTCCACATGGCCTTCATGTTCCCTGACATGAAGTTGGTACCTCAGTTGATCAGCTATCCCCTTTCCAGGGAGACCCACATGGGTAAATATCCCCATAGGTACCCTGGTCACAGCAGGCACAGTCGCCATCCTCAGAGGGATAGCAGGGTACAGCGTGGCATGGTCCACCAAGACCGGAACAAATCTGTTGCCCGTGGCTATCTTGGGGTCCAGAGGCCCAATGATGTCAGTGCCCACCCTTTCAATGGAGGTTCGAGTTACAGGAAAAGGTTGCAGTAGGAGCTTACATTTATGCCCCTTCTTAACACTTGCCCGGCAGACACAACAGGACCTGCAAAAAACATGAGGCCTTCCTCATTTGAGTCCAATAAAAGTGGGTAACAAGCCAGTCAAAGGTCTTGTCTTGCCCCAAACACCCTGCTAGGGGTCCATCATGAGCTAGCCCCAGTAGGAAGGTCCTATAGCACTGGAAGACCACCAATACACAGGTTGCATTAGCCTTAGGTTCACTATACAGGGGACCATTCTCCCACTACGTCAGGTGTTTTGACAGAGGTGTCAACAGCTTTCTGGATCTCAGCCTGCTGCTGAATACCCATAAGAGTAGGGCATTCCCTCTGCGCCTTGCATAACTTATCCCTGGTGGGATCCCCCTCCTGCTATCAGTTCGATATCTGAGGCAGGTTTCCCACTTCAACCACATCCTTACCTGTAGGTTTCAGGGCATCCCCCTCAATGTCAGCCTCCTCCAGTAACGTAGAAGTCTTAGAAGTGGGTTTCCCCTGCCAGCAGCTCTTCCTCTTTTTGGCACGAACCTGGGCCATTCTTCCAGGCTCCAGGTCCTCTTGAACACCCTGTCGTGCTGCCATGAAGAGTATGGTCAGGCACACCCATCCAGCAAACCTAACATCTCCAAGTGGGACCTGAGCTTCACCTCCTTCCAAGTGGTATGCTCCAGGTCATTGCCAAGCAGACAATCCATAAGCTTAGATGGACTCACCTATACCCGCAGGGATCCTGAGCACCCCCATTCAAAGGGATCCAGAGCCACTGGGTAGTGGCTCTCATGGTTGTCAGCTGCAACAACTTGGTGTAACACGTTAGTGACTATCTGCTCTGAAGAGCCCAGATGACACCGGATGGTTGTCATGCTAGCGCCAGTGTTTCTCAGAGCCTTCACTCTCTGCCCAATAATCGGGACTACTGCCTTTACTTCCTAGTATTGCTAGGCATGTGGGATCCCTGCACCATCTCTCTGTCACCTAGGAACACTGGGGTAGCCTTTACTCTGTCCCCCAAACCATTTGGGACAATGTCCTCCCAACACTAGCCAACCACAGTGACTTCCCACAGGTGGGTGGCTGTGCCCACTTTGAACACTTGGCATCTCCCTTGAAGTGTCCTTCATGTTGGCACACCAAGCACTTTGGGGGGATGTTGGGGAGTGGCCCCTAGGGGTGATTCTGCTCCCTTTGGGGGAAGAATGGCCATATGTTTTCAGGCGCATCTGTCCCCAAGGGGGGCAGAAGCCACTAAACACCAGGTTTTTTTTCTAAGTGTGTTGGGGAGTGGCCGCTTGGGCAAGGGTCGCTTCCCTCTATGGGGGGATTGTGTGGCCATTTCTGCCAACGTTGGGGGCAGATCAGCCGTATGCTTTTAGGCCCATCTGTCCCCAAGCGTGTGCAGAAGCCACTAGACACCAGGGTTTCTTAAATGTTGGTGTTGGGGAGTGGCCTCATGGGCAAGGGTTGCTCCCCTTTTACGGGGGTGAATATTTTGGCTGTTTCAGCCTTATGGTTTTAGGACCACCTACCCCTTAGCTTGGCTGGTGGATTGTGTGTGGACTGATGCATTATTTGCATATATGATTGTAATGTTTTATTTCTCCTTTTTATTCTAGTGCAAAGCATTTGATTCTTGTTTGTAGTTTTGCAGTGGCTGTTCTGCACTTTTGCGTAGTTGCATTTATTTGGTAAGAAAAACATTTTTGTTGTGTTTACTCCACATGAGTATTATTGTCATGCATGATGAATTTTTTGTAAGTGGTGTCATAATGGCATCATATTTACTTAGCGTTTTGAGCATGACATTTTTTGCGATGTGTTTTGCATTGTGTTATGTGTAGTTTTCTTTTTCTTTTTTAGTGGAATATTGTTGCTCCTTACTGTGTCGGTGCAGAGTAGGTGGTGGTGAGTCTAGCTGCTTCTGGCAAGTGAGTGGTATAATTTTGGAGTATATAGCTCTTTGTGATAAAGCCACATTTTGTTGTTTATTACTTATTTTACAAAGCGTTTATTAGTAAGGATTATGGCTAGCCGTAGAATTACTGCTCAGCAGGTGGTTGGTATGCTTTTTGAATCTTCCTCTGACCAGGATTATGATACTGACAAGTGGATGTATGATGTTACAACGCATGCTTTTACAACGCATGCTGTTACAACGAAATTTTTACAACGCAAATGCAGTGACAATGCAAGTCTTTACAACGCAAGTCTTTACATCGACTTGCACTAGATGGCGTGCTAACATTAAAAAAGTGTAATTTACTATTCTAACTCCAGTCCACGTAACAGTAGGGAAGGTGTTTGGATAGTAAACTACACTATTTTTAATGTTAGCACGCCATCTAGTGCAAGTCGATGTAAAGACTTGCGTTGTAATGGCATGCGTTGTCAATGCATTTGCGTTGTAACAGTTTCGTTGTAATGGTAGTGCGTTGTAAAAGTTGCGTTGTAAAGGTTGTTCCCCACTGACAGTGGGTCCTGAGAGAGAGGAGGGAGTGCAAGATTCTGGCAGTGAGTTTTCTGTCCACTAGGAATCATATGATGATGAAGGTACTCTAAGTGCGGATGAAGTGCCTATTTTAGAGGAGGACACGGATGTGTCGATGGTGCAGGAAGAGGCATCAGCCTGGGGCTGCAAAGCTTTCTACTGGAAGTGCTGGAATTTGGGTTGATCCAAACATGGTGCAGCCCGTGTTGCCTGCCTTTAGTGGTGATGCAGGGTGTAGAGTGGTTTGTGAACATTTTTTGCCTATACAGTTTTTTCAGTTGTTTATGGAGGATGTCTTTTTGGCTGAGATTGTTGAGCACAGTAATTTGTATGCTGAACAGTTTTTGAGGGACAACAGTGCCAGACTTAGGCCCTGCTCTAGAGCTACCCGGTAGACTCCCACAAATTTGGATGAGATGAAGAAGTTTTAGGTTTTACTTTTTAGATGGACTTGATAAGGAAGCCGTACCTGGCTTCATATTGGTCTACCAGTACCTTGACGGCAACAGCCATATTTCCTGCAATTATGATTCGTGATTGGTGTTTACTTTTGCTTTGGATGCTGCATTTTGTTGATAATGCTTTGGAGTTGCCAAGAGATCACCCTGACTGTGACTGTCTTTTTAAGATTCAACCTGTTCTTGATCACTTTGTAGATCGATTTTCAGAGATCTATACTCCAGGGAAAGAAATAGCTTTTGATGAGTCTTTGGTCCTGCTCAAGGGCCATTTGGTTTTCAGGCAGTACATTCCTTGCAAGAGGTCACGTTATGGAATTCAGAAGTATATGTTGTCTGAGAGTAGGACAGGCTATGTCTATAATTTCCGGGTGTAAACTGGTAGGGATTCCACTACTGACCGCCTGGTTGTCCGTCCACTTTTGGAGTTTGAAACAATTGTGTGGGAACTTTTTAGAGGACCAAAGGTCACTGTTTGTACCTTGATAACTTCTACACTGCTGTGCAATTGTTTAAGGAATTATTCAAAGTGGATACTCTTGCTAGTGGCACAATGCACTCTAACCGTAAAGGTTACCCAAAAGAGCTGGTTTGCAAAAAGCTTCAGAGGGGACAGTGCAGTGCCTTGCGTAGTGAGGAAATGCTAGCTGTGAAATTTGTGGACAGGAGGGATGTGTACATGTCAAGTACCATCCATGATGACAGTACTTCACCTGGGACTGTTTGGGGTCAGGTTGCTGAAGTGCGCAAACCTGTGCGCACTGTAGACTACAATAAGCACATGTGGTTAGGAAATTTGTGTCAGCCTGGTGATCCCACAACTTTCCTACACAGAAATGTGGGAAAAAGGGGAGTTTTTTCAGCTAAATTTGTGGTTTGCAGGGGATTCTGGGTAGGCAAACGTTGGGGGGTTCACGTAAGCCATATCTCCCTGGATCCCCCCCCAGTTGTCTAGTTTTCAGAAATGTGTGAGTTTGGTAGTTTTCCCTAGATGGCCGCCGACCCCAGGGCCAAAACCCAGGTAACTCCTCCCCCTTGTAAAGCCAGCTGGTTTTGTGATAGGTGATTTTGATGTCTCCTCAATACGTTTTGGGCAATTGCCTGTCGCAGGAACTTGTCCCACCCATACCAGTGAGGTACAATTTTGGATGAGGAGACTTTGGGGAATGCAGGGTGGAAGGAATTTTGTGGATCCAAGCAGATTCCAGAACTTTACATCACAGAAAGTTTGAGGTTTGAAAGGGATTCTGTGTAACAAAACCTGGTGAGAGCCAGATAAGTCATCGCATCCTGGATTTCCCTGGGAGTCTAGTTGTTAAAAATATATAGGTTTGCTAGGTTTCCCTAGGTGCCGGAAGAGCTAGGGTTCAAAATCCACAGGTAGGCACTTTGAAAAAAAGGGTCAGTTTTCACAGTAAAAATGTGGTGTGTCCATGTTGCGTTTTAGGCCATTTCCTGTCGTGAGCACTAGACCTACCCACACAAGGGAGGTACATTTTTATCTGAAGACTTTGGGGAATGCGGGGTGGATGGAATTTTGTGGATCCACACAGATTCCAGAACTTTCCATCACAGAAATATGAGGAAAATGTGTTTGTTTTGACAAAGTTTGTGGTGTGAAAGATATTCTGAGTAACAGAACCTAGTGAGAACCCGACAAGTCATCCCCTCCTTGATTCCTCTGGGAGTCTAGTTTTAAAAAATGTATAGGTTTGCTAGGTTGCACTAGGTGCCAGCAGAGCTGGGGCTCAAAATTCATAGCTAGGAACTTTGATAAATAGGGTCAGTTTTCACTGAAAAAATATGGTTTGTCCACGTTGTGTTTTGGGCCGTTCCCTGTCGCGGGCACTAGACCTACCCACACAAGTGAGGTACATTTTCATCTGAAGACTTTGGGGAATGCGGGGTGGCTGAAATCTTGTAGATCCACGAAGATTCCAGAACTTTCCATTACAGAAATGTGAGGAAAATGTTTTTTGTTTTATTTTTACAAAATTTGAGGTTTGCAAGGGATTTTGGGTATTAAAACCTGGTGAGAGCCAGACAAGTCACCCCATCCTTGATTCCCCTGGGTTTCTAGTTTCAGAAAATGTATAGGTTTGCTAGGTTTCCCTAGGTGCCGGCAGAGCTTGAGTTCAAAATCCACAGCTAAGCACTTTGCAAAAAAGGGGTCCGTTTTCACTGTAAAAATGTGGTGTGTCCATGTTGCCTTTTGGGCTGTTTCCTGTTGCGGGCACTAGACCTATCCACAGAAGAGAGGTACCATTTTTATCGGAAGACTTTGGGGAATGCAGGGTGGATGGAATCTTGTGGTTCCATGCAGATTCCAGAATTTTCCATCACAGAAATGTGAGGACAAGGATTTCTTTTTACAAAGTTTGAGGTTTGCAAAGATTCTGGGTAACAGAACCTGGTGATAGCCAGACAAGTCACCCCATCCTGGATTCCTCTGGGTGTATAGTTTTAAAAAATGTACAGGTTTGCTAGGTTTCCATTGGTGCTGGCAGAGCTTGAGTTCAAAATCCACAGCTAGAACTTTGAAAAAAAAAGGGTCCGTTTTCACTGTAAAAATGTGGTGTGTCCATGTTGCGTTATGGGCTATTTCGTGTTGCGGGCATCAGACCTACCCACACATGAGGTACCATTTTTATCAGAAGACTTTGGGGAGTGTGTGGTGGGTGGGATCTTGTGGATCCACGTAGATTCCTGTACTTTTCATCACAGAAATGTGAGGAAAATTCTTTTTTTTGGCAATGTTTGAGGCTTGCAAGGGATTCTGAGCAACAGAACCTGGTGAGAACCAGAGAAGTCATCCCATCCTGGATTCCTCTGGGTGTCTAGTTTTCGAAAATCTATAGGTTATTTAAGTTTCCCTAGGTGCCAGCAGAGCTAGGGTTCAAAATCCACAGCTAGGCACTTTGCAAAAAAAGGGTCAGTTTTCACAGTAAAAATGTGGTGTGTCCACATTGCACTTTGGGCCATTTCCTGTCGCGGGCACTGGGCCTACCCAACAAGTGAGGTACCATTTTTATTGGAAGACTAGGGAATGTAGGGTGGGTGGAATTTTGAGGATCCACCCAGATTCCAGAACTTTTCATCACAGAAATGTGAGAAAAGTGTATTTATTTTTACAAAGTTTAGGGTTTGAACGGGATTCTGGGTAACAGAACCTCGTGAGAGCCAGACAAGTCACCCCATCCTGGATTTCCCTGGGTGTCCAGTTTATCAAAAATTGATAGGTTTGCTAGGTTTCCCTAGGTGCCGTCAGAGCTAGGGTTAGAAATCTACAGCTAGGCACTTTGAAAAAAAGGGTCAGTTTCAACTGTAAAAATGTGGTGTGTCCACCTTGCGTTTTGGGCTGTTTTCTGTTGCGGGCACTAGACCTACCCACACAAGTGAGGTACCATTTTTATCAGACAACTTTGGGGAATGTTGGGTCTGTGGAATTCTGTGGATCCAGGTAGATTCCAGAACTTTCGATCACAGAATTCCAAGCAAATGTGTTTTGTTTTACAAACTTTGACGCTTGCAAGGGATTCTGAGTAACAGAACCTTGTGAGAGCAAGACAAGTCACCTGATCCTGGATTCCACTGGGTGTGTTTTCAAAAATGTATAGGTTTTGCTAGGTTTCCCTAGGTGCCAGCAGAACTAGGGTTCAAAATTCACAGCTAGCACTTTGCAAAACAAGGGCCAGTTTTCACTGTAAAAATGTGGTGTGTCCACACGTTTTGGGCCTTTTCCTGTTGCAGGCTCTACACCTACCCACACAAGTAAGGGGCCATTTTTTTTAAGACTTTTGGGAATGTGGGGTGGGTGGAATTGTGTGGATCTTTCCATCACAGAATTGTTAGGAAAATGTTTTTTTTTTTTTTTTTTTTTTTACAAAGTTTGACGTTTGCAAGGGATTCTGGATAATAAAACCTGGTTTGAGCCAGACAAGTCACCCCATCCTGGATTTCCCTGGGTATCTACTTTAGAAAAATGTATAGTTTTGCTAGAGGTCAAAATCCACAGCTAGGCACTTTGCAAAAGAGGTGTCAGTTTTCACAGTAAAAATGTGGTGTGTCCACATTGTATTTTGGGCCACTTCCTGTTGCTGGTACTAGACCTACCCACACAAGTGAGGTACCATTTTTATCGGAAGACTTTGGGGAATGCAGGGTAAATTTGGTGGATCCACGCAGATTCCACGACTTTCCATCACAGAAATGTTAGGAAAGTATGTTTTTTGACAAAGTTTGAGGTTTGCAAGGGATTCGGAGTAACAGAAACTGGTGAGAACCAGACAAGTCACCCCATCCTGGATTCCCTTTGGTATCTTGTTTTAAAAAATGTATAGGTTTTGCTACGTTTCCCTACATGTCAGCAGAGCTAGGGTTTAAAATTCATAGCTAGGAACTTTGATAAAAAGGGTCTGTTTTTACTGAAAAAATATGGTGTGTCCATGTTGCATTTTGGGCCATTTCCTGTTGCGGGCACTAGACTGACCCACACAATAGAGGTACCTTTTTATTGAAAGACTTTGGGCAATGCGGGGTGGGTGAAATTGTGTAGATCCACGAAGATTCCAGAACTTTCCATCACAAAAATGTGAGGAAAAGTTTTTTTTTTGTTATATACAAAGTTTGACATTTGCAAGAGATTTTGGGTAATAAAACCTGGTGAGAGCCAGACAAGTCACCCCATCCTGGATTCCCTGGGTGTCTACTTTAGAAAAATGTATAGTTTTGCTAGGTTTCCCTAGGTGCCGGCAGAGCTAAAGGTCAAAATCCACAACTAAGCACTTTGCAAAAAAAGTGTCAGTTTTCACTGTAAAAATGTGGTGTGTCCACGTTGCATTTTGGGCAATTTCCTGTCGCGGGCACTAGGCCTACCCACACAAGTGAGGTACCATTTTTAATGGAAGACTTCGGGAAATATGGGGTGGGTGGATTTTTGTGGATCCATGCAGATTCCAGAACTTTCCATCACAGAAATGTGAGGAAAATGTATTTATTTTTACAAAGTTTGGTGTTTGCAAGGTATTCTGGGTAACAGAACCTTGTGAGAGCCAGACAAGTCACCCCATCATGAATTCCTCCGCGTGTCTAGTTTTCAAAAATGTTTAGGTTTGCTACGTTTTCCTTGGTGCCGGCAGAGCTAGGATTGAGAATTCCCAGCTAGGCACCTTGCAAAAAAAGGCCTACCCACACAAGTGAGGTACCATTTTTATCGGAAGACTTGCGGTAACAGAGAACTTTAGAGGAACTGGTATTACCTATTGACATTCGATGCATTTCTGCCTTCCAAATGAAAGACAATGTGACAAAAGAAGTCACTTTGAAACATTTCCTATAATTCACTTGCTAGTGTGGGTACTCACAATTTCGGAGATGTGCAAATAGCTACTTTTTCTATACTCTAAATTTCAGAAATACATAGGTGTCTTTCATACCGATTTTTCACTGTTTATATTTTCCCAAATGAGTTGCTATATACCCGGTACACAATAAAAAAACATTGCAAGACGCAGCTCAGTTATTGGCTCTGGGTTCGTCGGATTCTTGGTGAGCCGACAAGTCCTATATATCCCCACAACCAGAAAGGTCCACCTGATGTAACGGTATATTGCTTTAAAAAAAATCAGTCATACTTAGAAGAAGTTGCAGGTGAAAACGTTGTTACAAATGGCTGTTTTTTTCATCTCATTTTCAATGTTTCCTATTTTCAACTGTTAGTTTCTATTAAAAAAAAACCCTGAAGGATCTACATGAATGACCCCTTACTGAATTCAGAATTGTGTCTACTTTTCTGAAATGTATAGCTTTCCGGGGCCAATTATTGCTTTCATACCCATTCCTACAATTAACTGGATTAACGTAGAAAGCACAAATAATGGCAAATATAGACTATGTCCCAGTAAAACGCCAAAACTGTGTAAAAAAAATGTGGTTTTCTGACAAAAGTCTGTCAGTCCCTGAAAGCTGGGAAGATGGTGATTTGAGCACTACAAATCATTTGTTAATATCTTTTGCAAGAAAAAAATGGACGCTTTTATTTGCAGCACTTTTTTCCATATTTTTCAAAAAATAAAACAAATTTAGCAGGATTTTGGCAATTTCTCGATCGCCTTCAGGGAAATCATCAGGCCCTGGGTATCTTTAAAATCTGCATGATGTTGGAAGAAAAGTTCGCAAATTTTGCATGGATACCTAACAAGATCAAAAAGTAACAGGGTCCTAAGAGCGAACTATCCCAAATAGCCCAAAAAAGTCTTAGCACAGGGGGAAAAGGCCTAACAGCGAAGGGGTTAACTGCCGCGTTTGGGGCACAGCAGGGATCACTGTTTGGATTGGCGGGGTGAGTCCACCCTTCCCTCGCAATTGATTACCTTTTAGGAGCTCGGTTTTGTTCCACAGACGCTCTCGATGCCTCTTCTGTTAGGTTTCTTAAAAAAAGGCTTTGCGAGCGTGAGAATTCCCCTCGCACTCAAGTTTCATGAAGCAAAGTCGTTGTTTATTACGCATCCCTTCAACCTTTATGTGTAGGAGATTCCCCTCGTTGTCAGCTTCATCAGGTCACAATTTAAAGTCAGAATTTAAACTTGATCAAGAATAAACAACTTTAAAAGTTTATAACTTACATAATATGAAGATTTGAATACATGCATCCGAGCCTATCGATACTTGAAGATTTTGCCTTCATATCTGCCCCCAGGCAACCATAGCAGTGTCACATGACACGGCGGCCATCTTAGGTTGGTTCAACTTAGCATTTTTTGCTTACAAAACGGTCGGCCATCTTTTGGGCATTTAAAGGAGGATGAGTTACCGTTTTTTTCAGTCAGGTAACTAGGGTCAAGAGTGCAGCAACTGTTTGGTGTGCACCTCAAGTTATTTATTTAACAAATTGGCATTTCAGATCAGGTAGACCAATATTAGTGTAATTGAATACTGAAGGTGATTAAAGTTAGTTGCTTTGTTCGGTGCTTTTTTTTGTTACTCCTTCGGAATATGGAGGAAATAGGGCTAGCAAAGCTAATGTGGAGGTGAAAGTCCAGTAATGTGTTGAAAAGGCAGTCTCTGCCTTGTCTCAGTTGGGGGAAAAACTGAACGACTGTATAGACAAGTTAGAAGGGAGGTTTGGCGAGAGACTGTAGAGGAGCAGATCTGGTCAGTTGAGGAGGTTGTTGGCGATACCACAGCTGGTGGAAGTGGTAAAAAGGCTACCCAGAAGAGGAAAAATCTGGGAAAAGAGAAGGTTAGTAAAGGAAATGGGGCCTTTAATCAAAAAGGCATTGGGAAATCAACTTGCAAGGAGTTGAATGGGAAGGCTTTAAAGGCCACTAAAGGTGAGCGCAGAGCAATTGCATGGAATGAATACTCCAGCAGTGGGGAAATCATAATTTCATGCTCCTCAGATTTTGACTCCTAGGAGAAGGATGTAAGAAGGAAGAAAGCTAAAAAGGAGAAGAGTGAAAACAGGTTTTGGACCAGGTTATGGACCCCTTGGGTGACCTTATGTTTGACCCAAACACAGTCCCGCATCCCCTCTTTCCTCAATGGGTTGCAACCAAGCATGTGGCTCAATATGTCGAATACTGGATAAGGAAAGGATTGCCCAAGGAGGTTAGAACAAGACTCCGCTCGGAGTGTCCTAGACCGTCCCTTTCAAATAAGGTGGTCTAAAAACTTGAGATAGAAGGCAAAATGCTGACATTTTCAAATAAGTTGGGAAGAGATCCGAGAAGGGGGCTTGATACGGGACTGAAGGGGTTTCAGGACCGCCTTCTTGATGTGTTTGGCCCCTTGACGAACATTGACCTCTGTGAAGAGGCTTACCTACAAGAATCTGTAGTTGATATTCTGGAACTCAGGCAGTGGGTCCAAAGAGCGGTTTGCTTATTGGGGAATGTGAACGCAACCCTGTGTATTGAACATAGAAAGAACCTACTCATGAAGATAGACCCAAAACTGGCTGAACTAGCAGGGAAAGAGTCCGGCCAGGAGGCAAATGGTTCCCTCTTAGGAGAGGAGTGGGAAATGGGTCGATACTCAGGGGCTTTTAATTCAATCCAGAAAGTCCAAAAAGGACATCAGAAAGGTTTTTGGTACGGCCGGGAGAATGTGGGGTCGATTCCCCAGCCGAGGCATTGGAATCTCATGGAGATTCTTTTCTCGTGGGTACAGACCCGGAAGCTTTCAAGCGGGAAAATATACTCCTCGTTTCTATCCTTAAAGGCAGAGGGGAAGAGGACAATTTAGAGGAGAAAAGAGATCAAGAAATCAAGGTATGTTTGGCAAAAAACCCTTTATCTATTCCAGAAAAACTAGGTGGCAGACTCACCCATTTTTTAGACAGGTGGAAAGAGATAACTTACTATCCATGGGTGTTACAAACTAAGTGGTTACCTAATAGATTTTGTAGCAAATCCAGTCCAGGTAAGATTTGCAAAAGATGAAGAAAAACTAGTAGACCAAGAGGTTCAGGAGTTGGAAAAGAAGGGTGCCATAGAGAGAGCAGCTGATACCTAGGCAGGGTTTGTAAGCAACCTATTTGACGTCGAGAAAAAGGACAAGGGCATGAGGCCAGACATACATTTGAAAGACCTGAACAAATGGGTGGAGTACAACCACTTCCAAATGGAGGGTAGTCATATGTTAATGGACCTTTTAAGAAAAGGGGATTGGTTAATACACCTAGACTTAAAGGATGCATGCTTGACCGTCCAGGTCTGTCTCGAGCAGAGGGATCTTTTGAAGTTCCAATGCCTTCCCTTGGGCTTAACATCAGCTCCATGCGGTTTTACAAAGGTGATGAGACCGATAGCGGCATGGCTACGAATGAGGGGGATAAGACTGATAATCTACATAGACTATATCCTGATTATGTCTCAAAGCAGGGAATGAGATCAAGAACATACCACGCTGGCAGTTCGTGTAATAGAGGATTTGGGTTTTGTGATAAACAGAAAGAAATCATATTTGGAACCCAGTGAGGAAACTGCTTTCTTGGGTTTTCAGATTTGGAACTTGGACTGTGTGAGGTTACCAATGGAAAAGGTGAGGAAAATTTGTAGGGAAATCCAGTGAATGTTAGTAAGAGAATAGATAACTTTGAGACAGATAGCAAGAATTCTGGGCCTCCCTTCCACGACTCAGGTGGGAAAGACATTTGTATTCTCTCACCCCTGCGAGGAGGAGGCGCCAAGGGTCTAGCAGGAGATGGTCTGTTTTCATGTCTCTCAGAAGACTTCCAACAGCGGAGTTTGAGGTGTGGTCTGTCAGATCGGTCTAGTATATGATCAGGAGTTATGTTCCAATCCCCTCCAATTAAAAGACAGGTTCACTTGAATTCCGTGACTTGATGGTGGAAATTCCGGAAGAAAACATGCTAGCTACCATTGTGAGCATATACTGATCCCACTATGAACGTACTGTTTTGCACTGTAGGTTTAATCAATATAGCTCTACCATTGGGGCCTGCCCAAGTTTTAAGGATGCATGCAGCAAGGCACATATATATCAGCATAGCTATTACTCATATCTTAGTTGGGTGTGGGTGGAGTGTTTTTCATCGAGCCAGGAGATGCTGCAGCACATATCAACTTCTTCTGCTTTTTTGATTGATACTGGGATAAGTGTGTTTCCTGGAGGGGCACTATGTCTGGCTTTTCATTTGCAAAAAATATTTTTTTGAAATTACACTTGATAAGCTGGAGAGTCCGTGCTCTGGTGAAACTCAATTCTAAAATAATAATCGATATGCAGATAAAGGTCCTTGTGGGGTTATTAGGATTGCAAGGAAAGAGATGTTTATGATAAGAATGGGTGTAGTGCAACTGATTCAGTCTAATGACAGTAGGGGGCCGTATTTATAGTGATTGTCTGTGGAAGCCTTGGTTTCTAGGTGGGACACTGCTAGGCAGTTATGCTACAGCACTAGGTTTTTATTTCAAAGGTTTTAGCTCTTCCAATCATGAGGAACTCATTTACATTGTGGTTTCTGTGTGGTTTTCTAGGAATTGTTGCAGCTCGCCAGGGTCATAAAATTCCTTTGTAACACCATATGCTGTTATGAGCTTGGTTGCGGGCCACATACCTGATGATATGTTCTCTTAGTAGTAGTTGGATCATGAGGAATCTTTTCTGGATGATGTTGGTCTTGGGGGAGAAATCAACTGCAAAAGAGGGTTTATGTTTGTTGTAGGGGAAGGGATCGTGTTTGTGTAAAGCCAGGAGTGTTGTGCGAGTATCTTGGTGTCCCAGTAGGCAAGCAATGATGGGGCAGGGAGTGTTAGGAGATGCCTGGTATCTCTGGCAAAGCATGTGTACCCTCTGTATTTCTGAAGGTGATTGGAAGTGTATATGCTTGCAATAAAAAAATAAAAATAATTGAACCAGCTTGCAAAGGCCAGACCTATTGTGAATGCTTGTCTATTTTTCTTTCTCTATATACGCATAGAACCCTTTTCAGGCAATTGCGCACATGCTGTCCAGCAAAATGCTGCCACTGTCCTTAAAATGACTGTAGTGGGCTTACCCATTGCCCCTTTCTACATGATGTGGTGGGCAAAAACTGAATATGAATGACATTTGAACAGGCCAGTGGATGAAGAAGGATGACTGAAAGCACTTTTTATGCAATTGTATGATTAATTCTTAGGTAATTTGGAAACCAGGAGACTGGAGAGAGATCCAAAGCGGTCTCTAAGCAAGACCTTAAAAAGAGAGAATGAGAGAGGGAGGGATCAGAGAGCAATTTTAACATCTAAACATTGCCTCAGCAAAACCTTATAATTGGGCCATCAGCAAGCAACACTGGAAAAGGTCAATAGTGCTTGCCTGCGACACCAGGGAGCAGAGCTATTGGTTTTGCCAATGATATTGTTTATGGTTAAAACGCATTAATGTGTGCATACACCCAATGGCCTTCTTTCATTTGGTTTTTGTTATACTTTATGACAAAAGCTCTCAAACATTGTAACGGCACATGTGTTAACATTCACATACAGTGGCTATCTTTTTTTATTATATATAATTATAAATGTACTATTCTGAAAGCCAGTTTTAAAAGGTAGAGTTAAAATAAAGTATGTGTAGGTGAGTTAACCATGTGCAGCTGAGAGACCCATGCTAAAAAATAAAAATAAAAGCGAAGAGAATGCATAGAGCACAAGATGAGTGGGTGTGGAGCAGGAATAATGGACAGGTGAGCATCAGGGAGAGATGAAAAAGCATGGGAGAAAATAATCTCTCATGCACTATAATGGCAGGAGATGCTGAGGCAGAAAGACACCTAAACAGCTGATAAAATGAGTAGAGCGAGCCAATCATCTGTGAGCTGATCTTAGATGTGTTTTTCAATGTCTGGTGAGAATGGATGCAGAATGAAGAATGCAAACATCCAATGGGATGAAGGGGGCTGCCCAAAAACCCCACTCTGAATAATATTTAAAGTATTAGATACAATAGGTCTGTCAGAGAAAGATAGGTAAAGATGTCTGTAGCAACGATTTATAAAATTAGATTTCCCACGAAAATACCTTTCCCCACACAAAGAGGAAGTACAAATACACTGTGTGGTTCACTTAAGTGTCATTGAAGGAGGCAAGTTGTATTTGGTGACTCCAACAAACATACACAGGCTGTCACCCCACTGTCATTCAATTATTTGAAATAAATTCAATGAGACAGACTTCTGAAGTAATAACTTATCAACCAACAATCAGCATTTCAAAAGTCATTTTCCATAATAATATTTTACCTGGATTTGGTTGTAGATATCCTGTTGTTTTTGACAGAAGGTCCGTCACAGCTAAATCTGTGATGTGAACTTTCTAAATTTAAGAGAACAAATTGCAGATATAGTTGTTATTTCATATTTATTGGACACAAATTATGGCATCTTATTTGTATTCACTTATGCACCACTAAATACAGCATATATAAAATACATCAAGTCAAAAATTAAATTTAAAAATATAAAAAAAGAATCAAGCTGATCTGCTTTAAACCTTTAAATCGGAAATCTAGGTTGATGGACAATGTGGTAATATTGTATAACTGGCCTTGGCTACATACACAATTAATAATGTATGAGAGGTAGGAAGGCACAGTAAAAGCATCTGAGACGTTTTTTATTAAAAAAATAAAACCTAAGATTGAATGCAATTACTCTATAATGATCTCTATTAAAACTGGAACCTCATGCTAATGAGTTTGTTGTTCAAATAACAGGAAGTCCTATAGCTTTCTGATTCTTGACCTAAAAAATAATTTCTTTTGAAAGGGAATTTCCAAACCAATGCAGTTTCTTTTATATTTCCCTGAAATACTTCCTACATTTTTAAGTAGGGGAGAAAACAATTACTATATATGTTTTCAAACAATAATGTCCTTCCAGAAGAAAGCTACAATTGGATCCAGGGCTGCTTCAAATCCTCCCCCCGTTTATGTATGTATGCGATAATGCGACGCATCTCTTACCTCATCTTATGCGTCATTGTTTTCTTCTCTGACCAAGTAAAGTCACATCTAGTGAAAGCTAAATATTCAGGTAGTTCTTTCCAGCAGGGAATGGCATTCACTGAAAATGTTTCATATGCATCTTTAATATGGTTGAATCAATCACCTTCTAATTGTGCTCCTCTGAGGTGTCATCTTCTACTGCACCCGAATCCTTAGTCTCTGATCTGAAACAATCCTCTTTGCTACAACTTCTGTTGACACTTGAGCTAACATTTTTTTTGTGTAATTTAAATTAGGCCTGGGCAGTTAACTCCACTCCGTTTGCGGAGTTTGCGCAGTTTTCTGCTCTGCACTCTGCAGAGCTGGTGGAGTGCAGAACACTCCGCTTTGCGTAGTGCAGCTGCGTTTTTTCCCCATAGAGCGACAGAAAGACCAGCGCGAAAAGCAGTTTGCACTGCACTCCAGCACTTGTGGAACTCCGCAGAATTTTTGGTCACTTTCGCTACGCGGAACTTTGCAAACTATGCCCAAGCCTGATTTAAATATTCAACTAAGATAGGATCTGCAGGATTTAGGTGAGCGAAAAAAAAACTCAGAATACGAAGCTGAGAAAGAAGGACTTGTGGAGAGTATGTATCTGTTAGACCTGTCAGCCTTTGGGTGGTTTTCCCCCCAAACGATTTGCCTTGCTCACTTTTTGCATTGTTACTGATCTTTCTCACATTCTGTTTTTTTACTGATCTCGTTTTTGATAGCCTTTGAACTCTGTACACTTTACCACTGTTCACCAGAGCTAAAGTGTGTGTGCTTGCTCCTTAAAAAATTGTAATATTGGCTTATATGCAATTGCCGTATTTAATTTACTTATAGGTTCATAGTAATGTGCCCAGGTTCTGTAAATTAAATGCTACTAGTGGGTCTGCAACACTCATTGTGCCACCCACTTAAGTAGGCCTTTGAAACATGTCTCAGGCTTGCCATTGCAGCATGTGTGTATGCAGTTTTAAACTGCTTTTGAGACATGGCAAAGTAAACCTATTGCAAGGCCCAAATCTTTCATTTATAATATATACAAGTCACACCTAGGGTAGGCCCTGGACAGCCCAGAGTGCAAAGTGCCATGTATTTAAAAAGTAGGACATGTACTTGTAAGTTTTACATGTCCTGATAGTGAGGCCTACCTCTCCCAAAGGATAACAATGGAATTACCTTATCACCTTTTATAAGCAGGTAACCCCCCACCCCCATTTTTGTGTCTCTGGAATAACAATTTAAAATCATAACTTATGGTGAAGTCGGATTTTAAATTGCAAGTATGAAAATGTCATTTTTAGAAAGTAGGCATTTTCCTGCCTTAGCGATTTAGTGCCTGTATCACATGACTAGGTTTAGCTGACAATTGAGCTTTGTGTATTCCTCTTAGACAGCCAAACAGAATAGGGAGGGAGCTTAGGTGTGCCTGCATGGGCCACCACTGGCAGGATGGGCGAGAGGCGCTGGGGACAGCCCCACTTACACTTGAAAGGCTGTGTTCTGCCGAGACACAAAAAGGGCTGCATACCCCCTGTAGTTAATTAGGAGCCAGGACGGGGAAGGCAGGATGCCTAGAGATGTCAAAGGGAAACCTCTAAAAGCTGCCCCCCCCCACTTCAAAGGCACAACTGGGTATAAATATTAGAACTCAGACACCAACTCTGGACCTGTGGATACTCTGCCGGGAAGAATGACTGCTGTGCTGTGCTGCAGAGAAGACTGTCACTATGCTGGTCAGCTGCTCTGATGGAACTGATGACCTGCTGTGCAGACCTGCTGCCTTATTGCCTGTGGAATAAAGACTGGACTTGCAACTTCATCTTGAACCCAGGACCCCAGAGTGATTCCAAGCGATAGTCTGCTAGCTTCCTCCTCTGAACCTCATGGAAATAAAAGGCTCCATAAAAAGCTCCTGACCCTCAAGTGGTGTCTCTCAGGTTTCTGGACCCTTGGTATGGCTCATAGGCACTGAAATCAAGTTTGTGGCCTCTTTGCAATTGCAAACTGGCCCATTCTCACTGAGACCATGCCACTCCCACCAAAAAGTAGCATGAAGCCGGCAAGCGCATCTCTTCGCACTACAGCATCGACTGCCAGCAGGGGACCGCCAACGCGAAGCTCCAGCATGTCCATCCATGACACCAGACCTGCTGTGTGTGCCACAACCGACAGCCTTCCACGACACTCTCCTTCCTCCTTGATGCCAACTCCAATGTAAACAGTACTCTTGGAACAAAACCTGAGAGGGTAAAACTTCAGCAGGACTAATCTGGGACGGTACCCGACCTGCTCTCAATCATGGTTGGCCTGAACATTTGACTCCAACCTAGTCCAGCTCAACCAGATAACACCTACCAGGGAGTTGAGTAAGGGTTAATCTGGGGTTTGCGTGTGCCTTAACCGGACAAGATTTGTGGTTGATGCTTGACCAGGGCCACATCCCTGTTAACCAGTCACAAAATTTCTTACAGTATCTGATTGTTATGATCTATGTCAAGGTGGCACCTTCCTGGGCTTGCTTGCCTGCCAAGCATAGTACTCTGAACTCACAAGTGCTTTTCTTATTAAAGGAAAGGAAAGGCTGTCTGTGCACTGGGAACATTGTTGCTACTTGATGAAATACTTTGTACAAAAGAAGAAAATATATTTCCCATGGGGGTCACAGAAATCTCATGGTGTTTAGAAATGTTAGTGGTCACCATTGAAGGTATGGACCATACATTTCCACATGTAGGTAAACAAGATACTTTGTTGGGGAACATAGGACTTTGTTGCCAGACATTTGTGAAAGCCTTGGAGATTGTTTTTGCCTTCGAACACATGATTGGAAATCAAATCTGCTTCCGCTAAGTATTACAAGACATTAAGTTATATTTTGAAAACAAACTTGGGCAGGTTAAAATGACAGCAATAACCTTGAGTGAGTATAAACTGTATACTCTATTCCATATTTGGATTCTAAAGCTATGCAAGAAATGGAAAGGGTTCTCTTAAAGACTGTTTCGATTTTATGACACATGCGTATACCTATGTGAGTAGTATGTGCTAAGGAATGAATTTATTTCATATAATCATAAAACCATATAATGCTGATGTATGCTTGTTTATATTTCAGCTTAAGAAATGACTTGAATGTATATCAGAACTAGAGTGTACTCACGAAACATGAGGTACTTGCCTATGCCGCACAAGAGATTGAGGTTCATAAAAACTCTAGTTATACCAATCTATTATTTATGTTTCAGTTCCAGAAATGTTCCACCAACATCCTAAAGATTCCAAGGTGTAGATATATAGTAGAAGTATATCATTTATTGTAGTGAGCATTCAATGGTTATACACTGAGATAAGATATTAAAGTTAAACATCTTATTTTTAGATAATCGGCTTATAACCAAGTAATTAACACCCAGCAAAATGATAAGTCAGAGTGGTCATAGCTAATGTCTGTTTTCTCTCTTACATGATTCACCTTTCCTTGGGTCTACTGCTAACCACCATATTCCTATTATGCATAGGTGGCCATGGATACAGAGAAGAGTTGAAAAATAAGTTGTTCCTGCTGGACCTAGAAATCAGAACAGTTCGATATGATACTGATGAACCTTTGTCCATGGAAGACAAACAATCTCAAGTTTAAGATGCAGTTCTTTGATCAGGCAATCCGTAAAGTTCATAAACTGTTCCATAAATGCTTTCTCTGCCAGACCATCAGATCCTTAATTATATAATCTTAGGTAGATGCTTGAAGGTTAATATTTGATTGGATCCAGATTTTTGGTTTATCCTGCATTCTCAAGATCTAGACTTACTGTCTGTAGTCCTCTTAATACCCTTTGTAGAAGTAATAAAGACATCTCTACATTCCCTTTTGCACAGGTGTGCACATTTATCTTCCCTCAATTAAAATGATCTCTCTTTTCTATTTAAAAAATATTTAGATGGCTGAGTATTTGAAACACTAGAAAATATCTTGATATTTCGCTGTTTGAGAAATCATACATCATGCCCCCTGCTTGGGGTGTAAGAAGGCACATATAGCCTCCTTTTCCAGTGCAAAGTGTTCTTTTGCTTGATTGCTTCACAGACAGACCTCAGCTTGGCACTTTGAATGCTGCGTCTCCACTTGGGTCTCCGTTTCCTTAAAAAATATCATTCAAAATAAGTTCCCTCAATCATATTAGAATCTGGTTTGTTGAAGAAATCTATGCACTCGATTAAGACCCCTACCCTCCCGAACCGTACCGCCTACATCTGGCCCATTTTTTCACCAATTCTGTCTCTATGACTTGTAGAATGTGGGATATACTGCATTCCTCTGCCTCAGTATAAAAAAAACTTTACCAGGTGCTTGGGCTGCATTGAGGACACAGGAATGCGAAACAGGAATGCGAAACAGCACAGCTAGCCCTGCAAGCCCGGTCAAGTGTTACTTGCCACTCTAAAGGTCGTGCTGTGAGCCACGCATTACTATTTACAGTACACCCTTACTGATCACAGTATTTTGCATGGGTAGAGCTAGAAGCACTCTTCCACAGAATGTGATCATCGTCTATGTATAGAAAAAAAAAAGAAAACAGGTTTTGTAATCAAATTGTACTGGATTAAGTCAAATTAATAAGGGGAATAGAGATGGCCTCCTGGTACTTTGTGGCCACATCTCTGGACTTCTAGAGCTGGATGGTGGTTACCACGCAGGTAATGCATCAGTAGGACAGGTCAGCAACGTCAGAATGGCTTATGCCTACTCCTAGAGGAACCAAGCAACATATATATCTAGGTAAGGGAACACTGGCAGAATGGTACACACAGGCCTGTGTTTATGGAGGTCTTTAACAAGCAGGAGTGCGGCTCCAACTTATATTCATATTTCTAGGTAGTAGGGCAGCAGCTCACTTCCAATCAGTGTTATTTATATAAAAAGTGTGCATATACCAACAAGGAAGGCTGGGGAAGTGTCTCCATCCTCAGAGGGGCCTCTAGAAAGGAAAGGTCTTCATTTGCTCTCAGACAACATTGTGGAAGTTGATGACTAAGTGATGCTAGGCAGGAAGAATTTCAAGGACCTCCTTTGGTGAAATATGTGAAATACACTCAAACAGAACCTGGAGCAGGAGTGATGAAGGCGGTTACCAGTTCAGGTTACTCACACACATACCTCATACTCACCTGGGCCTAAAACATTCACACAGATAAGCTAGTAAACCCTACTGTCATCAATTTTTGAGTTTTACCTGTAATTTTTTATTCAACTTTACCAAGTCTTACCAACTTGATCTCCTTAATTCCTTTACTCAATGAATTAGGTTGCTAAGATAGTTTAAGGTAGAAAAATGACTTTAAACTTGAAATAACCACAAACTCGAAAGTTTTAAAATCTATCTAAATCAATCATTTTGTGAGTCAGAATCAAATACAGTTTAAACACCTTCTCCTAAGAGGCAAGATAAAAATCAATTATAGCAAAGTCATAATAATGATCAATGGAGATGGTACCTGTAAAAGGGAAAATGAGAGAGAGCAGGTACACTGACAGATTTCACAGATTTATATTTACCTATGGTGATAGATGAACCCACCTCCTTGAAGATGGGCCATATTGAATCTCCCAGGACAGGATGTAGACCGAGGATCAGGCAAATTCAGATCTGGGAAGGTGACCTCTTCTAAAGTGCAACCCCAGCGTCGCACCCCTCTCCGGCACTACTCTCCTCGAATGTCCCTCTTCCGAAATCCCCTTCTAGATGATTAGATTATCGATCAGTATCTCATTTTCTCAAGCAGAGTTTCTGGCAGCAGCAGGGCCTGAGACAGCGTCTCAGACAGAAATCTGTAGCAGCAGACATGCTGGGTCGGTGACGAGTCAGCATTACAGATCTAACTAGTCTGACAAGTCTCTAGCTAACTTACCTCAATTCTACTATTCTGTATTCGTGAACCACCCCCAGAAGTTTCCAATTTTCGTATTTTCCCTTATTCTGATTGGTTAGGGCGAGGAGGTGAAAAGTAATACTTTCTCGGATCACCGTTCTATGTTTCCGCCCCTTAATTTACTTTCCCATAGCTTTATTCCCACCACCATTTCACGTTATGATCAATACATTTTTGCAACAATATTTTCTTTTCTTCCTGTGTTCAAGTCAACAGTTCCTTTTCCCAGGTGTCTTAGTTCAATGTGGCCTTGGCTGGGTTTCAAGTGGTGCTGTCACAGGTTTTCAGCAAGTTCTTGTGCACCTGCGTGAACATCAGGTGGGTAGGGATTCTCAGTCACCCTCCGAGGCCCAAACATAAACGAATAATAAAGTCAGAAAAAGACACATTAGAACATGGAAACAAATGATTTCACTGTATACCACTTATCTCTACTCTATCCCCATTTACTTATTTTAATCTTTTGCATTAGTGTTTAATAGAACTTACGAGGTTTAGTTCAAGCAGTAGCATGTGCGTTAACATGTGAGTTTCAAGCTGCCATATTTAGTGCTATTGTGCAGCTGCAAAGTTTCCCACCAAAAGCATAGACAGTGTCATACTAAGTAGATGCAGTAGACGCATGTGCAAATGAAATCCCGTGTTTTTGGCCGCCATCTTTAGTCACTCGGGTTACTTGTTAGTAATACACATAGGCAAGCGTCCCCGGGATAGAGTACAAGGTGTATAATGCGTTATTAGTTGGTTACATTATTACATGTTATTTTGAGAGGATTGCATCCAAGCAAGTTTCTTTTCGCGAAACCTTGCTCCATCAATCTCCTCTCTGATGGCATTTATTGCCATCACTAATTTCTACTGAAACAGATGCCAACTTTAGCAAATCTTAATTTCTTCTTCAACCTTTTCATTTCTTTCTTTTTCCTTTTATCATTGTAATACTCTCATTCTTTTGTAAAAGTCTCCTTTCAATTCTTCTAGTTGTATTTCTTCAAGTTTTCTTTTCTTGCCCCTTTCATTCACTTCATATTTCTTTCTCCCTTTGCAGCATTTGTGCCAAAACATTATTACTAATACCAGTAGGGTTATTCCCATTATGGGCAGTATTATTTGACCTAGAATACCTGTACCTAAATTAGAAAACCAACTGCCTATGTTAGAAATGCTATTTGTCAATTTCTTCCACACACTTTCAACTTACAGCGGTTTTAACTCTTCTTGTAACTTCATAATATTTTTAATATATCCTCCAATCTCAACACTTATCAGGAATATATGTGCAACAATGTTGTGTTTTCAATAATTTACAGGCTCCACCCTCTTTTGCCAATAATATGTCAAGGGCAAGTCGATTTTGCATAACCATAGATCTGACCACAACTAATTCAGTGTTAATCATCAGAAATCCTCCAGCAGTGTCAGTAGATAACCGATCAACTACTGTAGACAACTGGCAAATTCTTTGTGAATTTAGAAGAACTCCCACTGAAGGTATCAATACACCAAAAAGGTCACCTACAACTTCTGAATAAAACTAGCTCTTTTTACACGTGTTAGTCCATTTGCGTCTTCATTGCTTCCAGTGATTTTCTTTACACGATAAGCCTTAGGGAATACTATTCCATAATAGCAACTGCCATACCAATGGTCTAGCAGCCTAAAGTAGGCTTTATTGCCACACACATAATAGATTCCATGAAATACTGGGTCAGTCCCTCCTTTTAGTCCCCATCCCCCCAATTACTAAGAAATTATGCTTACATTCACTGGAACCAATAAATACATTGTTATACCCTGTTTTTAAACCTATGGAGACAGATTTTCCCTTTCTTTTCGAAATCTAGGGACATAGCAGCATGAGCCTTGCCATTGGCAAAATGCTCTTCCTCCTCAGCCCATTTAGGTAGCGGAGGTTTAGGTTCAGAAGCTCTTCTTTGGAAATCCGGTCTCCTTTGTTCAACTAAATTCAAAAATATTTTCTCTTCTTCATGCAATTTACATGTTAAATTGTGCTTATGCGCCTCAGCTATATCTGTAGTTTTCATGGTTAGGAAAAATTCACCCATAAATTCTGAATCTCTTGTACTAAGACCAGGGTTCAGGTTTTGTCGCATAGGAACTTCGGAAAAAATCACATTTACATTAGAATAATAATATTGCAATTTTCCGGTTCTATAAAATAAGCTTGCTAAAACGCTACATGAGATACCATCATTAATGGTAAATGATAAGTCATACAGACATAACAGTCACTAACCTTCATAGTTTTTACATATTGTACTAACAGATTGGTAAAAACATTTAAATCCGTATCTTTTTTATTCACAGTGTGATGTAAATCTAATTCATCTGGTGCGTCTAATCCTACTCTATCTCCTTTGATAGTAGCTACCTTTTCATGTGTATAAGTGTATTAGTGTTATTCTGTACATTCGTAACCATCAAATAAGGAATGGCCACTGTTAATGCTAACCATGTTATGAGTACTAAAAATATGCTACATATACATATTCTGCAACATTTCGGTTTTCTAGCAGCTATATCGTCGGCCATTTTCAAATGGGATATGAAGATTTCTCTTCTTTACTTGAGTGATTCAACTTTGGCGCAGAAAACAAAAGGGGAATTTCGTTTCAGGTTGGTCTCACTTCTTCGTCAACTTGCTCTGCATTTAAATCTTCGATTTCCTCTTCAATTATCTCCAAATTTTCATTGAGAATTACGCATGTCCACTCAGGACCCTTGAATTAATTATTTATACTTTTGCTCTTGGGCTTCTTCGTTTTGGGTTTTCAAATGATGGTCCAGATTGACTGGAAACTTCGTCCACTTGCTCTGGTTCTTCTGTTATTGTTTTAAGGTGATATTTAAATCTTTTGATAACACCTGGCCTATTAAGTGTTCTTTTGTTCTCGTTGGTTTGTGTTACAACTTGATTATTTTCGTCGTCAGAATTTCTCTCAATCTGACCTTGTCCAGGGCTTATTATTTTCCTGTCACCTGCCTGGATGCGTTCTTCCCTAGTCTGACCCTGTTCAGGTTTACTTTTTATTGGTGTTTTTTTCTCCTTTCACCTGAACTTCTTTGACTTCTCCTATCTGGTCCTGCTCAGGTCTTTCTGTTTCTTGATTGTCTTCTACCTGAACGTTTTCTCTAATTCCTATCTGTCCCTCCCCAGACTCTGGTTCTGTGAATTTGATTTTTTCTGTCTGAGTAAATGGCACTTTTCTTATCTCTTCTTGCTCAGGTTCCCTAACAATCGTGCTTTCTATCTCCCGAGCACGTTCTTCTGTGCCTATCTGGTCCTCACTCTTTTCCTGACTAGCTAGTCTAGTTAAGCTTTTTGTTCTTACAATCACGTCTGGTATATCTACTATTGGTATCCAATCATACTGACTGGTGCTCGGTTATTCTTCGTCAGCTACTTCAGGATCTATTTCTTGGGATCCTTCAGCTGTGCAACCTTCAGCCCCCTCAACTGCTTGAATCAGTTGAGGTTCCTCCCTGTCAAGTGCTGGTATTCTTTTAGTATGGCTTGCATGTATCCAATTAGGCAAGCCTGCACAATTAATGCTGTTGTTGTAACCTGGTGCTAGGCACGATTCCAGAGTGTGATTCTTCACTACAACTGACTCACCGGGATTCAGATCATGCGCTTGGTTCGGCTGCCTGGGAACTGCGTCTTATCCAACCTGGTAAGATATAGAACGCACTTGGACAGCCAACTCTTTGCAATACTCCAGTACCAAATCATCAGTTATATTCAACAGCTTGTGTCCTGGTATACATGTCTGCCTCATTGCTCTTCCCATGATTATTTCATGGGGACTCAATCTGGTATTCTTATCTGGAATACTTCTAAATCCCATCAGAACAAGAGGTAAAGCATCAGGCCAGTCCAGTGGAGTGGAGTGGATGCACACACCTTTCCCAGCCTTGACTTAATTGTGCCATCCAATTGTTCTACCACTCCAGAAGCCTCTGGGCGGTATCCGCAGTGCAGTTTTTGCTCAATTTTAAATGCTTCACAAATTAATTAAATTATTTCATTATTAAAATGAGACCCTCGGTCTGATTCAATAGTTCCTGGAAAACCAAAACGTGGTATAAGTTCTCTCAATGGGAGTTTGGCCAATGTCAAGCTGTCATTTCTTCTGGTGGGGTATGCTTCCAACCACTTCGAAAATAGACAAACGATGACAAGTACATATTTTAATCCTCGACAAACAGGCAACTGAATGAAGTCAATTTGAAGTCTTATAAAAGGACCTTCAGCCTTTCCAATTTTCTCCATGTAGACTAATGTTTTCTTGCCTGGATTCATTTGTTGGCATGTCAAACACCTTTGGCATAGTCTCTCTGCAATACTTCTAAAGCTTGGATTAAACCAATTTAGTTGGAAAAGTCTGATCATTGCATCTCTACCTATGTGGGTATCTCCATGATACATTCTAGCCATTGGTGCAAGCATACCGTCTGGCAATACAGTTCTGTCATCTAAGTAAACCCATACACCATCTTCTGCCCTTCTTGTACAACCAATTTTCACCCATTCTTCTTTTTGTTTCTGTTAGACCTGTCAGCCCTAGGGTGGTCTCCCCATCTATTTTTGATCGTGCCTCATTTTTCCACCCTTATTTTTATGTTGGACTTAGGTCTCCGGGCGCCTTTTCATTGCCAATCAGTGTTAAGGTGCAGGTGCTCCCTTCTCCCAAGATGGCTGTCACAAGCCCCTGCTACTGCGTAGTGGTCTTTACTAGTAGCACCCTAGCTGCCAGGAGCTGGCTGGAACCCCATAACAATGTTGTGACACCAGCCCGCCTTTTTTGTCCCATAGGTAGAATGGGGAAGCTCCTGGAATGTGCTGGAACCTTCTAGAAGGGAGGTGTGGTTTTACTTTTGCCGCCTTGGATAGAGGTCACCTGACCTAGGGCTACTTAAGTGAGGGAGGGAACTTTTTCTAGTCAGTTGGCCAGTGGGAGTAAAGCAGACCTGGGGAAAATCCACGCAGGAGTTTTAGGCGGTAGGGCCTAGCCAGGGACTTATGCCTCTGAAAGTGACAGGACTTAGGTACTGCCTTTTAAGTGAGTGAGGGATCCTGTACAGCCCACTGATCTAGCCCAGTGATAGGAGAACCCAGGGGCCATCTGCCAAGCTTGACTAGGAAGGAACTAGTCACCAACTCAATCCCTAACCCCCAGGAACAGAACCCCCCCAAGGGCGCCAGTGACATCTGCGCCACAAAGAACTGAATGCTGAAACTTCATGCCAGAACTGAATGCTGAAACTTCATGCCAGAACTGAATGCTGAAACGTCGTGCCAGAACTGAATGCTGAAACTTCAAGTTACGACTGATTGCTGGACTGCTGGGGTCAACCAGGTACTAGCGCTGTGACCCCTGCGCTCCCTGACCTGGCCTGGGATCCCCTGCGTCAGTCCCACGTTAAGCGCTGAGCTCGTAGTCATCGCGCTTAATTTGTCAACCCCCCCCCCCCCGGCGCGGGGACCAGAAGCGCGCTCACCGCTGCGGCCTAGAGGCCAGAGGTTGCCTTCAGCGATTCGGGGCCCGCGGAGAAGCCAAGGGCCCCGTTGCTGCCGTCGCCGCCGCTGCCGGGGTCGTAAGAGGCTGTGGACCATCCCCCGTCGCGGAGCGCATTACCTGTGGGGCCCGAGGCGGCGAAGAACGCCTGCCGCAGTGAAGACTCCTAGGACGCCGAGTTCAAGGTAACACCCGGGGGCTGGGAGGTAGCGTGGCCGTGCGGAGGCCTGGGTCTCACCCCCCTGCTCCCCGGGAGACTTGGGAAGGACCCGGTGCGCCCCCTGTCGATCGGGAGCGGCACCGCACTCGGAGACTCGGGATCCCCTCCGTGGGATTCCCTCCTTGCATCGGAGACTCGGATTCCCCTCCGAGGGATTGCCCCCCTCCTTCCTTGAGACTGCCGCGTATCAGGAGATCGCCTGCTTGAGGCCTGTTAAGTACGGGTAGCGCTGAGGGTTCACGAACTGCTCAGAAGGGTGCAATGCCTGAATACTACAAGTTGTGCTATGTGCTTAGGCCCTGCTCAAAAGTGTTTAATGCTTGCTTATTACGAGTAGCACTGTGTTCTTAAGGTCTGCCCAGAAATGCATAACGCCTGATTATTACGAGTAGTGCTATGTTCTTAGGCCCTGCTCAAAAGTGTTTAATGCTTGCTTATTACGAGTAGCACTGTGTTCTTAAGGTCTGCCCAGATATGCTTAACGCCTGATTATTACGAGTAGTGCTATGTTCTTAGGCCCTGCTCAAAAGTGTTTAATGCTTGATTATTACGAGTAGTGCTGTGTTCATCAGTTCTGCTCAGAAGCGCTTAACGCCTGATTAGTTTGAGTAGCGCTGCTACCTCCAGCTGAAGCGCTAGTGGTGTCATGAGTAGCGGTAAGCCCGCGAAGGGTGCCCTGAGTCGCTACTAGTTCCCAGGGGTGGCGCTACGGTTCCCAGTCCTATTTCGCCACGCTGATCATTACCAGACGCTGCGCGAGGTGCCACGGCGGAGCGAAACGCTAGAGGTGGGAGGTGCACAGCGCCAAGATTAACCGCTGTATTTACCGCTCCCCCCAGGTTCGCCAGGTATCACCATTGAAACTATGAATAAGAACTCACGAATCTGATGCGAAGGTATACAGGCGGGGCCATTGCCTCTTACTGAATCGCTGGAGAATCAAATGCTAATGTATTCAAGTAATGCCATTGCCATCTAATGAACTGCTTTTACATCTGACTGCTTAGATAAACTTGAGTCATTTGCATAAATCCTACTGTGTGGCGTCCCTTATTGTGTGCGTCTCCTGCCTCAGAGGATGTGTGTGTTGTATGGTCGCTTTACACATAAGCCTTTGGGTGCCCAGCCGCTCGAGTCACGTTACCCCCTTAGGGCTTGGTGACCCCAGGTCTTACATTGTTGGCGAGCGGTGGGATTAGGACCTGTGACCATACAGCACCCTTCCGTGAAGCGTAGGGCGCCACAATTAAACGCCTATTGTATTTAAGCTCTACAACTGTTTATTGCTGCATTACATTCCACTGTCCAGACTGAGGGTGTAAAATCCTGGTTAGCTTGCAACTGTCACCCATATCCTAGAGTTTTTCCTCCTTAGTATCTAGGTCCCCACCTGTCACGATGGAGTTCCGGTTAGCCGACCTCGAGGGGTACACTGTAAGGCAACTGAGGGAATTCGGGCAGGGGATGGGGGTGCCTGGGGTGCGGAGGGCCAAAGGACCGGAACTCCGTACCGCCATAAGGGCATGGGTAGAGGCCCACCCAGAAGGGAGAGAGGATGAGGGACAGGAGGCGCCAGATGCACCTCAGGAGGAGAGCGCCCAGGAAGTACTAGACGTACTCAATGTGGATATGTCCGAAAATGTGCCCCCAAGGAGACGTTCTGGGGCCAGTAGTAGGACAGGGTCTAGGAGGAGTGCGTCTCCAGAGGAGTACGAGGACAGGAGGGAGGAGAGGCAGTTAAAGTGGGAGCTGGCCAAATTGGAACATGAGAGAGAGAGAGAGAGAAAGAGAAAACAAGAGATGGGCAATGGAGGAAAAGAAGCTGGCGCACGAGCTTCAGCTGAAGGAGTTGGAGCTGCGCGCCCTCCAGTTAAATGCGTCCAATAAGGACAATGGTGGCAGCGTACCAGGAGAGTCCCATGAGTCAAAATGTTATTTACCCAAAGAAGTCATTGCCAGCTACACAGTGGGGGACGATATTGCCAAGTGGTTGGAGGCATACGAGGTGGCCTTGAAAGCCCATGGGGTTCCCAAGAACAATTGGGGAGGGGGCCTGTATCGCTATATGCCTCCCAATGTCAGGGACACCCGGTTATACTTAGCCAAGGCGGATCAGGTCAGGTATGCCCCCATGAAAGAGGCCTTACTCAAGAAATTTGGTCTCAACCCCGAGAGGTACAGGCAGAAGTTCCGTGGCAGCCATAAGCTGTCCATACAGACTTGGGAGGATTTTTTTGACTAGGCCCGTAAGGCACTAGATGGTTGGGTGCGTGGCAGCGAGGTGCAGGACTACCAAGGGGTGTACAATCTTTTTTTAGGGGAGCACTTCTTGGATAAGTGCTTTCCGGAGCTGCGCCAACATCTGGTGGACCGCAAGTTAATGGATCCCCGTGAGCTTGCGGAGGAGGCAGATATTTGGGTGAGCACCCGGGTGTCTCACAAGGGCCCCGGGGGAGATGGCTCGAAAGGCGGACAGGGTTTCCCCCAGAAGAAAGAGGGGGGGAGATAAAAAGTTGGAGTTCTCAAAAGGCCCCCAAAATAAGTTTGGGAAAGGAGTAGAAACCCCACCCCCGTCCAATTCCACAAAACCCACTTACCCTGACAGGAGTCAGCAGCCAAGGATTGTGAGGTGCTACGAATGTGGGGAGATTGGACACTACAAAGGAGATCCCAAGTGTCGCATGCGACCCCCAGCCCCAACGGGCGGGAAGAGCCCCGGGGTAAGTAGTGTAGCACTTGGGGTGGAGCTGCCCTTAGATAGGGAAGGGGAGTGGACAGGCCTGACCCTGGTTTCACTCGGGGATAGAGAGATGGTCCCCGTAGTGTCCCTGCCCCCGAACACTGCTAAATATCAGCAGAGGGTGAGAGTTAACGGGGAGGAGGTGGAGGCTCTGAGGGACACAGGTGCCAGCATGACCACCGTAGTGAGGCGGCTGGTGTCCCCAGACCAAGTAGTCCCGAGGAGTTCCATCCGGCCGTATTGGCCGACGGCAGTGTGAGTCACTATCCAGTGGCTTGTGTTCCATTTGAGTGGGGAGGAGTCAAAGGCCTACTGAGAGTTGCGGTGAGCCCTGCCTTGCCTGTGGGGTGCTTACTAGGGAACGACCTGGAGCACACCAAATGGAGAGATGTAGAGTTTCGAGCTCATACCGAGATGCTGGGGTTACCAGGGTGGACATGCATAGTCACGCAGTCCATGGCTGCCCGGCATGGAACTCATCCCGGGTTGGAGCCTGGAATTATGGTCCAACCCAACGCCAAGTGTGGAGAGAAGAAGGTGGTAGAGGACACGCCCCGTGAGGTGGATGGAGAAGCCGCAGAGGTGCCCCCGGAGTCCGCAGAGGTGGATGTCGTTCCCGTGGGGGACTTGCTGACCGGCATGTGGAAGGAGGGCCTACCCGGGAGGAATTTTGTCAGGCACAAAGGGCATGCCCCACGCTTGAAGGCATGCGGCGACAGGCCGAAGCCGAAGTGGCCAGTCAGGAGGCGGGCGGATATCATGTGTATTGGGAGGATGGTCTCCTGTACAGTGAGCCTAAGGTGCCGGTACATGGATCTTCGAGGGCCATAGTGGTCCCCCAATGTTACCGGGCCTTCCTGCTGGAGTTAGCGCACGAGATACCCTTAGCCGGACATCTGGGCCAGGACAAAACCTTTGCGCGGTTGGTCCCCCATTTTTATTGGCTCAGGATGAGAATTGCCTCAGACACCTTTTGTAAGACCTGTAAGTCTTGCCAGGCAAGTAGCAAGACTGGGTCTAAATTGAAGGTCCCTTTGGAACCGCTCCCGGTGGTCGGGACCCCTTTTGAGAGGGTCGGAATAGACATTGTTGGGCCGTGGGACCCTCCGACCTCAGCGGGACACCGGTTCATTCTGGTATTGGTGGACCACGCCACTCGGTACCCAGAGGCTATTCCTCTTAGGACCATATCTGCACCGGTGGTGGCGCGGGCACTGTTGGGGATTTTTACCCGAGTGGGATTCCCCAAGGTCGTGGTGTCGGACAGGGGCACGAATTTCATGTCGGCCTATATGCAGGCCATGTGGAAGGAGTGTGGAGTGACCTACCGGTTCTCCACTCCTTACCACCCCCAGACTAACTGGCTCGTAGAGCGCTTCAACAAAACCTTGAAGGGAATGATCCGGAGCCTGCCAGAGGGCTTGAGGCATAAATGGGACGTCCTCCTCCCCTGCTTGTTGTTCTCCTACCGGGAGGTACCGCAGAAGGGAGTCGGGTTCAGCCCGTTTGAGTTGCTCTATGGCCATCCCGTTAGGGGTCCCCTCAGTTTAGTGAAGGAGGGGTGGGAGAAGACTTCGCAGAAGCTTTCCCGCGACATTGTCAGCTACATGCTGGCGTTCCGCAGCCAGATGGCCAAGCTGTGGAAGGCGGCCTCAGAGAAACTAGAGGCTAGCCAGACCGTTATGAAGGAGTGGTACGACCGCAACGCTCGGACGGTCGAGTTGGACGATGGACAGAAGGTGTGGGTCATGGAACCTGGGGAGCTTTGTGCCCTCCAGGACCGGTGGACTGGCCCGTATTACATTGTGGAGCGACGAGGCCAGACCACATGCGTAGTGGATCTAAAGACCCGACAGCCCATGAGGGTATTCCACGTCAACCGCCTGAAGCCGCACCATGAGCGATCAGAACTTGCTCTCCTTATGGTGACGGATGGGAGCGAAGAGGAAGAGAGTGAAGCTCTTCCTGACCTTCTAGCGGTACAGGAGAAGGATGGCTCGGTAGAAGGTGTAGTCCTTTCCCCATCCTTGACCCCGGAGCAACAGAGGGACTGCCGCCATGTCCTGGGACGGTTCGCCTCGTTGTTCTCCCTCACGCCTGGAATCACTCATCTGTGTACCCATGATGTGGACACAGGGGACAGCCCCCAGTGAAGAACCAATCTTACCGGCTCTCTGACCGAGTGAAGGATAGCATCCAGCGTAAGGTAGCCAAGATGTTGGAGCTGGGGGTGATAGAACCTTCCAGCAGCCCGTGGGCTAGTCCGGTGGTGTTGGTGCCGAAAGCGGCCCCACCGGGTACTACACTGGAACTTCGGTTTTGTGTGGACTACCGGGGGTTGAACTCTGTCACGAAGACAGATGCTCACCCCATCCCACGAGCAGACGAGCTGGTGGACCGGCTGGGAGCAGCCCGGTACCTCAGCACCATTGACCGGACATCCGGATATTGGCAGATTGCCATGGCCGATGGAGCAAGGGACAACATTCTCCACCCCCGAGGGCCACTTTCAGTTCCGAGTGATGCCCTTTGGGCTCAAAAATGCTCCGGCCACATTCCAGCGGTTAGTGAATCAGGTACTATCTGGTCTGGAGTCCTTCTCAGCGGCATACCTGGATGACATAGCTGTCTTCAGCAGCACCTGGGAGGACCATCTGCAGCACCTCCAGGAGGTATTGCAGGCGCTGCAACGCGCCGGCCTAACAATTAAAGCCAGCAAGTGCCAGATTGGACAGGGATCTGTCGTGTACCTGGGACACCTGGTGGGCGGAGGTAAGGTGCAACCCCTCCAGGCCAAAATAGAGACCATCTTGGCTTGGGAGCCCCCCAAGACCCAAACAGAGGTCCGAGCTTTCCTCGGCCTCACTGGGTATTACCACCGGTTTGTCAAGGGATATGGTACCATCGTAACCCCCTTGACAGAATTGACTTCTAAGAAGCAACCTCGCAAGGTCATATGGACAGCTGCTTGCCAGGAGGCATTTGACACGCTGAAACATGCGATGTGTACCGCTCCAGTACTCGCAACTCCAGATTATAGTAAGGAGTTCATTGTACAGACAGACGCCTCAGAGCACGGCATAGGTGCGGTGCTCTCGCAACTCAACACCGAGGGCCAAGATCAACCAGTGGCCTTCATCTCCAGAAGAATCCTCCCTCGGGAACGGCTATGGAGCACCATTGAGAGAGAAGCCTTCACTGTGGTCTGGGCTCTGAAGAAGTTGAGGCCATATCTCTTTGGAACTCACTTCCTCATTCAGACCGACCACCGGCCCCTTCGCTGGCTCATGCAGATGAGAGGCGAAAACCAAGTTGTTGAGGTGGTCCATTTCCCTACAGGGGATGGACTTTCGGGTGGAACATCGGCCCGGAGTTGACCACGCCAATGCTGACCGTCTCTCCAGGTTTTTCCGCCTTAGCGATGAGAACTCCCTAGAGGTTGGGTAGCTCTTTCGGCTGGGGGGGGACGCGTGTTAGACCTGTCAGCCCTAGGGTGGTCTCCCCATCTACTTTTGATCGTGCCTCATTTTTTCCACCCTTATTTTTATGTTGGACTTAGGTCTCCGGGCGCCTTTTCATTGCCAATCAGTGTTAAGGTGCAGGTGCTCCCTTCTCCCAAGATGGCTGTCACAAGCCCCTGCTACTGCGGAGTGGTCTTTACTAGTAGCACCCTAGCTGCCAGGAGCTGGCTGGAACCCCACAACAATGTTGCGACACCAGCCCGCCTTTTTTGTCCCATAGGTAGAATGGGGAAGCTCCTGGAATGTGCTGGAACCTTCTAGAAGGGAGGTGTGGTTTTACTTTTGCCGCCTTGGATAGAGGTCACCTGACCTAGGGCTACTTAAGTGAGGGAGGGAACTTTTTCTAGTCAGTTGGCCAGTGGGAGTAAAGCAGACCTGGGGAAAATCCACGCAGGAGTTTTAGGCGGTAGGGCCTACCCAGGGACTTATGCCTCTGAAAGTGACAGGACTTAGGTACTGCCTTTTAAGTGAGTGAGGGATCCTGTACAGCCCACTGATCCAGCCCAGTGATAGGAGAACCCAGGGGCCATCTGCCAAGCTTGACTAGGAAGGAACTAGTCACCAACTCAATCCCTAACCCCCAGGAACAGAACCCCCCAAGGGCGCCAGTGACATCTGCGCCTCAAAGAACTGAATGCTGAAACTTCATGCCAGAACTGAATGCTGAAACTTCATGCCAGAACTGAATGCTGAAACGTCGTGCCAGAACTGAATGCTGAAACTTCAAGTTACGACTGATTGCTGGACTGCTGGGGATCAACCAGGTACTAGCGCTGTGACCCCTGCGCTCCCTGACCTGGCCTGGGATCCCCTGCGTCAGTCCCACGTTAAGCGCTGAGCTCGTAGTCATCGCGCTTAATTTGTCAACCCCCCCCCCCCCCCGGCGCGGGGACCAGAAGCGCGTTCACCGCCGCGGCCCAGAGGCCAGAGGTTGCCTTCAGCGAGTCGGGGCCCGCGGAGAAGCCCGGGGCCCCGTTGCTGCCGTTGCTGCCGCTGCCGGGGTCGTAAGAGGCTGTGGACCGTCCCCCGTCACGGAGCGCATTACCTGTGGGGCCCGAGGCGGCGATGAACGCCTGCCGCAGTGAAGACTCCTAGGACGCCGAGTTCAAGGTAACCCCCGGGGGCTGGGAGGTAGCGTGGCCGTGCGGAAGCCTGGGACTCACCGCCCTGCTCCCCGGGAGACTTGGGAAGGACCCGGTGCGCCCCCTGTCGATCGGGAGCGGCACCGCACTCGGCGACTCGGGATCCCCTCCGTGGGATTCCCTCCTTGCATCGGAGACTCGGATTCCCCTCCGAGGGATTGCCCCCCTCCTTCCTTGAGACTGCCGCGTATCAGGAGACCGCCTGCTTGAGGCCTGTTAAGTACGGGTAGCGCTGAGGGTTCACGAACTGCTCAGAAGGGTGCAATGCCTGAATACTACGAGTAGTGCTATGTGCTTAGGCCCTGCTCAAAAGTGTTTAATGCTTGCTTATTACGAGTACACTGTGTTCTTAAGGTCTGCCCTGAAATGCTTAACGCCTGATTATTACGAGTAGTGCTATGTTCTTAGGCCCTGCTCAAAAGTGTTTAATGCTTGCTTATTACGAGTAGCGCGGTGTTCTTAAGGTCTGCCCAGAAATGCTTAACGCCTGATTATTACGAGTAGTGCTATGTTCTTAGGCCCTGCTCAAAAGTGTTTAATGCTTGATTATTACGAGTAGTGCTGTGTTCGTCAGTTCTGCTCAGAAGCGCTTAACGCCGGATTAGTTCGAGTAGCGCTGCGACCTCCAGCTGAAGCGCTAGTGGTGTCATAAGTAGCGGTAAGCCCGCGAAGGGAGCCCTGAGTCGCTACTAGTTCCCAGGGGTGGCGCTACGGTTCCCAGTCCTATTTCGCCGCGCTGATCATTACCAGACGCTGCGCGAGGTGCCACGGCGGAGCGAAACGCTAGAGGTGGGAGGGGTGCAGCGCCAAGAGTAACCGCTGTATTTACCGCTCCCCCCAGGTTCGCCAGGTATCACCATTGAAACTATGAATAAGAACTCACGAATCTGATGCGAAGGTATACAGGCGGGGCCATTGCCTCTTACTGAATCGCTGGAGAATCAAATGCTAATGTATTCATGTAATGCCATTGCCATCTAATGAACTGCTTTTACATCTGACTGCTTAGATAAACTTGAGTCATTTGCATAAATCCTACTGTGTGGCGTCACTTATTGTGTGCGTCTCCTGCCTCAGAGGATGGGTGTGTTGTATGGTCGCTTTACACATAAGCCTTTGGGTGCCCAGGCGCTCGAGTCACGTTACCCCCTTAGGGCTTGGTGACCCCAGGTCTTACAGTTTCGTCTCTGCTTCGTCTTGTAGTTCTCTTGCTTCCCTCCATGTTTCTAAACCTGACAATAGCATAAGTTGGCAGCTGTTTCCACAATTTTCAATCTTTCTGTTTACTGCTATTCAAACTTTTGCGCAGTGTTGGGCATCCTGGTCAGCAGAACGATTACCTGCAGTCACACGGTCATTTCCTGACTGGTGTGCGGCACATTTGACCACTGCCACTTCTTTTGGTAATTGTATTGCTTCAAGCAATTCTTTAACAAATTGTCCACTTTTAATGGGAGACCCTGAAGAAGTCAGGAAGTCTCCCTGCATCCAAAGCCGGCCAAAGTTGTGCACAACCCAGTAACCATACTGACTGTCTGTATAAATGGTTATTTGCCAATTTTCCCCATTTTGCAAGCTTTAATTAAAGCAATCAATTTGGCTTCTTGTGCAGACCTGACTCCTAGTAAATAGGATGCTTCGACTATTTCAGCCAATGTACACACACAGCTAAAGCTGCACTCAAACCTCCCTCCTCATGGCGCATGCATGAGACATCTACAAAAAACTCATGCTCCGCATCTTTTAATGGCTCATCCTGTATGTCTGGACGTGGTTTAGTACGGAGTTCTGTTACGTCAAGACATTCATGTTCGGCTTCATCTTTTACTTCTTCATTGTATGGATATGGTAGCAAAGTAGCTGGGATAAGTACAGTACATCGGACTATGGTCACATTTTCTGCTCCTAATATGATCCTTTCATACTTCATTAATCTGCTTGGGGTAAGATACTGAGTTTGAGTTCTTGTTAAAAGAATAACAACTGCATGTGGAACATACACCTTTACAGGGTGTCCCATCACGATTGACTCGCTTTGCTCCAACTCACGCATGTGACAGCCACAGCTTTTAGGCATCCCGGCAAAGCGGATGCTACATGATCTAAGGTAGCAGAAAAATATGCCACTGGGCGTCGCATTAGGCCATGTCGCTGAGTTAGAACTGAGAGGGCACAGTTATCTCTTTCAAAGCAAAATAATGTGAATTCTTTCGAATAATCTGGCATACCTAGGGCAGATGGTTCGCACAAGCAATTTCGTAATTTCAAAAAGGATTTCATGCTCTAATCATCCCATTCTATCTGGTCTTTTGTTCGTTTCTTTTGTCATTTGTGTCAAGGGTTTCGCCAGTAGGGAAAATCCCATAATCCACTGCCTGCAATACCCAACTACACCAAGGAACATTCTTATTTCCTTCTATGTTTGTGGTAACTTCATTTGTTTTATTATTTTTATTCTTTCCGTGGTCACTCTCCTTTCTCCTCATTCTATCTGGTGTCCCAGATATTTTACTTCTTTTCTGCAAAACTGAGGTTTCTCAGGGGACACTTTATGTCCACCTTTAGCTAAATGGTGTAGCAACACAAGGGAATCAGTCACACAGTCAGTCCTTGTTTTGGAGGCGACCAAAAGATCATCGATATGCTGAACTAGGATAGATTCCTTAGGCATCACTAAGGCCTCAAGAATTTTTTTTAAATTTGGTTAAAGATCGAAGGACTTTCTGTGTACCATTGAGGAAACACGATCCTCAAATTTGAAAGAAAATAAAAACTGACTATCTGGATGCAATGGGATGGAGAAAAAGGCATGGCATAAATCAATCACGGTAAACCACCTCGCATTCAATTGTATTTGGTACAAATTCACTTCAGGGTTGGGCAACAGGGCACAACAATTTTGTTTCTTTCTTAAATCTTGAACGACCCTATATTTTCTGTTTGGTTTCTTAATGCCTATTATAGGTGAATTACAGGGACTACTCATGATTTCTTTTAAAATGTCCTGTTCGACCATTTGATTTATTTCTGCTGCAACACCAGCCTTAACTTCAGGACTCATCTTGTATGGTCGAGTGTTTGGGTAGATTGCACCTTCCTTCACTATCACTTTCACAGAATCTACATCTATCATCAACCCTACTTCTTTTGCAGTAAAATCCCCCACTTCTGGATTTACTGTCAATTTTACCTCTTCTGGTAAGTCATCTTGGGTTATCATTGAAAACAATTCATTTACTTCTGCTCCTTGTTTAGCTAGCATGATTTTATATATTCCATCTTCATCGGGTGTTTGAATGGCAACACGGTCCAGTGTGCAAAAGATGGTGCAATTCATTTTGCACATCAAGTCTCTCCCTTATAAATTTATACGACTAGAGTCGCATACTACAAACTTGTGCATCTCTTTAAAGTTACCAATGCACACCTCCATTGGCTTTGTAATAGGGGTCCTAATTTGTTTATTAGAAACTCCCACTACTTGGATTGCTTCTCCCGAGAGGGGTAGGTTTAGAATGTCTGCTGTACTCACAGTCGAACGGGTAGCACCAGTGTCCAACAAAAAGGTAATGTAATTTCCTTCTACCTTTCCATCAATATATGGACCTGACTGATCTACCGGTAAGGATGCGCCAAGTACGCACTCCTTATCCCCCCCTCACAGGCACCGTCATTTATCTTGATCTTCGAAATATGGATCCTGCAAAAGAAACGGTGATGTTAGGTAATTTTTCTTACCACTTCCTTCTTGAAATCCGGTGTCCGCACTGTACTTGGCTTGACTTACAAAATGTGGCAAAGGGGCAGGTGGCAATTGACTCTGCAGGTTTACAACCTCATTCTGTGTCTGTGGATTTAAATTTTGATTTGGGCTATTTTGTATATTCTTACACTCGTTTTTCCAATGCCCCAATTTTCCGCACCCATGACAAGGGAACTTTTTCTCTGCTTAATCACCCTTTTGGTACACCCCCATTATTTTCACCATTTCCCTGCCACTTTCCTGGTTTCCCTGCCATATTAGTTAACTGGAGTTCCTGTTCTGCCCGCTTTACTTGAGCCCACATCACTTTCTCTTCTACAAGTTTTCGTCTATTGTCAATTTCATCTCCACAGTATTTTGCATATTTTAAAATCTCATCTATGGGCTTTGCTTGCCAACACAAATGATGCTGTTTAATCATTTGAGAAATTTCTTTTCTTAACCCTGACACAAATCGATACACAAAATGAGTCATATCCCTGTCCCCAATACTTTCAAACCCACTATACTGTTTGAACACCTGTAGGAGGCGCTCATAGTACGTATGGACAGACTCATCCTTTTCCTGAGTTGTTCTGTCTATCTTTATCCAATCCTTGAGCAAAACTTTTGAAACCTTCACAAACCTTTCAACGTGTCTATACCATTTCACAGGCTTTTCTCTCAGTTTTGGAAAAATCATTTGTAAATGACAAAATATCCTGTCTTGTCCATGGGACATGTACATAACCTCCACCTGGTACTTCTGTCATTGGGTACAACCCTTCTGCCCTTTCAGTTTCTTTCATTAAATATTCTTATGTCACTCGACTGGTCTGTGCTTCTTCCTTTTTCTTTGTCCACCTTACTTTCCATCTGTCTAAATCTCCCCATTTCTAGAATATTACCATCAATTATTTTACTTTATAAGGGTTTTGCAATACTTTGGATCGCCCTATTTCTATTCCCATTTCAGAAGCCAAATTTTTCGTGAAATTCTTTTGTGTTTCAGGTTATGCTTCTGCCAATGAACAGTAATTCTTCCTCGTTATTGGTATTTAACCTTTCCAATCCTACATTCCCAGCTATAATTTCTTCTAATTCAGCTCTTAGTTTAAAAATATCTAGTATTTTTGGTGGTGTATCAGGTTTCTCTAGGTCTCGTGTCCATCTTTCTAATTCTTCTGGGGTTATTATGGTGGCACTCTTTTTCCGGTGGATGTCTCAATTCGTACCTCTTTTGAGCACCCTGGCGTGACTCTTCTGAGCATGTCATTCATTTGCCCTCTCATTGGCAAGTCCATTAATGAAATTACTGATTCGTATTCACTGGCTTGGTCATCAATTATTATTTTCTCTTTTCTTGGCTCCTTCATGGGTGTGGTCATGACAGGGGTTTTAGGATAATTTGTTTTTGCCCATACAATGGGGCAACAGGACCTATAGTCACAGGCATAGTTAGTTCTTCAGGATGTGCATTTAACTATCTTCTGTATTAATGCATCTCAATTCTTATTTATAGCTTCCTTCTCTTTTTCCTGAAGTACCCTTTCCATTGTTTTCTCATGTAATATTTGTGGTACTAAGGGTATGTCTAGAAGTGGGGCACTCAGGGTAATTCTGTTTGACCCTACATGATAAGGCGGAGGATTTTCATTAGAATATCTTCTAAATAATCTTCATCAGATTCTCTGCAACCTGTCGTAATTAAATGTTTTTTCTTTTCTGTGCACTTGCTTCCTGTCTGTTCATCAGCCATTAATACAGGATATAATCCTTCAGTTAACATGGCTTGTCCCCACTGTTTTATCTGCTTATCTCGGGTTTCGCGTGGAAATTTCGGGTAAAAACTGCTCAAATTTCTGTCACACCTTGGGCTATCTCGTCCAAATGCCTCTGTCTCCCATGTTTCTAGTGCCTCATACTGAGTTAATATAGGTCTGGGTTCTAATTCATTAATTCTTGTGCGTAAATTATGTTCTTAAATTCTTCTATTGAATGTTCCGTAGTCTCGGAAAGCTAAAATTCCATCATCTTTTGTGTATTCTATCCAATTTTCTAACCATATGCAAGTTTGATAACCTCAATCTACCATCACGTAGGATGTGGGAGTTTTCGGAGGAGGAATGATAATTCCTTCTCTGGTTTTAATGGGTTTATCCTTCTTAAAAATAATTCTTTATTATCTGCAAACACAACATTTTTCTTTTCTCTCCATCCATTTTGCGTGATCTCCCTTTTATGTATTGTTCATGGGCAAAGCCTAAATATCTTCTGTCTGGGCGAGTCCCTATTAATGTCGGATCGTACATGCAAAGTCCACTATCTATTAACATTCTTGGGATTTCTATGTTTACAACTATTCAAACTCTTCTTCAATACTAGAGCGTCTTTTAATTTTGCAACCAATCAGAATTTGTTTTACTCTGTGCGTTTAGCCAATACTAGTGCAGCTATAAGTGACATCAATATCACTCCTTACCACTGACCCCTTCTTTACAATTTTTTGCGTTAGTCACACGCCCGCTGTCCTACCAATCCCAGTGCGGCTCTTTGTGACATCAGCGCAGCACCCGCAACTGACCACTCCTTTACAAGGTAATGCGGAAACGTTATTTTCTCACTAAATTACATGTACTTTTGCATTAACAACATAAAACATTCGCTACTTTGTAAGATTCTCTAAATTTCAAAGAATAGTCAATTTCTTTTGCTGCGAGTAAAACGTTTCCGCTTACTCTTCACACACTACGAGTAAAACCTTTTCGCTTACTCTTCACTCAAGCATCAGAGAACCTGCTACTCCTTCAGTATTACCCTTTCTAGGTGATAGAAAACCCAAGTTTCACCAACGAACTCCTTTGCTACCAATTATTCTTACTTTCATACAGGAAATAATCCCTAAATCAGTGCTTCTAGTCTTACCTAACTTTCCAGAACCTTTCTGAATCCTGACATGCAACTTCATGAATAACAAACAAAAACAACAACGGGTGTTAATGCATATATCAATACTTCAATCCACAATGTTCGCTACCTAACTAACTTGAACCCAACCATGCCTCTGCTACCAAGTAAAAACTGATGGAGCGCAGTTACCAGCTCAGGTTACTCAAACACATAGATCATACTAACCTGGGCCCAAAGCATTCACACAGATAAGCTAGTAAACCCTACTGTCATCAATTTTTGAGTTTTACCTGTAATTTTATATTCACCTTTACCAAGTCTTACCAACTTGATCGCCTTAATAATTCCTTTACTTAATGAATCAGGTTGCTGAGAAAGTTTAAGGTAGAAAAATTACATTTAACTTTAAACCTGAAATAACCACAAACTCGAAAGTTTTAAAATCTTTATCTAAATCAATCATTTTGTGAGTCAGAATCAAATACAGTTTAAACACCTTCCCCCAAGAGGCAAGACAAAAATCAATTATAGCAAAGTTATAATAATGATCAATGAAGACTGTACCTGTCAAAGGGAAGATAAAGAGCAGGTACAAAGACAGATTTCGCAGATTTATATTTACCTATGGTGATAGATGAACCCAACTTCTTGAAGATGGGCCAGTTTGAATCTCCCAGGACAGGATGCAGACAGAGGATCAGGCAAATTCAGATCTGGGAAGGTGACCGCTTATAAAGTGCAACGCCAGCGTCGCACCTCTCTCTGGCACTACTCTCCTCGAATGTTCCTCTTCCGAAATCCCCTTCTAGATGATTAGATTATCGATCAGTATCTCATTATCTCGAGCAAGGCTTCAGGCAGCAGCAGGGTCTGAGACAGCGTCTCAGACAGAAATCTGTAGCAGCAGACGTTTTGGGTCCGGTGACTAGTCAGGATGACGGATCTGACAAGTCTGACAAAGTCTCTAGCTAACTTACCTCAATTATACTGTTCTGTATTCGTGTACCACCCCCAAAAGTTTCCATTTTCGTGTTTTCCCTTATTCTGATTGGTTAGGGCGAGGAGGTGAGTTCATCACACCATATTAAAAGTAGTACTTTCTCTTTGGATCACTGTTCTATATTTCCGCGCCTTAATTTACTTTCCCATAGCTTTATTTCCACCCGCATTTCACGTTATGATCAATACATTTTGGCAACAATATTTTCTTTTCTTTTTTTCCTGTATTCAGGTCAACAGCTCCTTTTCACAGGCGTCTTAGTTCAATGTGGCGTTGGCTGGGTTTCAAGTGGTGCTGTCACAGGGTTTCAGCAAGTTCTTGTGCGCCTGCGTGAACATCAGTTGGGTAGGGATTCTCAGTCACCCTCTGAGGCCCAAACATAAACTAATAATAAAGTCAGAAAAAGACACATTAGAACACGGAAACAAATGATTTCACTGTATACCACTTATCTCTACTCTATCCCCATTTACTTATTTTAATCTTTTGCATTAGTGTTTAATAGAACTTACGAGGTTTAGTTCAGGCAGTAACATATGCGTTAACATGTGAGTTTCAAGCGGCTATATTTAGTGTTATTGCGCAGCTGCAAAGTTTCCCACCAAAAGCATAGACAGTGTCATACTACGTAGATACAGTAGACGCATGTGCAATTGAAATCCAGCGTTTTTGGCGGCCATCTTTAGTCACTCAGGTTACTTGTTAGTAATATACATAGGCAAGCGAGCCCCTGGATACAGTATAAGGTGTATAATGCGTTATTAGTATTTACAAAACAAGTTTTTACATTATTACATGTTATTTTGAGAGGATTGCGTCCAAGCAAGTTCCTTTTCACGAAATCTGGAGACATAGGCTAGGTAAGGATGAAGAAGAGGGTTAGAAAGGGGCCATCCAGAGAAGGCAAAAGAACACTTATGGCAAGACATGAGGCTAGTATTGTAGATTATTACTATTATTCACTACTTGGAAGCCCTCTAAAGAACAATAGAATGTAGAACTTTATATGCACACAAAGGAAATTAGAACATTGGAATGCTGAGAGCTCAATTGAAGACAATAGACCAGGAGCGATCTATATAAACTAGTAAAGGCCCGCTGCTCTCAACATTTCAATGTTCTAATGCTTCTTGATGCTGACAGTTTTTGCCTTTCTCTTTCCCCTGTCTCTCCAAAATGCATGGCGTGGGCAGACGAAATCAAAAGGCAGAGGCTGTGCTGCAGGGAACACCGGAGCCATCCCCCTCCCTTCTCCCATAGCTCACAGATTCAATATGCGTCCGGGAGAGGGAAGGTGAATCCTGCTCAGCTACTGGGTCTCCCTGGCTTGGCTGAATGGGGAAAAGTAGTTTAGCCAACCAAGAGAAAAACAGAGGCTGACTTGAGCCTCCTTTCACAGCTATTGCTGTGAATGTTCAACAGCTAAAAGCCGTGGCCCTGCATGTGGCTGTTAAACAATAAAAGCAAAAGAGGTTAAACAAAGGCTTTGGATCCTTGGGGGATTTTAACCCCCTCAGTCTCCAAAGGCTTTGTTTTTCTAATTATGGCATTCTGCCCTGTAGGAGTGGAATATTTTTATTATAGCCTGCTGTAGTGGGCTATACCAGCCATTAAAGGACAGCTCCCTTGTGGAAGGCCCTCACCTTCGGCTCAGAACTTCAACATTGGAGCAGGCCTTTAATGGCTGGTGTAGCCCACTACACCGGCCCACCACAAGGCTATAACAGAACACTTTAGTCCTATATAAATCCTCTGTCATCCATCTTCCTCTCATTTGTTTGCTGCTCTGTACAAGGCAAGTAGAACTTATTTTTTGATTCGGAAATTATAGGAAAAGTTCTTTATGGAAAATTCTTTAGGTCACTTGAATAATGGTGGCATGTGAGGATTAAGGGTTGTTTATTAAGTTTCAGGACATTTTAACTTGTGTTGTTTTGTTTAATCTACAACAACGCCTTTGTAGCGATGCTTAATGATCTTGATTGACCCACGCTCTGCTGAAAATCAACAATTTTTAGGTTAAGCTTTCGAACTAAGCCTTTTATACCTGCCTTTATTGTGCAAGTATTATTTGGTATGCTAAAAGTGGTCACATTAATTTAAGGGTGGTCTATGGGGAAACATAACTTGAGTCTGAGCTTAAAGCTTGTGCTGCAGTTAATAATTCAGGCAGTACATCGGCATGCAGGTTCTCCTTTAATTTTCATTGTCAATGTTGAAAAAATACATGTGGGCGTATGGAAATATCTGTCAATTGTCAATCTTCTTGTGGTGTTCGAGGACAATGGAATGTGTGGGTGAAATGTTCACTAGGCTTGAGTGGTTGGGGGTTAAATTGGTGAGTAGCTGGTGGATGTGGCTAGAAGTTGGTGTTGCTCTGTACCTTACTTACTTTTACATAAACTACACACCAAGACCTACATGTCCTTTCAACAGTTCTTCAGTCAGCTGTGCACATCCGGAGTGAGTTAACAGATTGATTGAGAGTTTGGCGGACATGAGTGCTCTGTTGCCCTGACAGAGTCTGTCTGCCAAATTCTGAGATGTCCATCAGCCCTGCTGACATCTGTAGAATTGGCAGAAATTGCTGTGACTGCGTTTTCTTTCAATGCATTGTATGGCTAGATACAATATTCATTTGGAAGTGCTTCTGGTTTGAAGTTTACTTTAAGTAAGACAGGATTACAAAATTCGAGGTTAATAAATCACTGTTTTATTTTCTGCTGCTATTTTTGAGTAGGACATTTTTAATTATTATCACAATGTCTGAAGGTGATTGTAATATCACTTCAGGCGATATTCAGGAGGAGATTTTTAAAAAGCTTATCAGTAAAGATATAAAAGGATCGTGTATGATGCTGGGATAAGCCTTTTGGGAAATAACAGAAAAGAGATTAACGAGGAAAGTTAAAGAATTTTGGTCCTCTGTCGGAAGATGAGGAAGGGTATTATAAAGTTAAATGATGGTAAATGTTCAGGAAAAAATAAACATTTAGTACTCCTCAAATTGTGGGGTTTAATAAAGGTAGAGTCCATGAAAGCTTACAAACAATTGGTATCCAAAGTAGCACGCGAAAAGGACATGCTATCTCTGTCGCAATATGAGTCTCAACAGTCATTATTGCATGATGATTGGAATATGGATGTGGATGAATTGGTTGTGTATCTGAATAAAGAAGGTTATTCAAATAATGAATTTTGGGGAAATAATGTTAACAAAATACATACACATATAGAAGTGAAATATTGTTTGGGTCAAAACCTATTTGATCCAACAGACATAAGACACCCTCGTATTTTGGAGTGATGTCATTAGATCATGTTGCAGAATATATAAGATTTTGGATTAAAAGATCTTTGGAATAGCAGGGGAGAGGTATAATGAAGGTGAAGTGTTCATGTCCAGTTATTGGAGGGAAATAATTTATCTCAATAAAGAAAAGGGAGTTGGAGGATGGGGAGGTAGGTTTTTAGCCTCCTGTTACGATATATCTACCAACAGAATCCACAAGGATCCCAGAAAAAACCTACCAAGGAATATGTACTCTTAATAAAGTAGAGTCCTATACTTGAGTCCCCTCACTCACCTAGGGTTGCCCCAGGGTGACATGCTTCATCATAAGGGTCCTCGCAGGCATCTACTGTCTGGGGCGTGCTGCAACTTGCAAAATACGTAGGAGCACTTTTTTCATTGATGCTATGTGTAGTGTGTTTATTCTGCTCCTGTCTGGCAAGTGTATAGTAAAACGGGGCTAGTAACAGAGAACAGTAACCATTATGTGAAGCTGTCCCTATTTACTTGGTCGACATGTTTCGTGGTTACCCCAACCACTTCCTCAGGACCACACAAAGACCAGCCCTGCGTGTACCACTCCGTGCTTCAAGAATACTAGGTTATATATAAACTTTTACAGCAAACGTACTTAGTTTGCTACATACATACGCTTCCCTTGTGACAAGATGTTTTTAGTCGCATTAGGTTGATGTATCTGTATAAAGATATAATGACACATACGAATTAGTTAAAAAACCCCAGTCAACAGGATAGCGTGGACGGGGGGACAAAACCAATTTTCAATACATTAAAGTGTCATAAGTCTTATGAATACATAAAAAACAAGTGCGTATTATTTAAAAAAAATGTGCTCGAGTGAATTGTGAAACATATAGACATTTACACACGCATACAAACATAAAAACATAGTAGGTTACACTGATAAACCTACTTTTCAGGAGGATTTATTCTACTCCATGTTATTGCTGGGGCGGAGAGTCTCTAGATATCTAGATTAAGGAATTAGAGGTTAAGAGAAAGAAAATAATTTTTAGCGGGCTAAGAGTTTTAAGTAAAAAAGACAAATCCTAAGCAATTCGTCATGGTGGAATTTACTCTATGCGATCTTACTTGTCTAGGTCGGACCTCCAGCCGTAAAGTCGACCAACTCCCAGGAACACCGCATATCACTGGGACATTGACGGAGCTCTGTTTAAATGTACCAGAAGGCGGGAAAAGGGCTTGTAAAGGATCGGCAGGTGTGTTCACCCGAGTAATATCGGGCGCCATTTTAGAGTGGTGTGTTAGTTATAAATATATTTTCGATAATTCTATTTAGCCCAGTCACAGCTGTATGAGCGATGGCCGATTATCGATGTCTTTAGCTTACAATTTTAATTGTAATACAGATTCGTAAATAGTAAACGTTATTCTAAACCATAGTGGTGGAAAAAAGACTATTTTACTATGATTATTAGAGGGCTACAAACGTTGCGAGGAATGGGCGACATTGTGTTTCGGTAATCTTGGTAAACAACCTTGACGTCAATGAGTCTGCTCGGATGCAACAGCATCTGCTCATATATAACGGGCGACATCTTGGAATGGTAACTTGATGGTGTTCCGATAATCATGAAAAGTTTATGAATTAGTCATTGAAAAACCACAAATGGGGGAGAGAGAGAGAGAGAGAGAGATTCCTGTTACTTTTAGGGGATTAAGTGAGGGGAGCAAAACCAAATGGTGCCTTGCAACCTCTAGACACCACCCAGACACGGGGCATAACAACGAGGACCGTGTACACACATCCTCATAATCGTTTTCTAACATGTTAACCATGATACATGAAACAAAACATACCGCACATAAAACAGTTAACGGAATTGTGTGTCAGTACGTAATTTATAGACCCATCTTTGTTCTTGTTCATGTAATCGATGTTCTAGATTGTCGCCAGGTCTAATTTTCTCAAGAATAATCCAGCGCATATCATTAGGGGAGTGTTTCTTCTCCAGGAAGTGGTTGGTCATTCTCGTACTTGTCCTCAGGCATCGGATGGTACTGCGATGTTCACTGAGTCTTGTTGTGGTTTTTCTTGTAGTCATTCCCACGTAGTGGAGATTACATGGACAAGTGATTAAATATACTGTGCCGGTGGATTGGTAATTCGTGAATGTTCTGAGATCCCAGGTAGCTCCAGTATTGAAGGTGAATCTGGTGGTTTTTGTGGTTAAATGGCAGACGCTGCAATTTCCACATGGATGGTGGCTTTTAGGGAGATGTTGATTGACCAGTTGGGTCTGTGGGTGTGTATGTACCAGAATATCCTTTAAGTTTTGGCTCCTTTTGTGCGAAAACATCGGTGTAGGTATGTTAAGACCGCTGCTGTTGAGGGTAGACCAGTGTTTCTGGACCACTTTTGCCACTTGATCAGACATTATGTTATATGTGGTTATGCAAATGGGGTGTTTAGGTTGTTCTGATATTTCTTTCTCATATGTTTCCAAAAGAGCTTCTCTGTTATTGTTGCCAGCTCTCTTTTGTGCTTTCCTTATTTCAGTTCTTGGATATTTTCTTTGTCTTAGTTTCACCGCCAAATCTTTTGCTTGTTCCACATAGTCAGATTTTTCTGAACAGTTTCTTCTTAACCTCAGGAATTGTCCATAAGGTAAATTTGCTTTTAGATGTCTGGGTGAAAACTATCATATCTTAGAAGGCCATTTTTTGCAGTTGGTTTAAAATAGGTGGTTGTCCGTAATCCTTCATTGGAAGCATGTATAATGAGGTCAAGGAATATTAGTTCAGATCTACTCATAGTATGCGTGAATTTTAAAAACCTGTCTTGTTCATTAAGCCAATTGAGAAAATCAAGCACTTCATTTTCATTTCCTTTCCAGATCATGAGTACATCATCGATGTATCTCCACCATCCTTGGATCTTACCTCGATCAGGGTTAACGTCATTTAAGATTTTGTTGGTTTCTAGATGGTAAACATAGAGCCCTGCCACACTTGGAGCGAAGGTGCTTCCCATGCTGGTACCGTGTTGTTGATTGAACATGAGGTGTTCAAATCTGAAAAAGTTCTCTTGTAATGCCCATTTGCAACTGTCCAGAACAAAGTGTTGTGGTGTCTTATATGGCCAGTCACTCTGGTATAAAGTTTCTTCCAGTATGTTCAAAGTCTCATTGTGCAGGAGACTCGTATACAAGCTTTCCACATCTAGGGAAATAAGAATGTTTTCAATGGGATTGAATTCCAATTCATTGAGTAGTACCAGAGCTGATTTCGTATCTTTGAGATAAGTACTAGTTTTTTGAACAATAGGTCGTAAAAAGGCATCAGCAAACTTGGATAAGGGTTCTAAAATAGAACCTATACCGGATACAATAGGACGTCCAGGAGGATTGTGTAGCGATTTGTGTATTTTTGGTACTGTGTAAAAATATGGAATTACTGGGTCTTTGTTGATCAAGAAAACACCTTCTTTACGGGTTATCCAGTCATGGATCAAAGCTTCCTCTACCATACTTGTGATGTTGACACGTAGCCGTTCCGTAAGGTCAATCTCAATTCTTTTGTAATTGCGATCTTCTGTGAGCAACCTTAGGCATTCATTTCTATATGCCTCTGAATCTTGTATCACTATTCTACCGCCTTTATCTGCGGGTTTTATGGTGATTGAGGTGTCATTAGCTAGTGCCCTTGTCGCTTCTTGTTCAATTTTGGTAGTATTATGAAATACTTTAGATGTTGTTGGGTCCAAATCACCTAGTTCTTTGAGAACTCCCTTTTCAAAAGCCAGGAGCTCTACTGGTAACAGATGGTTAAGGCGTAAATGTAGATTTTTTGTGTAAACCAGTGTCTCCTCTCTGAGAATCGCTAGGTTTTTTGTCAAGGAAAAATGCTTCCAATTTTAATTTCCTAATGAAATCATTCATTTCACAGATGAGTGCAAATTTATCCAACGTCGGAGTTGGTACAAACCCCAGACCTTTTTCTAGGATTTGTATCTCAACTGGGGTTAAGGTTTTTTTGGAGAGATTGACAACAATGCTCAAGGGTTGTTCATTGTTGGTTGGTCCGGGAAGCCCATGCTCCTGGTGTTCATCCGTGTCGATGTTAGGGGTTGAGCCCATTGCACACTGTTCTTTCCTTTTTGACGTCCTCTTTGTTGTCCTCTGCCTCGGCCTAAAAAAGGCCCTCTTTGGTTTTGTCCTTCATTCTGGTAACTGGGATTCCAAAAAAGAAAAGGTTGTGGTTGAAATTGGTGAGGTCCCATTGTTGGGCCATAGTAAAAGGGTGGGGCTCCAAAAGGTGGAGGTTGATAGTAAGGCCACCCATAGCCACCTCTACCTCTTATCGGATTGTTACCCTGTCTTCGTCCTCTACCATTATTTCTTCTTCCAGTACTAGAGTCAGAATTATCAGATCCTGTATCCGATATATCTGAATCCGTATTATAACCAGAAATAATTTATGACTCCTAACTTGAATTCAGAGTGAATTACAAATGTATTTAAGCTTGGTAGGGAAATCTGTGCTCTTGCAAGTATTTTTGATTTGGCTGAGAAGGCTTATATCAAAGGTGAAACAGTTAACTTGCCATTACTAAGAGGTTTATGACAGACAGTAATATGTTTCTTGGGCAATGTGAATGCAGGCCTTATCACTGAGCAACAAAAGGATATATTATTGAGGATCAGCCTACAATTAGGTGATCTGGCCCGGAAAAAATATAGTGAGGAGGCAAAAGATCTCTTATTTGGAGAAAGGAATAGGGCAGTCATTAGGAAACTATGTGGCTACGCACACTGCTTTAAACAAAGGCATGCATTCAAGAGAAAGGTATTTGGAGGAAATAATATTTATGATAGGTGCGGAAGGAGAGGGCAATCTAATATGGACAGGGAAGAGGCTAATATAAAGGTCACCAGTCCCAACGCACAAGTTACTTACCTTCGGTAACACTTTTTCTGGTGGATACAGTATCTGCCTGTGGATTCCTCACCTTGTGAATATCCCCTGCGCCAGCAACATTCGGAAACTTTTGTAGCAGTCCACGCCGATGAGGTTGAAGACGTCACAGAGACACGGCTCCGCTCGCGACTCCGCTGACATCACCGGCTCCATAAGAAGACCTCGTCGGTGTGATGATGTCAGTTCCGCCCTTTTTTCCGTGCCTTCGACGCACACGGACGGACTGGCAGCAATATATACACAGTACATAATATACATAATATACAAAGCAACACACAGTGTGGGGAAGGCAAAATAAATAACACAATGCCTTTGACAGTAACAAATACATTTCGAAACACCATCATTAAAATTGTAGGTATACAAGGGTGGACAATGGGGAGGCGGGTGGGTCAGTGAGGAATCCAAAGGCAGATACTGTATCCACCACAAAAAGCGTTACCGAAGGTAAGTAACTTGTTCTTCTGATGGATACATCTGCCAGTGGATTCCTCACCTTGTGAAAAGATTCCCACAGCTGTACCACTCCCGGAGGAGGGTGTCCACCCTTCTATACCAGAAAGTCCTGAAGGACGGAACGAGCAAAGTGTCCGTCCCTCCTCACCTCGGTGTCTAGGCAGTAATTTTTCACGAAAGTGTGGAGGGAGGCCCAAGTTGCCACCCTACAAATATCCTCCAAAGGAACACCTCTAGACGAGGCAGACGTGGAAGACTTGGCCCTAGTAGAATGAGCTCTTAAACATTCTGGAGGTTCCTTACTAGCCAAAGAGTAGCATATCTTGATGCACAAGACAATCCATCTGGAAAGGGTGTGCTTGGGCACCGCTCTGTCTTTCCTGCAGCCAACAAAGCCCACGAAGAGCTGGTCGTCAACTCGAAAGTCTTTTTTCCTATCAAGGTAGAAGCTCACCGCCCTCTTAGAGTCCAGACGGTGAAGCCGCTCCTCTTCCTTGGAAGGGTGAGGGGAGGATAAAAGGTAGGGAGGGTAATGGACTGCCCCAGATGAAAGGGAGTTACCATCTTAGGCATAAAAGCAGCCCTGGTCCTGAGTACCATTCTTTCAGCATGAATGGTCAAGAACGGGGGTTTTGAACTCAGAGCTTGATGCTCACTTACCCTCCTTGCCGAGGTGATCGCAATGCGAAAAACCGTCTTGAAAGACAACAGTCTCAAGGGACACTTGTGTATGGGCTGGAAGGGAGAACCCATCAGTAAGTTAAGACAAGATTTAAGTCCCATTGAGGCACAATAAAAGGAGTTGGAGGAAACTGGTTTGTAAGGCCTTTCAGAAACCGTAAAACAATAGGGAATTTCAACAATGATGGCTGATCCGGCAAACAAAGGAATGCCGACAAGGCTGAAAGATATCCCTTCACAGTGGCTACAGCAAAACCTTGTTGAGCAAGACAAAGGGCAAACTGAAGAATGTCAGATAAACAAGCCCTCAAAGGATCAATTGACTTCTCCCCACACCAGAGCACAAATTTAGACCACCTATAGGAATAGATAGATTTGGCGGAATGACGTCTGGCAGACAAAAATACATCTACCACATCTGGCGGGAGAGAAAAAGAATTCAGGTTGCCCCGTTCATTCTCCAGACTTGAAGGTGTAAGCTCTGGAGGTGGGGATGTAGAACCGGCCCCTCCGACTGCAAGAGGAGGTCTGCCCTCAGAGGGAGACGGAGCGGAGGGCACGAGGAGAGGTGGAGAAGATCTGCATACCACACCCTTCTTGGCCAATCCGGGGCGATCAATATGACTTGGGCCCGGTCTTGGCGAATCTTCCTCAGAACCTGAGGAATCAAGGGTATGGGAGGAAACGCGTAAAGGAGATGAGTGCCCCAATGCTCCCTGCATCGGATACTGGAGACTGCAGAAAGACGGGCAGTGAGCGTTCTCGTGAGTGGCAAACAGGTCCACCCGAGGGGTTCCCCACATCTGGAAAACAGGACGAACCACCTCTGGATGAAGCCCTCACTCGTGGTCGGCGGAGAACTGCCGACTGAGACTGTCTGCACGAACGTTTAGAACTCCAGCCAGATGATTTGCCATCAGACAAATCTGCTGATCCTGAGCCCAGGACCAGAGACGCAGAGCCTCTCTGCAGAGACAAAGCAACCCCACTCCTCCCTGCATGTTGACATACCACATCGCGGTAGTGTTGTCCATCAGGACTTGAACTGACTGACCGTGAAGGGAAGGGAGGAAGGCCTTGAGCGCCAAACGTATCGCCCGTAATTCCAGAAGGTTGATGTGAAGCAACCTTTCCTCTGGAGACCAAAGACACTTGATCTCTAGATCCCCCAGATGCGCACCCCACCCTAAAGTGGATGCATCCGTTATCACTGTGGCCACCGATGGAGGTAGATGGATGGGCTTTCCTTGAGACAGTTTGCCCCCCACGCTCCACCAAGACAGATCCGCCGCAGCTTCTCTGGAGATCCTCACAGACTCCCTGAGATTTCCTTTGTGCTGATACCACTGCCTGCGGAGGCACCACTGGAGCGCCCTCATGTGCCAGCGTGCATGGTTAACCAACAGAATGCAGGAAGCAAACAGAGCATGCGAAGGACTTTCAGGACTGGAATGACCGCTCTATTGTAAAACAAGGGAATCATTTCCTGTATGTCGTGAATCCTTTGTGGAGGTGGGAATGCCCGACACACAGTAGTGTCCAGTACCGCCCCTATGGACAGGTTGCGCTGAGAGGGCACAAGGTGAGATTTGGGCACGTTTATCGAAAAACCCAATTTGTACAACAGCTGAGTTGTAATCTGCGGATGATGAAGCCCCTTCTCTGGCGACTCCGCTTTGATCAGCCAGTCGTCCAGATAGGGGAAAACTTAAATCCCCGACCTTCTGAGATGGGCTGCCACCACTGCCATCACCTTCGTGAAGACTCGAGGTGCAGTAGTAAAACCAAATGGAAGGACCGCAAACTGATAATGTTGCGACCCTACTGTAAACCGGAGATACTTCCTGTGCGACTTCAGGATGGGGATGTGAAAATACGCATCCTGCAAATCGATCGACACTATCCAGTCCTCCTGATGCAGCGCTTGAAGAACCTGCGCAAGGGTGAGCATCTTGAACTTCTCTTGCTTCAGAAAAAGATTCAAGATCCTGAGGTCCAATATTGGACGCAATCTGCCGTCCTTTTTCGGAATCAGGAAATACCGGGCGTAGCATCCCTGACCCCTTTCCTGCTCTGGAATCACCTCTATCGCACCTTTTTTCAGCAATGTCAGGACGTCCTCCTGCAGGAGAAGAAGGTGGTCCTCGGAGCAAGCCCCTTGACAAGGAGGGTAATTTGGAGGGAATTCCCGAAAGGGAAGGGCGTACCCATTTTCTACAAGATCTAGAACCCAAAGGTCTGTAGTAACCGATTCCCAATCTTGTAGAAAATGGGTAAGCCGCCCCCCCCCCCACAGGACCAGCATGATCCAGAATGGTGGATCTAGGGCTGCTTTGCAGTGGTGGGAGGGGCTGAGGAGGAGGAGAGCTGTCGACCTCGAGTGCGACCTCTGATTCTGCCTCTGTAGCTCTAATACAGAGTGTTTTGCTGCTGTTGCTGCTGCTGCTGGGGCTGTCTGTAAGAACGAAAGGTTGACCTTCCGAAGCCCCTGTATCTCTTGAACGAGCCCCTTGGCTGAGTTTGAAGGCCCAAAGATTCAGCCGTGGCCTTACTCTCCTTAAATCTTTCAAGCGCAGCATCCGCTTTCTTGCCAAAAAGTCCAGAGCCATCAAAAGGCAAGTCCAAGAGCGTTGACTGGACATCAGGGGAGAACTCTGAAGACTTGAGCCACGCACTCCTCCTCATGGCAACAGAAGATCCCATGACTCTTGCAACCGAGTCAGCTGTATCCATGCCACTTTAGATTACCTGACGTGCTGCCGCTTGGGTATCCGAAAGGACCTCATTGAAACTCATCCTATCCTCTTCTGACAGCTTTGGGGCTAGCTGCTTTGCTGAGTCCATAAGAGCATGGATATATCGGACCAAAAGACAGGTGGCATTTGTCGATTTGAAGGCCATACTGGCAGAAGAGAAGCCCTTCTTGGCCGACTGATCCAATTTCTACGCCTCCCTGTCACTCGGGACTTGGGGAAAAGAACCTGTTGATTTTCTGGAATAGGCAGCCTGAACCACCAGACTCTCCGGAGATGGATGAGATGTTAAAAAGTCTGGGTCCCCTGGAGCCGCCCTATAACTCCTAGCAATAACTTTAGAAACTGCAGGAGCAGAGAAGGGCTTACACCATACCTCCATTACTGTTTCTATAATGGCATCATTAAAAGAGAGTAAAGGCTCCGATGCAGTAGAAGGAGAGTGCAGAACCTCTGTCAGGATGTTAGGCTTAAACTCTGCAGAAGGCAACTGCAGATCTAAAAGTTCAGCCGCCTTCTTAATAACAGCGTGGTATGGAGCCACATCCTTTGAAGGAGCATCAGCAGGAGTAATCTCCCATTCAGGCGATAAATTTAGGCCACTAGCCTCCTTCAAATCATCAAACACATCGTCCGACTCCATTAGCTCACCCTCCTCTACTTCCTCCATCAGGTACCTCTGTTCATCCAGTACCCATTGGGTCTCCCTCCTAGATCTGATCCTCACAGCAGTCGGCGGCGCCGTGACCGAATCCGCCGGCGCCGAGTGTTGATCCAAAGGGACAGCCGGCGTCGAACGAGGTCGAGTCGGCGCTGGTGAAGAAGGGAGCGGCGTCGATGTCCTCGGCGCCGGTAGATGCCAAGATGGCATCGCCAGAAAAAAATGGCATGAAGGCAATAGGACCCATAGGACCCGAAGGTGCACCAGAGGGGTACATGGCTCTGGAGAAGACTCCATACACAGCATTAAGATAATGCGTAGGATCCTGACCTGGGCCTGGAAACAATGGATAAGGCTCAGTCTGAGGCATCACCGGACTCGGGCCGATCGGTGCCGATGGTGGAATCAGCGGAGCCGAAGGCTCACCCAGAGCTGGAAGCTCCTCAATCAGAACCGGAGACGAAGTCGGAGCCGGAGATGGAGCCAGAGCCGGAGAATGCTCCGGTGAAGCCACAGGTGACGACAGGCCAATAGGTGAATCAGGAACAGACGAAGGAGATATAAAGTCCTTACGGCGTCGGGAGGGCGATGTCGATCTCGGAGCCATATCCCTATCCGAGTGATGTCGAGATCCATGCCTCTTCTTTTTCTTGTGCTTCTTGGACTTAGAAGCATGCCCCGAAGTCGACTTCGACGCAGGCCTCGACCTTCTCCGGCCTCTTTTTTCCTTCTTCATCCTGGCTATGAACAATTTTGTTTCCCTCTACTTAAGAGCCTTGGAGCTCATCTTGCGACAGCAAGAACATCCTTCAACATCGTGGTCTGATGAAAGACACCACACACAGTCTTCATGCGGATCCTTTATCGACATGTGCTTTCCACACTCTTGACGAGGTTTAAAACCAGACTCCGCTTAAGTCACCGGTTCCATAAGAAGACCTCGTCGGCGTGATGACGTCAGTTCCCTTTTTTCCGCGCCGTCGACGCCAACGGATTTCGGGACACTCTCTGTAGCTGTACTTGTTAGTTTGTTTTCTGCTGGTTTCTCTCTCTCTTCTTTAGCTGAAATGTCGATGAAGTCTGGTTTTAAACCTTGTCAAGAGTGTGGAAAGCACATGTCGATAACGGATCCGCATGAAGACTGCGTGTGGTGTCTATCATCAGACCACGATGTTGAAGGATGTTCTTGCTGTCGCAAGATGAGCTCCAAGGCTGTACGTTATTCTTGTCTTTATGGGCACTCATGGAAAAATGCTGGCACTGGCACACTTGAAGACATACTAGAGGTAATCCAAGATGGTCTTTATTGCAAAATTCTGACACTGGGATATTTTGCCAACAATTACTTAAAATATCCCAGTGTCAGAATATTGCAATAAAGGCCATCTTGGATTACCTCTAGTATGTCAAGGCCAGTATGTTTTCATGGTTGCCTCCTTCCCATATATAATGATTTTCCACCCTTATGCCAAAAAGAGCATCCGATTAGCTAGCAACACCGTTTTGCTATGGGTGCCAACTATGCCAAAAATCTCTTCAAGTGTGCCAGTGCCAGCATTTTTCCATGAGTGCCCATTAAGACAAGAATTACGTACAGCATGCCAGTATAAGTATTTTTCACAGGAACCGGTCATGCTAATAATTGCGTCCAGCATGCCAGTGATAGTCTTTTCCATGGATGCCTCTATAAGCCAAAAATTACCTTCAATGTGCCACAGCCATTAGCAGCCTAACAAGCATAACACCACATTCTCACTTATTCTCATTTTGATTCACTCACAAAGATTCTCAACCAGCCTCCCCTGTTTATTCTCACTATATGCACTCATTCTTTCTCACCCACTATCTTGCACATGCTCTTACTTCGTCTCTCAATCATTCTTACTCGGACTCAATCATACTTACTCATACTTACTTTCATTCTCACTCACTCACTCTCCTTCATTCACATTCACTCTCTCACATTTGCACTCATTTATTATCACCGACTGTCACTCACTTGCTCACACAGACACATGCTCTCACTTACAAGCACACACACTACCTACATTTAAAAACATTTGTTTATTTACATCTGTCACTGAAAGTCTTGTTGCAGCTCCTGCTACACCATTTTAATTACACTAACAGTGCAATACAAATGGGCAGAAAACAAAAGAGGTTGATGCCCATAAGAATGAGCTGCCTCTGTCTTCTTGGCACAGATCTCACTACCTCCGAGTCCAGGGTTTGCAAAAATAGTCCCAGGGTTGGCAAGGGGAAAGCCAGGGGTCACAGCTGCAATCCCTGGAAACCCCAAAATGACATCTATGCCAGTATTCAAATTCAGGACAAGGTGAGTACGGTCCCATTTTTGTTTTTTCCGCAGAAAAATCAAATTACTGACAAGGAGATCCTTAGGTTGGAAACAGTAGGACATTATGTGATAGAATTCCCTACCATCCTTTGGCAGGTAAAATAACCAAGAGAACTTTTGTTTCAGGAGGAGTTTATTGTAATATAGAAACCAAGGTGTGGCAAATGTTGGAAAAAAGGTGCTATAATAAAGACAGACCTGGTGTAGGCATCGTGTTTGTTTTGTGCGATTGTAAGACAAATTTCATATCAAACCAATAAACAGAAAAACTCACACACACCTTGATTCGAATCACTTTTGATTGGAATGGCCACGTGTGAGAGTGTTTATATGAAGAATGTGCTATGGGTAAACACATCATTATGAACACTGTAGTATTCAAGATACGTTTTCTGACTCAGTTAAAGGATTGTTTTTATTTCTGTTTGGTATTCTAAAAGGGAAAACACAAGACAGGTATGAAAGCCTTATGTCCCATTGTCTTACATGGAGTGCATGCAGTAGACAGGCAGGGAATAGATAGGCCCCTGAAGAACACTGTGGATGCTTGGGCTTATACATTCACTCGAATCATGACTTGAGTCATGTTGGTGAATGGACTGATGAATAATTTTACTTTATCTACAATCCTGACTGGATCCCTGCTTATGCCCAGAACAATAATTATGTAAGAACTCCCAATTTGGTTGAGTCCACCAGAGTGGGATTTACCTACTCTGGTGTGGTGAGAACACCTATGATGAAGCATGCTTTGATAAATTGCAGGTGAGGCACTTCCTTCAATATCTTTTGGATACCTCCTTTTGATAGGAAATATTAAATAGGGTCATGTAGATTTCACTCCACAGATTCAAGCACCAATTGTGAATTGAAGTTTAGTATAGGAGGCAGTGCTTTAAGCTAGAGCCTCTTCCTCTCCTTTTGTGAATACACAACTTTTCATAACATGACATTATGTAGTTAGTAAGGTTGGATTATAAATATTTAATTTGTGACAACCAATCAGTCTATTAGTTGGTATAACATCCCTAGTAACTCCTGCTTCCTGTAGCTTCTTATTGGTTAAAGCAGTACATGTTTAATTATAGTGATGGAATCCTACATTATGAAACACAGGCATACAGTAGCTTGTTCAACTAAAGCAGAGCTAGGCTAAGTGACCTCAAACTTGTAACATAACACACATTCTTCAGAGAAAAGATCAAATATTAAAAATCTGCATTAAGGCTGCCAATGGCTAAATCTGTATTTTCGGGGGCGGAGCCTGCCTGACTCCAAGATGGCTGCGAGTTAGGGCAGCTCTCCCGATCGCCATCAATAATATGACATAATCCTAGCATAAATCTTGATAGCATCAATACTACGAGGGGCAGTTATCTCACTGTCGTTGAGTGCTACTTAGTGCATTCAGCGATTTCTAAATCGGTGCGGCCAAACGGAAGTAAATGGCCGAGGCGCATAGGCATACGAGGCCCTCCGACTACGCAGACGGGCAACGCGTCCCACTCTGAAACGAGAACACCGGGTGAGTGATCCAGCAGTGAGGGGCGGAGAGCCCTGCGAGAGATATCTGCAGAGAGGCTGGCGCAGCACTGACGCGCGATAACACATCGTGGACGAAGTACCTGGTGCCACAGGGTGGCCGAAGAAACCGTGTGCTTGGGCCGGGAGATCTTACGGTCGCATCCACTAACGCAGTAAGCAGAACTACAAGACAAAGAGTGCCTGTTACTCAGCAAGGGGCCACGCTCCCTCAAGGTATGGGACCACCGGAGGAAGTATATCCCTAAAGCACTGAGCCAGCACGTGAGCCCGGAATTAAGAGAAGATCAAGTCGAGGCGGCCCCGCGGTGCACATTAAACCGAGACCTGTGCTGGTGCAGGCCCACACAAGATAGAGCACGGTGATTGGGGAAGCCGTTTGGGACCCCTGGGAGAGCAGGTGCTGAAGCTGGGCACAGTTCGAGCCTCGGGGAGCCAGAAGAATACGCCCAAGAGGTACAGTGGTGTGGGGGCGGGTTAGTCTGGCGCTGTCCTGCATGTTGAGACTCTCTCGAGCGTGGGAGAAAACTGCGGTGCTGTTAGTCAAAAGAGAAATGGAGATAGCTACTACCCCCCACTGCAGGACACGGAAGGCATTCTGAGGGATTACTAAGAGTGTGCAGGGGAGAGAACCTGAGGCCTTGCACGATCCTGATTAACCGGCAATACCTGGCCCCGGAAAGCACTGGTCCATGTGGGTGAGGTACCCTGACAGGCGCACCCGCATCGCACAAATCCCTGCATTATGGGTAAAACAGACAAGCTCTAGTCCAAACTTTATTTTGACCTACGTAAAACCCCTAGGTCGAAAGATTCCATGCCCACTGAGCAAGATACCACTTCGGGACATCTGGAAGCAGTAGCAGATATAGATATGAAGCAGGCGTTCCGCACTATACAACAAAGCCTATCAAAGTTAGACAGAAAAATGGACACATTATCGTTCCGCGTGGATAGGATGTCAGAAAGGCTGGACAAGCATGACGAGAGGCTCGACGCGGCGGAACAGCGCATATCTAACATGGAGGACGTTGTACGAGCAGACGCAGAGACCGACAAAGAAAGGGACAAGATTTTGCGAGTGCTCCAGGAAAAAGCTGTAGATTTCGAAGCGAGATCTAGGCAGAACAACGTCCGCATTTTGCGAGTAGCGGAATCGTCCAATATTGGAAACATGGAGCAATATGTAGAGAAGCTACTCGTCACCCTACTAGGCCAGAACACTTTCTCTGAAATACTTGTAGTAGAACAAGAACATCGTTCCCTGGCACTCAGGCCGGTACCAGGAGCGGCCCCCGGCCTATCATAGCAAGACTACTGAATTATAGAGATCGCGATGCGGCTTTTCGAAAAGCTCGAGAACTAGTAACTCTTCACCATGAGGGTGCCAAAATAACTCTGTACCCGACTTCACCATGCAAGTACAGGAAGCGTGAAGGCTCTTCATCCCAGTGAAAAAGAAACTTCGGGACCTGAACCTGCAGTACAGCATACTGTATCCTGCTAAGTTAAGGGTCAAAATGGACGGTAAAATGCATTTCTTCACTGATCATAAAGCTGTTCTTCACTTCATCAACAATAAAGAACAGCGTTTGAACGGTAGGGTTCACCAAGCAGCTCTCAATCACACACGGAGGGCTCCCCAAGTGTTCATGAAGAGCAAGAGTCAAAAGAGTGACTGTCTAGACAGAACGGAGATAAACAGGAGGATAACACACGGAACAAAATGAGACAATGAGGGTAACATGCGCGTCTTGTAGCATGGTGGTGGGAGGCACTCGTTAGCTATGTCGCGACTTGAATGCACGGGTTGAGGAAGACCAGAAAAACACTCTAGTGTAAAATGGCGGACTGATTGATATAGGCGTGGGCTCACTAGGTGCATAGAGCATAGCATGAAGCCCCTCACAGCGATATCTGCTTAAAGTTGTATACGACTACAAGTGTAAATAGGGCGGTGTAGCGAGACAGAAATGATGGCAACATCTGCTCCCAAGTGTATCACACTTTTGGCACGGTTTTCTTTAGGGTTTTTGTTTGTTTCCAAGGATCGGGGGGCTGGAGTTCAGATAGTCACAACAGTTGTTGGTTCTTGTGCCGTGGGAGGGAATGTTTGTTCTATAAGAAAGGGCGCGTGCATTGATGTAGACTTGCAACAATAGTTTCATATAGTACATATCACAAGCAAAGGGGTCTGTTCACTGCAGTGGTTATTCACACTGAATGGCCTCTGAGGGAGAGAAAACACAGGGCCTCCAGCTCATGACCTGGAATATGCATGGTTTAAATGATAACAAAGGTTAGGAGAGTTTGTGCCTACTTAAAGAGACACTCTGTGGCTATTGCAATCCTGAAAGAGACACATCTTACCACGGAGCGCAATGGAGCGGTACATCGTAAATTACAGGGGATATGCTACTCTGCAGACTACTCTTTCTATGACAGAGGGGTCCTGATTTGCATAAATAAAAGGGCGGGTGGAGATGACGGGCTTGCTCCGAGATCCGCAGGGTAGGTTTGCGGTAGCCCTCTGCAAAAAGGGTGATTTTAAATTCCTCCTGGTGGGTGCGTAAGGCCCGAACTATGATGATTCCCAATTCTATACTTCACTGGCGGACATTTAAGTGCAGTGGAAGGGTGTTTCCACAGGTGTGGGGAAGCTATTTCAATTGCATATTAGACCCAAATACAGACAGATCCCAGGGCCCGCCAAGGCATCCAGCGGCTGCTGCAGTAGCCTTACAAGACATAATGCACGCAGAAGGCCTCATAGATATCTGGAGACATAGATCCCTCGTAGACGCATTACTCCTCTGTCTAGGACACTCATACCCAAATAGATTTTTGGCTATTATCTGGAGGGTTGGATTCTAGAGTTATGACATGTGCACACCTTCCACGAACATATTCTGACCACTCCCCTCTTTGGCTTGTACTGCGATACAAGGCGCCACGAATTCCAGCATTCACATGGCGTTTCCCACCTTACTCACTCTTGGACACTGTATTCAAAGTGGGACTAGCAACAGCGATAGAAGACTTCTTCACTGATAACATAGGTTCGGTACAACAATTTGCCACAGTTTAGGAAACATTCAAGGTATATGTCAGAGGGGTGGTGATCTCCACACATACGGATGTACTGCGCTCTATTTGAAGCAGATTAAAGACACTAGAACGGGAAATAGGTTATTTGGAACAGGACCGAAACAGGATGGAAACAGCCCAACTACTGCAGACGTCAAACAGAAATTGGTAGAGTTCCTAGATACAGCCAGTGATGAAATTAAGCACATGGGGAAAAATGCAATGACACGCTGCTATGGGGAGCTGGAAAGACCAGGCACCCCTCTGACAGGGATATTGAGGCCCAAGAGGGAATTAGATAATATGGTAGGCATGATGGACGAGAGCGGGAGCCCATTACTTACCCCTGAGGAAATGACTGCTCATTTTCGCTCTTATTATCAAAACCTGTACACCTCCCAAATCCCAAAAGACAGCAAGGCTCTAGAGGAATACCTGTCGTATATTAAGATGCCTTGACTAGTGACTGAACACAGGGAACATCTGAAGGCACCTCTAAAATCTGATGAGATACGAGAAGCGTTGCGTGGAATGGCAGATGGAAAGGCCCCGGGGGCGGATTGTCTCACAGTAGCCTTCTACAAAGAATTTCAAGATCTATTGATTCCCTATCTTAAAATGCTTTATGAGGAGATGGCGGAGTCTGGAATCATGCCACCCTCTATGCGCGAAGCTGTTGTTGTCACTTTGTTAAAACCGGGAAAGTCACCTAGCAGTTGCTCCTCATACAGGCCCTTATCCTTGCTCAATGTTGATGCCAAGGTCAACGCTAAAATCTTGGCCAACAGACTGGCTCTATTATTACATGGTATTATTTGACCAGAACAGGCAGGGTTTTTCCCTAGCCGTAACCCGTCTCAAAATCTGAGAACTTTCTTTGGTGCGATACAGAGATTGAATCCAGAAGTCAACGCGGCGGCAGTCTTTATCTATGCCGAGAAAGGCTTTGACTGTGTTGAGTGGGGCTTTATGTTTGCGGTACTGCGCAAGATAGGGGTTGGAGATGTATTCCTCCGCTTTTCTGCCTACGCAGAGGACACTTTGCTATACATTCATAATCCAGAGGTAAACTTGTCTCCAATACTGCGAGAGGTGTCCAGTTTGGTGGTCACTCGGGCTGCAAATAAACTGGGACAAGTCCATCATATTACCCCTCACTCCCAAATCCACGGAACAGATTATGGAGTGTCCACTGCGCTGGACCACAGAGGCAGTTCGGTACTTGGGCATTCAATTCCACACAGTCCCTGCAATAGTGATGCTGGAAAATTATGGTAGGGCCACACAACGGCTAACGGAAAATGTAGATAAGTGGATTAGGCTTCCACTCTCATTAATGGGAAGAATATCTAATATGAAAATGGTGATCCTACCAAGATTCCTCTTTTTATTCCAAAACATACCTATTCTCCTGCCAAAGCATCTATTCAAATACTGGCTTACACAGCTGATACGGCTCGCCTGGGCTGGTAAACAGCCTCACATACGGTGGGATTTACTTACTTTGCCCCATGAATTAGATGGGTTGGGAGCTCCTGACTTAGAAAAGTATTATAAAGCCGCAAATAGCACATTCGCCCACTACTGTATACATGGCCCACAGGATACACCTTTTTTAGGTCTCGCTTAGCGTGCAGCGCGAATGCGCTGCCATCGCTTTGCGAGGCATGCAGTATACACTATAGTGTGGAAGCTTTGTGGAAGCTCCGCCCACTGTTCGGCCCATCTTCTTCATTGGCTTAGGTCAAAAATGCTGCCTTCTGATTGGTTTTCAGCTTGTTTGTCTCGCCCCATGACAGCCTTATCAATCATTTGTGTCCTTCCACGGCTACTGGCCCCTTCACAGCACAGACTACTTTCTTCCCTATTGCATTGCCAATGCTTGTTTATCTTCTACTCCCACTCGGTTTCATGGGAAGGCTGGCTCTCCTTAGGCACAGCTGCTTAGCCTGTCTTTCCGTTCCAAGTTCGAGTGAAAACAGGCCCGTATATTTTTTCGCAGCCCCCTCCTCATGTTTACCATTGTGTGCCTTTAATTTGATCAGCATGGTGCCCCACAGCTGCTCCGATTACCGAAGGGCTGAGCGCTGTGGAGCCGGGGGATTTAGCTGTCCTCGAGAATCTTTTGTTCCAATGGAGCATGCACTTCACAGTGCCCCCGGGGCACCAGCATGGTGGACCAAGTAGAGTGCTCTCCCATCAGCAGGCATGCTACGGTCCCTCCGGGGTACATGCAGGCTCAAAGGAGGCTGCGCACTAGTCTGCAGCCAGCACGATGCATTACCAAGTCATTAAACTAAAGGGTAACCCTGCCACTAAGAGCGTTACTGCTGCAACTCGACTGTCTGTCTGACAGCTCTCTGATTCATCATCCATTGCAAGAGCAGTAATTAGGAGGGAGAGGGATTGTCCCTTTTCCCCTAAACTGCCCCTCTAAGCAATCTGGAGCGTTGGCAGCTGTGGATGTTACACCAGGCTACTTGTCTTTCAAAAAAGCATTTTCAGTTTTAAATTATAATTTCTTTATTTACCGCTCCAAGATTAGCCTCCGCATCTTGGAACAGTTATTGTTTGGATTAAGTGCGAGAGTGAGATGGTGGATAACTGTTGTGGGCCTTGAAAACGTGGCGATGGCTTTTCTCGTGCTTTTCTGTTTTTTGTGAGCAGAAAAAACAGAGCCTGGGTGCATGTTTGCTAAAAGAATTTATATGACCATCACACAGAGATAAGAGAAGATCAGCTTGGATTTTCATCTCTACCAGCAGGACCAGTCGGGTAAAAAATTACTTTCTGATTTGGACGGAGATGTATTGCCTTCTGCTGTCCATTTAATGCAGGTGCCTTTCAACAAAAAGAAATTAGAAGCAGTAACTGAAAATAATAGTCTGTTGTAAGTGGCACAAGGCTTGCGTGCTATATTTGATTTAAAAGCAAAAACACTTTCATATCGGTTTGGCCTGCTGAGCTTGCGGGGGACTACTACATTGTATACATCTGTTAACGTCCTGAAGCAAGCAGCAGCCCAGTCACTATGTCACAGGTGAAAGCGTCTATATTTAACAAAGCACATAAACTCTCTCTAGAGAATGAGTAGGTCTGTCAATAAGGATCATTGATTGCTGCTTGCATATTTCTGCAGGCTGTAATGTGCTGTGCAGGACACGCATAAGACGGATATGTGTGAGGGGAGGGTTTTTCATTTTAAGTTTTTCCAAATTTGTTGAACTTTGCCCATTCTTGTCTGTGTAAGTGCCCTCAACATCTTCCTTTATTTAATTTTGGGTTTTGTAAAGCGGTGCACGCTACTGTAACAAATCTCGTCTCTTTGAGTAGAGGGGATGCAGTTAGGTTACTTAGATGCAAGAAGATATGATGTATCACGTAACTTTCAACCTTATATATAATTGCATGTGCCAGTATTGCTTTTTCAAAACTACTACATTAGTACACTGAGGCCACGGTATGCATCAGTGCCTGGGACTTGTTGGAAAGGGAGGCTCAAGACTGGTCCTTCACATATTACCCCAGCTGGGTAAGAGGGAAGGCTTGGAAAGAATATAGAATGAGAACCTTAAATGCTGCATACACAAGGTAAATCGGAGGAGAAAAATCACAAAATGAACCGGTGCTTCTCCTCAAAATCAAGCATGGGAGAAGTGTTTTCAGTTGTCTCTGGCACTTTTCTAGATCACTTTCGAGTCTGAGGCGATGGAGTATTCAAGATTGTGGATTCTCAACGCTGTATGGATCTGTCTCTAAATTTTCTGCCTCTTGCTGGTCAGAGGGCACGCAGATTTCAATGTGACCGACCTCATATCCTAGTTGGCTGGCATAGCCATGAACCCAGGAGAGATTTGCAAGAGTGTAGGCATACAGTATCTTGTACGCTAGACACATGGTCATGTACTGCACTCGCTCTCTGTCCAGGAGCCGTTACATGTATTTCAAAGCTATTGCAATATTCTTGTGCCGCCTCATTCTAAATGTTAACCAGCCAGCATGATTTTCTGATCTCTTGGACTGGAGGAGATTCGTTTTTGTGCTGGAAGTGTGTTGAAGTGTGCTGGAACGTATCTATGGGGAGCACTAAGTATTTTTTGTTATTATTCAGGGGTCCTAAGTTACCCTTCGAACTTCTGAGTTGCAATTGATGGTGTTATTTGGAGGGAGGGTGAGGAAACTGAGTTGTGGCCTAAAGACAGCATCTCGGCCGGTGTTATTTCTTATAATCTAACCTTTTCTTAAGACAAACCCTTGAGTAGGCTAGTTTTCTTTTCTAAAGATTATACAAATACCCAGTCACATTACTGACACCACAGCTAGTTCCTATAGACATAGTCCAACATTAGAATGTTGAGACATCGGCATGGATTGACTGTTCTCAACTGCCTATTAAAACCTGTTGGCCAGGAGATTGTAGTTGCAAGGACAAAGTAACAAACTGTAGGTGTTAATAAAATGGATCTGCATCTCCTATAGGTGAACAGGTGTGAGGTGTGTTTATGCCTGTTTCTGTAGTGGGTTAATCAGTGTAATTTGTAGTTGGTGTATGGTGGGGCCTGTGATGGAAAGGGCAAGGACAGAGGTATTGGTTCCCTATTAAAAATCCCAGATGGGCCTCTCTTCCCAGAGGAAAGTGCCAGTTCTATGTCCCGCCTCAAGTCTGCTTAAACATACTTTAATCAAGATTTTATTGGCAATTACAAGCACAAATCTTTATTATACACAAGTGTATTGATTTCATGATTGTTTTGAATTCACAGCCGTAAAAACTGCTTACCAGCTACAGCATTATTACTCAGAGGTTTAGTCCCTACTCGAGAGATATTCATGTAGGCTGCAAATCACCTCCTGAAATTCTAGCTCACCAATACACCTTCAATTCTTGAGCTTGTGATCAGCTTCCATCCCTCCACTATCCTTATCTATCCAAATACCAGACCAACATAACCACGGCTCAAATTAATGTCATATTTCACTATACTAATTCACCACTAACTCTTTATGGGTTCCGGAGTAGTGTTACTCACCAAAAAAGCGCTTCAACGCCAAGTTATTCAAACAGTGTAATGCCACATGTGTCATCAGCCTAGCCAATTTGGCTAAGTAGTATCGGTAGTCGTAAAATAAGTTCATTATACTATCCCTACTTTCAGGCCTTAAAACCCAAAAAAATCCCGGAAGTGCCTCAAAGGAGCATTGGCTGCGCTGCATTCTGAGTGTATCTATGCAGTTTCTGCAGATCGTCAGACTGTCACTGCAGCAGAAGGCAACCACCATGGAGCATTTTCAAGGCGCATGACAGGAGCCCATGCTACCAGGAGGGAGGTGGCTTTACCTTTCAGCTCTATGATGAGGTACAGCTCCTGCACTTTCAATTTATAAACTGGGATGCTGTCAACAATACTGTTAATGTAACACCCAGTGGTTGAAGTCAGATGCAGGAGGGCTTGAGTTACTACCGTCCGTGTTTCATTGTTGTCGGAGCGGATGGCCTGAACAGGTCGGAACTGTTTACTTTTACTCTGAATTAAATAATCTTTGGAGAATGTAATGCAGCGGGCGCAGCAATATACCATGGCAGAACATATCATGAGCTTGCAAAATAAAACCAATGCAGCATGCTACCGGGTGCGTTTGGAAGGAACTGTGCTTGTTAACTTCTGGCTAGAGTTTTTAGAATGTAGAGGGAGAAGGCATCCTGGCTTTCTTGCTAGATAGTTGCTAAGATTTGAATTGTGCACAATACCAGTTTTTTATTTACCTAGCGGTCAATTTGTCCCATAATCCCAGAGTGACTTCCAGGCAGTCCTGTTTTTTCATGCCCTGCATGTTTAATACATCATCATTGATACTCACCAGTAAATGTTCTAGCACCCAAGATAATATGGTGCATAGCTAAAAATGTATGAGGTCCCAAAGGCGAGACCGGTTGCATTGCAAATGCTTGTTTTATATTTGGAAAGGAATGCGGCGGAACCTCTCTCACTGCCCCAAATGCTCACCCATCTGGCCTCCAGGCGACTGTGAGTCTTTGATTCCCTAGCTGTTACTGCACAAGCCTGGCAAATACTATTACACATGCAGGCAGGGGCCTTCCTATATGCTCCGGAAATGCCCTTTCAGTGGTCTTTGTGGTTCCCGCTGGGTCAAGATGTGGGGGCAAGGCAGGCACTGTAAACTATAGGCATCAATACAGTGGGAGACATCTTCAAGGATGGCAAACTAGTAACCTGGGAGGCTTTACAGCAACCGGACAGGCAGCCGGTGGGAACAGCATTATTTCACTTCTTCTGGGCCAGACATCTATGGCGCGCCCTTATTGGCGAAGATCTGCTGGAACCACAGGTTATGGGGACACTTACCACCCTTATCAAGGTTAAAGAACCTCTTAAGCTGATCACTAAATTCTACACTAGCCGCCGGGAAACTCGTTGATCTGAAGTTCTAAGAGTTAGGTTGGATTGGCAGAAAGATTTGGGCACTCCCCCCAAGTGATAGAGTGGCAGTATTGCTGCTCCCGCACCCAGTCGGTTTCTCTTAACGGGAGACACAGACTTATCTACTTTAAATTCTTACACAGGGCTTACTGCACCCCTGAGCGCCAGTTTTGGTGTGGATTAGTGGAGAACTTCCGCTGCCACAGATGTGGGGCAAAAGGCGCAGGATTCTGGCATTTAGCTTGGCAATGCCCAGAGATTCACGCATACTGTGGCAAAGTGTTCCAGGAGTTGGGAACTATTATTAGTGCGGACTAGGAGCCAGACCCTAAGATGGCACTTCTAGGGTGGGATTTCTCTGCTGGCCATCAGACTTTTACTGGCTAAGCACCGGATGGCATTGTGCTGGATGGGGAGCCAACTACCACGAATTACAGAGTGGCATGCAGACATATTGTATTGCAATACACAGGCCAATATATATAGCGAGTTGCACCCTCCCAGAAGCCGTCCCAGGAACTGCTGGGGACCATACCAAACATACCTTTTAAGTAAAACTGATGGTGCAACCTCAGACCCGCAGACTTCTGCCAATGAAGCATCATCACACGAGGCAGGAACATAGACAATTGAGGGGCTCACGGGTGGAGGTTGGGCCACATCAGCTGGGTCACGGAGTAAGAATCGGACCTCACACGAGACACCGGTCAGCAGAGTGACATGATAAAACCATGTGGGATGCTATTCTAACTAAGGATGTAATTGTATAAACAGAATTCCCTTCATGCTTTTGAGAATGAAGGATCTTCTGTACGGATATAATTTATATCTGTGTCCTAAGTTGTATGTATAATGTTCCATAATGAAACCAATAAAAACAAATTTAAAAAAATCTTTCTTTTCTGCAGCATTTCATGAATGATTGTCAATGCAGCCTGGTATGCCCTAGTTACACTGACTGAAGCATGCCTAAATACATCATTATTTCGAGCAAATTAAAACGTGTTAACAGCACCCAGAAAGAGAGCATGACCTGAATTTAGATTATGCTTTGAAAATAATTGAAAGGACATGTGCCAACGCCACAAGTGGTCAGTAAGGGAGAACAAGGGTACCCCAATATATGAACCTGGGGTTAACATGTGTTTGGGGAAAACAATGGTTCAGAGTTGGCCACAGTGGGTCCAGACTAAGAAGTGAAATCCCCAAGGGGATTCGGAGAATTAATTATACTCAAAGCAGTTTGTCATACTGGGAAGGAATGGTAGGGTAGCATATATTGTGTAAAATGAACAGTTTATTTTACACAAATAGTTCTTTGTACTGTAAATAGTAATCAGGTGCTCACACAAAGTGAAAAGTGGGTGTGTCGTGACAAAGTGATAGTGAAATTAAAAACAAAACATCGCATTTACAACAAGGAATAGAACTCCACAACTGGCTTTTTGCAATGAAAGGAGTTCTTGCTGTGGGGATCGAAGGCGTTTCGAACTTTATGTCCTGAAGATGATCTTAATTTTATATAGTGAGCAGCCTGAAATATCTATTGAAGGAGGGCGGCACAGGACACGAGGTGACAATTTCTACCGATTAGGGGGAGATGACGAGTTCGTCAAGAGTTGATAGTTGCCGCTAAACAGGGAGGGACTTGGTGGGACTTTTTAGACAGGGCTGTCAGATGACAATTACGGCGGTGTGTGTCTCACGAGTCGCGTGGTGCGAATAAATTATATGTGAATAATTAGGAGAGCAGGTCTGTGGATCCTGCGCTACGGGCTACACGTGTTGCTCAGATCGAACGCTGTATATTCAGCTTATTGGGCTGCAGTTGGGAAGCGTAGCTTTCTTCCGAGTCTTATGTTAATTAGTAGATCACGGAGCGGGAATGAAACACCCTCCTGGCGGCTGAACAGCAACTGAATGGTTGCAAGTGGATCCTGGCAATGCAGGTGTGAAGAGATTTAATACATTAGGTTTCGAGACATGACTTTTCAGGTTGACATCTGGTGTGAACAAGCAGCTACTGCATTAGGTTTTCTTGAACTTTGCAAAAAGTCATTATACTGAGAATATCTTGTTGTCCACACAGGCCCCCAAGAAGAGATGAGGTCAATTTGATATTGCACGTTGTGAACTCTACTTCCTTGCAATAAGGCTACTGAAATTAAAGAGAAGTGTCACTAAAAGTAGTTGAGGCTGGACGTACTAAAAGGAAGGAAAATACTGCCCCTATGGCAGAAATATGTTGGAATCAGTGTGGGTTTATGCTGGTTTGCCACGTTAAATCAGAGCATAGGCAAAATGTACTAAATAAGGATGAATTTGGTAATTCAGCCGGTTGCTCCTAGCCCAACGTAAATGGCACTAGCTGATCAATGCGTTCATATGCCATCACAGTTGCTTTGTAAACGGTTTATTTAACAGAATTTTAAAGTGGTGTGTAAAATACATGACGAGTTAAACATTTTGTGTCTTATACAGCATGTTTTCGAAATTAGAGTTGTTCTTGAAACGATGTTTTTGCTATGTCTGTAAAAAGAATAACCATATAAGGAAGCTTTTTCTTAGAGCTGGAGCAGCTACCTGGATTTAGCAGTGGTTCAGCTTTCATTGAAGTTTCAGGGTACGAAGGGCCTGATTTACGGAGAAGTAGATAGCCAATTCTATTTTCATTAACCATAATAATATGCCATACTAGAATTGTTATTTCCTAAAGATATCCCAGCATACTAATCAATTGGATTGGAAGAGTTGGACTCACAGAATATGTAGGGGAAGGTAAAATATGAAATACATATCTAGCAGTGCTTAATTTATGCTGTTTTGTTCTGGTGCTTGGCACCAACACTAATAATTTCTCAACAACAGAATTTTTGTCTACCACACAGTGACACTGGCAATCTATTTTTCAGCAGAGAACACCTAGAGATTGTTGAACAATTCAATATACATGTAAATTAAAATACCAACCTTATCCAGGCCATTCTTACAACTTCAGTGACACGGAATAATTCAAATGGCCAAATGTATTTGATTGTTTTGCTTATAAGATAACAGTGGTACTTGCATTTGACAGGTTGCACAAGCTGCAGCGGCCTCTCGCAAAATACCTCGGGCCCTGGCATTTATTTATTTTTAGCATCTCTAGTCAAAACAATATGAAAGCTGTTAACAGGAGAGCCACTTTTTCAAATTCTATTCCATTTCCTTGCCGCACTTTTCTAAATTCTTGAGACTTCCAAATAATTATTACATGATAAATTGATATGTTTCTTGCAGTAGTCTTTGTAAATAGGAATGCCTTGTAAATAAAATGTTTTTATTTTGTTTGTAAGATTTTTTTCAATTGTAATCTATTGTATGTGTTTTCTATCTCTGAAGAAGTCCAACGGTGGACAAAATGCATTGGCTATGGTTACAGTGAAAAGAAGGTTTTAAAGATCATGAATAAAGAAAATAATGTTTAAATCAATCAAAAGAGTCTATGCATTGTGTGGTTTCCCCCAAATTAATCTGAAATCTATTGTAAAGGTTACATTCATGCATCTGATATAATCCTGTGATCATTTGAGTGCTGGGTCTCCCATGTCATAAATGTCATTATGGACGCTGTCCATTAGGGGAGGTTAAGGTGACTGATCTACCAGACCTGTGCACCTTTTTTAACTTTTGCTAAAACGCATACCTACCATAGTGATAAGAGTGATAATGTTGCCTCATTCTCTATGTAAATTATTTGTTGTAATTCCGTGACGCGTATTCACTTGGAATTACCTAAGAATTCTGCACGAGTAAGTGGAATTAGATTAAGCGCGAAGAGTAATTCTACGGTTAGTGCTATTTCATTGCACAAAACTGCCCCTTTGCATTCAAAATGGGCCTAAATGCAAAATAACACTAAGAGAGAGTACAAGCAGCCACTTGCGCTCTTTAAATGTGCTCTTGGGCAATTTACTACCCAGGGCCGGCTTTAGTGCTGGTGACGCCCTGGGCAACAATGTTTCTTGGTGCCCCCCCAATGATCATCTTTGCTGCAGATTCCTTAACCCTTTAACAGTGCCCCTCGTGTCTCCATAACCACTCACTCGCTGAGATGCATTTATTTAGGTTTTAAGCACCACTGTAGGGTGTCAGAGCACCTTAAATCATAGACACATTACACAGAGATAATCAATTACACATGTGTAATCAATGTATAGGAAAATTACATAACACAGAAGAATATAAGGTTCAGGAGTCACATGTCATTCATACTGGTAGACAGTATAGTTTAATCGTGCTTGGTGTGAAGAAGCACAAACTCAGAATTTAAAACATAACACCATAGTTGGGGGTTACATTTAAGAATGCATTTTTTTTCTTTTTTACGGAAATGAGCCTATTTTGCAAGTTTGAATAATGTAAAGGCTGGTAGAGAAAGCATAACACTATAATAATAATAATATACCTTGCAGTTTGCATGTAGCTCTTTGATGTCAATTATTAGCTCACTGTTCTATATTAGGATTTTAACTGATACACTGCAAGGAACAAAAGGAGCGATCTGACAAAAGCACTGATCTCTTTAGATTACATGCACTTTGTGATCTGCACGGTACACGTACTTTGCATCAGGCAGATTATCCCACTGCGCTACTTTTGGTTATGTCACAACTTCCACTAAACAAAACTAGGATCTCACTCCAGGAAGAACGTTAATCACCGGAGTTATGTAGACATTTTTATTGGATGAAAACTGCTGGACACACGGACGAGGCAGCAGGTGCTTTTAAAAGTATAACATAATTGTAAACACGGCGCCCCCAGAGGTCAGCACCTGGTGCAATGGCACCAGTCAAACCGCCCTAAAGCCAGCCCTGTTACTACCAGCATTAAGAGGATGCATTTTGCTCTGAACACAAAAAGCGAGCGCAAGTGGGCACTGGCTTCTGTTGAATGTTATCTCGCAGTATGATTTTTCCCTAAAATTGCTCTTAATGACGCAAGCATGACTAATCACATAATTATCTCTGTAATTCCAAATCAAACAACACAGAATTACCTAAATTATTCCAATTACTCCAGCGTAATCAAAATTCTACCAAGGCCTAATCAAGATCATTCCCCGCAGTCCCATGAATGACCAGATATTAGTCAAGTTCCTATTTAGCTGACCAAGTGAGCATTCAGACAAAACAGGGGTAGAGATAGAATCAAATTCAAAATACCACCCTATGCCCCTACCCACACCTAAAATACCATTACCACCCTCCCCGAGGAATTAAAGAACCTTGGATGCCCACCCCAGGGGTTGGCTCAGTAGCTATGTTCCCGGTAGCCCACCCCTAGGACATAAAGGTTTCCCTGCTCGAACGGCACAGGCAGGGAAATCTGTGCTTGCTCTCTCTTATCTTCTGCCAAGCAGGAGCAAACACCTAGCCTGCTCCCAGCGGGTGGAAACTTTGAGTAAAATATTGCTCCAGCCCGAATGGAGCAGTATTAGTAGCTACTCCCTATGGACAGCAGCATTGCTAGCTACAGCTGCATGTGGGGAGCTGGCTCCCCCGCGGCGCCCAACAAGAATATGGTGCGTATCACCAGGGCGAACACCTTTTACAAATGTAGGCCCTATGGGATGAGGTTCCCGGGACCATTACAGCCTGGGGAGGGGAGCCGCATGCAGTCCCCCCCCCCCCTTTTAACATAGGCTTTCACGGATGGGGTCCCCAGGGCCTAAAGAGGTTCAGAGAGTGGGACCACATGGCCCCCTTAGTGAAAAAAGATATATATATATATATATCACTGAAAAAACCATAGGTTTCATACACGTTATAGTTCGGAATTAGCATGTAAAAAACCTTGCAAATTCACATAAAAAACCATAGGTTTCACACATGTTATAGTTAGGTGGATATTTCACTCGTAAAAAACCAATGAAATTCCCCCGTTATAGTTAGTTCAGATAACTATAACTCGCGCGCCCGCAATGCACTGCTGATAACGTCACATATTGCATCACTCATGACATGGTCAGTGACATCACTCATGACATCACTGATGACATCATCCTTGTGATAGAGTGGCGGTCGCGCATGTTATAGTTATCTGAACTAACTATAACGGGGGAATTTCATTGGTTTTTTACGAGTGAAATATCCACCTAAACATGTGTGAAACCTATGGTTTTTTTATGTGAATTTGCAAGGTTTTTTAAATGCTAATTCCTAACTATAACATGTATGAAACCTATGGTTTTTTCAGTGAATTTGTATGGTTTTTTAAATGCTAAGTTATGTATGTATTATTATTTTTTTAAATATATTTATTTTACAATAAACTACATATTAAATATAGATTTAAAAAAAAAAAAAATTTGGGGGGGGTTTCGCGCGCACCCCCGCGATTTAAAAAAAAATATATATATATTTTTTTCTGCCTTCGGGGTCCTTCAGGTCCTGACAAAGGCTAGGGGGTCAGGAACTCTCTACCCTGCCCCCTTTTCACGTTCTCCACCTTTCTTTTTCACTGTCACACACAAAACGGCATCCAACACTTCCTGATTTCGACCGATTGGAATGTTGACTGACAACTAACCACCAATCAGAATTACGCTTGCGGACATTTGGTGCGCGCACCGTGCGCGTATATAGATATTTATGTACTTTTAACTGCAATTTTCTCAGGAACTACTGAACAGATTGACACCATATATGCAAAAGGCACATGCCTGACCTGAGGACTACCTCTTTGCCAAACTTCATGTAATTCTGTTCAGCCGTTCGGGCTGTACCTTCGACTAAAGGTCCTATGGCAAAATGCATGGGGAAAACGCGTTTTGGGACCCCCCATTTTTCTCAGCCCCCGCTTGACGAATCACCCAGAGACTTTCAGGGTAGGAGCTGAGCGGAGCGCCCCATTAGTTTAGAAAATTTCACGAAGATAAGTCAACCGGCGCCAAAGTTATTCAACATAGAATTTTCAGATTTCCTATGGGAACTCGGTCCTAACTATAACTAGTAGATATATATATATATATACATATACATATACACACATACACACACACATATATATATTTACTTACCTTACTATATACTTACATTGGTAAATGAATGCGAGGTAAAAGCTACACGGTAAAGGCCCTGCTATTCACCTTAATAAATCAGTTACACCATTTGATAGTTGAGGACTGGAAGTGGTAGTAGCATTTGCTCTTCTGTATCATTTTCAATCCTCCACTTGATGAGCCATCAGGAGGTCTATATCTGGCCCCCTTGTTGGGGTATACAATAAAAGTAACACATTGATTCTAAGTCCTTCAGTCACAAGCCATCACACACCCTTCACCACTGTAGTGCTCATGTGTTTCTGAGACGCACACTAAGCACCACCAAAGAACTGACTGTGGGAAATGTTTTCCCTGGTCAGTATCAAACTAGAGTAAGATAACTCCTAGCCTACATGCAAGTAGATTCATATTTGCTTTCTTACCCGTTCCATTTCTTGAAAATCATCATCCAGTTTTGTACCTTCGACTCCGGTAATTTTTTCACTGAGCAACTAAAAAAAATGACAAATTGGTGTTTGTTTAGAATGAAAAAGAAGACCTATTGAAAACATATTTCTAAAAATGTAAGGTTATAAAACCTTCATAATTGGCAGATACAACAAAAAACAGTTTCATAAAATGGATTACTTAGCAAATCTGTCACAATTAAAACTATTTTGTGGACTAGCAGCAATTTCATCTGAAAAAACCCCGAGTAGATGAGCAGAAATTTACGCAATAAGAAAGCATAGACATTTGTTAATATGCATCACATCGTAGTTGAAAAGCAAGGAAAAGGAGCACAGTACAAGAGAGGGACCTTTTACAATTACTGAGGCAGGAAGGGCAGATCAGAGTTCACAGTGGGTACACACTAGGGAGAGGTGCAGAGTAGGGATGGAGCACACAGTAGGGGGTATGGAAGAGGTGAAGACATGCAATAGGAAGACTGAGGTGATATCCTTCAAGGACAGTGCACCGGGGGTTATTAAAGTAGAAATGAGTGGTAGGCACTGAAATTATATGTGTAAATATTCAGGCACCCTGATCTCATTAACAGTCAGAGGAAACAGGGTGGGAAAATCCATCTCCGCGTCGGCAAATTTACAGGTTGTTCTGGCAACCAGTTGCGTGTACTGTGATGAGTCTTGGCTGTAGAGGTTAGTCTTCAGGTCTTGCTGGAAGTAGTAAAGGGAAGGAGTCTTAAAGATCTGGGCTAGGATAGAGATCAAAACCAGTTGAACAATGCAGATAAAAGTATGATGCCTTGGTTTTCCTTTTCTCAATTTTCTGTGTTTTTTGTGAGGCAATATTGATACAGCACTACTTGCAATGTTCCATAGGATGTCAAACTTGGTTGCTAGGGATGGTGCGGTACTGGATTTGCTTTCCCGATAGATCAAGTTTTCAAAGTTATGCTATCAAGCAGTGGAAGGACAAAGGAGGCTGCAGTCTGCCAACAAGCACTGGAAGGACAAATGAGACCGCTGGCTGCATATGGGATGCTCTTGACCACATAAATTGTGTTTTTGAGGAGGTAGAGGAAAGTGTTTAAACAGAAGCAGTTAGAAGACGTTTTACTGTGTGAAGCAAGACCAGTTGATGCTGTGAATTCTTCTTCTGAGTTCTGAAGCGGATGTTGCTGTCAGGGATTTGGCAGTATTGGCGAATTGTTTAGTGAGTTCATCCAGATTAATCTCTGAAAGACATTTCTAGGCTTATGCCAGAGTAAATAGGCCAAAACGTAGTTTTCTTGGGGTTACATTTGAGGTAGGCCTTAAATGCCCATGCTTAAATTGTTGTGAAGTATTTATTCAGCCATTTACGGAGGCCTCAGGAAGAAAATCATCAGGTAGAGCTGAGTGTCATACACTAAACAATGAAAGCTTTTATGCCAGTGAAAAGCACTTTCAGGGACACAATGTTCTGGTGAAAGATCGTGTATAAGAGGAAGAGGCCTTGGAGGACTCTGGACGTGATGGTATGGGCTCAGATCTGGAGAAATGCACATGGACCAGCTGAGCTCTGTTCTTTTCTACAACATTTCTGGAACATTTTATTAATAAAGGAGTTGAGAAAGACCTCTGGTCTGAGATCTGCTCTTCCCCATCAGCTCCGCTGTGCTGTGCCTCGCTGCTGACCACACTCACCTCCACCTGGTAGGTGTTTGAGGCCACTATGCTCTGTGCCGTTCTTCGTGTGCACCTCATACTGCCTTAAGCTTGTTCCCCATCGCCTGTTTTATTGCTGCTCATTTTATTTTGGTTTCTGTCTGCCTGCTTCGCCGCTTAATGCCTGTTGCATGTCACTTTTGATTTCTTCTGATCCTTTTGATTCTGTTGCCCGTTTCCCTCAAGTTCAGTTGCCTGTTACCCATGCCTGAACTCAGAGTTATAAAATACATCTTTAAGTGAAGTTGGTTTTAATATTCTGCGTTTGAAAATACCACTTTTAGAAAGTAGGTATTTTCTTGTCTAACCGTTCAAACCTGCCTCTGCTAGGCTGTGTATTCCTTGTCTGGAGTTTGAGTGACAGGGCTGGGGTATTCCAGGAGACAGGGTGAGGTGGCCCAGTGGTGAATAGAGAGATCTGCATCTAGATGGGTGGGAGGAGTTGCACCTGGGACCTGAATAGGGCTGTGCCTTCCCTCCACAATGCTGGCTCCACCTCCTGTGGTGCGTCTGATGTCTCTGCCCTGCACTCTGAAAGGAAAGAAGGAGCCAGGTAAACAAAGTGCTCCAGGACTGACCAGAACTGGTTTGAACAAGGTAAAGGCCCCTCTGCCTTCAGAGGACAAAGGATTTTGGAGTATAAATATTCGGACCCTGATCCCAAGAATTTAGATCACTTTGGGAAACAAGAAGAAATTCTGCTGAGGAGGGGAAACAAGAAGAAACTCTGCTGAGGAGGGGAAACGAGAAGACACTGAGGAGAGACTATCCCTGAAACTGGGGCATTTGCCTGCAGGGGTTGCCTACTACCAAAGAGAGGAGAAAGGAACTTTGTGTGTACTTTTGCTCAACTAGTGAAGGATCTCCAAGGGCTTAGAAAAGAGCTTGCCTCCTGCTGAAGTCTCAGGAACAACAGACTTAACCCCCCAGCTCCCCAGAGTTCTTTGGAAGTGCCTGCTGCTGTCTTTGGGCCTTCTGAGGGACTGCGTGTCGCAAGGAGCTGGAAGCGCGACTAAAGAAGGAGAAGCGTGCCGCCATCGGAGCTGTTGTCGTCGCATCGCGTAAAGTGCGTCGCCGCTGCAGCTGTCGCATCGAGTGGAAGCGTCTCGCATCATCAAAGAAGTGTCTTGCACCGCCGAAGCGTGTCGCCATCGCAGCCATCATAGCCAACGCATTGCACCGCATCAAGAGAAGAGTCTTGCATCGAGGAAGAAGCGTGTCGCCATCGCAGCCATCGTAGTTGTTGCATTGCACCGCATAAAGAAAAGCGCCTCGCATCATCGAAGAAGTGTCTCGGAACGCCGAAGAAGTGTGTTGCCATCGCAGCCATAGTAGCTGACGTATTGCAACGCATCAAGAGAAGAGTCTTGCATCGAGGAAGAAGCGTGTCGCCATCGCAGCCATCGTAGTTGTCGTATTGCACAGCATCAAGAAAAGCGCCTCGCATCCACGGAGAAGCGTGCCGCCGTCGGAGCGGTTGCATCGCGTAAAGTGTGTTGCCGCTGCAAACTTTCGCATCGAATGGAAGCGTCTCGCAAACGTCGGAGAAGAGTTTCGCCGCCAAGGCTGCTGTCGTCGCAGCGCAGCGCTGAGTCTAGTCTTCTCGCAACATCAGAGAAGCGTGCCGCATCTAGAAGATCTTCACATCTTTATTTCTTTGCACCAAAATCTTCAACGCATCAACATCATTGCAACACTTTCGTTGCCCTGCGTGTCGCATCTAAAAGGTACATTGACCTAAAGTGTTGCATTTAAGAACTAAAGAGAACTAAGCTAAATTCTACCATCTAAAGTAACAGTATTGTGTATTTTTGTCGTTTATGGTCTTGTGGTAAATCTATACAAAGAATACTTATTTTTGATACAGAACCTGTGTGGTGTCCATCTGAAGTGTTGTCACTTGATTACTGTATGTGTTCACAAATGCTTTACACACTGAGATAAGCCTGTCTGCTCATGCCAAGCTACCAAGGGGGTGAGCAGGGGTTATTTTAGGAGTGTACCCCTTTACCCTGACTAGAGGCGAGGGTCCCTACTTGTCACAAGTGCATACCTGTGCCAACAAGAGTCCCTCAAGTCTAACAGTTAGCGAACAATTTGGAGTCCCAGAATCACAAATGGAGCTCAAGGGCAGATGTACGACAATAAATTGCATGTGCAAATGGGTTAGCGACCCGTTTGCGCATGCAAAAACTAATAGGGCCAAGTACGATTCCTAATTAGCAAGTCGCAACTTATTTGCGACTTGCTAAATAGGAATTGCGACTTTCTATTTGGAAGGGGCGTTTCAAAGGCGTCCCTTCCTAATAGTGACTCTCTACCCAATGTATGAATTTTTTGAGCCCGCAATTTGCAGTTGCAAAACAATCTCAATTTACCGCCCTCTTCAAGATGGTGGTAATGTACTCGCAAATGGGAAGGGGTCCCCAGAGGACCCCTTTCCCTTTGAAAATGCAGGGGAAAATATTTTTTAGGGGCAGGCAGTGGTCCCAGGAAACACCACCTGCCTTAGAAAATTAAACGAAAACGTTTAATTTCCTTTTACTAAATGCATTCCGTTTTCCTTTAAGGAAAACGGACTGCATTTGAAAAAAAAAAACTGCTTTTATTTAAAAGCAGTCACAGACATGGAGGTCTGCTGAGCCCAGCAGGCCACTATCCCTGGAAGGGCCAGCCATTCCCAATGGGGTCGCAAATTGAGAGTGCCTCATGAATATTCAGCATTCATTTTGCGACCTCATTGGGAACCACAAACAGTGTCACAGACACTGTTGTACATGGCATTTTGCGACTCGCAAATTGCGACTCTCAAATTGTCATGGTCGTACATCTGGCCCCAAGACTTGAACATGACCGGTATCTATTGAAATAGGAGAGAAGATATTACTGGCATCCAATTTGAGGTCGCAACACTAAGATAATTTTTAATTTATATCATACCCGAGCTAAAATATATAAATGGGGAGGGTCACCTGATGGTAAATGTACCCAATATGGGGCAGAACAGGCGGAAATAAGATCAAGAAATTTCTGAGCAATATTCTTGGTACATTGGTTACCCTCACACCCCTAATGATGTTGCTAGGGCTGATTAATGAAACACAAATTAGTAGGACTTTGAGGAAAGGAGGGTATTTGATCTTTGTGGCAACTACAGTTGCTAGATTGCGTATTGCCTCGGACTGGTTGAGGATAGAGCCGCCATCTATGAAATGTGGAAAGGTAAATTTGCGACAATTTGTAATTTGCAATCTAGTCTGTATATCCTTAAGAGTACTAGGAGAAAAAATCTGGGGTAAGATGTCTGATTGGATGAACTCTTAAATTTTTAGCTACGAATTGCATGGATATCCTCAAAACATAGAATAAGAACTATTGATTATAACATTAGGATTGGGGAGGGAGAGGTCTCTCAAGTGTTTAAATTTTACACGCTGCAAATGCTGGTTTGCATCTTGATGTCAAGTCGATTTTATCATTTCTACTTCCTCCAATTGTACGTGAAAGTTCTTCTATCACCAGAAGTATTAAATTCAATGAGCATTTGTTCAAAATGGCTTGCCATTTTTCAATTAACGCCTTATTGAACTGGAACCTGAATAACAGTGGTTTAATTGGTAATCTCAAACCTTGTGGGATTCTCCGTATCCTGTGGTATTGGATGAGCGTAGAGGCGTTGATTCAGAGACATTCTGGAAATAAACTCAAGTTGTTTGAGTTGTTGTGTGATTGAACCTCCCTGCATATTTCAAGCTTACCATGCCACACTTGGCATGGACTGCAAAGGAGACTGAACTCAAGCCTCTGTGACTGCCTGGTAATCTAGGGTGTTTCTTCCTACCAGGCAACAAGTAGATTTTTTTGTGGACTGACTGTAGAGATTTTTTGTGTGATGTCCCCACTGTAACAAATTTATCTTTCCTTCTGAGGTGTTTGAGAGGGACTGGAACAAATCTGGACAGAATCCATATAGTCCGGTATGGTGGTCTACCAGATAGTGAACGAAAGTCCTCTGCAACAGCCCCCTGATCATATTAGCCCTCCCTTCCCAACAAATACCTGGTATTCTGGTGGCTATCTGCCCTAACGTAATTGACCTAGTTCTTGGGGAGATACTGGCCACAAGCAAAACACCATAAAAATGTATTTGAATTACAGTACTAACGATTTTATGAAATCTGCACTAAATCGTGTAATCTCTAATTTAATGTACTTTGGATTCTATAATGCATTGCTCTTAAACTACTCACTTGCGCTGCAATCTCTAGAGCTTTTTTGTTGTATTTTATTGATCTTTACGTTTGACCATTATCTGGATAAAGCACCAAGAACTTTAGTCAGGTATTTGCACACCTTGTCTGGCATGGTTAAAAAAAGACTAGGGGAAGGGCAACAAACACGGAGGCAGCGCTCTAGTGTTCAGATGCTCAATTAGTTTACTGCCTTAAAAGCAAGGCTGCAGCGCAGATGCGCTAGTCCATGGGCCATAACGGTAATTCACCTAGTTCTCAGGGACGGGGGAAATTCTGGCCCTGAGCAAGACACTAAAAACTGAAATATCATTTAATACGGGGAAATACGGGACTGTATGAATTTGAATTATTCACCAACGATGTTCTGAAATCTGCACTAAATCATGTAGTCTCTTATTATTGAATGTTCTTTGGATTTTAAAAAGCATATCTCTTAAACTATTCCGCAATCTCTCGAGCTTTTAAGTTGTATTTTATTGATCTCCCCATTCCCCAGTATTTGGATAAGGCACTAAGCACTTTAGTCAGGGATTTGCATACGCTGTAAGGCGTGGTGATGACAAACTGGGGGCAGGCCAGTGAACTAGGAAGCAGCGCTCTAGTGTTAAGAAAAGCCCAATTAGTTTACTGCCTAAAAGCATGGCCGCTGTGCGGGCACGCAGCGGACGTGCACAGCGAACGCACTACTTGCGTGCCAAAGGCATACCTAGGGCAAGCCCGACTGCGCCCGTCTGCATTCAGTGGCAGACATGCTGCTGGTTCCAATGCAGAACTAAGACCCTCAATGACCTTTACTACAGAAGAACTTCGCAGTTTAAACTACAGCACAATGCAATGCAATGCAGAAGTCCCATACTAGGTCCATGTTGCTGCCTCTCCTGCCAACCCCTTAATCACCCTCTGAATTTGAAAGTCACTAACAATAACAATCATTCAGCTACCCACAGTAACATTAAAGCCACCTTAATTAATGTACACTCACTTCCCAAGCAAGCTCTGGATATATATAACAATTTAGGAAGAACAACTTGATGTCTTATTTATGACAGAGTCACAGAAACCTGGTTAACAGAGAATTCCTGCCCTGCCCTACAGCTGGAGCACCCCCTTCGCTACACCTGCCTGCATCTGGACGGGGAGGGTATGAGGGGTGGCTATTATTTTTAAAACTCACTGAAATGCATCTCCTTTAACGTGGAAGGCATTACGGATGCTGAAGACATGGGTTTGTTATATCCCCTTCAGCTTAATGTTCTTTAGCCAGTGTACTGCTTTATAGTCTATATCCCAAGCATTGAGCCTTAAAGCCTTCAATTATGTCGACTTAATAGTGATAGGAGATTTCAACATTCAGCTGGACTAACCTTCAGACAACCAAGCAGCTAAACTGATAGTCATTCACCGACATCAATCTTGCAACATCAATCCTGAGTCCCAACCACGAAGCAGGCCACAGTGTAGATGCTATCTCCTCTAATGCTAAGGTAGAACACAACAAACCTTTAGAAATATCCTGGACAGATCACTTAATATTACCTGTTGCATGGTCGTGGCCATTCCAAAAAACTCAGGACGAACTGAACCTTTCCATGAGATTTGTGCCTGGAACTAAATAGATAACCCCTACTGAAGCAAACCCTTGAAGCTACCAAATCCACACTCTCAGGGAACATCACAACAGATGAGGTTACTGTGAATGACTGGGTTGCACAGGCTCCCTCCGTAGCAGCCCCAATAACCAAGTCAAGGTCCACCAGACTTTTCCAGTCCACCCAATGGTTCACCCCTTGTGGAAATTGGATTTTTGGTTGGCTAGGACATGTGCCTAAGCCAGGCAGAAACCACCACTTGAATCAGGGCAAGGGAGTTACACTCTGAAGATAACCCCTGCTTACCCCCTTGGTAGCTTGGCAGTGTCGATGTGTAAAGTGTTTCCGCAGAACACACACAGCAGCGACACACTAGGCACACCACAAAAGAAACTCCACACAAGGTTATATAAAAATAGCATTTGTATTACTCATAAAACACATAAGAGCATAATCACATACACTGTGCCACCTGGCACTAGGTATTACTTTACAGGGGATGATATCCATTACAGGGCCAATCGGGCCACTGTCATATCCATTAGAACGTACAAGTAGTAAAACAACCAGTAACTAATAGTAACCCCTGTACTTTGCATAACACACATCATGCATAGATCAGATTAGGCATACATCCTTTTACTAGTGCACCACAGTAACACTCATGGGGTGCAAACATCACCTTAGGGCCTTACGCCCCACCAGAACACAAGGTGCTCTCCAGGACAACTGGCCTCCCTCGGGGGCCCGTCTGGGGCTGTTCCATAATGCCCTCTGTCTAGAAGTCAGGGCTCTCCTGGCTGCCGATGCAGCACTACTTCTGGGCACAATCCTCACAGGAGGGGAGGGGGTGCAACTCACCCTTGTCATCCTTAACAATGTGCCCCACGTTGCAGCTGCCTCGATCTGAAGGTGCAGCTGTATCAATTGCAACAGGCACCAATAGTGCCTTGTGAGCCCCACTCAACAGGCTCCTCTGGTGCTGGTGGCAGGCACCAACTGTGTGCACTCTCAGCCCCACCTACCCGGGGCTTCGCACTGGCAGGAAGAAAGCTAGGCCAAAGTCTCCTTGGGCCCGTGAGGCTCTCCCTCCTCCTCCGGCCGCCTCAGTCACCACGCAGGGCTCCTCTTCTTGTGGCAAATAGATACACAGGTAGTCTGGCATGGAGCAAAGCCTCCGTCGGCCTACCCTCCTCCAGGAACACGCTTGCCTGATTTCCGGCAGCCCCGTCCGCGATTGGCTTCCCCTCTGGGTCAGCCTTGCCCCTGATCAGGCAACAAACGCACCTGACTTCCAGTTTTGCTTTACGGCTAGAGCCCCCGTCTCGGGCTCAGATACGAGTGAAGTCTCTGCCACATCTTGGGCACAGCAATGCAGCTCTCCACACGCTGCACGGCCGCACGCTCAGGGCACAGTTGGAATACTCAACAAAGCAGCCCGCCAGCCAGGCGGCTAGGAAAGTCAGTGGAGGAACAAAGCGCTCGACCAGTCTCCCCCGTGGAACATAAAGCAGGGAGCTGGCAGCACCCTTCTCGCGCTGGACACGCTACCTAGAGCAATGGCAATCAGCTCCCAGAAAGCAGGGGAAAATCCAGTGCTTGCCACACACTGAGTCCAAAGTCACAAGGGGCAGATCTGGGCCCGGCTCACAGGGCCCTCCAGCAGGGAGGGAGTCCTTTGTGGCGGTTCCTCTAGGCGCCCCGCCGCCCTTCAGCCCCAAGTAAGTACCAACAGCACACTATTCATGGGTCACAGCCCCAATACTTAAACCACATGTCTCCTTTGTTCTGCCTTGGCACAGGGCATAGGACCAGTTCAAACCAGTTCTGGGGGCACTTAACAAGTGCACAACAGTCCCCACTGACCGTGTAGGTCCTGCCCCCCGACACACCACAGGGGGGCGGAGTCAGCATTGTACAATGCAGGCACAGACCTAATCAGGGTCAGGGGCTACTCCTACCACTACTCCAAATGCAGATCAGGCCCATTCAGCCTAGCGCTGACTCGCCCAGTCCCTCTGGAGCCACTGCACCTCCCCAGTCTCTGTCACTCCAGAGCCAGACATGCAATACACAATAGGCAGTCACAAAGACACATAGCACACAGAAATGCCCACTTCTAAAAATGGCATTTCTAAAATAGTGATAATACATCTGCGAACACCATTACGCAGCATTTATTACCACTATTCCAAATATACCAAACTTGACCACTCTTCTCCTCTCAGGTCAGGAATTACTACTGAGGCACATATCCGGGAATCCCCAATGCATTCCTATGAGAGGGCAGCATCACAGTAGTGAGAAACCAAAATGGCTGTTTGTCACTACCAGGACATGCCACACATAAGGCACTTTTACCTACAGCGCACCCTGCCCATAGGGCTAGCTTGGGCCTATCTTAGGGGCGACTGATCTGTAGTAAAAGGGGAGTCATAGATGTGGCACCCACTTTATGTGCCACGTCACAGCGGCAGTATACCGCGCGCGCAGGCCCAGCAATGACATAGGCCTGAGACAGGTTTGAAAGGCTACTTTGGTGAGTGGCGCAAGCAGCGCTGCTAGCCCACCAGTAGCATTTAATTTACTGGCCCTGGGTATATGAGATACCACTTTTAAAGGGAATGATAGGTAAATTAAATACGCCAAACAGGTGTAGGCCAATCTTACCATGTTTACCCTAGAGAGCACATGCACTTTACACTGGACAGCAGTGATAAAGTGCCCAGAGTCCTAAAACCATCAACACCAGGTCAGAAGAAATACCAGGAGTAAGGCAAAAAGTAAAGGGATGACCCTGCAAAAAGGGCCAAGTCCAACACCCCTCAACTTGTGGACAAGAGGAAGGGCTGACGAAACTGGAACGTCCATGGAGAAAACAATGTAATGAAGTGGACAAGAGCCACTATAAATGGGCCTTAAGCACATATCATGGCAATTTGAAATCCGCATGATGTGCTTTTTACACTAACAGAATTGCAAAAGCGAACAATAATGCAAAAAATTCTTTAAAATCGTATTGAATTTCACAGATCAAAAATATTTTGCATCCCCTTTTTAGACATGCGCTTTCTTTTGCTCTCACCTGAGCAATTTGTTTGAGAACAAAATGCAAAAAATACCGGACACCCTAATATCAAGGGATAACACAGTGCCCCAGAACATCATTTGTCCCCCCTTACCTGTGGCACAGATCAAACTAATCCAATTAATTGCCCCTACCAACCTGAACTGGAGAATCTTTTCTCCAAAATTAAATCTGGATCTCCACAGGATCCACTTCCACCCAAAGTCATGAAGTTGTTAGGGACCATTCTCGCTCCCATTTATCAGAAGCTCTTCTCCTCCTCCCTGCAATCAGGCATTCTTCTGGCCGAGTGGAAAAAGGCCAGTGTCAAACCATTACTCAAGAAATCAAATGCTTATCCAAAATTTTTTTCCATTTTAGATCCGTGTCCCTACTGCCATGGATTTAAAAAAAAACAAAAATCGATCAAGCAGTTAATACACAGTCCTTTTTGGAAGCCTATAAGGTCCTTCACCCCTCACAAGTCGGATTCAGAGCTCTCCATAGTACAGAGTCAGCTCTGATAGAAATCACTGACTCATTAAAAGATGCAGGATACAATTCCACGATAATTCTTCTGGACCTCTCAGCGGCATTTGACATGATTGCACATGAGATACTAATTCAACGTCGTGCCTACATTGGGGTAGAAGGACATGCTCTGACCTGGCTAAAGTCCTTCCTTGGACATAGAGAAAAAGGTGTGTGGCTCAAGCCATTCTTTTCAGAAGCCTAAACTGGGGAGAGGATGCAGCCTTACGGCTAGAGTGGTCGACCTCGAAGCTGGGGAAATCGGGTTCGAGTCTCAGCAACGAAGCTAAACATCCTGTGATTCTGGGCAAATCACTTAATCTCCCCGTGCCTAACAAAAATGAATATATCATTCTGTAACGAAACTGGTGCTCATGTAGAGCGCTCTGATACCCGATTTGGGTCTAATTTGCGCTATATAAAACTCTATTTAAAAAAAAAAAAAACACACATTAAGTACAGAGTGCATCAGGGCTCTGCCCCGAGACCCACTCTTTTTAAAATTGATATGACCCCTTTGGCATATCTTATTGAATATTTTGATTTTCTGGTAGTCTCTTACGCAGAGGACACCCAACTGCTGCTGATATACAAGAACGACAAAAAGGCCAAATCTAAATTCTCGGCTTGTGTCGCAGCAGTGATGGGCTGACTCAACCCCAACTCTCTAAAATGCAACCCCAACAAAACGGAAGGAGATCCTGCTATTTGGAACAGATCCGTGGCTAGGGGCTTAGCCATCCAGTTGTGAGTCCCCTCCTCACTGGAATGCCCAGAAATCTAGGGTACCTTGTGGAAACCAGCTATCATTCAAACCTCAGATTGCCACAGTAAAAAAAATATTAATGCTGGATCTTAAGAATGCTGAGTAAGTTCCTCAAACTCCTCCCATGGGATGCTCAGAATATGGACATGCAGGCACTGATCCTGTCCACACTGGGCTACACAAATGTCCTTTGCAAAGGAATCCTAGATCACATGACTCATAGGCTACAAAAAATCCTAAATATAGCCAAGCTCACCAAACATACTCCCCTTACTCATTATCGCAAACAACTGCACTGGCTACCAGTGAAAACAAAGAGTCATTTTCAAGGAACTAACGATAGCCCATCTGCTTTCTATAAAACTGATTCCCACTACCTTCAAAATAGAAGGTAGTGGGGACAGATTTGTGGCTACTGCCCACAAAGAGCCCTCTGCTCACAATCAGCACATTTGCTAATCATTCCCGCTAGAAAAAGGAAAAAGTGGAGAGGGATCTGCCTGCTCAGTCCTGGCAGCCAGGTACTGGAACGATCTTCCAATCCTCTTCAACTGCATCGCGGCTTAAAAAATATTCTGCAAACAAATAAAAACCCGCCTATTCCAAGACTAGATGTCATACTCCATACTGAGCATATAGCCTAGTGCCGATACACTCTCGCAGTAGCAGTGCGCTTTACAAATCCCACCATTCATTCATTTATTTATTCGTCCATTGGGTTTGCAGTGCACCCAAATCCCAACACAATATTTTTATTTGTTTAAATGGCTCTTGACTGTACTAATATTTAGTGCAGCCTAGAGGAGGGCAACACCTGGATCCTAGTCAGTGGTCAACCTCAGCCTCTAGGCAGTTTTACATTACACACGTTGAACCTTTTGAAAGAAAAATATATGCAGAAGAAAAAGCCACTATGCTAACCCTAATGCCTCCAGTAGCATACATCTGGCTCTGTGTTGTGAAACATAAGCAAGGAATTCATTCCCTAAAACACAAGTGAAAGCTAATTCACAGCACTTCAAGTTTCAGAACCTTTCCTGGAATCCTAGTAAAAATGCATCAAAAAATTAATGTCAGAGGTTATTATTTGCGGGTTTGATGGTCTTGAAACTTACTATCCAGCTGACAGCTAGTGCGATAATATAAAATCCTTTGGTGGCATAGCAGTTGTTAAGCCCAGCGTTTCTTACATTTTCTTTCACTCTCCAGGGCTTTGGATTATCCAGTCTGGGTTTTTCCTCCGGTGGACAAAAAGACTACAACTGTGTTTTTTGAAGATCACTTAGGCATATTTTTCATCAATAAGACCTGGTTTTCTGGTCATTAGTTCTATTCATCAGTAAGAGGTGCAGGGCCCTACTCTCTCTTCTAAGTCTTATTTGTACGTTTTGGCAAATTTACATTACTAAGGAAATTCTGTCCAAGGTGCTGTTAGAATTCTACCTTAATACGGATGTATTGCTACTGGTTCTTTCCTCTTACAGAGAAGGGAATTAGCTTTCCCTTCTGGATACAGCTAGGGAAGGCATTTCATCTGGACTGAGCAATGTCCTTCCAGGCACCACAAACATTATTTTTCAACTTTGCACGGATTATAAAGTCACAAAGCCATCCGTACTAGCTAACGTCATTCAATTTGGCTTATAACCATAACTATATCAACAGGTTGTCCAGGTTAAGTCTGTCCATAGAATAGTCACCCCTTGGAAAGAGCGCAGGGTGGTATCTGTCTAACACCGTTCAAGTTACAATTTGAGATTTCTGTCCCACTGAGTTTTGCACTTCAATTTGATCCAATGCTGCAGCCTTTACCACTAAAAGTGGAATTACTGCAGCAGTCTTTGACAAATCTGTTTGAGTCACGTACGAATATAATTTGTTTATTTTCAAAAGCACTGTCCAGGTCAATAGGTCTGACTATTTGTATGTGAAATTTCTTCATCATCAATTAGCAGTACATGAGTATGCCATGGATGGAAAAATGAGTGACTGAATGTAAGGATATGTTTGGGTAACTGAGTACATGGATGGATGATTACATGAATGAAAGACTGAATAGGTGGATGCAGACAGGTTACAATAATCTTATAGGCTGTTCATCAACTACAGTGTGAGGTCAATTATGTGATGCTAGTTGTAGGGCAAAGGGTTAATTTGATGCAAATACATAGTATGCAGTGAGGTGAGAAAGAGTGGGAATGCGGTGGTGGTGGAAGAAGTTTGTTGGTGGCGGATAACTATGTGGTGCTTTTTAGATGATAAAACCAAATCCATGAACAGAGTGGTAGTCTTAGGAGGGAGGTGGTACAGTGGCAAGCCGCGGATGGCAGTGTGGTGATGGGTGTCATACTATGGTACTATTAGGTGGTATTACACTGATGTTGCTACAGTGTTCTGTTCGAGTGTTGTGGTGATGGGTACACTCGTACTATGCAGTAGTTTTGTAGTGGGAATAGTAATTGGGTGGTGGGCTTGGTTTTGTGCTATTTGTAGGTTGTCTGGTGCTGCATGGGGAATAATACCTGTGAGTATAGTTTTGCTGACATGTTGCATAGTCTTGGGGGTGGAACTAACATCATGTATTTCATACTGTAACTGTGTGCAGTGGTCTGAAGTGGTAGCACAGTGTTGTGGGGTTACAATGGTACTATGGTGGATATGTAGTGCTGTGAGGTAGTGTATTTGCTGGGTTATGGTAATGTGATTTACAACTCCTTGCCCTCTATTTTGGTGCTGGAGAGGTTCCCCTGAAATGGAAACAAGCCATTGTTCTACCACTTCAGAAAGAACATTCTGCTGGTCATATGGCACTAGACAATCTACGCCCCATCTCTCTATTTCCGAATTTTGCCAAAATATCAGAGAAAGTGTTAAACGGCCACTTACTGGTCATATCAACTCAAATGATCTCTACTACACCACTCAGTAGGGCTTCAGGGTATCTTATTCCACGGAATCGTCTTTTTTGCTAGCCACGGAAACGCTAAGGAATTGTGCGGATGCTGGTCAAACTGCTGCACTGGTCCTTTTGGACCCAAGTGCGGCCTTTGACACTGTCTCGCATAGTCTCCTTTCTCAAAGACTTAGTCAATGCGGGGGTCGAAGGAAATGTGTTCCGCTGGCTATGTTCTTATCTTCATGACCGAAGCTTTCAAGTATCTCAAAACCCTTTTCTTTTGGAACGTTTGCATCTAGCGCAAGGGGTCCAACAGGATTCCATTCTAAGCCCTACTTTGTTTAATCTTTACATTCGTCCCCTTGCAGAAATTGTGGAAAGACATAATGTGACAATTGTGTCATATGCAGATTACTCACAGCTTATTGTCACTTTATCACGAGATCCTGGAGCTTCAGTCACTCGCTTCTCGCTATGTTTAAGATGAGTTGGCCACCTTAATGCTAAGTCATTGCCTCAAACATAATAGTAATAAAACAGAGGTAATGATTGTAGGGAAGATGCCCTCTATCTGGTCCTCTGCCTGGTGGCCTGCCTCTTTGGGACGAACCCCCACTCCCAAATCAGTAAGTAAAATCCCTGGGATCTGGTTCAACTCGGAACTATCCTTTGACTATCTAATCAGAATAGTCGCGGGTAAGTGCTTTGGAATCCTTAAAAGGCTAAGGAAACTTATTGATCTCCTCCCCTTAGCAGCCATTAAGACTACCATGCATGCCTTGGTTATTTCTCAACTAGACTATGGCAATGCCCTATATCTGGAGGCGACCAAAGGAAGTCTGACCATGCGTCAACGCATTCAGAATGCTGCAGCTCATCTGGCATATGGTCCCCCTAGAAGATCCTCAGCCTCCAAAGTAGTGAACACTCTACATTGGCTGCCTGTCGAGAAAAGAATTACCTATAAAGCAATGTGCTACTGCCATATAATTTGGTGGAATAGAAGCCCCAGCTATCTGCATCCTCTAAGCACGCCTTATACTCCTTCTCGCACTCTTAGATCAAGCAGTACGCGTCAGGCTAACGTTCCCAAAATCTACAAAGTAAGAATGGGCGCCCACTCCTTCAGCTACCTGGCAGCAACAATTTAGAACTCACTACCTGTGCCGTTGATATCTTGTCTGATAGAACACAACTTCTGTGAAAAACATTTAAACATCTGGCAATTCATGTCATAATTCTGGTCCTTCTTTTTATATCTTCTAGGCATCTGCTCTTTATGCTTTTGCAGGTTTGGGCGGATTCTTTCTCCGCATTATCCTATTTTGCAAGTTGTCCTTTGAAGCACACAAACATGTCCTGCCGTTACTGATTGACCTATAGGTGCTGTCATTGATTGACTTCTGGGGTTGGGCAAAAACACGACTCAAGGGGGACGTTCTGGTTACATGATGCCTTGTTTTGAATGTTTTCCTATTGGCTAATATTTGGCAGATCTTGTATGTCCATATTGGCATTTTGCATGCTTGCATGAGCCAGGACTGCCCCTTTCTTTTATGCGGAGTATGTAACCCACACATATATAAGGCCCCAGTGTTCTGCTCTCTTTGGACTGCCTCATTCAGTTGCTGCGGCTTCTGGGTGACGTAGTCACACTCATTTTGAGTTTAATAAAGATGTTCTTTTATATTTCAGTTTCAGTGCCAACTTCTTTTTTTTATTAGTTTAACCCTGAGAAGGAAAATTGAATTTCTTCAATTGGTGCCCTCTCTGAGGATCATCAGGAGTGGCTATCTGAGGGAACGATCTTGTCAGGAGACTGAAATCTACTGAGGAGGACAGGACAGGACTCTACTAAGGAGGTACTCTGTGTACGGAGATTCTGGGGATTCTTTGTCTCTGCAGCCCAGTATATTTCTGATCTTCTTGATTTTGATCCTCCACATGATATCACTCCTGACTGAGAACTTTTTTTTTGGCGCGAGTATTCTAAAAAAGACCGTTAGGTCATTCAGAACTTGGCAGTTAGAATTTGGACAACCTTTTTATTGGTAAGAGTCGTTATGAATTTGTGTTGGCCAACTTTGGATTTGTATTGGATTGATATGCAAATTGCAATTTGTGTAGGCAGCTCATGAGGAGATTTTTCTCTACTTTGTATAAAATTTGAACGGTGCAACGTACGGAGAGTACCTTAAGCACTACTTTGATTATAAATACTTGCATATTCTGCAGTATTTTTTTGGCATGCCTGTTTCAAGCTCACATCGAAGAATGTGTTGCTTTTTTGTTTCTTAGTGAGATGTGAATTAAATTAGCCGGCTCCCATGAGGGAATACCTAAATAGGTTTAGGTATAAACACATATTTCTTCCTTGGTGATTCTGTATCCCCAGGGAATTAAAATATGGACATAATACATACAAGGATCCTTTGTTCTGCGCAATCTTATGAATGGAGTGTATTTTGGCTTCGTGGACATATAGCAGTCTGTTGGGCTGGTTTTTTGCAGTCTTTTGGAACACTATTAAGAAGCGTTTCTTGTAAATATGACTTGCAACTAGTATTTACAAATGGTTTGGTTTAAGTACAGTCTGTGGGCTGTCCTTTGTTTCTGTCCTAAGTGTTGATCTGTGGGTTAAATATATGTGTCCTGAGTGTTTGACCCCTTTCTGTTTATGTCTGAAATTAGCTCAATGTGTGTTTGTGGTTTTTCTTGATGTTTTCAGTCTGTTAAGCAAAATGTCAGTTAATTAATATTAAGTAGAAATTAAATAAAAATCCAGAAATGAACCATGTGATATGCTAAATAGCTATATGTTGCTATATAATTTATAGAGTAAGCAACTATGCACATGTACAAACTGTTAAAATGCTTAAAAAAATAAAATTAAAATATACATTCACTAGGAATACAGTGGCGTCAAAAACGAAATTGTGTGTTTTGTAGAAAAATAAACTTATAGTATTTTTTACTTACATACATTGTATTAGATATTAACAGGCAAACACTTCAGCTGAAGTAAATTTTTGCTGAACTCAAACGCAACACGCATTGATATGTCTTCGTTTGAAAAAGACTGCCACCGTGCTCATGTTATAACACTGAGAGAAGCTTTTATTGTCGCTCAGCAAGCAGCTCTAATAGACAGGAATGTTTACTCAGCCAGGACTTCGCCCTCAGTTGAACACGAGTGAAACTTTGCATTTCAAAATGTTGTTTTAAAAAGGTTCCAAAACTGAGGTTCATTATTTTGTATTACAGGAAGACATTTCAATTAAGGGTTTCCTCTCTTTAGGCATTTGTATAAGAATATTTTTGGTTCTAATGTTAAAATAATTGTTCTGTTAAAAAAAAAAGTGGCGAAGAAAAAAAAATGTTGTCATGTTTTAAGTTAGGCTTCTGTGCTTAGGCCTATAAATGAATGCATCTAAAATGATAGGCAAGGGATGCAGCTTGCTTTTATATGTGAAATTATCAAAAATGATTGGATTTATCAAAAATAATTATTAATTATGAAAAATAATTAAAAATAAGTGCTTCTAAATTCATTTTTTTACTATTTATAAAGCTTAATACTCATACTGTGACCTCCTAGCATTATAATTTAATTTAAGTTGTGTTGTACTGCATAGGGAGGACATTTGTATATGGAATTTCACTTGGCGCAGGCTTAAAAAAACTCATTGTTCTAAAGGATTTGCAAGAGATATGTCTAATGTCCAATATCTGCAATCTGTAAAGAACATTCTGAGGATGATTAATATGTAGCACAATTATAGGACATTTATTTTTAAGTGCCCCAAATATCAAAGTCGAAATTGGTTAAAATAGACTATTTAGCAGCATTCTTGCCCTTTACAATAGCTTTAAAGTGCCTTAGGCTTCAGTAAATGCATATATTTAGGTATAATACAAATTTGCAGGTTGTTCCCATTTGGGGTTGCTTTTAATGTCTCAGTGAGCCAATGTGCCCATGCAGAGGTTTGGGTTTAATATCAAGATTGAAGGTTCTAACTCTAGCTAGACCTACTGAGACGTTCATCCTTTTAAGGTTGATGAACTAAGTACCGTTGCATAGGGTAGTAACAAACATTTGTTCTAAAGCTAGTATGTTATGTTATTATGTTCTGTGAGTTATTCACAGTAAATGTTTTAATAATTTAAGAATAGAAATAAATTGTAGCCCCTAAAAGAAGTAATATATATAACATGTGTTTTTAAAAAGGGTTAATTATTGCAGGTTAGGAAGAGTTAGGAAGGTTTTTTTTGTCTGTGACAAGCTTCAGGGTGAGGAGAGAGACAGGGCTGAGGAGCGCAGAACGCGAGGCAGATTTTGACCTTGAGGTCAGTAAGGTGGGAGTTAGGAGTGAGTGTAAACTGATGGAGAAACCATTGCTTGGGAAAGCTTCTCTGACAAGAAGATATTAATGCTTGCACTCTATAGGAACCTTGAAAAGTGGCGGGGACCAGGAATGCTGGCAGAGGCTGGATAGCAGCCCAGAAAGTTCTGCTGAGGTGTTATTCTTAGCTCTTGGAGGACTGTGCAAGGTCGAGAAGTGCATTCCTACACGGCCTCGCTCAAAGCAGGGCCTCAAAGGGGGTGATGCATTCATATTTTTGCTTTTGAAAATACTGTCCATGTAGTTGCCTTAATTTAAGATGGTTGGTTACAATTGATATTTTGTGTGTTATGTGAAGTATCTATCAGCAGCAGGTTGAAACAAGATGATTTTTTTTTTGTATGACTTCTTTGAAAACAAAACAAAATGTTTGTGTGTTTTCCATGTTTTTGCATTTTGTCCTTCTATGAATTGTTCCTGCTGATCCTGTGTGTCAGAAGTGACACAGTAAGTTATATTTGACAGCCGGTCACCACTAACTGGTGACCAGCTGTCAAACGGAGGGTTAGGAAAGTAAAAAAGTGTAATTTTCATTTTAAGCCTGACAAATTAAGAAGGCCCGAATATTGGGTTTTGGGCTGCAGGTTCATAGTGCATAAAGTACATGACATGGTGTTGTGAGGAACTGGAACATTTTGACTTTTGTGTATCACCCATACTCTTGGTATTGTGTCACAAACTTGACTATCACCCGAGTAATTTTTCGTTCTTCCTATAGATTTTTCTTTTGCCGCTTCTCCCCTGATTGATGTTGCATTGTGCCTAGTTATTGGGGATTTTAGCTATGTCCTAGTCCCATTTCTCTTTTTCGAATTCCTTTCACCAGTCAGCCCTTTTATTATTATTGGTGTATTGTTCAGGTTCACATTTCCAGACTGTAGTAATGTACCAGGGACCCCCATATTATGTATAATTACCTTTTTGTATGACCAGACTGGTTTTTAAGAATTTTCTTTAGGCCTACTTCAATGTTTTCCAGTCTGACTGTCAGGGTAGTGATGGACTGGTTAACTGACTCAATACTATAGTAAGACAAGTTTTCCACCTCAATAGAAGATACCTTACATTTTTTTTTTTTTAACATGACAAATTTTCAATTACTATTTTAATTTGTTTTTTTACCTTTTTGTTCCTGCTTCTTTAATTTTCGGTGGGATCAGATGTGTTCTAAATCATGGAAATACCAGGACTCTCTAGTTCTTGTCTTTTGTTTCCACATTTGATTATTAGCCTGTGTATTGCATAGTGCACCTGATGCACAGTTATTAAAGGGAGGTATTTACATGTCCCTGATAATCTGTATCATGTGATTTCTCTTTTGAGGTGTTCTAGATAAGGAATTTAGGAACACCTAGACGTAATCATTGAAAAAAAAAAAAAGAAGAAAAACAAATGTTTACCCCATTAGGCAATGCCACCATGTGATAGAATTCCCATGTAATTATCTACCCTCAGATGGCAGAGGATAATGAAGGGTACCCAAATTGAAGAGACTAGAAGTACTGCCTTTGAGAATGACAGTGTATTCTAGACCAGAGTTGTCCTATGGCGTATGGTCACTACCTAGCAGATTGTAGGCCACCTGCTTGCAGTCCCATTGTTAAATACAATGAACTGTTTTTATACTAAACTGAGGGAAACTAACAACTGTGTCACATTTCCTACGTCACTAGATTCTGCGGGAATTAAGTCATAATAACCTGCAGAACACTGATTTAAGCCTAATTCCCATCAGTGACAGCTACAGATGAAAGACGGACGTCTTGGCCATACAGTCCCAGCACCCAGAAAGTAGCAAGGCTGGACAGCGATCGCCAGCGCGCCATTAATGGTATCTCCAAAGCATCGTACTTGCTCCATCAGACGGCGTTGGACATCACAAAACCAGAGTTTCAGTTTAAAAGAGCGAAAGAGAAGGATCCCTGTTGTTGATGGCAGAGCTTGTCTGAGGCTTCAGTTTTCTACCTGTCATGTGCTGGTAACCTCTGACAGTGTGCAGTCCCTTGAGCCCCTTGGCCTGAGTTTTGGCCCCTCCCCCCTCTCTTTTCTTTGCTCCAACGGAAGGGCAATGCAGCGGAGGATCTAAGGCACTACATGATGAAAGGAAAATTAAATGAAAGAGCAGCCCAAACATCCTCTGACACTGAATAGCGAGTGTTGGAGCCTGAAAGTGTTGCTGAGCGTGAAAGTCTGTTGCTCTTTCCGATTAATAGTACTTGGGTCTGTACGAGATGATCTGTGCCCATGACCAACGAAGAGCACAATATCTGTAGTGCCTGCCGCAGAGGAAATATATTGGTGCACTGCCTTGAGACATTGAGACTTTCGAGTAAGCTGTGAGTGTTTGCCAGGAGGGCACTCCAACGGATACTGAGCAGCACTATTTTCATGGAAGGCCTGAATGAAGAGGCCCAATGCGGAAGAAAACAACAGAAGCAGATTTGATGGACGATAGAAGCCTACCAGAGAGGCTTAGCACGGACTTTGGCATAGTTATGGTTGCACAAGCGGTTCCCGTCCAATTGCATAGAATGGGTGTTAGGAGACTGATTCTTATTGTTTTGCTGGCATTGTTTTAGAGTAGTATTCTGTTTAGTAAAAGCAGAATGAGGTCTATCCTCTGTTGAAGAGTATCCCCATTTCATCCTTTGCCACAACAAAAATATGTCTGTAACCGCCAACGCAACCTTAAGCTCCCATATCAATCCACAGTCATTTGTGAGCTCTAGTCAGCAAGCCCCTAACCTTCAAACCTCAGAATAACCACCTCTCTCCCGAAGAGCAAAGAAGAAACTGAAATATTTTGCAATTTTCAAGAAGAGTCCAAAATTAGGCTACAACTCTAATGCACATAACTCAGGCAAAAGATACAGTGGTCTGCAACCAGGAAAAGCAACCGCTATCCAAACCGGAAGACATACAATGCATCCAAAGAACGCCACTCACACAAAATCTTGAATGCGGCAACCAATGTGATCTGGCGGGGATTCTTCTTCAAACAATGGACAGGCCACGGCATATGGCAGAAATATCACTCGTGCACCAATCCATCCTGGGAAACCAAATAATTAACCAGAGTGAACATCACCATCCTAGCTTGAGCCTCAGCATCGCCCAGGGCCACAGCACTCAGGGACTTCAAGCACACAGGGTCGCCAGAGGGTGTAAGCCTAGTACGTCGAACTCAGCACTCTGAAGCGCCAATATATCGCTGCCCCAACGGTGCTGGGCGAAAAAGGGTAGAAAACCCAATGGTCGGCCTTATATTCATCCCTCATTATGCTTCTAGTGGGCCAGTGGATATCTTGAACTGATCATAACCATCTGGTCATAAGCCTGAACGTAAACCACCAGATAGCTGATACTGGCCACAAGCGATGCTAGTCGACAGGAGCCGAATTAAATACCCTTGTAAGCAGAATTAAGTGGCAACCTTACCATTCACTCCAGATAGCCAAATGGCTAGACGAGGGGAGACTATGGTTCCAGGATCAACCAGGGGACCAACTTCTAACCAACTGGGATCACTTGAACAGAAATCTGGCAGTATCACTGCAGGACCACAGGTGCCCCCCAAAGGTAAACAACTGAATCCAGCAGCCACCCAAACAAACCTCTGCCTCAACAGAGCATCAACCTCACGAGGAAGAATCTGAGAAAGAGATTCCATCTGCTCAAATTTAATCCAACAGCAGGAAATTTAGCGGCTGTAAAAGATGCAAGGAAGGCTCACAATAAAATTGTTTGGTCCTTGAAACAAGCACAACAGGAGGAGGAATTGAAAAAAAAGTTTGGGATGCTCAAAGAGGGATCTCTAGCTCGATTCTGGCAGTACGTGAACAACCTAAAATCCTTAGAACTTCCAATCCAAGGGCAAACGCAGGTCCAGCATCAGCGTGGGAGTGCCAAGTGAGAAACCAGAAATTTGCATATACCTTTACTGACATCACGGTCTACGTCCCGCCAAAAGCAGAAGAACATCAAGCCTTGCTCTCCCCCCCTGGAAATAATAAAACTAATTAAATGTATGAAAGCCAGCAGGGCGCCTGGCCCAACTGGGCTTCCAGCGGGCATCTTTTGTTCAGCCCCAGAGGGCTGGGCTGCGTTATTTAACATCACTCACAAATTGGGCAAAACTCCTGAATCTTGGAGAGGCTTAATATTATGCCAGATTTACAAATAAGGTAACCTCCTTAATCCAAGTAAATACTAGTTAATTGCACTGTTAGATCTGGAATCAAAAGCATACCCCCGAATTCTACTGGAAAATTAGAAACTTAGGCAGAAGAAAATGAGCTGCTCCCCTTTTATCAAACATGCTTTCATGGAGGAGCTGCTATAACCGATAACATAATAGCGTTTTCTGCCCTGTGTCATCAAGCCACCCAGTTGAATCAACCCCCTTTGTTTTGTAGCTTTGTTGATCTAACTGAAGCTTTTGAGAAGGTCGACAGACAAACTTTCTAGAAGAAACTAGCAAACTGGGGCATGCCATCTTTGCTCCCAACGGCCATAATGTCCCTCTACTCGGAAACCTGGGTATGAGTGAAAACGGGCCCAACATACCTTTCTGCTACAATGAGCACGACCAGTGGTTTAAAACAAGGCTGCGTACTCGCTCTGCTACTTTTCAACCTGTACACAGCGGACCTGGGAAAAGCTCTCTCCGACAGCTGTCCGGTTCCTTCTCGTCTAGGCCACCTCCCTCTGCACATCCTCCAATACGCAGTTGACATTGTCATTATGGATCACACCAAAGTAGGATTGCAACGCGCCTTGACCAGCCTCCACAAGTTCTGTATAATGAATTACCTCATCACCAATCCAGACATGACTAAGATCCTCGTACATGGAACCCAAAAGAACAAAAGACAAACCACATGTACTAAAGGCTCCACCAAAATCAACTCAGTGCAGAAATATAAGTACCTGGGGGTCTGGTTCACAGAATCCACTCAACCCTCTGCCCACAAAAAATATCTGATTAAGAAGTCAATGGCCATTACTTACGGTTTATCTAAACTCTACAACTAGTTAAAAAGTCAGTCAGTGGAGGGTATAAGGAAAGTCATCCAAGCTTCCCTCCTCTCATCTTTCTCATATGGGCATCAAGCCTGCTCGGAAATATTGGAGCAGGCACAGTGCGTGGGCTACAAAAATATCTTTCAACTTCAAAATATCTCCACAGGGCGAGACTCAGGCTGGTCAAACACACACTAACCCTTCATGCTGACCTCCTAAAATATTATATTCGAATTCCGAAATCCCAGGAACAATCCCTAAAGAGATGTCTCAGAGACATATTTGATCAATCTGGCTAAAAGTGGAACATGCAGCTTCAGAGAGCTATGGCCGCTATAGAAATAAATAAACAGCACTTGCTCTGCCTTTCATCTCATATGCTATCTGGAAAAAGCGCATCAATAAACAAGTTCAATTAGCTGCGTTCCTGCAAGAACGGGCAACACTAAAAACACCACCTTTCCTGGCCTCACTAAATGCCTCATATTTGGTAATCAAACCCCAGCCATATCTTTCCGCCTCGCTGAATCCAAAAACCAGAAGCGACATCGCGTACATGCGACTGCTGGCATTGCCAATAGCGGAATTTAGCCGGGCCTGGACAAACCAACACACAGGAGGAGCATGTCAACTGTGCGACTACAAACATGAATCATGGCTACACCTCCTGTGCTGATGCACGGCGTTAGCAAATGAAAGAAGAATCATTCCTAGGAAATTATATCTGAGCGAAAAAGCAAGCACCTGCCTCGAAGCCTCGGCAATATGTTTTACACAAAAGGAACCTCATATCCTCGCACCCTGTGATGAATTCATACAATCTATCAGGGATGCTCTCCAGCCCCGCTCTAGTCTTCGATCTCGCCCACGTATAGTCTAAAAGCGGATCTTCGATTACTTTAAATAGAACACCCCGAAAGTACACAGACCACGTTTTGAAGGAAACAACTGAGCCCGGAAAAATTCAACGACTTTATTCAAACAACAGCTTGATGAATATAGCCATAAAGTCGCAAAGCAGAAGTACTTTATAAGAGAATTAGGCCGAATTTATCATTTATCCTAATTCTCTTATAAAGTGCTTGTGCTTTGCGGCTTTATGGCGATATTCATCAAGCTGTTGTTTGGGTAAAGTCGTTGCAGGACCCATTGCATCTAAGATTAACAATACAATAGAGGGATATCTGCAGGCGGCCAAGCCCCACTGGGACACTCAACAGGCTACAGAAGCAATCTCTGTCAGTGTCTAGCAATTAGAAGCCTCTGTTGTCATATTCCTGTGGGCATCAAAGAAAAACAAATGCATGCCCTATGTTTTGTTAGTTTGGAACATCAGCTTTACAAAATGTTACAAAAACGGAAAACACCGTAGTTGTTTCGTTTTATCTTAAATTGACTATTTGTTCAAACAAAGGTGGCGCCGATAAAACTGTGTTATTTATCAAGTACAGCATAAACAACGAAAAATTGTTACAACATGCAAAAACAGATAATTCGTGAATCGAACATAAAAACAGAAGACCGCAATCGGCCATGAAATCAAGAAGGGGCATCTTTAAATCATGGTTAATGTTGACAGCCTGCATTAGCAAAGCCAATAGGTCTGCTCTTGGCAAGCTGCAGAGATGATTAACTTTTTAATTTATTTGATTACAAACATATGCTATAAACAGAAAACTTACTGCCACCTAACTGTGGCTGCCTTAAGGTTGCAAGAAAATAAACATTTTTAATGCACATCACCAGAAGCAGTCAATGGGCCAGACATAAGAATGGTCCCCTATTCACAATATCGTACAAGTGCTCAGAAAATATATACTTGAACCTGGAACCCAGGTCACAAACTTGGCAAGCATTAGTCCTCAGGTGGCTACAGCCTTTGCTTCAATCAAGAAGAATGGAGGGCACAAGTACTTACGTTTTTGGTTAAAACAAGAATGCAGAAAACTTCAGCAGCATTTTAGGAGACGGAATAATATGAGAAAATATGTTGGATGACCGCTTTAAAACAGGTTAAAAAATATCCTGCAATTTATAGCTCATCATATTGCTTATGTAAAGAGAGAGATGAGACTAATAGATGAAGCCTATTGTAAAATTACAACCTGTGAATGAATGAATATTTTTTATTGTATCAATTAACAAAAATTGTTACTAAAAGTCTCCTATATAATATCCACAAAACGTAATTGCTACAATAGGCATCATTAACTACTACAAGTTTGATGTACTACATCCAGTAAAACAAATCCTAAAAATACAGATCATAGATTTAAAAACACTAAAACCCATGTATCAATTTATACAAAGTACAGGGAATAAAAAGTGCGAGATGGGTACGCACCGGCTCTCTCTTTTTTTTATTTTTTTTAAACCGGGGACTTTTCCCTGGGAAGAAACTTCACAAAACAGGCAAACTCATATAAAATTTCAACATGGAGAGGCATTCAAAGACCTATTTTGGAAGAGAGATTTCGACTAAGTGCGAAGTAGATACATCTTGTCACAGCATACAAATCAAAGTCTGGGCGTGCCCAAAGTGCAGTCTTAAAATTCTAAAGTGCAAGGTGCGTTACTTAAACGTTCTTTAACTTTGTGTGCAAATTTAGCAAACCTAGCCAGTTCCATCGGTGTCTCCAGGCTAAACAAGAGTTTCATGACATCCTTGCAATTACGTGTCCCATATTTTAAAAACAGTGGTCTTCGTAAAATGCGACATGTGTGTGTTAGGCAATGGCATATGCAGACCAGATGAACCATGGATTCTTCATACTGGTGACATAGTCGGCAGGTGGTAATTGCCTCTAGGGATTTCCAGCGCCTGTTGATATATTTTATCGGCAAGGCCATAAGCCTCGCTGTTAAAATTTGCTTTAAAATTATCTTATTTAATGCAGCATCGAGGTATGGTTGCCATTGCCGATCTTCATAGGAGCTTGCAAGTATCCCAATATTACTTTTGGAACTTGGAACTCCTTCATGTCTTCTTCCCTTGATAGTGCTCGAACTTTATTTTTTAATATAGATTTTAGTGTGCCAGGCTGATAGATCAGATCCTGCAATTTGGTCATGTCAAGCTGTAATGCAGTGCAGGCAGTTTTCAGGCCATTGCTCCATGAATTGTTGGCTTTCATAAAAATCATTTTCAGGATTGACTTCATTGTATTCGGAGGGGCCACACAAACCCCTCAGTGATACCGCACGAACATTGCCCAATGTCCGTAGTTTTGCTTGTTCAGCCCAAATTCCATTTGCACCAAGATGTTACGTGTATGTGCTGGGATCTGGAAAATTCGCTTGTAGGCTCAACAGTTGATATGTTCAAGGCTATTAACAAAAGCCACAGGGAATGCTAACTGGCCATATGTAATTGAGGGAAGCAGCTTGGCCCTTATAGCACTTCTAATAGATTTCGTTGTCGGGCTATTTAGTTTGGCATTCAGCTTGCACAAGGCAAACGTCACTGCCTTGGCCTTTGTTTCGGCTGAAGCAAGGTAAGTTGTTGATTTCCCATTACTCATCAGCCAGACCCCTAAGTAATTATATTTGGTTACTGTTGTTATCTTCAAGTTGCCCAACCTCCAATGTTGTCCGAGTTTGTTGTCATACTTTCCGAATATAATTACCTTTGTTAGGTCATTTTTATTGTTGTAAAGATTTAATGCGTACAATAGTCTTTGCATGCCTACTTTTGTGTGATCTAATAGCACCATATCGTCTGCATATTGTATTAAAAATAATCTGTTTGAGCCAATTTTCGGAGATAGAAGATTTGCATTAAGGATTGTTTTGGCAAGATCTGCCATGTATAAGTTAAAAAGCAAAGGTGCCAATACGCAACCTTGTTTTAAACCACGGTCTGTTGGGATCTTTTTAGTAGCAGAATTCATTGAAGTTTTCACCCGTACCCAAGTTCCAGTGTAAAGGCTAATTATTGCCTTTAAAAGAGTCTCTGGTATCCCCCAACCTTGTAGTTTCCGCCACAACAGACTCCGATTGACTCCGTCGAAGGCCGCGGAGTAGTCCACGAAACATGCAAGTAGAGGAAGAGACTTTTTCCGTGTAGTCTGTTCTATCATGTAAGCAAGGGCTAAAATATTATCCATTGTGGACGCTCCTGGCCTAAAGACATTTTGGCAGCTTGGTAGGATTTCATTTTCATCAGCCCACGTCTGCAGGTCTTGTAGAAGGAGACTAGCATAACCTTTAGCCTCAATGTCTAAAAGGGCTATCAACCTGTAGTTTGAGGGGTCCCCGGTATTGCCTTTTTTATGGATAGGTTGTAGTAAAGATCCTTTCCAAGTCTCTGGAATTATTGAATTTGCCAGACAATGCTGGTAGAGTGGTGTGAGTATGCTACTCCAGAAGTCACGATCTTCTTTAAACAATTGCCTTGGTAACCCATTATGGTCTGGTGCCCCATCCTTTCTAATATTTTTTTTAATTGTGGTCACGTGTTTCCCTATGACCAGGGCTTCTGGAGGTATCTCTGTATTTGATGCGTTCCTTACCACTGCCGATCCGGATTTGTCTTCTGCGGCTGCTAGTGAAGTTTCGGGCAGAGCGGTGATGGAAGACAGCTCTTGGTTGTGCGCAGATGTAAGATTTTGTGTGTCACAATATAATGTTGTTACATAGGTTATCCATATGTCACTAGCAACCACATTGCACCTGTCTTGGCCATGACCAGAAAGCTTGTTAATGTATGCCCAGAACTCAGCCTGTTTATTTGGATTTAGTAAGGAAAAGACATGTAGCCACTCCGAGTCTTGTTGTTTTCTTTTATTATCCCACACGTTTTTCCTGTGGATTTTCTTTGCTAGGAGTTGGTTTTGATATGTTTCGCATTTTCCATTTTGCTTATGGATCCGTGTGGCTGTTCTGAGCGACCTCTTACTTTGCTCCACTTTTTCACATTGTGGATGAAATTGGCGACAAGTCGTTTCTATAGAGACTGGAGAGTGTTTTTTACCTTTCAGAAGTTGGTATACCATAGTCATTAATTTAGTCCAATTCTCATTAATATTACCTGTTGTGAAATCTTCGGCAGTTCCAGGCCAATTATTTTTTCCACTGTGTTAGGGCTGCTGTGTCTATTTTTTTCCACTTTAGTCTCCTTGGCAAAACATATATTTCTTCTCCATTGGCATTACCTAAGGAGATGATGGTCTGAAGGCGGGCCGTGTGTAGTGGGAGATGGTCACTAGTTGGAATAAGAAGTTTTTGAAATTCCGTCACTTGCCCATAGAGGCGACCACACGTAAAAATATAATCAATTGGTGATTTAGATAGCCCCTGTGTGTCTTTGTTGGAGGCCAATATAATACCATAGCACGTTTGTATTGATTTTAGTCTGTGTGGAAGCAACGCATCATGCTGTTGGCCCTGCAAGAACACGCACCACATATTGAGTAATAGAAAATGTGTCATCACTGGAATTAAAGGGGGGGGGGGTCATTCTATTCCTTGCATAGGTGCATGGCCCCATGAAATCATGGGAATTGCCCTTGGTCCTGCCCGCTCTCGATCACTGACTCAATTACTTGGGCAAAGGTCCAGAGGGACATGATGAATGGAAGCCGCCAGTGAGCTGTTGGGTATTTAGCAAGGACTCTAGTTAAGGGAAATGGAGAGTTTCAGAGACCTTCAGGAATCGATGTTGCTCTGCAGCCCTGGAGTCACGCATTGCATCCACCTCCCATGGGGTGTCCTGGTCCTCTTTCAGAGGCAAGCAGCTGGGCCACATTGAGACAGTGTGGGCATATACAGTGCCTGAAGAGTGGCTTGGGGCGTTTCATATCAAGAGTGCCATGGACTGCACTCATGATGTCCATGCCCCTGCTCACAAAGAGAACCTGCGATTCAATGAATGGGCGCTGCACGTTATCACTTATAGGCACCCACAGGTCTAGCACTTTTAAAGTGTAGAATTTATGACACACCTACATCATCACAGTTGAATTATACGGTATGCTAATCTGCATGCGTGATTTACTCTTCATTAACATTTTTCTTAAAGGAACAATCTCAAATTTTCATTAGAAATATAAAATAAATGATAATGTGATGGAGCACAACTTTTTCTTACAATAATCAGCACTGATTAAGCTCCATTAGTTAATGAGATACGCAGATACGCGGATGCAATGTGGTTTCACTTTGTTTTAATTGCATTGTTGCAGTATGTATTCCCATGTGACACTGGGAGTGGCACACTGTTATAAAGTGAGTACCATATCCTACTCTGTTTAAATCAACAGTCTTTATATCTCAAACGATGCTTACTACAACTGCTCCCAATTACCTTCTGTCCCAACCTCTCCCCAAGCACTACAACCTTTACCTGCAGTATGTTCATCCCACCTACCGGTCTGTCTCTGCTGCACACACTCTAACCCTCGGCCCCCAGTTCTCCCCCCATAACACATTCATTTCATTTCTAGTCCTACCCAGCCTCATGGCCCCATACTCTACATTTGTCAGTCGAAATACCTGCCTGTGTAAGCTTGCAAAAATAACTTGTCTCTAATATTTCTTCTAATAATGAAACAGTACTTTGTACCTTACCATGTTGACAATTATGAGCACTGTATATTAGTGCAGTACATTGAATACACGACTAGCCTGCTTACAATGATCTGCAGTTAAGCACACACTCAATGTTGCATGGATATTTATCAGATTTATAATCGTGTTTTTGAATCCCATTCGTTTCAGTTAAGAGATTGTCATCACACATTCCAGTGGCTTCCCGTGCAGCTTACTCGTAGGTCTTGTGTAGGGGTGCCTGGCATGACTGTGAGCAAAATGACAAAGTTCCTCTACTTAAGTGTGGCCTTTAGATCCAGGTGTTCCCGAATCTTCATTTGAGGAAAGGGGCACTGCCATTGACAGTGACATCTCTTTCACAAACAATGCATTACCTAGTGCAGTTAAATTCCTCTGAGCTCAGGCTGAGTAGCTACACCCACGCTGCTACAGCAGATGTTGAATCATATATGGGATATTGGACACTGCTTCGTCTGTTCACTGAGTAGGCAGCATTGCATTGATTTAAGAGTCTCTTTATAAAGAATAATGGCTTAGGTACTGGTTGTACTACTCTACTCATACTGTGCTGTCACACTAATCCAAATAACTTCATAACCCAGCTTGTCTGCTGAAAAAGCAGATGCCATTTCATTGGATGGCTCATTTGTAGGCGATTTACTATATGGGCGGAACTATAGTACTAAGTTAGGCTAAACAAGTGATACCTTAAACATCATAGACAATGCCAGTTTGGTCACAGATGAAGATGACCCCTTTCTCCCGATATTGCAGTATCTCTCAGCTGCCTTCAACACAGTTGACCATCTCACCCTCATAGGCACCCTGGAGTCTCAAATGGGATTCCCTACAAATGTTCTTCATTGTTTCTCCTCCCACATTTCCAAACAGCACTTGTTTGTTCACAAAAGATCCCCTGGCCATTAGAAGGGTGTTGCCATACTATCAACATGGTCAGCACCCCCCACCCAAGTACATGAGGTGTGGTGTTGGAAGAGGGTGCTGACCCCCTGACATAATAGCCTAGTTCCACTGCGGCATCTTACAACAGATAACACCATCACAATAAAGATCCAGCCCCATAGTGTAGATACCAAACAGAAGATATTCACTGCTGAACAGCATAGGTTCCTCTAAAGTAGATGACACCTTCACAGCAACATAATGCATGTATGTATGTACATTTATTAAGCACATGTATTCCAGCCGCTTCATGGAGATGAGAAAAAACAAGATAATAGGGAAAGGCAAAAGGAACAGGAGAGTTGGCAGGGGTGCAGGTAAAACAGCTGAACTAGAGGAGTGTTTAACACAAGTGGAGGTGCCAGGCTATTTCCCAAACGCTGTCAGGCAAATCGTTCTGTGTTCTAATAGCAAACGAAGACCATGCTCTATTCCATTCAAGTAATGTTCATACCACAACGGGAAGGTGCTGTGAAATATCTATAGTGCTATCTGAGTTTTCCATGTAACATGATACAAGTGTAAACACTCCTTTAAGTAAAACTAGTTTCAGTGATCCATTGTTTTAACTCGTTCTGACACACCAAAGCTTTACATGCACAGCACATCATGTTACTCGCTGCGGCTATATCAAATACATTTTTAGGGTTTAACCGCCTCTCTAGAATTATGAATGAATGAAAAAAGATATAAAATAACACACTACACATTCATAGAGGTGCTTGAGTCAGTTGCCCTCAGCCACTGCTCCGTTGGAGGAGTCATTCATATGTTTGGACAAGCGTGCACTGCAGCCACCTCTTGTTTGGAGTATCAGAAAAGGACATTTGTGGTTTGGATGCTACATCTGGCTTTTCGTTGTTAGAGTTGATTATGAAGCCACACAAGCAACAACATACCCATATATCAAGAAGTGGCGAGCACCAGTAAGCAAAGGAGTGCATCTTACTGGGGCATGCTAACTCATTTCGTTATGCACTGTAGCAGAGTGGAGCACATAAGGTGCCATTGCCATCCTATGATCCATAAATGTCCTTTATTGACCATCTCTTACAGGTCCTTTTCTGCCCATTTACAATGCAAACCCTTTCACTAACTGTCTCTACCTGAACTCCACTATCATCAGCTACCTTCTAGTGCTCTCTGTTTTCTCATGCACCACCACTCCGTAGCCCTGCATATGTTAACTACCCTGTGCCTGCCTCACCAATACCAAAATACCTTTCAATTACTGTATTTTGCATTTATCCGTCTTCCCTCCTACTCCTTCAGGTTTTGCCTCTTTCTATCTGGTGGCATCTGCCCACCACACACCACTACTGCCACACCCACCACCACCATTCACAGACACACTTTCACATACAGACATTATTAGAAAGGTCACATGCAAATAAAATAGGCCTGACTAACTGGCTTTGCCAAAGCTGATTTTCTGTCAGCGCAGCAGCGGCACACGTTCCAGGGCCTGTCCCGACTAAACTGTGCAGTGTGCTATGGGCTCCCTCCTGTACTCGAGGTGGCACAATATGTTGTGCGAAAAGGCACTTTTCTGATTCTGCTTGATGGTGGTTGCAGTGTCCCACCCAATTGTGAGAACAGGGGTCTCTAGATGCATATACAGATTTTACATGGATTCTGTGAAGGTACAGAACCTTATTAGGCAGGGACTGAGTCATCGTACCCCCTTAGTATCCATGTGCCCGGGACTGACTAGCTATAGTGTCTCACTTGCCCTCCTACTCCCTCATAGAGGAACAAGTGATTAGACAACTCAGAACACAACACTCCCGACCCTCTCAGGAATCGCAGGTTACAAGATATACCCTTTCACTCTCACACTTGTACTAGTCCACTATAAGATGCGACAGAGACACAAGAAAATGTTTAATGTTTATTTTAACTATCATGCTCTAGTATGCAGTATACGTGCCGCAAGAAGTAAGAAAATGCCTAACACAAATACGGTCAGCTATAAATTGTAAAAGGAGCTGCCATTATCTAAGACAGGGTAGCCTAACCCACCCCCCCACCCCTTCTACAGAAGCAAAGTGATTATATATCAGAAGATCTCTGGGTGTTGGCAGCAGACCCTGTACCTTAGCATCCACAGATGAAAGTTATACATCTCAGATGCTGTCACAATCTCTTCCCTGGAAAGATCCCCATCCAGTGTGTTAGCTATCTGTGCATACGTATATGACAAAAGTATGTGTCCCAAACAACAGCTGCCTTTCGGTGTTTTGTCTAGGTGCTAGGGCCTGACCAGTACAGAACAACAAGGGGCATTTATGTTTGACCTTGTCTTCTGTGTTCAGACTAAATCCCAGGAAAGAACAGACCGCGAAAACAAAAGCAGGCACTGTGTGAAAGTACAGTGTGGCACAAAGCAAAATACATTAGTATAGGAACATACGCAAAGCAGAAGGCAGTCTGCAAAGTGCTCATGCTAACATAGGGAAAACGACAATGGGTCTGCACGGGACATATGACACTCTCCATTTGGTCAGGATGAAAGTATCCAAAGGACAACAGAACTCAGGAGATAAGCAGAACCAAAGTGTACAAAAAGTTGAATGGTCAGTGTCTCAGGACTATGGCCAAATTCGGAGAAATAATTTTTAGTGAAAAATGTATCAAATTAAAGCGCATCGCCGGGACACAAGATGAAGGATGCCAAGTGAAAAGACAATGATTCCAGTAAGCTTTCAAATTAGAAATGTACGCCATCCAGTTGAGCAGATCAAAGGAACAAACATGCTCCTCTTATCCAGTCATCAACAGGACCATCAAAGGACAACCTGTGTTGATTTAGATGAAACTGAGATCCAGAAGACGCTGTACAGTTGCACAGGGATCACCTACAGCCATTGGCCATAACGCTGGGTTGTACACAAGCAGCATACCCATTCTGGTTATGGGCCACTAAGGGACCCTCAACAGCTCAAAATAAAGCGCAGCGTGAGATAGTGTAAACAGACAAATGTCCAAGACCCATTGAAAGGGGCACCAGATGCAATGAAACACAGGTTGCACACAGTTGAAGTAAGCATAGCGGAAGGTTAGACAAAATTCGGCATCCAGAGCGTCTAAGGGCACCACTCCAAAAAGTTGTAGTATTCGCTCACGGTACAGCTACAGCGATACCTGCTCTGAAAGGATCACAAGTGGAGCAGCATCAAACACGCTGGAAAAAAAATAGAATGTATAAAAGCTGGAATTACTTCAAAAATAGTTTGAAAAGATGTTACCAGGCTGGAGAGCACAAGTTTAAAAAAGTGTGCCAGGCCCATGGTATTAGATGCTTTAAATATTCGATTTTTAAATTCACCGAAATGCAGGGGAAGATTTGTGTTCAACAATGACTATATTTCACTAGTCGTTCTCGCCATGTGCAATTCGAAGGTCTCACATGCCAAAGGGAGAGCCACTTCTTGTTGAAACAATAACACTTTGAGTATGCTCAATGTTGGAATGGAAGGTCATAATGAGCTCTCTACACTCATGTGTGGAGGGGGAAAACAGGACGCAGTTGAAACAAGTAACTAACTGGGAAGCAGATACCACATACGGGATCTTCACCTGCAGACCGCAACAGTCCTGATTTTTAAGAACGAGATAGCTTCCATTCTAAAGCAATGTGAGGGTGGGAATAGAAGTTTCTGTCAAATAGCAAGCCAGATTGGGTGCAGAAACATTACAGGCACCGTGAATTGTTACTTGTTGACACACAAGGGAATGAGCGGCAGTGGTGTTGCACTCCTCCCTATAAAGGGCAGGGACCACAACTCATGTATGTAGCTGCTCCCAAGGGGTTCATATCTACCTACCGGCAACTGTTTCATGCAGGCAGTGAACTGAAACGCCGAAATGGGCAACAAGGTAACCCCATGTATTAACCATACCACAGAATGAGTTTCTGCTATAGTGAAGGAAAGCTGTTTAAGTTTTTCTATAGGTAACATGGTGTAGCTAGCGTCTTTCATAGCCATGAATTGCTGTTTACGCGTCAAATTAAATGGTAAAAACAATGTGCTACAATTAAGGTACTGCCAAGGAATGCGTACATTCTTAAGTGTTTTAAGTGTCCAGCTGAATTGCATAACTGATCTAAGTTGATGCTGTCCAGGTTACAAGGTAGAAACCTCATTTTGTGCAATATCAATTTTGGATAACTCAATATTATCTAAAGTATAAATACGAGATTACAGTGTATTAGTACTGTTGTTGACAACAGCAAGCACTTTATCTAATTTATCAATTTTGCAGAAATGTACTGCAGCTTCCAGTTGCCACAATTTAAAGAGTTCATTATAAGCAGCATAAACATGGGGATTTTGGACCCAAAAGGAAATCAGATATATTTACATCTTCGGATAGGAGAGAAAGATGATCTTTTAAGGCAGACAATGTGGACAGATCTAACAATTGTTGGCATAATTTACCTACTGAATAAGTATAAATAGTGTTGGAATGCGGGGTTTGTGGTTCACGTGGATCAGGTCTATTTCATTTGAACCTGAAGTAGTGTTCATGAAACGAAAATGACAAACATTTGTGTCTAACGGCCATAATGCCCATTCAGTCGGAGCTTTCCAAGAAGAATTAAATGTACAGTTTTGTAACATACAATTTAGTTGGTCTTCAATATAATTTGTATAAGATTACCAATTATCAAAAAGGGCCAAGGATGGAATAGTATTCAATTCTTTAATCTTAGCCAAGACAAGTAACCTGTTGGACCGGGTCATTAAGAAAGATGATTTGCGTAGGTATCAGACATGCACGAAATAGTGATTCTGTACCTTGGACTTGCCAGCACCTAGTGCCCCATACCGACTACAAGTGCAAATTGTCCTTCCTGTTATCACATCCTTTCAGGGCTAGGTTATCAATAAAAAGAGATGCAAATATTAACTTGGTCTGAGTGAGCATATATTTTTTCAAATTAGTGGGAACCAATTTAAAATAGTAGGATACCAGGTCCAAAGGGTCATAACAGATTCAGGCTGTTCCATATGGAGAATTGACGAGGGCAAGAAGAAATTGCAGTGACAAAGGTGATTTTAATATGTGTATGGAGAATACGAGATCATGCCTCACTGCCAGGGGGTTTGACACACGGACTATTAGGACAGCTTAACATTAGATTGCCAGAATCAAAAGACAGGATACCCTAAAGGAAAAATGTATTCACTTACTCCGCGCCGGGACACTGCCGTTGGTGGTAGCCGAGCGCTTTAAAAATTGCATAGTTTGGTATGGTATTAAGAAAGATGAGACAGAGAAAATGAGGTTAATCACAGATTTCAATGGGATATCAAAGGTACTAATGAAAAGCATGCACAAACATTAAGATATCCTATGGGCTGACAAACACTGAAAGAGTTTACCTTAGGGAGACCCAGCATTACATACAGATGGGGCAGAACACTCAAATCACTACTGAGCCCAATTTATCCAAGACCCAAAACAACAACAAACGGGTTGATCCAACATACATTGGGCTTCTATAAATGTGGACATTGTGGGGTATGTAGACTGGCCAGGGACAAAAGAAAGTTCTTTAATGGGGCAGATGGAAAACGTATGCAATACGACATAACATCAATTGTAACACAAAGTTTGTAGTGTATATCATAGAATGTGAATACAAACACATATATTTGGTCAGTAGTATAGGAGCACTAAGGGAGAGGATACACATCTAAGAGCATTAGTACAGCATTAAAACAGCAGGATGTGAGATACTTGATGGCAACACATGTGATAGAGTGTGAGGCACAGGGCCAACACAAACGCTTTACTTTTTTCAGGATAGACCACATGGAACTCGACCCCAGAGGACGCAAGGAAGCCACATAGATAATGAGTCTTCAGGCTGTGGAGCAAGGTCCTAGTACCAACCAGGAACTGCAATGTTGTTTAGGGGACTAGAACTTATGACCGGATACATTCCTAAAGGCAGATTGATGGTTTGGAGTAACTACTGTAACAGGAATGAGGTGTATGTACTAGAATGGGTAGTGATGTGAATTCAAGTGAGACATGTTTGTCCCGAATAAGGATTGAAAAATGTGAATCTGTTGGCATTTTCTATATGTATAATATAATGATGGATAATTTCAGACTTAGAGTGGGACGTGATGCCACTTGACTGTAAGAAGTTATGTTGATTCTAAAATATTACATTACAGTGAGTATTCACTTTTGAAATAACAAACTTAGGTTTAGAATTGTGGCAGCAAGCAAGGTACAAGGTAACAAAACGCTATAGGGAATGATTTTGACAGAGGAAGTAGGGATTCGACATGGACTGTGTAAATTCGGATATTTTAATCTTTTAATTTTGATTGTTGTTTGATCACAATTGGTTATTTACGGTATAGATTCGAAACTTCTTTGACTGCGACTGGTTTTTCACAATTTAACATATATTATGGGCTGGCATGGCACAGGGAAAGCAAATTGAAATAATTTAACTCATCCATTATGGTGACCATCAGGGGATGGTTGCATTACTATGGCAGACACGCCAGTTGAATACTAACCAGTAGACTGAATTGAATCCCCCAAAGAGGTTAAAGGTACTGCTTCCGTCCTCCGTTCTCAGACAAAGCGGATCAGACTTGCCGGGAATTTGGATCATGTAGATTACTCGCTAACGAGGAAGGTTCATCGCACGTAGAAGTATAGATGCTTATGGGATAATATAGTTCAATTTTATGTGATCGATAACGGGTGGCGTTTTACTGTTCTAGGAGTGAAATACTTGTGACTGCATCAGGCAAAAGGGTAAACGGACATGATACATGGAGGCATGATCGTAAATAAAAGAACTTCAACAGCTTGATGGACACGGGTGAGTTCTTGAGAAAAGGAAGACAGATATGTGCCTTGCTTATTGTTTCACTTTGGAGTACACAGTGTGTTGTATTTAGGGGTTGTAGATCAAACATATTGGTGGGGATAATCAGTACACTTCGATGAATGTATCAGATTTGTACCACCTCCCATGTCTATGATTGGTGCAACAAGTGAATAAAAATGATGCACATTGAGAGCATGGTAGTGTAAGAGTGAAATACTGTATAAGGATATACAGAATAGTCTTAATGAAGATTTTTAGGTTCCACTCAATTTACACAATACTTGACCAATGATGCATAAATATCAATGGTGATATACAGCACCAGACGCACGGGTGCAATGCAGCGTGGTATGTAGTTTACACACTACAACCACTTGTTTATTGTATTTTATAACCCTGAAGAAGTCATGGGGAACTCCCCATACGGCGAAAAATGTGTTGGCTGGGCAAAAGGAGTTAAGAAATAAAAGAACAGGGAAGAAACTCATGTGCATTGAACTTTTTACATAAATTACGATATAATTTGAAGTGAGCTTAGGGTATTGGTTATACAAATCTAATACACATGAACAAAAATACAATGGAAAACACGATCCAGGCATATAGCCAAGATGGAACCAGAAAAGTGCGTTTTAACCAGGAGATGAAAACACAAATCCACACTGGTGGTGGGGATAGAACTGAAGACAACGAAGAACTCTCTGCAGAAAAGTTATCTTGATGGCTATAGTAACCAGAAGAACTCAGCTGGAATAATGGAGGCTGGGACTCGGGATGTAGACCTGAGGCTTACACTCCCAAAGCGGCCTCGAGAGGTAGATCAGAATAAACGATTCCCATAGTAGGGTGCGAAGAAGGTAAATCAGGTACCAGGTCAACTGATGACTCTACATCCTCCTACAGCAGTTGGGTAGGATCAGAAGTAATGGGGCTCATAGGCTGTAAAGGAATATCCAGCGTTGGGACACCCCTTGGCATCCTATTGAAGTTTGGCCAAATGTTGTGACATGTTCAATTGAAACAAAGCAATTATCTTGGTATCCTGGAAATGGAGGTAAAATCACAGTTCGGGTACCCTGAAGACCAAGCACTGGAACAGAAGTATGGTAGGAGGGACAGAATTCTTTTTTGACCAACATCTTTTCACGAACCAGATCTCCAAATTTAGGAAGCCAACCAGAAAAAGGAATTAGAACCACTGCATCCGATGGTTGAGTCAAATGGGTTTTAGTCAGAGCATCACAACACTTTTTTAGATCTTGTAAGACAGCACAGTGGTTATCTATGTCAAATGTTGTGGCAGCCCCCACAACGTCTACACCATCAAGGTCTGTAACATACATCTTGATGCTAAAGAGCAGTTTGAACGGGTCCGCCCACCCAGAGATCGTTGTGGGAGTTTATTAAGAGCACGTTGAACCCCATAAAGAGGAGTTAACCCGCCATGATGCGTACCTAATACCCTAGCTGTGAAAGATTGCTTTAAGTCACGGTTCATCCTCTCCACCACAGAATTACCCTCTGGCCCATATGGAAATGTGAAATGCACCGGCACTCCCATTGACGTCATCGAATCAAGGTATGCCGTAGAGGCGAAAAGCCAGACCCTGGCTTGAATGGAAAGCGGACCAGGCATAAGTTCCGACAAAGACATGCAAATCCCCTATAACAGTGCAAGTATCAGCTGAGCGCTGTGGCCAGACCCAGAGGAACCTAGTGCAAGAATCTACTGCAACCAAAATCTATTTGAAAGCATTATCGAATATAAGAGGACGGCAATGATCAAGATAGATGCAGCCAAACGGCTGATTGGAAATATAAAAGTGTGTCTGAGGTGGTCGCGACACAACGCTTAATTTGTTGACAAATGTTGCAACAGAGGAAATATTGGTGAGTCTGCTGGTATAAACTGCACCACTGACAGCGTTGCAGTAAAAGAGAAATTGTGGCGGTCACTCCTGCATGTGCAGAAGCAATCCCTTCATGGGCAGCCACTATCAAAGAGTGTCGGCGGTCAAGTTTTGGGGATCAAAAGATCACCAATACCAGGAATAGTCACAAAGGCAACTTTGTCAGTAGTTAACTGGTAAGAATATCGAGAAGGAAACCCCTAAGGAAAAGGAAGTACCATCATGAGTTGCGGCAAAGGGCGCCAAACTGTCATCATCAATTTTAGTCATAGAACGTGTAACTGTGGCTACTGCAGATTTGGCTGCATCATCAGCCATCGAATTTCCAACAGCGTGCACTGCTGCATGTTAATGGCCCAATGTATGTACAACATGTATAGGTGGCAAGTGTGCTTTAAGAGCAACAACTCTAACCCAAAGCGTTTTATGCTTTTTTGTGCTACCTTTAGAATCCCGAAACTTATTATGGGTCCAAAAATACAAATTGTCATTGAAGGACTACACACAATAAAAAGAATCATATGCAACAAGTGTGAGCCATTTAGGATCAGAATACTCGAAAGCCAAAAGAAGGGCTCTCAACACAGACAGCTGGGCCGTGCAGTTCCCAAGGGACTGGGTATGAATCAAGGTAGAGTGAAATACTCCATCCTTCATAGTAGCGCAAGACGCAGAATAAGTCTGCTTAGAGTGAATGACTGGTTGAGCCAAACCATCAGTGTAAATGATACAGTAAATGATACATTTTTACTGATCAAGAGGAAGAATCGAAGAAGGTAGAGCATGAACGTCTTCATACTGAAGAAACTCTTGCATTTGCAAGGAAGGGTCAAAAACAAAGCTAACATCAAAGGATGTGAAAGATGTAACTCATTGAATCCAACACGGATGCAGAGCTTTCGAATTAGGAACACTAGCTTTTGTAACCATCTCTATGGCCAGCACAGGCAAAACAACAAAAATGTGTTTACCTTGTGCGAGAGGGCGTTCTTTAAGAAGTTCTTTCAAAAGATTGTGCAGTCAAAAGATTTTCAGTAGAAGAGAAGCGCATTTCCGCTGGAGTATACAGATGCAATTTATAAGCAATTGGAACAGTGTCACCCTCATTAAATGTCACATAACTGAAGCCGATCTCACTAGCCAAAATTCTGATGTACAAATTGGTATGATTCAACCTAGTCTGTAAGTATTGCATAGCAAGCAAATCAGATTGTAAAGTGCCCAACACCGCGGTGTGTTTCGGAAGCCAGGAGGAAGCAAAAAAGGATGGGTGTATCAAAGCGTAAAGAGGTTTGATACGCTGAGCATAGCCAGGAATACAATTCCTGCAGAAATTAAGAAAACCAAGCAGAGACTGCAATTTTTTAAGGGTAGAAGGAGGTTGCTGCAATTGTGCACATTTCTACAAAAAATTGGGTGCTAAACCCCTACTCTCATTTGTCAATTCATAACAAAGAAAAAGAACGGCCAGAAATGTAATATGCAACTTCGCAAAATTGAACTTGTAGCCAAAAGCAGCGAATCGCGCGATTATGCAATCCACTCTTGCGGATGGGGATTTAATTTATCATCTGTCAGGTACATGTCATCGACATAAGAGAAAGCATCAGGATCAATATCATGCAAAAAGGACCCAATACGTGCTGCAAAGACCCCGGGGCTATTCTTATACCCCATGATTAGTCTTGCTTACCGGCTCTTATAATCAGGGGCGCTGAACGAGGACAAGTGCCGGCTCTCGGGAGGTTGTGACTGGAAAATCCATTAGAAATATCTAGTGTAGTTTTGAAATTTTTACGCACTACATTATTTATCATAGATGTACTGTATGTTTTGCTCTGCAAGGGTATGTGTAGGACTATTCAAATGTCTATAATCCATAACTATGCAATAAGAACCATCAGGTTTCAGAACCAGAAAGAGGGGATTATTCATCGCAGAAACACAGGGTTCAATTACACCATTGAGGCTGCGGTTGAGGAGTAGAAAGTATAGGCACAACATGTAAAGGAGAATCCTTATCCCAACCAGCCTGGTTGAGATATAAAGCAGGGGCCAAAGCAAGAGCCCATTCAGAAGCATAAACATGCTTAGTCTCATCAGGGAAGAATTGCGAAAAGGAAGGTATAATCACATCCTTGCCTCGAGGTCACACAAGAACAAACGGAGAAGGCCAAGAGACCTCCGCCAGTAAAATATCAAAAATATCATTAATGGTGCATTTAATGTCACCTTCAATCTGAATGTCTATATGGTAAAGTCCATCAGGTGGAGCTACATGGATGTTAACGGTTTCAACAGTTGGGGGGCGTGGCCAATATGGCGGCGAGAGCGGTCACGCTGAACTGAGCTCTGCTCCGGCCCGCCAGAAAAATCCTGTCAACACCTTGTCCTGGCCGAGTGTGCCCGGCGAAATAGGCAACGGACGTCTCCCCACACCAGCCTATGCACCAGCCTATGCACCCGCCAGCACTGACAATCGATCTGCAAGGCTGTGTGGGCCTCGATTCCAGGAGGTGTGGCAGTGGGCCTGTGGGACCCGAGATCTAATTCGGAGAGGTGCCGGCTCAAAGGAGGCTGTTGGTCGCTCGGCCCGCCCCAGCATTCAAGCCACAGACAGGCTCTGTGGAACCGAGATGGCCCCCTCGCCTGCTCCAGATATATGGCAGGACAGGGCTGAACTGCCCATGACACCGCGGCGACGTCACAGCAGAGCAACGCACAGCCCCGGGTACGTTGACCCACAAGGACCACGGGCGAATGATCCTCCAGGGTGCTACGAGATTGAAGGAGCCTGAAATCCAGACTGGGGTCACGGTGGTTCGGCGGAAGTTATCGATGGATGGGGGGGGCCACATTTTGTCCCACCGGTGACGTACTGCCCGGATGGGGCAGACTGTATTGTGCAGTCATCTGGCAAAAATTACCTGAACAGGATTACCCTTTCCGCAGCAGACGTCTGGAGGGTACCAGTCCAGGCACTCGTCTACCACTCTATCAGCGTGCTGTCATCCGGCGACCTCCTCCTTTTACGATCCCCTTTTAATGCGTGGGATCCGCCTAGTCTCCTCATTCAGAACCTAGAATACCTGCCCCCCTGGCCTCCGGAGTGATACCATTATTCTTCCGACGTGGGCATGATCCTTTTTTGTTTAGTCCAGGCACTTTTTCTCTTGTCTTCCTTATTATTGCGCCCTGAAGAAGGTGAAACCCCACATTGGGGTCACACAACGATACGCGTCTTGGCACTGCAGTTCTTGTGTTCTTCTGTCTCCCTCTCAGATTGTTTATTTATGACATCAGAATTCTGTCTAAATAAACTGTACCAATATGTTGTTTCAATTGATGAAATGATATTGTGTTGACGCCACTACTCTATCATCCAGCATTTTGTGGCTTTCTAGTACTGTCAACCTTGTTTGTGGAGGGTGTGCTATTACAAGATGTCATTTTGTGAGTCTGTTGGATTGGTTTGCATTTATAGGTATATGGATATTAATGAGTATGCATTGGTTTGACTGAATGGTTGGTCTGTAGTGTGTCTGTTGCGCCTGGTTTATCTTTTTTTTTGTTATCCATTTCATATTATCATGTTTTTTGCAATTTAATATAATAAACTTAATGCAATATATTTCCAACATATTATTTGTTTTTTCTCATTCTGTTTAAGAAACCCTTTGACTCTTGTGTTCTGCCTGGGGGTTTAGGTAATTTTGAATGTTCATATACATCAGTGACAATCAGCACCATATTAATACTTGTTAGGCAGCGGGGTTTTCGTTGTGAGTATTACTTGGTTATCGATGACTCGGCCAGCCCATGCACACAGGCTATTGTTGGTGCCTGAGAGACTGTGAGGACCCCCGCCCCTACTCGGGATTCACTGAAGGCTTGGACTGGGCCACCTGTGATCCCGCTGCCGCGACACGAAATGCTAACAGTGGTTTCCTGGAGTGCGTAGACCTGCGCGGCCCACAGCAGCTGGGACAAATTGCCCTGGGGTGGGTGTGCCCTCCGGAGTGCTGCAGAAAAGTGAGAGGAAGCATCTCTGCAGGTGTGGAGGAGGACAGGAACCAACCCTGCCTCCACAAGACACTGCCAGGAGCCTCGCCGGCTCGCCATTGTAGTCCCAGTCCCATAAGAGGGACCGGGAGAAGAGGAGTGTCGCGGGCAGCCAGTGTGGCCAGAGGAGAAGGAGGCGCCGAAAGAGAAGACGGGAGCCTCGCGGGTCCCAGTGACTGCCATCCGCAGAGTTGTCTCCGGTGAGTGGGGGCTGAGGCGGGAGCAGATGACTTATGCTCCCAAGGCACAGGTGGGGCCAGTGCGAGTTTTCTTCCTTCGCTGCACTGCAGATTGCGGGCAACTGCGACTGCCACTTGGTTAAGAAGTCCCGGAGTGGGACTTAAAGAACAGTGCAGTGCAAGCTCAATTTGGCATCAGCTGCACTGCGTGAGCGCGGGCAGCTGCCCGGTGGGGCGAATTGTAGTTCAGAGTCCCAGTGGGGGGCTCACAGGGCACAGTGTCAGGACTGCTTTTGCATTCCCACAGCTGCCCTGCGAAGTGCAGGCAGCTGCAACGATTGGGCTACATTCATTGGGAGAGGCCCAGAGCCAGGCCCCGAGCCCAGCGCCATTCTTTCAGTGAGTGCCCACATTCCTGTCTGCACAGCTGCCCAGCAAGTAGTGGGTAGCTGCTACGTTTAGGCCTGATCCTTCGCGCACCTTTTGGGAGATTGCTGCATTGGCAGCACAACGCCCTGACATTGCGGGACATAGGGAATTTGAGCCCAGAGAAAATGCCAGTCGGCCTGGGGTCAGTTTATGGTGGTAGGGCGCAAGGCCCTAATGTGATGCCCAATGTGTTTATGTGATGGCGCTCATACTTACAATTATTGCATAATGTATTTATGCTTGTGATGCCTACTGTAAATGCCTATTACATAATGTGTGATGCTAATGAGGTTTGGGCCTAATGTAGTTTTATGCCCAAGGTGATTCATGCGAAAAGTGGTTTATGCATCCTCTGTTTTACATTGCAGGATCCCATGCTAAGTTCCTAACTTTACCAGTAGTTACTGGTTGTGCTATCCATTTATTATTGGTGCTACATTTACAATTGGTGATTTGTGATGGTTTGGACAGTGGCCCCATTGGCCCTGTCGTGTGTAAATAGTCCCCTGTGAATATTGCCTAGTGCCAGTTGGCACAGTGTATATTATATGATTATGTTTCTAATGTATTTATGACAATACAAAGGCTATTTTTTTTATATAACCTTGTGTGGAGTTTCTTTTGAGATGTGCCTAGGGTGTTGCTGCAGTGTGTGTGTGTTGCGCAAACGCTTTACACCTTGCCTCCAGGATAAGCGTGACTGCTCGTGCCAAGCTACCAAGAGGGTGAGCAGGGGTTATCTTTGGCGTGTAACTTCCTTGCCCTGACTAGAGTGGTGGTTTCTGCCTGGCTCTGGCGCAAGCCTTAGCCAACCAGAAATCCCATTTCTAACAATGGCCAATTGCCCGTTGGCAAGCCGGCCTAGGGTGGGATGTTGGGGAATCTTTTTCTGCATGTTTAATATGTCGATCTCTCCCATTGTCTATGTATTGGAGGGAACGTTGGCGGCTAATGCAGTTTGGTGTCATGTGTGGGGGGTGAGGTGTGGGGGGCGGGGGATGGAGGGGCTGGATGGTGGGGACCTACTATGTGTCAGACATTTCCCTCACCATTAGATTAATGATGTCAGAGGACTATACATTGTTGACCTGGAACATGAGGGATTTGTCGGGCTTCGCTAAGCGACACAAAGTGTATCGATACCTGCGAAGTTCGCACTGTTACAGGAAAAACACCTCACCACACAAACACTTGTGTCACTTCGTAAACGTTGGTGGGGTACGATCCTGGGTACCACGTACTCGGGGTATGCCAGGGGTGCGCTTATATGAGTGGTACCAGGGCCCCGCTCCAGGTCACACACTCCCCAGTGGATACACAAGGCTGATATGTTGTCATGGAGGGCCAATTGAATGGATCTCCACTGGCGATGGTATCTCTATATGCCCCGAATTCAGGGCAGTGCTTATTCCTACAAACGCACACGTCCTCCCTGCTCGTGGATCCTACAGTCCCTATGTATTGGGATGGAGGTTGCACGATCTTGGCCTGGACCGCTCCCGCACCCCCTCCTGGGAGCACAATCCATCAAGCTGGCGCAACACATAAAAGAGTGGGTCTCTAACATGCAAGTCCATGATGCATGGCGAAGCAAACATCCTTTGAAAGCACGTACTCGCACTATTCGGGGCTATATGATTTGTACACTACGATAGACATTATATATTGTTCGGATAATGCACTACGCAATGTCTTATAGGCGGACTACTTGACACGAACCCTATCTGATCATAACCGGTTAAAATTAAGCCTGTACTGAGGTGCGAAAAGACCGGACATATCAACCTGGCGACTGCCATGCACCACACTACCTGACTCATCATAAAGGGCTACTCTTTCGAGCTCCATCGATTCATATTTCTGGACGAATGCTGGTACTGCTTCGTCCGTGGGAATAGAATGGGACGCTTTTAAGACGGTCCTTCAAGGACATGGTATTTAAACCACGTATGGTACCATGGACGGACGTGCTTCAGACTCATGGAACTGAAATACGGATAAGTGAGCAACTCATCCCCAATGACCCTCAGATTGGGCCCTCATTCCGTGCATGATCCCTCAGCCGTCTTCTGTTTGCTTGGGGGAATAGGTAAGGGCAAGAACTTTTTAGCAAGGCAGTTTCACCCCCGGAAGTGATACAGAGCTGCAGCACTGAGAAAAAGCAGCAATGCAGAGGAGCCCAACTGCTCTCTATACCCTGCAGTAGTAGAGCACATTGCACAGAACACGAAGCACGAGCGTATTGACATGGTAAGAGACTCAAACTTTCTTTTCATTTACTCCAGCTGCCAGGCTGGTGCTCCACACTACAGCCTTACCAGATCTCCTTTGCATAATACTCCATGCATGTAAAGGCCACACTTTTGGCATGCAATGATGGTCAATCTTATCATTTTATTGCTATACTCAAGCATATGAAAGTTGCCCTCATGCATATTAAGACTGTATAACCAGCATAACATTTGCATAACCCTTTTAGGAGGTAAGGTGTTTCAGAGTCCCCCACCCGGATGAAGAGGTTTTGGGGAAGTTGTTGGGGGACAGAGTAATCAAAGTATGCTACCTGGGAGAAAGTGATCAAGGAGGCCTAGCACCATCAAAAGGTGACCAGTGCGGCTATCTGAGAGGTGTTAGAGTGCCCATCTAAGGTGTAATTTGGATATTTCTGACGGAAAACATACCAGGGAAGGCACACAGGTGGAAGACGTTCTATTAAGGTCCCCTGGGTGAACGTGCACCAAGAAAGCCGGACTCTGGAAAAGAGTAAGAGGAAAGGTAACCTGTGGGGTGGGGCTCCACAAGAAGTTCATTGGAAAACTTGCACGTAAAGGCCACCTGTGAGAAGTTAAACAGAGCACGCCAACAGGACTTAAGTGAGCAAGAGGTCAGGGAGAAGGTGGACCTGGAAATCTAATAACATGTTCATCATTGATATTACAGGCAGAACAGAAGCCATTTGCCAAATTAAATCCATGTAGGGCACCTGCGATAAGACCTATATACCAGTTCCATTTAAAGTGTGCTGGACCTACCACTGTAAAAATAGGATTATTACTTGCGGTGGGTTACTACTCCCCTGTTAGATCTGCCAGACTCAGGGTGGTCTTCCCCCAAACCTTTTGCCTACTCCCCTCCTATTTTCGCTAAATTTGTTTTTGTTGGCCTTAGGACTCTCTGCACGTCACCACTGCTAACCGGTGCTACAGTGCTGGTGCTCAGTCCCTAAAACATGATAAAATTGGCTTACACCTGATTGGCTTATTTAAATTACGCAAAAGTCCCTAGCACTGAGGGACCCTATATACCCAGGACTGAAAAACGAAATGCTACTAGTGGGCCTACAGACACTTAACGTTCCACCCACTTAAGTAGCCTCTTGAAAAATGTACTAGGTCAGCCATTGCAGCCTATATGCAGTTTTAAACTGCCAATTCGACTTGTCAAAATAACCCCTTTGCCAAGCCTAAAACTCACTTTATAACATATACGTCACTCCTAAGGTAGGCCCCAAACCGTCCATAGGGCAGAGTGCATTGTATTTAAATGATTGGACATATACTTTTAGAATTTACATCTCCTGGTACATTTTCCACTACTGTGATGCAAACCACACCTAAAGGATTACATTAGGTTACTTATACTTTTGATAAGTGATAACTTTTGTTTGGGAGCACATTGAAATTTCATGTTTGGTATCTGGGGAATTATACTGTAAAAACATCTTTAATCGCAAAGTCAGATTTTAAATCACAATTCTGAAAATGCCTCTCGCAAAAATAGGATCATCAAAGATCACTTAGTGAGAGCCTGCCTACCACCCTCTAAAACTAGTTGTATACTACATGACTTCTGGAGTATGCCTCCTTTGGTTGGCCATCAAAAGTATGGGAACTGCCGTGTACACAAATTTGAAACTGTAACACTGCTAATGTAATTTATGTGATTATCCTTCCTTGTGATTTGGTGTACATCGTTCAAACAACACAAAGTGGGGATAAGAATATGCCAACATATGAGTCGTCTGAGGTGCAAGGTGGCCAATGTACCTTTGGTGTAACATTTTAAAACACTTGGCCACAATGAAAATGATCTTCACAGGAAAGTGATTGTTGTGATGGCACCAGAACGTGGAGATGACATCTCTGCATTTCTTAACAAAGCAGAACCCAAGTGGGTTTTGATAACAGGCAGTTTTCATAATGTATAATGTACTCTACAAAATATTGCACTGGACATCTATAATTTAGCTTTCTCTATTTTCTCGAGACTGCCCTGTTTTGTTGGACTATTAGAGCATTACCGAATGTATGACCTGTTGTTACACTGTCCTTGCTTGCTGACCCTATCTAGAGCCATTAGGGGCACAACCAATAACTGAACTTAATGTATACTTTTCCTGGCTCCATTTGTATTTCTATAGTGATTTATGTCTGAGTGTCTTTTTTCCTTCCATGGTTGAGTGTTTTATATAATTTTGCAGGGTTATACACAACCAGTGCCAATTCTTTCTATTTGTACCATTGATACATGGGTGCCCCACTATTTTGCCGACTGACTTCTTAATTGGGTACCAACTCAACCCCACTGTATATCCTCATGTTGCATGTGGTTACTATAAGACCAGTACCGATGTGACATTATTTTGAGGACGATGTGTAATGTACCAATGCTAAATGGTATACCCTACCTATATGCTTTCACAGATCCATTCTCATGTTGCATGTCGCTACTATAAACGCCAGTACCGATGTGAAATTATTATTAACACGATGTGTAACGTACCAATGCTTCATGGTATACCTTACCTATATGCTTTCACATATGCATCTGCTTATCTTTACTATTCTACACCCCATTTAATGAACAAAATGACACTACTGTACCTATCCATCCTAACAAAGGCTTCTGTTTACCGTCACTATTCCACACATTTCAAAGATGGCCACCGTTGTTTTTATTGTTACACGTGGCAGTCCCATTTCCACTTTTGCTCTTAGGGAGTAAGCGCACGCTTTTGATCAATGTCCATATGAGTGCCATTAGCTCCTGACGGGTGCAACAGTAAGATGTACCTTTTTATAGTGGACACTTGGCTCAACTGTCTGGGTGCACTGCTGGTGATTTATATAAGTCTTTCACATTCGCAACCAATTGCTTGCTAATAGGTATGTAGTTGTACTAGATTCAGTATAACATTCCTTTGAATGGCTCTATTTATAATATAATTGTTGTATTTCTGAATTTCTCCTGTTAGTTTCCCCGACCCTGTGGGAACTTAGTTGGTGAAGGGGAACACACTCAGCTGAAGTGCCCCTGTGCGCCGTCATTGGGGCCATGTGATCCCATGGTATTTTTCCCCTTATGATATAATATATGAGGAATTATTCCCATGGCTGGAATTTAATCTGCATGTTACTTATGAGTTATGTATCTCACTCTACGTATGAGTGCCATATCTCACTCTGCATGCAATTCTTCGCATTCATCCATAGGGACCACAACCTACGAAGCACTCCTAGTGTTTATTGATAGACACTATATACAAAAGTCTGCATGAATGTGTCACAGTGATAGCAGCATGGATTTGTGCATGAATTATCACCCATTGCAGATTCATTAGTCTTGTATTCCTATCTGAATTCATTTCTGTTCTTTTCTTCTACCTTCTTTCTACTTTGTGTCATCTCTCCCCCCTCTTTCTTTGTTTTGATTTTACAGGTTCATATTCGATTTATTTTTCTCTCAGGCTGAGTTATCTAGCCAGGCAAACATTGTATTGTCCTGGTGATGATGCTAAAATTAAAATGGATGGAAACGTCATTGACCTAATCACTCTGACCCGTCTGATTATAAACAATTGATTAATGATTGCAGTAGTGTTGTGTTTCACAGAGTTGTGACTTTGATCTTGAATTTTTTTGTCACTCGCTTTTTTTGCCTGTGTTTGTTGTTTTGATACCTGTATGAGCACGCCCCGTAGGGGTAATCATCCCTACAGATTACTTTTACTTTCATGTATTGAAACTGTCATTTTAATAGTTAATTGGACAGACCATGGGCCTAATTTTTATTCCCAGTGTATCATATTCTTCCTAATTCTGGTCAGGGGCCACTTTATAAAATAAGACCACCCTTGGTAACTACACATCCTTGGGTTTCTCTTGTGTTTGTAAAAATGACTTTTAGGAACTTAGCATTTTCTTGTCCTAACCACTTGGTGCCAGTAGATTGTTTCCTGCATCACATGACTAGGTGTAGCTGGAAGTTGGCCTTTGTGTATTCCTCCCAGCATAACAATACAAGGTCTGGGTGTTGGACTTAATGAGGTGGGCGGAGCCTTCACCAGCCACACTTGTACTACAAAGGACTTCACACTAATCTACTGTTCCTGTGGACAGACTGAGACCAGGGCAGGAAAACCCAGACACTTCTATAGAGCGAAAACTCCAGGCGTTTCTTCAACTTCAAAGATTGGCACCAGGTATAAAAATAGGACGATTAGGCCCACTCTTAATTACACTCTTAGACCTATGTATATTACTGAATAAGGACTGCTCAGCTGCCAGAGGACTGCCCTCCTGCTTGAGGCCTGCTCTGGTGTCGGAGAACACTAGAGTTGCACCTTTCATCCCAGCCTGGACTGACTCCAAGGGCCAGCTGAATGATCACCTGTTTTGAGCTACAGGAACACAACAAGGACAGAGGCCTCTCTGCAAACTCCCCAGCTGACCTGCTGCAACTGAACTGCCTAAGCCTTTCTGACATATGCTGGAATGAGTTACCGATCCCCATGAGGTGCCTCCTATGTCCTAGACCCTTGCTGTGGCATCAGTTGAGCTCCTTCTTGAAGAAAAGGAGAAATGTTGAAGATTTGGGCTCTTTGTGACCATGAACAGACTAGTTTGTGCCAAGATCTTGCTGCCCATGCCACAAGTAAACAAAGCTCTGGTGAACTCAACTTTTAGTGCTACAGCGACCACCATTGAGGACTGGCAACTCCAAATCTATATTTCACTCTGAAGAATCACCAGCAGCCCACTGAGACCGCCAAGACGAAGCTTGGGCAACAATCGCCCAAGACGCTCAACAGGATCATCGCGCTACAGTGTCGCCCAACTATAATGTCTGGCCTGCTCTTCGTGGTACAGTAACGACAATCCACGACAGCCTCCCTGCTCATCGTGGCCTCCTCCACCACAAATGGAACTCTTTGCACTACACTTTAAATGATATCTTTTTCAGTGGGACTAACCTAGTCCCTGTATCCGGCCCATGCTTTATTGCGGTCAGCCTGAACTTGTGACTTTTACACGGTCTCGTTTGACCAGATAATTGCTAGTGACGCTTTGAGCTTTTAGGCAATAAACTGATCTTAATTCTGTAAATTTGCTTATCACTTGTTCTACTGATTGTTTTTATTTTCCTCATTTTTGTGACAATTTATACAATTTTACTATATTTTTCTAATTGGTGTGGGATTTTTCTTGTGTTGTGCTTTCACTTAATTACTGTTTGAGTGCTGCATATTAGTCCTGACTGATGTTGTTCCAAGCTACCAGAGAGTTAAGCAGAGGTTTATTAAGTGACTTTTGTTTTACCCTGACAAGAATTGTGACTGTTGCCTGAGAAGGGCTCACACCTCCCACAACCAAAAACTCAATTTCTCCCATCACCTTTAGGAAAAATCACAACCCTTGTCAGGGTGGACCCTCAAAGTCACTAAATACATCTGATTTCAACTCTCTCACAGCTATGGCACAGAGCAGACAGGCTTAAAATAGGGCTAAATAATAAAACTCTCAAAATTAAATTTGAAAAGGAGTACAATTAAATTTTTAAAAAATGCCAAAACTCCAATTAGGAAAACCTGAAATATGAGTTTTTAAAGATTTATGAAAAACAGTGCCAGAAAGCACAAAGTGCCAATGATAGTACATGGTTGTGGTAGACAGGGACCTAGGCGCAGTTTTGGGCTGACCAAAATAGAGCATGGGTTGGATGCACCAACGGGGTTTTTACCGTTCAAAGATTTTACATTCTGACATAGTCTTTTAAGTCCCAATAAACCACAGCAGTACACTTCTATGGCTCCCAGAACCTCATGGGAGGCACCTTAGAGACTCGTAGGGTTTCAGGCAGAGGTCAACATCAGGTACCATTCCAGGTTCAGTTGCCACTGGTTAGCTGGGTACTCCCAGGAAAAGGCCTTGTATAGCTTGTTGTTGTTGTTTCCCTGCACAAACACAAGAGGCCAGCCAACTGACACTTGGAGACCATGTCTTTGCCCTGGGTACACTAGGGAGCAGCTACAGTCGTTCAGGTTTCCTCTCTGGTCACAGACAGCAGGTCAGGTCCTCTTCTGATCATCTGAAGGCCCAGAAATGTTCTGAAAGTGGGTCCCAGAAGGTGTCATATTTATGGCCAACACTAGTAGAGGGAATGGGTCCTGGGCACAAAGCTGCAAAGGTTCCTGGGGTAACCCTACCGACTTTTGCAGAAGTTCCTGTTTGTTCTCCTGCAATCAAGTCCAAAATGGCATGCCAGGGAATTTTTTAAATGGTGGAAGTCTTCAGGCACAAAAGACTTGGGCTGTGATGGCTGGAGAGTGTGCTATGGTAATCTTAGTTTCCTCCTATATATAAAACTAAAATACAAATTGAAGCAAGGACTGTAATCATAACAAACCCCAGAGAAAGAAGTCTAAGTAGGAGAAAAGCAGGGTCATCCAGCAACCAGCCAGTGGATTCCCAGTGAGGGTATCCAAGCCCCAGGATCTAGCTGCTGAGGGTGGTGTTTATCGAAGAGCCAGGTCTTGAGTCCCTTTCTGAATTTTGGGAGGTAGAAATTTAGAGGTAAAGGGGAAGGTCGTTCCAGAACTTGGCAGTGTGGTAGGAGACAGAGCGCCTCCATTGTAGCTTCAGCGGATGTGGGGAGTGTGGGCGAGGGGGGGGGGAAAATCGCAGGTGTCTGGAGGGTCAGTGGAAGTGCAGGCGGTGGTTGATGTATGCTGGCCCTTAGTCTGGGAGGCTTTGTAGGTGTGTGAGAGCATTATGAAGTAGTAGCTCTTCTGGACAGTGAGCAAGTGGAGCTTCTTGAGGTGAAGGGTGATGTTGGTCTGTTTGGGGAGGTCAGGATGAGTCTGGCGACAGTTCTGTATCATCTTGAGTCTCTTCTGGAGTTGGGTGTTGAATCCTATGTAGAGTGTGTTGCCGTAGTCCAAACGGCTGGTGACTAAGGCTTGCTTGACAGTTTTCATGATGTGGACGGGGAGCTATCTGAAAATTCTCCAGAGCATACACAGAGTGAAGAAGCAGGCAGAAGAGACGCCATTGGCCTGTTCATTGTGAGTTTGCTGTTCAGGATGATGCTGCCAAGATTGCGGGTGTGGTCAGTTGGTGTGGGTCTGGGTTAGGAAGGCCACCAGAAGTCGCGTCAAAGGGAGGTGTTGTTACTGAGAATAAACACTTATGTTTTGTCCGTGTTGCGCTTTAAGCAGTTGCTCTTCATCCAGTTGGCGACACTTCATGAACTTGTGTAAATTGGTTCTAGCGGATGATGGGTCTTCTGAGAGTGAAAGAATGAGCTGGGTGTTGTCTGAATAGGATATGCTGTAAGCCATGGACTCCGACGATGTTGGCCAGGGGCGTCATGTAGGTGTTGAACAGAGTGGGGCTGAGGGATGATCCTTGAGGTACGCCACAGATGATGCTCTTGGGTTCTGAGGTGAATGGTGGTAGGCAGATTGTCTGAGTTCTTCCTGTGAGGAATGAGGCGATCCCTTTGAGGGTGTCTCCCTGAATCTTGATTTGATGAAGTCTCACAATCAGGGTGAGGCTGTGTTGAGTGCTGCTGAAAGGTCAAGGAGGATCAGAGCAGCTATTCCTCCCCAGTCGAGGATGGTTCTGATGTTGTCAGTGACAGCAAATAGGGCGGTTTTGGTTGTTGTTCTTCAGGTGTTCTGCGAGTTGTCGGTTGATGGCCTTCTCGAGGACTTAACCGGGAAAGGGGAGCAGAGAAATAGGGTGGTAGTTCTTGAGCTCGCTGGGATCAGTAGAGGGTTTCTTGAGGAGAGGTTTGACCTCTCTGGGTTTCCATTCTTCAGGGAAGTTGGCCATGGTGATGGATGCGTTGAGGATGAAGTTGAGTTTGATGCCGATTTGCTCGCTTCGGAGGTGGAAGAGCTGGTGGGACAGGGGTCTGTGTGTGCTCCAGAGTGGACAGAGTTCATGATTGCCTTGGTGTTTTGAGTGGTGAGCTGGCAGCAGTGGGAGCATGAAGGATGTGAAGGTCAGTGGGTTGGAGTTCAAAGTTTTTTTTTATGGTGGATATCTTGTCATTTTAGTCCTCCGCCAGGGTGTTGCAGAGTTCTTGGGATGGTGTGATGGTGTTCTCGGTAGCAGATAGGCTGGAGAACTCTCTGATGATTTTGAAGAGTTCTTTGCTGTGATTCTAGCTGGTTTCGATGAGGTGAGCCAAGGTGCATCTTTTTGTGTCTTTCAGGTGTTGGTGGTAATTGTTGAGGGCTGTCTTGAGGGTGGCTCGATCTGCGGGGTCGTTGCTGGTGCACCATTTTCTTTCTAGACGCCAGAAGTTGTGTTTCAATGCTCTTAGTTATGATGTTTACCAGATGGCCTGTGTGACAGATCTCCTCAGTTTAGAGGGTTTGATAGGGGTAACTCTGTCTGCGCAATTGGTGACCCAGATGGAGATATTTTTGACTGCCTGTTCGAGGTTGATGGCGGGTTCAGGCTTGGTGATCTTGAGAGAGCCAGTCCACTGGTTCTCGGTTATTTTGCTTCAGCTGCAGTGGGAGGAGCTGGGAGGCTTTGGGGTGGTGAATGGGGATCATGTGATGGTTTAGTGGACAATGGCCTGGTCGGTCCAGGTAAGTTCAGTGAAAGGACTGTACTTGATTCTGTCACTGGCAGAAAAGATGGGATCAAGTGTGTGTCCTGCACTGTGTGTGGGGTTGGTAACCAGTTGGGTGAGGCCGATGTTACATATGCTTTCCAGAAGGTTGGCAGTGTTGGTGTCATTGAGGTCATCCAGGTGGAAATTGAGGTCGCCGAGGAAGATGTAGAGTTTGGAGTCGATAGAGAGAGTGGCGATGTAGTTAGGGATGGCAGTGCAGAAAGCGGGGCAAGGTCATGGGGTTCTGTAGGCGAGGGTGCCTCTGATGGCTGTTCTGCAGTTGGTTTGGAGTTGAGGCGTTCCATGATCGGTGTGGTGTACTTAATATGTATTAAAAATCCGACGTCAACACTGAATTGGATTTTTAATAACTATTAAAAATAGGTGTTTCATTATTTTTCTAGCTGGTCCCATTCCAAAGATCCTGTATTACTATTTTAATCTGTATTAACATTGTCTACATAGCTTTTAGGGCCCTGCCACAGTAGGGGAATTGGAATAATAATGTTCTACATGTGCCACTTTTTAAATACCATGCACCTTATCTTGTGGGTAACAAGGCTAGCATAGATATGACTTACTGATATTTAAGAGAGAGGTTTTTACCTGTTCTTTATTTTGACAGGTCGTTGTGCGTGTTTTGCACTGTTAGAGTCAGACTAAAGTGGTAGGCTAGAAGCTATGTTTGCACTGCCATTATAGTGGGTGGCACAATAGGTTCTGAAGTAGACTAGTGGCACTTAACTTCAAGGCCCTGAGCACATTTCGAACTATGTACAGATGACTTACAGGCAAGTTAAATATACCAATTAGGAGTATGCCAATTCGACCATATTTAAAGGGAAAGCACAATGTGCTACCAGTTAGCAGGAGCAAAATGCACAACGTTCTAAAGCCAGCAAATATATGGGATTCATCAAAAGGCAAACAAATTGGGGGTGACCACGCAGAAAAGGCGGATTTCCTACAACCACCATTGAAGATGCATATGTGCAATTTCACTTTGGAACAGGTGGAGCGGGGGCCCACCTGACAGAGCGTAGCGCAAAGAGGCCCTCTTGGAAAAGACAGGTATGGAAAGCCAGGGCTGCCCAGGAGAAGAGGTAACATAAAGACAATCCGCACGTAAGTGTGCCAGGAAAACATCCTGTGGGACATATATAATTTCATACAAAGAAGAAAAGTAATGAATAAAAATCAAGAAATAAGCACACAGGATTTATATTTAGCATCACACATTCAGATGTCAATTAAAGGGCCTTGCTTTTTGAAGAACAGCCAATAACTGATTTACGGATTGCCACTGTCATTCAATATTCACAACACGATTTAATTTCTCCTGATTTATTTCACTAAGAAGCAGTCTTTAGACACCTACATTATTTCTAGTGCTAGGATGGGGTTAAGTTAGTGATGGAATGCCTGTCATTAATTCCTGCCCCACGGAGTTGGGAATTCTGAGATGCATGCTTTTGGGCACAGATTAGTAAGGTGACCTGACACTTCTCCTATAGTTTTGGTCATTGCACATCGCCCCCATCCAGAGCTCTCCAAGGCAAGAGGCGGCAAACACTAAATGCAGGGCACAAATCAGGGTACACCCAGGCAAGACAGCGTCAACCCACTCTTTTGACAGGGTGGATGCAGTCTACCTTGCCAAGAAGTTGGGCCCCATAGAAATATGCTAAACTCGTCCCGGTGTAATTTTCAGACACATTCAGCAAGGCCTGCACATTGTCCGCTTTTGTTACAGCAGCAACATGCAGGAAAGAGGTCTTTTTTATTTTAAATTCCAGCTGGGCACAAAGCAAAGAACATATTTAAGGGGCCATCATGCATCCTTTTGTTAGAGTATCTTGGCTAAGAACTATCTGGAGCCTCACACCTAGATGCAAATGTAGTGGCGGGAAACAAAGGCACACAGCTTGTTATTACTTCAAAGGTACTTAAATGAGGCATGTTTTTTGTCTTTTTTCAGGCCCTGTATATAACATATACACGCACTGTGCGAATATCAGATGTGTTAGTCTGTCCCAGTAATTACACACATAATTAAAATACTGCTATTTTATTTTATTCCTTTATTAGGCTACAGCGCTACTCGTCACAATGCAGGGTAGCAGATGCTTTACATCACACGCACACAATATGACAAAAAGTCATGTGTGTAACTCAGTGTACAGGTTAATAAGACAGTGAGGGTTACACGGTGTAAGAGTCACTTGCCCTTCATAGCTCACTGAGCTATATTAGAAGGATTATAATTTATGAACTGCAAATAACAAAAGGATCTCTGTGTTAAACCCAATTACCTATTTGCATAAAATAAACATGTGATGTGCTTCGCAGGAGACATATTAACCCTGTATGCTATTTTGATGATTTAAAACTAGGACTAAACAAAACACAAATGTCTCCAGAAAATATGTTCGTTTTCGGAGTTATCTTACCATTATTATTATTCACCGCGATTTACTGGACACACAACGATCTCTGAAGCAGGCGCCTTAGTGCCATGAGATATTTTAAAATGCAGATTTTACAACAAATTAGGCAGAACATATTTACTACAACGTTTGTCCTTCTAGTTAATTTCTTTTTGCCAGGGTTTAAAAAAAATAAAGGTTGACGCCCAGATTTTGTGTTTGAGTTGCGTAACTTCTGTGCCACAACCCCAACACAAAATCCCATTTGATAAATATTGTAATGCGCTCAAATGTACTCATTATAGACATGCTAAACCTATGTGTGAGATCTTAAGATCTGATGTCACTTCTTCTGATGTTACTTCCTGTGAGGTCATGGGTTCTAATGCCACATTCAATGGTACGCTCTGTGATGTCATGCGCCACGATGTCAATTGCATACAGCCTAACTTGATTAGTCCACCAATTCTTTTTTAGGTTGAGTATCAGTGCGCATGCACTGTCTGCAAGACCTGCTGTAATCACTCGACAGGAGTGAAATTTCAGCTGCTGCTTGCCATTGTCCGACAGCTTCATCCCTGCTTCTTATTGGCCAGTGCTCCCGATACATCACTTACGCTTTTAAACCAGGAGCACCAGCCAATTACAGTTTTCTGACACCGTAGGTTTTATCTATTTATTATGGACTATTTTCGTTTTCCTACAAGCGCCACATTCCGCACTTTACCTTTAATGGCGGCCGTAGCACTATCTTTAGAAATGGCTTGTCTAAAGAAAGGTGCGCGGCAGCTATTAAAGTGAAAGCGCAGAATGGGGCACTTTTACAAAAAAAAAACAGCATTTGTAAAGTTGAAAAACTAAGGCTTTTTTTTACATAAGCGCTCCATGCCGCGCTTTCACTCTGCTGGTTTTTAATAGCTATCTCCCTCCTATTTGTATTTTTAATTTATTTTATATAGGTGCTGCTTCCGCCCGTTTTCATTCCGCCTGGTGAACCTCAGTTCGGCACTAATAAGCCTTCCCCCTCACCTATGAGTGCATGGCATGGCCCGCTTTAATTTTTTTAAGCCATGTCACCCGCTTTATGGGCTGCCATGCGCATAGCTTTAGATATACACGGGCGCCGCGCTTTAAGTTTCAGCACAATGCCCCTTTTCATGTTTGCAACATGGGCACCGCGCTTTATGTTTCAGCATGGCGACATTTTTATGTTTAACATCAAGACTTATTGCATTGCCGGTGATTGTTTTCAAGGGTATTTCTTGATTTACAATTTGTGTTTTTAAAGGTGTTTTGTTTTACGTACTCTTGAAAAATACTACATTGTTGAAAGGAATCTGTGTAGAGTTTTACTGTGATTGTTCCTTATTGTTTCATTACTGGTTTCTGAACCAATGAGCACAGTTCTCCCTTTCTGAATATTGCTGTGGAGATGGGCGGATGTTCGCCAGTAGTTCCGTTCTAGGAGGCGGTCTCTATTTCTTCTGCAAGCCCGCCGCAGTGACTATGGTAACACTGAGAGCTGCAGGGGTCTCCGATTGAGGGTGGGGGTGTAGCGGGTCCTCAAGCGCTCCCGAGCTCTTTTCGCTCTCACCATTAGTCTAGGTGCTCAATGGGGTTTCTTTTATGTTTCAGAGGAGCCAGTGCATAAATAATAGAAGCAGACTGTTTTGTACTTTATAGATAACGCAATTATCAGCTTTTGAATTCTTTCGAAAGGTATTGTATTGAGGAAATATGAATTTTTATGGTCAATTGTGTCCCCTATCTAGACCCCAACGGCTCCATGTACATGCTACAAGTACATGTATGTTCCCTCCACTTCAAGCTATGAAGACGCAAATACAATTGTGTCCAACGTTAATATGTCCTCTTTCATATCTGCCATGAATGGGCCAGATATTCCGTTCCTAAGTATGCCTTGCCACCGTCTTTATATGGTATACTTTTCACGTTTTCCAGCTCTGGCAAGGTAGGCCCTGAATTCTGCCATCGAGCTTTTTCTTGCTTCTGCCTCTGAATGCTCCAGCCTGAACCTGCATCTGTATCCATGAACTTTGTCTTACTTCCTGCACGGCTAACGGTGCCTAGCCCGGCCTGTTGCCTGCCAAAACTGTATTCAGCCTTCAAGTTATCTGTTCCGCTCCTCAAGAAATGCATTCCTGTCTAGTAGCTTAGGTAAACATCCCTCTAGCTGCAGAGCAAAGGGCCCGGCCTTACTGTCTTCGTGCAAGTAATTCATGCCTTTCGTTACCATGGTAGGCCCATGCCCCCTCGCATCTCATGTAGACACTTAGACGCTTGTACACGCACTAGCAGTCAGTATAGAATAGGATCTGTCCGAAAAGACCTTTCCTTCCAGATAATATAGTTCCTTAAACACAAGATATTAGATATAAATTTAGGACTAGGTTGTCCTGACACCCCAGACTTCTGTCTCCTCATGTAGGGCTAAATGTCAAGTTCCCTTCACCCTCTAGTTACACGTCAATCACACGTCATGCGGCTGCGCGTGCATCTCTGCCATATATTTTTGCTGACTTTGCAGGATTCTCTTATGGATCCACCCACATGTGTCATCATCATAATGACGTTTCTAGTATACGCCTATTGTAACGCCATTTCTATTACGTATGTGTATTCTTATCAGCTGTTACGCCTCTTGCATCTGTCTTTACTGTAATGCATTACTATATATGCTTTAACCTGTCAATAATGTATTGCTGATCCCTTCCTGAACCTTCGTGGTGACGGAACTCGATTGCCTGGTTCGAACCATCATTCCTTTGTAAGGAATAAATTCCCTATTATACCCTCGAATACCACGGATTCTGCCTCTTATTTTTACTGAGTTATTTGTATTGTATTTTACCGCATAAATTAAGTCTAGGTAATTAAAATTTACCACATAATTGGCGCCCGAACAGGGACACCTCTCACACCCCACGCGCCGGAGGTGCGTTGCAGACCCGGTCTCCTGCCACAGCCGGACGGACAATTACGCGTACCCGCAGGATTTCCTGTATCTCCCTCAGGCCAACGGGGGCGACTGAGGCTGCGATCAACACCCAGACGAGGCGGTGAGGAGTGCGGAGAATCCCGACCAGAGCCTAGCTGAGAGAGCAAGATCCGAGGTATACAGAGGCCCACCAGATTCCGAAGTTCCGAAGTATCTAAGTCACGAGTCGAGTCCAGTCCAGTTTGGTCTAGTCCAGTCCAGACTTCCGAGGCCTTCCGTTCCGTGCTTCCCGGTGAGTACCGTTGCTGGGGACGCATCTAGACGTGCGCATTAATTTGTGCCGGTCAAGACGGGTCTGGGTACACAGACCTGGTCTGCACTGTTTTAGCAGTGTATCTGTACTGTTTAGCAGTACATAAAGTATATTTAGTATTATGCAGTTAACTAGTTTTATTCTAATTATTATTGTTCGTTCTAAAATGTTTTGATATGTTTTAAATGTCGTGGTATGAGTGATTGTTCGATCTTCATTATTGTGTTTATTGTAATTATTGTGTTCAAGACCGAGTGAGAATTAAGTAACAAGGTTCAAGATGCCGTTATTTTCAAAATTAAGACAGATAAAAACTAGAAAAGGGATACTCGAGGAAGCTGTTCCCATCCCACCTAGGGACACTCCAGGGTACTTTATGTACCATAAACATGGCCTAGATGCCGTATTATATCTTGATCTATGGGTGGACTACACCAAGGATTTGGCAGAGAGTCAGAGATGGCCCGCTGCTGGAACATGGGATGCAGATTGCATCATGAGAATAGAAGAAGCGTTATGGAAAAAGAAAGCCAGACAGTCACAGAAAGATGCCATTGAACTATGGCGTAAAGAATCGCATAGGCGCACAGAGAAAGTGCTCAGAAAGGAAGAGAAAAGTAGGGAAGATTCAGAAAAGGCCCGAGAAAACATATTAATTGATGAAGGTACCCGAGTAAAAACAGAACAAGTAGACAGACAACGAAACACTCTTATGAATGGTATGTATCCTCTTCTGGCCGAGGGTTTGCCTAAGGCCACCTTGGAGGTACCAAAAGATCTGCCACCTCCGTTACTCCCGATTAAAGTACATCCCAAGACCGCAAAAGACATTTTTCTTTCTTCCTATTTAGACGATGCAGCCCCCGAATATGCTAATGGTGCGCAGCCACGCACACCACCTGTTAACGACGCTCAACCCCAAAATCAGCTGCACTCACCTCCGCAGCAACAAACTCCTACTCAAGTTCTAACCATTCCATCTGTTTCTACAGTCCTTCCTGCACCCACACTCTCTACCCTACACCCAACAAATCCTTTTGGACTTGGCACCTCAGGAGGTGCGACAGGAGGTTTTTCCACACCACCGCCAACAACTAGATTGACTTATAGGGATTTAGCATATCAACGTACACCCCAAAGAATATCAGACAATATATTAAACGAGCCTCTTTCTGATTGTAGATATGATCCAGTGCCAGGAAAACACGACAGAATGTTGCTGTCTTCAGTACGTTTGCGACGAGTTGCAAACTATTTAATGACGTTACCAGGAATGGTTGAACATCTAGACAAAATATATCGCTTTATCCAAACAGGGCAAGGTCCTGAAAGTATTGCCGAAGCCATGGAATACCAGAAAGTAGACATACAAAAATTATTGTTACGCTTTTTCATAAACTGTTTGATCAGAAATAGAGATAGGCCTGAGGTAGATTCGGAGGAAATGCAAGCACTTACCAAATGGGGTCAGAATATAACAGACGGGAGACATGATAAACAGAAGTGTATAGAAGCCATGTGCCGAAGGATCAGAAAAGAAGTAGAACGAATACATGAAAGCAGAGTAGAAGCAGATAAAACTGAATCAGAGGAAGAGGAGGAGGAACAGTCAGAAATGAACACAGGACAATTTGAATTACCAGCTAAACAAATGATAGCTTATGTAGGAAAAGGAAGATCTTTTAATAAAACAATACGTCCGATACATCCAGAATGTAACAGAATTTTTCAAACAGTTATTACAAATCCAAGGACCCCTGAACACTTATTCCAGGCTACTGATAAATCACTTTGAGAACGAAGGGGGTACCATGTGCTCGATTCTATGGATGAACAAGAATTAGCCAGGTCAGCAGTACAATGGGCTGACAGCCCTGAAAAATACAGTGATGATGCGCTAGCACACACGTTTCTGAATCTCGCCCCAGACGAACAGCGTTTAGCTAGTATATACATGATACAACATCTCCTTATATTATATAAAGGCCAACACTCCGATCCTGGTCCCCTACCTGATATATTGATAGAACTACTACTGAATAAATGGAGAGGTTTAGGTACCGATCTAATTAAAGTAATTCTAGAATACAGACATAGATATAGTGCCTTTTTGTGTCCAGAACATGATCCAGCTCCTTCCATGGAGAGAAAAACGTATTACATAGACAGACAGAATCCCTTACGCGAAGTACACCCAGTAAGAAATGATGACAATACGTTTAGACGCGTGTTTGTGTACACGCCCATAACCAAAATAGAACTATTGGAAATGAAAAAATTGGTGCCCAGCCATGACAAAGATCCAGCAGGTTTTCACCGTGAACTAAAGGACATGTTACTCATGGGTGATTATACCTATCCTGACATTATGAAAATATTGAAAGTATTATTGCCTGCCGGTATTTATGAGAAACTCAAGGAAAAAGAATGGGAGGTGGGAGACCAAAAGATTGATTGGACCGCATTAGAAACTGAAGAAAATAGCAGAACTGCAGGCGTAGGGCTTGGGGACAAAACAAAAGCATTGCCAGGACTATTAGTACAAGTATTGCCACGTTTATTAACTACGAAAAAGGAAGATTGGGGAGCAATCTCAGCTTGTAAACAGAAACCCGAGGAAGACACTAGTGATTTTTATTCCCGATTTGAAAAATGTTTTGGTATTAATAGCGGCCTGAAAGCAAATAGTGAGTCATATCCACATCTTTTTGTAACAAAACTAGTCGAGAATTCCCTGCCACAGGTTAAAAACAGAGTATTGAAAGTTGAGAGCACTTGGCAAGCTAACACTCCTTCACAAATGTTACAAATGTTACAGTATCACCAGAATAGAATTAGAGAAGAACAAGAACACGAACAAAGACGTATGAAAGACACGAAAATGAAAATGCTTGTCGCTCAGTCAGTTCCAGCTGACGGTCATAAAAAGGGTGCGACACAGTCCAGTAATTCAGCGGTTCCCGTTAAAGGGACATGCAACTATTGTAAACAGCCAGGTCATTATATAAACGATTGTGCAGTTCTAAAACATAATATCTCCACGGGTAAAACCAAGGAGAGACCACGTCCGCCTAGACAGGATCAGATCCAACAACAAGTACCTCAGAATATACAGCCTATGCAAGCTGCACAACAGACCGTACCACAACAACAGCCACAGCCTATTGCTGCAACACAAAACACGACACAACAGATGTACCAGTATGCACAAAATGACTATCCAGAATATCAGCGTTACACATGAAATAGCCTAGAGAGGGAAGTTGGCTTACCCCTTATTGAGGTTCCTGTAGATCAAGAGGGTCCCTATGTGCAGAGTCAAGTATTAGGGAAAGACAGAAAGTTTCTACTTGATACAGGGGCAAGCAGAACAACTATAAGTCACGATGAAGTCCCAGGGGCACCCCTCTCAGGCTCACAAAATATTTCCCTTGGTTTTTCAGGAAAGCCTACTATTAACGAAGTATCGCAACCACTTGCATTTACAGTCGGTCCATTGACACGGACTACAGATCTATTGCTTACGAAATCATGCCCAGAAAACCTGTTAGGTATAAAAACATTGAAAGCTCTAGGAGCTATAATATGTTGTTCTCCGGACGGAGTACGACTATTTTTGCGTGACTTTAAAGGTCACTACGTGTCTAGAGACATGGATCACCGGTTACAAAATCTACCTGCACATTTATGGGCACAAGGCCCCACTGATGTAGGTTGTATGCACATTACACCATATCGAGTCACACTCAAAACAGGAGTGGTACTACCACGAATGCGACAATACAAGTTACCGCCAGATGCTGTAGTGGCTTTACTGCAAATCATTGACGAGCTCATTGCACAAGGAGTGGTTGTAGAAACGGACTCCAATGTATGTAATTCTCCGATTATTCCGATTCTTAAACGAACTGATCCAAAAGCACCCCCAGTATATCGATTAGTTATTGATCTGCGCGAATTGAATAAATGCATTGTACCACAATATCCCGTGGTCCCAGATATCTCTTCATTACTGACAGCTATTGATTCAGAGGCAACGTTCTTTACTGTAATTGACCTCAAGAACGCCTTCTTCAGCGTCCCAATCGATCCGGAAAGCCAATATTTGTTCGGATTCAGTTTAAATGGACGAAGTTTTAAATTCGCACGCGCACCTCAAGGATTTACAGAAAGTCCTAGCATCTACAGCCAAGCACTGAAAAGACAACTTGACAGTATCCACATGCCTGTTAACACTGCACTGCTTCAGTATGTCGATGATCTGCTGATCACCGCCCGAAGCGAACCCGAATGTGGAAAAGCATCACTGACGGTTTTACATTTCCTAGCCGACAAGGGGCACAAGGTGTCCCCTTCAAAGCTGCAATTTTGTGCCCAGCAAGTTGTGTACCTAGGGCACTTGCTGTCCAAATGGGGGAGACAGCTCACACCTGACCGCATCCAGTTAATTGTAAACATGCCACCACCCAAGACACAAAGGGCCTCATGTAGGTAAATAAATTTTACCGGTTCATAAATACCGAGCCGTACCGAATCGGTAAATTAGAACCGGTAAGTTATATGTAGGTAAAAATTCGGTAACAGTTACCGATTCGGTAACATTCGGTAAATACGAATCGGAAGTCACCGAATCGGTAAATACCGAGGTGGTATCCACCGAATCGGTAAATACCGAGGTGGTATTTAGCTAATCGGAAAATACCGAGGTGGTATTTAGCGAATCGGAAAATACCGAGGACACTACCACCTTCCCTTAACTAAGTAGCCAATATCACAATCATGTCATCATAGAAGATCTCTCAGGCTTGAATAGGGGACCCCATACCTCAAAGATCAGCTTAGTGAAATCACATCACAGGAGCATCAGGAGTCTCCTCGCAGGAAGGCTCGTCTTCGGTCTGAATAATAAACATGACGTCTGAGATATGAAAAGCACCAACTGTCAGGTATGTGCAGCTGCGCGTGTGCCATGGCTAAATCGTGGGTCGAACAACCTAGAGTGGAAAACATGCATTGTGTAAAATTCCAGACTGTGTGTCACAGCATGTACAGACCAAGGTCGCTGCGCAGAGCTTGGGATGGGAACAACAGAATGCACTCGTCTGAAGGAAGTCTCGAGTCAGCAGTTTATTCAAGAAAGAACATGTAAACGCAGTGTCGTGTGCAAAGACACAAACATGGCTACATAACATTCAACGTGGTAATGCCAACTGAACAATGCATGTACGTATTCAGGGAGAACTCACTACACGCCCCCTTGAGCGAAGCAATATGCAATAGGCAAGAAAAGAGAGAACGCAGAGTTCAGTTTCGTCAGAGCAGAACAGGGCGTAACCAATGCAGCGCCAAAGTCCTACAGTCCAATTAATTGCAGCATACAATTCCAAAAACACAATGCAAGTATAGTAAAAAACTCAAGCAGACCATCAGGAAGAGAAAAACGAGAACTAAAAGAAATAAATGTTGCGCCAGGGTGCTGTCCAGTAGCACAGGCGCAATGGACGACAATCCAGTTAATCCATGAATGTATAGGCAGCATATGTGGCCACGGCTTCCAACAAGCAATCGTTTTCAGGGCCACTAAAAGTCTCAGCCATCCAATTGAGTAAAGAAAAGGAACATACGTGTTCTCCAACCAACGGAGCCTCTAGCACAATCAGAGGGCACCCGGAATGTTCCTCCAAATAGCTCATGGACAAGAAGTCGTAGGCTGCCGCTGAGATGTCCCAATTACCCAGGATACCATGCGCCGCTCCACACGCCATGATCCGGACACCAGAACAGGACAACTCGTGAGACACTAAGGGCCTCATCAGTCGATCGAAATCCGGCACCGGAGACACCATGTTGGTCAAGCACAAATCCACAGGCCATTCAAAGGGACAATCCAGGCAGTGCAATACAGGTTGTACGCAGGTGAAGTAGGAATACCTGAAGGATAATCCATAAGCCAGGCTCAAAGTCGCCAATGCCAAAGTACCATAGAAGTCAAGCATCCTATCACGAAGAAGATGCAGACGGGACAGGTGCTCGTGTGGCACAGAAGGAGCAGCCATTCCGTAGTATGAAAAGTAAAAGCAGCACACCTGCCACCAGCGCCAGAAGCAGCGGAACACCTCCAAAGATGCTCGAGACCAGTGAATGAACAAATGCCGGAATTACACCACAAATTGTTTGGAAAGAGGTCACGAGACCCGAGCCCCACATGTTAGAAAAAATTGAGCCAGGCCGGTCGTGGACGAGGCATTGATAATACTTTGGATCAAAGAGCCGAAATGCAGGGGGAGGTCAGTATTCAGAGGCGCCTGTTCCTCAGTGCGCGTAGTAGCAACGTGAAGGACAAATATTTTAACGAGAGGAAGTCAAAGGCACCTCTTTGTGGGACAATGGCGCTCTATTCTGCTCAACTTGTTGGACTCTGCTTTCAAGGTTGGAATCGAAGGCCAGATGGAAACATCCCGCCGCCCATGCGGGGGTGGAAAAAGAACAGTATTGCAGCAGACAACTTCATGCGAGACAGTTATGTACGGGATTACCACTCACATCCCGCAGCAAACTTCATCAATCATTATTAAATGAATACCGTTTGCAAGCACAGTGAAAGAAGGTGTAATCACAGGCACTGGGATACCTCGTAGGACGCACGCCAAAATCGGGGCTTGTACATTGCATGCGCCGTGTACTTGCATGTGCCTATTGTCTCATGTATGAATCCTAGAAGTGAGAGTGCTAGAGCTAATATCTATATCGGCTTAGGCCTTCTCCATGTTTGCTTGGTCAATAGCTCTCAGTCTGGAAGCCGCCTCACTGTGCGACAACTTGCAGACCTCGTTGTAAATAGCATACGCGCACCTTTTGGTTCTGCCATCCACGGGACCATTCACAATATCATTCCATTCGGTATGCACATTGATGGAGTGGGTGGACTTCCTGATCCTGTAGATGTGCTCTGTGTCAGCTGGTGGACAGAGTGGGATGTGTGTCCCATCAATGCAGCCAATATAATGGGGGAAGTAATTCCTGAAGGAACGGGACAGGCAACTCTGGGATACACCACCCACCGCAGCTGTCACCACCTGAGAAATGCCGGATGCCAGCAGATGTGGGCTGCAGAGCACCTGCACATGTGGGGGTATGGCGTGCGCCCTTCTCATTGGCTGGTCCAGGAGTGGGTGCGGGTCCCTGATTGAGTCCATGATGGTTTCGGGGTGTAGCCTGTACCTCTCATGTATCTCTGCATCAGTCAGCTGGAATAGTGTGATGCGCTGTCTGTGGATGCGTTCCTTCCGTCGCCAAACCCTCAGTCCTGCTGCCTGTAGACGTAGGCGCATTGCAATGACGTACATAGCTGCCAGGGTGTCCACGCTGTTGCATTTTGGGATTGCTTAGCTGCGCTGTTGTTGGTTACCACCTGCTTTCAATCCGTGTTAATTACCGACTCTTATTTACCGATTTTCTTGGATTTCTTAATTACCGAGTGCTCCTACATGTCATTTTAACTTTTTACCACTTCATATTTACCACTTCATGTTTACCGATTCGTTAATTATGTATTCGGTGAATATGAATCGGTATTTACCGCCTCATATTTACCGAAAAGTGGTTTTTGGTCTCCTACATCTCACTTGTCTGAATACCGGTCGGTAACGGAATATTTACCGAAATTGGGCCGTTACCGACCGGTATTTCGCTACCTACATGAGGCCCAAAAGGAGGTACGGGCCTTCATAGGCCTCACTTCATACTGCAGGCAGTGGATTCCCCAATATGCATTTTTAGCAAAACCACTCATTCAGTTGACAACCCAGGAGGCAGCGACATTGACTGTCCTCCCTTGGACTCCAGAACATACACAAGCTTTTGAGGACTTAAAGAAAGCTTTATGCCAAGCACCTGTTTTAGCGACACCATGTTACAGTAAGCCTTTTACACTCTTTGTTACAGAACGTGAAGGTACTGCCTTGTCAGTACTCACGCAGGAACAAGCAGGATCACACAAGCCATGTGCTTACTTTTCTAGCACATTAGATCCCGTAGCTCAAGCTCTTCCTGCGTGTCTGAAATCAGTTGCAGCGACAGCTCTAGCGATCAGACAAAGCGATTCCATAGTATTAGGACATCAATTGACAGTACAGGTACCACACGCAGTAGAGGTTCTCTTGAACCGGACACAGACACAACACTTGACTATAGCACGACTGACAGGTTACGAACTCACATTGTTTCAGCCACACATAGAAATCAGACGTTGTAGTACATTAAATCCTGCCACACTTTTGCCATTAAGTGGAACAGACCCACTGGCACATGATTGTATTGAAGTCATAACTATTACGACGAAACCCAGACAAGACTTGACAGATGTCCCATTACCAGATCCAGACCTGACACTTTATGTAGATGGTTCATGTATGAGAACAAGTACAGGAAAGTTAGTGGCCGCTTATGCAGTCACCACAGACACCGAAGTCATTGAAACAAATTGTATCGACACATTATCAGCTCAAGCAGCAGAGCTTATTGCTCTGACACAAGCCTGTATTCAAGCCAAGAATAGAAAAGTTAACATATACACAGATTCACGTTATGCTTTCGGAGTTGTACACGACTTCGGAGTCCTTTGGCGAGAGAGAGGTTATTTGACTTCTCACGGTGCCAACATTCAACACGGTCCCCTCATTCAAGCTCTATTAGATGCAATACATCTACCTACTTCAATATCTATCATGAAGTGCAAGGCCCATACAAAAGTCACCGATATTATTTCCCAGGGTAACGACCTAGCAGACCGAACAGCTAAGCAAACAGCACAGAATCAGACTCATGCAACTGACTTGACAAAGACAATAGTTCCAACGCCGACACACTGCATGACAGTTAAGGATCCCGCCCTTGATGTAATTGACATACAGACACATGCTACACCCGAGGAAATAAAGAAATGGACTGAATTAGGAGGGATCCAAACAGATCAGGGATGGATGACGAAGGGAAAATCTATATGGTTTCTCCCCGACTCAATGGTTCAAGTTATCATTAACACAATACATAGTCCAGCACATCTAGGAGAAAAAGCCATGTTAGACAGTATTCAACACATTTGGTTCAACAAACACTTACGAGCTGTAGCCAAACAGAAAGTCCGAGCTTGTATGATTTGTTGCCAGTTCAATCCAGGTAAGGGCGTACCTGTAGAGCAGGGTGGATTTCAACCTCCCGATCACCCTTTTGAAGTCCTCCAGATGGATTATATCCAGATGGAACGATGTCGAGGATTCAAATATGTCCTCGTAGTTGTATGCGCTCTTTCCCGTTGGACAGAGGCGTATCCCGTTTCAGATTACACTGCCCCGACTACTGCCAAACAATTAGTTCGTGAATTCTTCCCACGGTATGGTTTGCCCCGTATCGTGTACTCAGATAATGGCCAGCCGTTCTCATCCGAGCTAATGAAACACATTTCACTCTTGTTAGGCTATCAATGGAAATTCCACTGTGTCCGACATCCCGAGGCAGCAGGTCTCGTGGAACGTCATAATCAGACCCTGAAAATACGACTTTCTAAAATCTGTAGAGAGAAAGGTGTCGACTGGATAGTAGCCTTACCGGTTGCACTATTTTACATGAGAATGGTAGCACATTCTCGCACAGGGCTATCCCCGTACGAGGTGGTCTTCGGTAGGCCACCAAATATGTGGGGGACGCCTATACCTCGTAAAATAACTGATGTTGATTGTAATATGCTGACAGATTACCTTGCTTCCTTGATGTCTGCACTACAATCTTGCCGTTCACAGGTAGCTGCAGCCTTTCCCGACAACACCGAGGTAAAGCCCCATGAAGTAGTTCCGGGAGATCTCGTTTTCGTCAGAAACTTCGACAGGAGGAGCCCGTTGGAGCCTCGCTGGCTACAACCAAAGCTGGTTCTTCTAACGACGAGGACAGCAGTGAAGGTCGAGGGTCGCAAGTGTTGGTTACACTCGAGTCATATCAAGAAATTTCATGGACTACCATCCGAACTGAACTCTCAGCCCTGCTCCCTTCCAGAGACTGATTCAAAACTCCCCCTGGTCGAACAGACCGAATCTCAAAACTATAAACTGAAACTAAGGTCTAGCAAGTCAGACAATTCGATTGTTTAAGTCCTCTCCAAGGTGAATCGGTTGAATTAAGTCTTTGACATGTATCCTCTAGACCGAATGAGAGAGAGAAAATAGACAGAAACAGCTCAAGAAACATGCATACTGTAAATCACTTCATAGTCACTGTATAGTGACATTGTTGATTATGTTTTTCCTAAGTCTTTTTATTATTGCTGCAAGTATACTGTTACACATGTACTATCCTATTTTCAAGCGTGCTTATAATGTTACTGCCGAACATTCTTTTAGTGAACTACCCCCACATGAGTTGTCCTATAGATTTGCGCTGCGCAACAACACATTCATTAGTATGTTACATCATTCCCATCAGACCAGCAATGCTACAAATTGTTGGATATGTGGCCGACTCCCTCCCTATCAGAAATACAAAGGAGTTCTGCCTCTCTTTCCGTACCCGTTCACACACAATGGTTCCTGTGGAGCATGGTTTAGTTTGATTAACTCTTTAGATTCAAACACTGTAGTTTACCAGAGCAACTGGGTATGGGGAAACATGCACTTAGTTTTGCTTAAAGCCTGTTATCCTAACAAGGAGGGACTTCCCAAAAGAACAGGAACTGACCTAGAAAATGAAGTATATGGATTAGGAAATTTTACACTTAACCTCATGATTCTAAATGTTGAATCTGAAGCTACACTAGTCTTGCCTGCTATGTCCGTATTACCAGTCAAAGGTGAATTCTGTGTAAGAAAGAATGGTTCAGTACATCTGGGTCATAGTAAATGTACTACTGTGATCGAATTCAGTGATAAAGGCAAGTCTACATTTAGAGCTTCCCGTCACTCCTACTTCATCTGTGGTCACACCGCATATATACGCCTACCCCTAGATTGGGATGGTACCTGTTACATTGCATTCCTTCTGCCACCTGTTTTCCTAGCCCCTCCTGATTATCATAGAAATACCAATCTAGTACACCATAGACCCCAGAGAGATATCCCGATTGTTGACTACACCGAAACAGCATGGGAACAATATACAGACTTCAATAAAGGTCTCTTTCCTTACACAGGTGTTGTCTCAAACAGTAAACTGATACGTAGATTAACCAGAACCCTTGAAGCAGTAGTGAATGAAACTACCTCTGCCCTAGGCAACTTAACAGAGGAGCAGTCTGCGATACGGATTGTTGTTCTCCAAAATCGTCTTGTCCTTGACGTCATCCTAGCAGATAGGGGCGGAGCTTGTAGGGTCATCGGATCAAGTTGCTGTGTTTTCATCCCAGAAAATGCGCCATCCGTATATAAAGCCATAACTCGTCTTCACAAGATTGCAAACCAGATACATCAGAATGCAGGCACTTGGACATGGTCCGGTTGGTTCTGGAGCGTGTTGTCAGCCTGGGGATGGAAAGTCCTATCCTTCCTAGGTATTGGCCTTCTCATAGTATTCAGTTGCTGCCTATGTCTACAATGTGGACCAGCGATTTGCGGCCTGTGTGCCACATCGTGTATTCCACGTTCAAGTTTTCATTCAAGATCCCGGAAGAAGAAAGAAGAGCAAATGATGTTACATGAACAGATTGATGGATTCCTGAAGATCGATATTTCATGAGGGTCCGTAGGGGACAAGGAGGGAATGAGGAAATATGAATTTTTATGGTCAATTGTGTCCCCTATCTAGACCCCAACGGCTCCATGTACATGCTACAAGTACATGTATGTTCCCTCCACTTCAAGCTATGAAGACGCAAATACAATTGTGTCCAACGTTAATATGTCCTCTTTCATATCTGCCATGAATGGGCCAGATATTCCGTTCCTAAGTATGCCTTGCCACCGTCTTTATATGGTATACTTTTCACGTTTTCCAGCTCTGGCAAGGTAGGCCCTGAATTCTGCCATCGAGCTTTTTCTTGCTTCTGCCTCTGAATGCTCCAGCCTGAACCTGCATCTGTATCCATGAACTTTGTCTTACTTCCTGCACGGCTAACGGTGCCTAGCCCGGCCTGTTGCCTGCCAAAACTGTATTCAGCCTTCAAGTTATCTGTTCCGCTCCTCAAGAAATGCATTCCTGTCTAGTAGCTTAGGTAAACATCCCTCTAGCTGCAGAGCAAAGGGCCCGGCCTTATTGTCTTCGTGCAAGTAATTCATGCCTTTCGTTACCATGGTAGGCCCATGCCCCCTCGCATCTCATGTAGACACATAGACGCTTGTACACGCACTAGCAGTCAGTATAGAATAGGATCTGTCCGAAAAGACCTTTCCTTCCAGATAATATAGTTCCTTAAACACAAGATATTAGATATGATTTAGGACTAGGTTGTCCTGACACCCCAGACTTCTGTCTCCTCATGTAGGGCTAAATGTCAAGTTCCCTTCACCCTCTAGTTACACGTCAATCACACGTCATGCGGCTGCGCGCGCATCTCTGCCATATATTTTTGCTGACTTTGCAGGATTCTCTTATGGATCCACCCACATGTGTCATCATCATAATGACGTTTCTAGTATACGCCTATTGTAACGCCTTTTCTATTACGTATGTGTATTCTTATCAGCTGTTAAGCCTCTTGCATCTGTCTTTACTGTAATGCATTACTATATATGCTTTAACCTGTCAATAATGTATTGCTGATCCCTTCCTGAACCTTCGTGGTGACGGAACTCGATTGCCTGGTTCGAACCATCATTCCTTTGTAAGGAATAAATTCCCTATTATACCCTCGAATACCACGGATTCTGCCTCTTATTTTTACTGAGTTATTCGTATTGTATTTTACCGCATAAATTAAGTCTAGGTAATTAAAATTTACCACAGTATGCTGCATGCTTGTTAAAATAGGTGAAGCTAACTAGCACACTAGATAAAAACTAGCAAAGGGCTTTGTACTTTTACTACGTCGTCAGCGCCGGATCCGCATTTCCATTCACACTTTCATTTAATGCCAAAGTACTCTTCTTCCAGGGGTTGGGTCCAGTCAGTCTTCCTTAACATTTCACAAAGTCTACCAGTTCACAAAACAGCTAATTTGCCCCTTTGTTGTAACCTACATTGTTCTGCTTTTAGGTGCTCCTGTCTGTTTTCCCCAAATGAACTGTCCATGCCATATTTTATTACATTTTAGTGCACATAAGCAGTATACAACCTACAAAATCTGTCCAGTTGAAATCTAAAATGGCCCTTGGGATATAAATCGTCAATGTTGGCTTTGTCTACTATTTATATGCTGACGATGCACACATCTTCATTCTCATTATTTCTTTAAACCTTTCTTAAGCACGACAATAACTTACAGCCATGTAAATAATAAGTAATACATATGGACCATCCAAAATAGTGCCAATAGGCCCCACAAGAGGCATAGGAAGCGACATACATATAACCATAATATATATATGTTTTCCTGCATGGCCTATGGTCATGTTGCTTAATGCTAAACACCTCAAAACCAGAAATGATCTTTTTTCTATTGTCCACATTACCCTCAGCTGTTCCAGTGTTGCCCTCCTCCGTACCTTCTCAGTGCAGCCCGACTTCCTTTTTATCCGAAATGTACGGTTCAATATCCCATTCAGCAAAGAACCTGCTCTGTACAATATTGGCTTTTATAACAGTGAACATTTACACTACTTGGCCAATTATTTTGCCATGTGCAAGATTTTTAACATTCGTCTATATTATTGTATTTGCTCTAAACGTGGTTCTCAGTGCAAATGACTTTTGAAAACGTACCTTAATTTCATCTTTCAATAGTACATGGCATAGCACTTACTATAGTAGTGAGTGTCTCAGTTCAGTCTGATTTAACATGGCCCAGTCATCATCAGCCAACCATGTTCCTTTTAGATATTCTACTCTTGGCGATGAAAAACATTTTCACTTACATAAATCAAGTCTCTTGGTTTTTCTTCAGCACTATTCTAAAAAAAATGTATCAGTATGCAGCACTACTTAGACTTAACATACGCAACCCATCTTTTCAAAGAAACCTAGTAACACTCAAATGTTAATTATTTACATTTTTGATTATTAATTTTTAGGACTAATAATAAGTGTATTTATTTAGTGTGCTAGAATACCTCAGCTTAGAAGACAACTCACTCTCAGTTCTACCATATCCGTTCATTTAGATGACCCAAAGCCTTCTTTCCAAAGCGCACATTCTAATTTATCAACATTCTAAACCACTTTGTTTTTCCCCATACATTATTATAGGAATAATTTTTTGACTATATGCATTAACAAGCATTTACAATGCAATAGGTCTCGCAATTGCGAGATTTTTAGCTATTAGCATTGTAAATGGCAATGCCTTTTATAATATCAAAAAGCATTGTCATTTACAATACTAATAGGTCAAACTTTGGCAAAAATAAGACCTATTGCATTGTAGAGCGTGGTGTCTGCGAATCAGGTGCCGTGCTCACCAATAAAGTAAAAAAACAAAACTGAGGGCGGTGTCCCTAAAGCGGGCGCCGCATTTAGCTTGCAAATTTATTTAAGAATAAATAAAAGGTGAAAGAACGTAGTCATTGAGCCGTGAGTGCTGTGGTGGTAGGGGGCAGCCACTTTTAAAGTTAGAGTGGCATAGTGCTCAATACGAAAAGCGCCTGCCATTATGTGGGCGCGCTGCAGGTTCAAAAGAAAGCAGCCACCATTGTCCCCGTTAGTGAATAAACAAAATAGTGCTCACCCACATACAATGCAGACTGTGTAACAAACCAAGTAAAAGGCCCAGTCATTATGGGAGGTAACAAATGCAGACAAGGCGGTACCAAGGAGGGACTAACAATCCTACTTACAAATCAGAAGCCAGCATTTACAAAGAACAATATGACAAGCCAATGGCAAATATGGGCATAGAGTGGGAGAGGCTTCCAGTGCCTATCCCAATACAGCATGCCCGCAGATCAAGCAGTGCATGCGCACTGCCCTTAGGCTTGATCTAAAAAGCCATTGCTGTTAGCTGCTTCTGTGGTCACAGTAGTACTTCCTCATTCCAAGTCCTCTAGGCAGTGCTGCTACTCTGGTCCCGTCTGTAAATCCTCCATTCTAAATCCTCTAGGGAGAGCTGCAGCTGCATCTTTGGTCCTGTCAGTAATTCCTCATTCTAAGTCCTCTAGCCTCTGGTCCTGTTGGCAATTCCTCGTTCTGGGTTCTCTACACAGTGCTGCTACCTGCTTCTTTGGTCTCATAGTCAATTACTCATTCTAAGTCCTCTACACAATGCTGCAGCAGCTTCAGTGGTCACAGTGGTAACTCCTCATTCTAACTCCTCTAGGCAGTACTGCAGCTGTATCTCTATTCATACCAGTGGTCGAAGTGGGCGGGAACGGCAGGGCACGGCGTGCCCCTACTTCTTTAATTCTATAGATTCCGTTCCCCTACTTTTTTATTTGGAGCATGCGTCCCGGGACGTCAGAAATATCCAAGGCCTGCAGAGAGGGTTCGGCATTAGTGGCTGTTCGGGGACGGGCGGGGAGCAGAGAAGGGAAAGGTCTCAGTCTCTTGCTTCCTGCCCAGACAAGACAAGGAAGGTGTCCGCTTCTGCTCTGCCGCTGGCAGCTGCCCCCCCTCTTTCGTACTCTTATTCCCTCTCTGTCTGTCTAACTCCTCCTTACTTACCGAAAACCGTCACTCAAGAAATGGTTCTCACCCTCTCTTGCTTCCTGTCGTTCATTTGTTCCCCTGTGAAATGGATGCAAAAAAGAAAAACACTTTTGCGGGAAATGCCGTTTTGACATTTTTCTATTCCAAAGTGCAGCCACGGAAATAAAAGGTTCAAAATATGAAAAATCAATAACTAAATAAAGCAAGGCGGAGTGTTCTTAAAGTGGCCAGATCGGTTTTATTCAAACCCCAAAAACATTAGCATCACTTTACTGAGTTTTCCAGTGAAGCGCTGTTTTCCCCGGTGGGGAAGTGCGCCAAACCTGGAGGTACTGCAATACCTGGTTGATGGGTGGTTTGGAAAACAAAATGTGTACTGCGGCTTTGTGATCACGAATGTGTTCTTTTTAAACCATACTGCTTACGTTTTGTAAGCATATAAGCAGTGGACATTGAAATGGGTCCTTTCTGGGCCCTGTAGTTTTCAGGCAGAAGCACACACTGATTTCTGAATAGTGAGTGTAAAAGCGTTAAGTTCACCATATTGTTCCTGCTTACATTTCACAAGCTTTATTTAATCTTTCATTCCCAATGAGTGTTTGCATTTTCTTTTAGGCAGCATATTGCTCTTGCCTAGTGCTTAATCTGAATTGAGTCGCATCCAGTTGTTTATAGCAGGTCAAATTGGATTGTAGTTGAAGGCAGTGTGAATTTCTCTCAGTGAGGCAGTACAGTGTTCAGTGAGGGAGCGGATGTAGCACTGGGGGCAGAGCTGCCGAATTTAGAACTGGGGAACCAGGTTCAGCCTTCATGAGCAGTCCCCCAGACCACTCTCCTGAGGGAGCACATTCACAAGCTAGACCTTAGAAGGCCCCGCAAAACTGGAAAAGCCCTGGTGTCTTAGCACCAGCAGGTGGACCCTAGCAGTGGCAAGTGTGGGTTCACCTTGAAGGCTTTCCCACCACAATCCATACTGAAGTTCACCTCCAGTCTTGCAGGCAGGCCTACGAAGTAGCAGACCCTGGAGCAACAGTGAGGTCACAGGGCCCCTCAGAAGAGCTGGTACTAGGGTGGTGTGACCGGTGTGACCGCAACGGGTGCTGACTTTGAGTGGGGGTGTTTTATATTATGGTTTTAAAAGCAATTGCTGCCTCCTTCCTGGCCTACAGCAATATTCGGCAATAATAAAAATGTCATGACAACTCCGGTGAATAAAAGTCTTACTAGAGCGAGATCGGAGCATTGTCTAGTGGAAGTTTTGACTCCTGGAAAGATAGCGCAGAGGGTTAATGTGCCTGCTGCTAAGAACATGTACCATGCCCATCACAAAGTGCACATATTCTAAATAGGTCAGTGGGTTACTGCTTTTGTCAGTAAGATCCTTTTGCTACTTGCAGTTTATAAGTTAAAATCCTAACAAAGAACAGTGAGCTATTAACTTTCATCTTAGAGCTGCATACAAACTGCAAGGTATAAACTAGAGCTTTATGTTTTATTCCCCTAAGCCTTTGATTATCCTAATGTTGCAAAAAGTGTTCATTTGGATAGAAATCAGTAATGATTATTAAAGTGAACCCCCAATCATGGTATTAAGGTTTAAATTCTGAGTTTGTGTTTCTCGAGATCAATCACTATTAAACTATACTGCCTACTAATATGGTTGTCATGTGACTCCTACCCCTTGTAGTCCTTGGTCTTATGTAACATTTCCCATACAATGATTTACACACGTAAAATTGATTGTCTCTATGTATATTGCTGACAGAAAATCCATGTCTCAGAAACAAATGGCTTGTGCTTCCACATTTAAGCATATTTGGGACATTCTGTGATCAGAAACATATCCCACTTTATGAATTTATTTTAATGTCAATAACTCATATTAATCGTTAAATAATCATGTGTATCCATTGGTTGAATTACATAACATAATAAGCTGTAACTCGTCAGTGAAATGCCAAACAAATACTAAAGATTGGGATGTTTTGCCAATCCTGGCCACACCTCTAACTCCGCCCACTGATCCAATCCTCCGGTTATTCCCGCCCTCTGATTCTCTGCCCACAGTTCCCCTACTTTTTTTTCCCCACTTCGACCACTGATTCATACACACACTACACTCCAAACCAAGACATAAAGTAATTGTCATTTACGACGCCTATAGCTCTAACAAATGCGAGACCTAGTGCATTGCAAATGCTTGTTTACGACTTGTGCCCTGTCTGAATGCAGATAGCCTTTACCCACTGCAGACAGCCGAGCTTTAAATACAGCAGCAACAGATAAAGCACTGGCCTCCCAAACTAGTTACTAACTGAGGAAACCCATCTGATACCCATGAGCTGCTCACCTATCTGCTGAGAACAGTCCATGTGCCTACCACTCCCATGTTACACGGTCCTTATTTGCCCACCTTCAGGACAAGGCATCTGTCTCTCAATAACCGCCGTCCTTACCTGATGCGTCTTATGATACTGCTTCTTTATCCCGGCCACAGACATGCTTCTGCTTTTAGGCTCAGAAGCGCACCTCCTTTTCCCGGCCGGAACCAGCTCTTTTTTTTGGTAAAATACACTGAGCTACATCCACAGCCACTCGCGTCTTAAATCAAACCTTGAGGATGGGCCGTTAGTCCATGGCTGCCGCTGTAAAGGCAGCACTGACTGTCAACTCCGAGCCAGCAGACAGGTCACCACGCCCCTTGCGTGTGATGTCATGGCTCCTGCGCTGCCGTAGGCCCGCTGGCTTTCCGTATGTAAATAAGCCGCATTTAAGCCAGGTGTTCGGGTGGTAGGTATCCTGTAGCGAAGCGCACTTATGTGTCTAACGTCGATTGTCTCAAAACACGGCCTGATACCTTTTCCCCGCATTCAGTCACTCTTCCAAAAAACAGTTCGCTACGGAAGTCTTTAACTTGAATGGGCTTCTCTAAGATTGTTAATTGCCCAATGAATAGTGGCTGCTACAGATAGAAAGTAACCGTATACGTACCTGTAATTATCTTTACACGTGTGTGTATTAAAGAGGAACAGATTCTGCGTCAATGCGCATACACATATAGTAAGCCAAGCCAGTGAAAATAATGGGACTCAATAAAACTAGTCTTTGGAATGAATGACTATTTATTATACGTGCATTCTTGCATGCCTACTTTTATATTATTACTATAAGACTTTTTTTTTGTTCAACTCATTTTCATTTTCATATACAAAAGAACGTAAAAAGTGACAACAGAATGTTAAACACCTTTTACAACACAGTTGAAGCACGAAATAATCAATGGAAAACAAGGTTTGATAGTTATGTTGCAAGACCACCTAAGCAATAGCAATCACCATAAACAGTGTGAAATACAAGGAGGGGTCAGTCGGAGTGTAACTTGGCAAATAAGTTGACTCATAGAGAAAGAGAGCTAGAATAAAGGAAAGGTGCGCAAGAAGAGAAGGAAAAGAGATATATAAGGGAGGGGCGTGGAGGGGAGGTTACCCTGGGTTGGACACCAAGAGTCATACCCTCTAAGGTCCACCAAGGTGGTTTACACATCTCACAGTGCCAAGTGCACAATCTATAACAGACTCTACCCAACCAGTCAACTAAACCTAGAGTATTCCTCGAGGTTTCTTAGGTTAAGAAAGCTGTGCAGCGTTTGTCTTTGCCCAATAGGTATCAATTGTGTGGAAAACTCTCACACGTGATCTGAAAGTGAAAACACATTTGTTGAATTTTAGAATGCACAATCTATAACAGACTCTACCCAACCAGTCAACTAAACCTAGAGTATTCCTCGAGGTTTCTTAGGTTAAGAAAGCTGTGCAGCGTTTGTCTTTGCCCAATAGGTATCAATTGTGTGGAAAACTCTCACACGTGATCTGAAAGTGAAAACACATTTGTTGAATTTTAGAATATTGCTTAATTGCTGTGTTTGCTCACTACATTTTACCAGGAACATCAGACGAGTTAAGGCTCTTATTAGCGCTCAGACAATTTTGGGTAATTCATGCTCTTATAACTGCTCTAAATAAATAGATACATCAGAAGACCCCCTTTAATGACAATCTATCTCGCTCAGTGGTCGAAGTGGGGGAAAAAAAGTAGGGGAGCTGTGGGCGGAGAATCAGAGGGTGGTAATAATCCGTGGATTGGGTCAGTGGGTGGAGTCAGAGGTGTGGCAGAAAGAGAAAAATATCCCAATTTTTCGTATTTGATTCCCATTTCACTAACCTGTTACAGCTTATTACGTTATTTAATTTAACCTATGGATACACATGTTTATTTAAGGTTTAATATGAGTTATTTACATTAAAATACATTGACAAAGTGGGATACGTTTCCAATCATAGAATGTCCCAAATATCCTTAAAAGTGGAATCGCAAGCCATTTGTCTCCCAGCCATGGAGTGTCTGTCATCAGCACTTCTCCTCCCTTTTTCCACAAGAGCAGTTCAAACATGGATGACAAAATATCCTAGTTTGCAAATGTTTTGCACAGAATTATGGCTCAACCATATTTGCCACATAAAACATCATCTGCTGCATAGTCTGACGATTTTAACTAATAAATTGTTTATAGCTCGAACGGATCAAAAGTTACAAAATAATGTGACTTATGCTGCTGTGAAGTGTAGGACCCATAGCAAAGGTTCACTGGTCCCCTTTCTCACTGCTGCATTGGTATGTTCCACTGGTACTAATAATGAAAAATCTTTGCAGAGACTGTTAGCATGTGAATAAATGGCAAAATAATAAAGTATCAGAAAATGTACAGCACCACTAATACCCGTGTAGGGTGTCAGAGCACTTTACATCACACATATTACACAGAGACAATCTATCATACGTCTGTAAATCACTGTATAGGGAATGTTACATGAGACAAAGGACAATAAGGTGTAAGAGTCACATGACAACTTGTAGTGAAAGAGGCACTCTTGTGGTTTGGCACCCTATAATGACCTTCAACTACAACCATTTTAATTGACTTTAGTGTATTATTTTACCCTAGCCTTATTGTAGGACAGTCCTGCATGTGCCTGCTTCTCTTCAGTCTTATAATCTTGCTGTCTTTTAGTGGGAGCTGTCACGGAGTACAACAGTACTATTGGCTTTGACATGGCCTCATGTCATCTTGTTTTCTGACTTTGCCTTGCTTCTGCGTGCACAGCAGTGCTTGCAAGTTGTTTGGGTAAATTATGAGTTCTTACTATTGGCTTTGATGTGGCCTCATGTCATCTTGTTTTCTGACTTTGCCTTGCTTCTGCGTGCACAGCAGTACTTGCAAGTTGTTTGGGTTAATTATTAGTTCTTACTATTGGCTTTGACATGGCCTCCTGTCATCTTGTTTTCTGACTTTGCCTTGCTGCTCGCATGTAGCTGTAAAGCGGGGAGGGCATGTTTCTGCTCCTCACTTGTTTTTCGCTCTTCGCTGACCAGAGTGAACTGGATATTATCCGTAGAATGTGCAACTCTGCCTCGAAGCCAAAATACAGGAGCTTGGCCAGCCTCCGTCTTGGCCTTGACGCAGACTGGTACAGCCAGCTCGGTTCTTTCTCATGAGAAGGGGGCAAGGTTTTCTAGAAGCTTCGCCTCACGTTGAGTAATGGTATTAAAGCTGGGAGCCTTCGGGTCCCAGGTGGAAGTTCACCACAGAATAGGCGTATTGCTGTGGAGGTGACGGAACTTGAGTCCTGATTGAACTCCTTTCTGGGCTGTTGAAGGGCTTTCCCAGCTTGAGTTGGCAAGGATGATGCACATTCAATCGGTGAGGTGTTCCTAACCATTTTATATATATTTTCTACTCTTTGCTACTTGTATGTACTGAATTTCATTTCAATTGTTCATTTAATTGTTCACTTGATATTTTGGAATCTGCATTTACTGATATATTTGGCCTACCGTTCTAAAATGTTGCGTCAATAAATTTGTATGTTATTTTAAATGCACCTGGATTTGTTTTCTTTAAGGGTGGGCGTAGTTCGCGAAGTAGCACTTCGCGAAGCTACGCAAAGTGAAGTTCGCACTACGCGAGCTACGCGTAGCACTTCGCGAACTGCGAAGTAACATGTTCGCACTGTGCAAGATGTTGTTTTCAATGATTGCACAGTGCGGACAAGCAACCGGCACTGTGCAATCATTGAAAATGGCATCTTGCACAGTGCGAGCTGTAGTTTTCTGCTGCTCGAGTAGATTTTTACTCGAGCTGCAGCTTTCTCAACGCGAACTGGTAGTTTCTCATCGCGAGCGGTCGCGAGCATACGCGACCCCTCGCAATGAGAAACCTGACCTTCTCGCATTGGGAATCTCGCCGGGAGGTTTATTTTCCATGCTCGCGATCGCGAACAAGGAAAAAGTCTCGCCAGGATGTCATTTTGCTTGCTCGCGGTCGCCAACTTGACGTTGAGGACCGCGAGCAAGCAAAAAATGACCGCAGCACTACGCAACACTACGCTACGCGTGTTCGCACTGTGCTACGTGCAGTTCGCGTAGCGCGAAGTAGCGCGAACTTCGCAAACTACGCGAGCGTAGCGTAGTGCTTCGCCCAGGCCTAGTTTTCTTGCCTCGCCTAAAGGGAGTGCTGCATCTTTTCCTCATCTTTAGGGAGTGCAGCTCAAAGTGTATTATTTAAAGGTGCAGTGGTATTTTAAATGCACCTGGATTTTTTTTCATGCCTCGCCCAAAGGGAGTGCTGCATCTTTTCCTCATCTTTAGGGAGTTCTGCTCAAAGTGTATTATTTAAAGGTGCAGTAGTATTTTGAATACACCTGGATTTGTTTTCTTGCCTCGCCTAAAGGGAGTGCTGCGTCTTTTCCTCATCTTTAGGGAGTGCTGCTCAAAGTGTATTATTTAAAGGTGCAGTGGTATATTTGTCTCCAAAGTGGGAGTGCAGGGTTTGGGTGTGGCTTTTTGGTGAGAAGTCACATTCATTACACAACCATACTAGTAGGCAGCAAAATTTAATAGTGATTGGTCTGGAGAAACAAACTCAGAATTTAAAACGTAAGACCATGGTTGGGGGTTCTCTTTAATAATCAGAATTGATTTCTACCCAAATGAACCATTTTTTGCAACATTAGGATAATCAAAGACTGGGGAAAAAACCATACAGCTCTAATTTATACCTTGCAATTTGCATGCAGCTCTTACATGACAGTTAATAGCTCACTGTTCTATGTTAGTATTTTTACTGATTAACTGCACGTAAAAATAGGGTCTCTCTGACAAAAGCAGTATCACACTGACCTAGTTACATTATATGCACTTTGTGATCTGCATGGTACATGTTCTTAGCAGCAGGCACATTAACCCTCTGCACTTCCTCTCCATGAGTCAAAACGACCACTAGACAAAACACCAGCTCTCTCTACTAAGAACATGAATCGCTGGAGTTATCATGACACTTTTATTGTTGCCCAACATTTTTGGAGGCCAGGAAGGAGGCAGCAAGTGCTTTTAAATTGGTATTATACTTGCAAACACGATGCCACCACCTGAAGTCAGCACCAGCCGTGATCCATACAGGTAACCGCGGTGGGGCAGCGGGGCCGGGTAAGGAGGGATTTCGAGGAACGATGCAGAAGGAAATTTCATTATTTATTTAATTTTCCCTCTGCGTCGTCCCTCGAAATCCCCACTTACCCAGCCCCTCTGCCCCACTTCTTTTACCTGCCCAGACCGCGGCTGGTCAGCCCCTGGTGTGGTCGCACTGCCCTAGAGCCACCCTGCTCAAGGGTCCTGTGACCTTAGTGACAGAGTCACTGTCACTCTATGGTGTGCTGCTTCATAGGCCTGCCTGCAAGAATGGAGTTGAACTTCAGAATGAATTGTGGCGGACAGGCCTTCAAGGTTAACCAACACTTGCCACTGCGAGGGTCCACCTGCTGGTGCTAAGACACTAGGGCTTTTAAGATCTAGCGGGGCCTTCTAAGGTCTAGAATGGGAATGTGCTCCCTCAAGGGGAGTAATCAGATGGACTGGTCATGAAGGCTGAACCTTGTTTCCCAGTTCCAAATTCAGCAGCTCTGACCATAGTGCCACATCCTCTCCCCCACTGAACACCATACTGCCCCACTGAGAGAAACTTGCACTGCACTGACCCGCTATAAACACCTGGATGTGACTCGATTCAAATTACGCACTAGACGAGCAATTCCTGCCTAAAAAAAATTAACAACATCTTAGATAAAGCAAACACTCATTGGGAATGCAAGATTAAGTAAAGCATGTGAAATGTAAGCAGGAACAACATGGGTTACCTTTTTCTTTACACTCATTATTCAGAAATTAGTGAGTGCTTTTGCCTTAAAAGTTAAGGCCATGACTACAGGGCCCAGAAGGGACCTGTTTCAATGCCCATTGCTTATATCCTTACAAAACGTAAGCAGTATGGTTTAAAAAGGGCACATTCGTGAACATACAGTCGCTGTATACATTTGTTTTCCAATTCACCCATTAAGCGGTTATTTCAGTACCTCCAGGAATAGCGCACTTTCCCACCCAGGGAAAATGTTGTTCAATGAAAGACGAGAAAACAAAAGTAGCGCTTCACTGGCAAACACTGTAAAGTGGCGCTAATGTGTTTAGGTGTGAATAAATCAATCTGGCCACCTTGCAACCACTCTGTCTTGCTTTAGTTGGTTAGTTAGGTATTTTTCATATTTTGAAAGCTTTATTTCTCTCCACCCCGAAACTGCACTTAGAAATTGAAAAATGTCAGAAAAAGACGACGTTTCCATCAAAAGTGGTTTTTTGGATCCATTTCACAGGTGAGTATATAAACGAAAGGAGGAAAGAGAAGGTAATACCTGTTTTTTGAAGTCTTGGTTTCACTAAATTAGGAGGAGCGAGACAGAAAGAGAGGGAAGGGGGGGAACAAAGAGAGGGGGGGCAGCTGCCAGCAGCAGGAGACTGTACACTGTCCTTTTCCTTCTCTGCCCATTCCGTCCAATCCCCAAAAGCCGAGCCTTAATTATCGGCCTTGGTGATTTCTGTCCTCCGGGAGGCATGTTTAAAATAAGAAAGTAGGGGAACGCACTCTGTGAAATTAAAGAAGTAAGGGCACGCCGAGCCCTGCCAATCCCGCCCACTTCAACCACTGATTCTCGCTGCACTTTATTCTGGTAGAATAGTTTGTCACACAATAAAACAACATGGTGTACATCTCATCTGCAGATCCGCACGACAGCATGCTAGTGTCCACCACTGTTGGGGGAGGATCTTCATGATCCGCATAATCTTCCCTCTTATGATTCAGAGCTTCTTCCTGCAAGCAACCCATATTACCTCTGCATCTTTCTTCCCAGTCCTTACTTGTGAGGAGAATCCTACTTCCAAGACAGAAAACAACTTGTAAATGTTGAACATTGGAGCCCTGCCCACCCAATAGAGGGAGACATAGCAGGGCTAGCATTCCCAACAGCCTCCTCTCTCAACTGAAACAAGGAGAGAGGGAGTAGAGTCTGTTGCCTGAATAACACCTCAAACCTGGTCTCTGGAAGCTCTTCCCTTGGGAGGACACAGTGATTTGGGGAAGCAGCGGCTAGGGACAGTGGTGCTGGAACAGTTTTCGTATTGGGAGTCTGCCATCAATGTTACATCACTGAAGTCAAGCATCACACATAGAACTTTAGTTTAGCAAATGCGCCATGCCTCATTTAGAGTTTTTATTATTTTAGTTTTCACCATCAATATAGGTGCATGGGTGTGGTCTGAAGCTGGTGGCACATTTTGACCAACTAAAGTGTCTTGAATAGTTTAGATCCAATTAAAATCTTTTGTTTCCATCACAATTTAGAATTACAGAAGAAAAATTTGCATCTATGCTTTTCTAACTGCTATGTTTACAAATATTTGTACCATTTGTGTTAGAAAAATAAACTGACATCCTTCCTTGCTAGCCTTTCCTTTCACACTCTCCCTGTGCCCCAGTAAGATTGTCAAATAGTTCACTTTACAAAATCCTCTAACTGTGCATTCAGAGAAAGAAAAGTAAATACCAAAGTACACGTTAAAAGAATAAGCAGCAATTTGTCAGAAGACATAGACTGACAATCGACCTGTGTCTTCGAATGTAGAGCAGATGTGAAAATTTAAAATCAAAATTTAAAGGCATCATTATGGCTTATTCACCTTCTGAAGTTCAGGATGCGTTTTTAGTGGGTGCTACATCATCACCACACCTCTACTTCCAATGTCTATGGCTGGGGAGCTAGAGACTCTGGCATCTTTAGGTAGGAAGTAAATTGATGCTTCTTCTAGTAAGAAAAATCCTGAAGCTCTTGTGTTCTATTCTGATGTGTCAGTAGCTAGTAACAGTGATGAAACAGTGACTCCTGGTGAAAAAAACTTTTAAATATATTTCTAAAGATGTGCTGAAAAAGATTGGTTCCCATCGAAGGGAGAATATGCAATTTTTACTGCCTGAAGGTTCAATAACCATTGAAGAAACTCTCCATCAGTTTATAGAGCCCTATGGTAGGATTTCCTATTCATCCTTAAGTGACGGATGTTTTCTTGAGTGTGTGGAAGGATGCTGACATAATAAGTATGCCAAGTTGTATGTCAAGACTCTGCTCCTTGAAAATACATGAATACCAAGTTGCCTGATGCTATCCCTGTTAACTCTGTCATAGCCAAGCTTATTATGAGAAATTCAATGGCTGAAAAAAACATTCAAAATGATTCAGTGGATATAAAAGTTGATTCAGCCTCTTACTTTGCACTGCAAGGCAACATTTATGGAGTTTATATGTCTCACTCTTTAATGTAAGACTTCAATACATTGTTTAAAGCTATTCAAGAGGGTGCTGAATGCTTAGAATTATTATAGGGAATAGAACGCTATAGAGAACTTGTCTATGTTACATCATTAAGGGCCTCATGTAGGTAGCGAAATACCGGTCGGTAACGGCCGATTTTCGGTAAATATGCCGTTACCGACCGGTATTCAGACAAGTGAGATGTAGGAGTCCAAAAACCACTTTTCGGTAAATATGAGGCGGTAAACCGATTCATAGTTACCGAATTCCAAAATACCGATTCATGTTTACCGAATACATAATTAACGAATCGGTAAATATGAAGTGGTAAATATGAAGTGGTAAAAATTTAAAATGACATGTAGGAGCAGGCGGTAATTAAGAAATCCAGGAAAATCGGTAAATAAGAGTCGGTAATTAACACGGATTGAAAGCAGGTGGTAACCATCAACAATGCACATAAGCAATCCCAAAATGCAACAGCGTGGACAACATGGCCGCCATGTACGTCATTGCAAGGCGCCTACGTCTACAGGCAGCAGGACTGAGGGTGTGGCGACGGGAGGAACAAATCTACAGACAGCGCATCACACTATTACAGCTGACTGATGCAGAGATACATGAGAGGTACAGGCTACACCCCGAAACCATCATGGACCTGATAAGGGACCTGCACCCACTCCTGGACCAGCCAACAAGAAGGGCGCACGCCATACCACCACATGTGCAGGTGCTCTGCAGCCTACATCTACTGGCATCCAGCAGTTATCAGGTGGTGATAGCTGCGGTGGGTGGTGTATCCCAGAGTTGCCTGTCCCGTTTCTTCAGGAAGTTCCTGGATGCCATGATGCAGAGAATGCACCACTACATAAGCTTCCCAAACACACAGGCTGCACTGCAGAAAACAAAAACAGACTTTTATCACATGGCACAGTTCCCCCATGTCATCGGCTGTATTGATGGTACACACATCCCAATCTGTCCACCAGCTGATACAGAGCACATCTACAGGAACAGGAAGTCCACCCACTCCATCAATGTGCAGGTGATCTGTGATGCAGGGAACATCATCACAGATATTGTTGCAAAGTTTCCTGGGAGCACCCACGACTCATACATCTTCCAGAATAGTGGGATCTACACACGACTGAGTGCCGGCGAATTCGGAGAGGGATACCTGCTGGGTAAGTAACAGTGACGCCCCTTGAAACCTGCAAATCAGAGTGTATAGAGGCATGTAACTGATGGTTCCCTCTTACTCATCCAGGCGACAGTGCATATGCATGCCGTTCATTCATCCTCACTCCCTACCTACACCCAGCAACCCAGAGTGAGAGACGATACAACGTGGCCCACAAAACAACACGCAATGTGGTGGAGCGCACGTTTGGACTACTGAAGAGCAGGTTCCGCTGCCTCCACAAGAGCGGAGGCGCACGCCAGTACAAACCCATCACCTGCTGCAAGATTATTGCCACTTGTGCAATGCTGCACAACCTTGCCACGAAAAAAGGTACAGATGTGGAACTAACATATGTTGAGGACAACGAGGATGAGTCAGGCCAGCCAGAGGGCAGCGCAGCTAGAGTGCCAACTGCAATCGATGGGAGAGAGAGACGGGCAGAGATCACATGCAACTATTTCTGAGTAAGTGAGGGGACACAGCGAGTTGTGAGAAGTCATGACGTAGTTTAATGTGGCACCACGCCATGAACACATGAACAGGCCAATCTGGCAATATACCATCTATACAAGGAGTATGTCCAGGGTTACGTCACCCAATGGGAAGTGGCTAAGCAGGGCCACATCAATGTTTGCGCATACGCGCTGCAGTGGTGGATTGCACGGCCTGTGCATCCTCACTAGAGCCAACCCCAAGCCGCCTGCTGCTCCTGCGTGCTTCGGGGACGGGGGGTGTGATGCTGCTGCTGGTGTCGATGCGCTCCGCAGCATCCCCTGCAGCAGTTGTCGACGCCTGACTAGTCAATAGCACCCCTAGTGCACTTGTCACCTGCACCATCCCCCGAGACAGGTCGCTGCAGCACTGTGTTAGGCCCTCCTGCATCGTCACAGAGCGCCGGCAAAGTAGGGAAGTCGCAGTTGCCAGACGGTTGAGTGCCCTGCTGGTAGTGTCCCTTCTCTGGCGTTCCCGGCGCCGTGCTTCGATGTCAGCATCTAATTTGCTGCACAACTGCTGGATTGACTGGGACATGTCCCGAATGCCCGCAGCCATGCCGCCAATGTTTGTGTCCATGTTGACTAAGCTTGTCTTCATCACCCGCATGTGCCTCTGGACTGACATAACTGCCTTTGATTGCAGGCGCTGTTGCTTCAACATTTGGCCCTCGAGCCCCAAGAAGACACCATGGCCGTCAGTGGGTGCTGGTGGACTCTGGACACGCGACCTGCGGCGCCCTCTTGCTCCCGTCTGTGCTGCCAGTGAGGTGTGGGGCACAGTGGGATGGCTCCCTTCCTGGTGCCCGGTGCGGTCTTCTGGGCCCATGCTGTCGTCTGACGAGGTGTCGAAGGCTCGTAGCCTGGCTGCTGGACGCCTCCTCATTCTCACACCTGCAAGCGGAGATGTGGCCGGTGATTCGAACATGAGTGGCGATGCTGGCTGTGGTTGTGGTGATGCTGGCTCTCGGTGAGGTGATGCTGGCTCTGTGTGCGGCGAGGCTGGCTGTGTTGGTGGTGCGGCTGCCAGTGGGCCTGCTCCCTGGTCTGAACTCGTGCTGGCTAGAGGTGATTTTTGTGGCAGGTGTGCCGTCTCCCCTGCAGCATGCCCTGTACTGCATGATGTCACATCTGTGGACAGAAAAACAACATTGGCTCAGTGTCCCCGAAGGGCTGCATTGCAAGCGTCACAATCAATCATTTCACATTCCAATCTGTCCTCTGTCTCCTTGTGCCTCGAGTGCGTGACATGCCCTGTTGCCCTGTGACATTTACGTCATGGTTAGTGTTGCCCTGACTACATCTCCCGGAATGCATTGCCTGTCTGCACTGACACGTGTGGACTGCAGTGTGATTCTCGTTTCACAATGGGGGATGTGGGATAGGGGTAGGGGGGGCTACATTGCTGTGCTTTCGTCTTACCTTGGTGTGTTGCGGCTCTGGCAGAGCTGTCGGCGTCCCCAAGACCCACGACGCTCTCTTGCTCGATTGTGGCCGCCACCAGCTCCTCCAGTTCGGTGAGGGCAGGTGCCCTGTTGGTTCCACCTCCGGTCTGGCTGGCCTCCTTCTGGATGTCGCCCATCTTCCTCTTGGTCACAATCCTCAGGTCATACCAGCGCTTTTTGAGGACCTCAATGTCCCTGTGGGTCACTCCCACAGCATTGACCTGCGCCTGGATGGCCAGCCATATGTTGCGCTTTTCGGCCTCAGGCACTTGCAGGGATTGCCTCCCAAACAGCTTCTGGTGCTGCTTCACCACCTCCTCCACCAGCACCTGGAGTTCCTTGGGGCTGAATTTGAGCTTCCTCCTCCTTTCCCCTCCGTCTTTCTGTGTTCTCTGGCTGGACATGCTGTTCGTTTCCCGCTCGCACATGCAACTGCTCCCTGCCTCTCCTCTGCACTCCAAGCCTCTCCAGGGTCGGCTAATTATGTACACCTGCCTGGGTGTGGCCACGTCGGCTAATTGTGTACACCTGCCTGGGTGTGGGCAGTTCCTGGTTGGGTGGGCTGTCGTTGCACAGGATTAGCTGTTTCGTCAAGTCATGTGATGTTATTTACCGAATCCGTACATACCGATTCGGTATTTTCCGATTCGGTGGATACCACCTCGGTATTTTCCGAATCGGTAGATACCACCTCGGTATTTTCCGATTCGGTAATTATCACCTCGGTATTTACCGATTCGGTGAATTCCGATTCGTATTTACCGAATGTTACCGAATCGGTAACTGTTACCGAATTTTTACCTACATATAACTTACCGATTCTAATTTACCGATTCGGTACGGCTCGGTATTTAAGAACCGGTAAAATTTATTTACCTACATGAGGCCCTAAATGTTTTGAGAGCTTCAGCTTTTGTCAATGGAGCGTCAATAGTAACCAGATGCAAAATATTATTTAAAAAATGGGATATATATGTAACCCAGAGATCTACAGGTTTAAGTATGCCATTTGACGGTACTCTTCTTTTTGGTGATTAGCTTGAGGATAGGATGCATCATCTATTCAAAGACAGGAAACATTCTTAGTCCTCCAATCTCCACAGTACCAATCATGGGCAACCACTCAGAGGAGAGCAACCACCTGAGCAAATTACAAACTCTAAAAAAAAGAGTTTTATTGACCAGTAGCCCAATAAACAGAAACAGGATCTTTCTGAGAAAAATCAACGTTCTGGACTATGCTGAGTCCCACTTAGGCGCTAGCACAAAATAGCAGGTTGGAGGTCGTATGCTGCATTTTCTGGAGGAGTGGAAAACGTTAACGTAAGAAGCCTGGGTGCTTCAGGTACTCCTTGGTGTAGGTGCCCTGCCAAGAGAGAAACAATAAAGCAAGGGATAGCTGCCCTGTGTAGAAACAATTGATTATTTTGGTTCCAGTGTTGGAGATCGGGAAGTGAGTCTATTCTATTATCTTCCTAAAGTGATTAGTGGATTTTGAATGGTGGTTAGGCCTAAAGAACGTTAACAGAGATTTGTTCTTCTAGTTCCTACAAATCATTTTATGGCCATGACAGAGCTCTGAAAAAAACATATTTCTATATTTGTGTCACAGATTGCCCTAGTTATTTCTGAGGTTTTGTACGCAGAATCAACACTGACAGTTCATGGTTCTCCAGTTTGGGCTCCACTCTGCTCCAAGGGACTACACAAAAGTGGTGGCTCTCATTGAAGTCCATATTCATCTGTGAAAAATTCCTACTTTTCAATATCATGACAACTGTTGATCCACACCCATTAGTCACCAACATATTACACCACCTAGAGGCAACAAAGAATTGCCTGCATCACCTCAGTTTTACTCTAAATCTTCCAAAATACTAACTACTCCATTTGAAAAATATTGGAAAAATATTTTTCTACACGAACCAAGAGCAACCCATTTCCATTCCCTCTTATCCTCCCTGTTATATTTTCATGGGGCCGTTACAAAGAAGCAGATGCCAATTCAAGGTCGCATAGCAGAATGTGCATTTATAGTAATACAGGATAGACTTAATATTTGACCATTTCTTAGCCATCTTCAGAAATATTAGCACCTGGCCTCTGTTGATGGGTACCATGTTCCCAGTGACCTTAGGGATAAGTTCAGCACTTAATTGAGAACAGATTCAATGAATCTGTACAAGGGTTTTACAATGCACCTAGAGACTTCATTGGTGCTAACAACAGATGCAAGCTCCCTGTGGTGGGATGAAACATGAAACAGAATTCTTTCAAATATAAGGAGTGATAAGCAGCCACTTTATTACTTAGATGGGCACTGGAATTAAATGTAGCCTTAATCAATGGCAGATTTAATGACTTCCCCTCGTAAAATATTTCATGGCAGCAGGGTACGCTTAGGTCCTTATTAGATTATGCTTTTGTTTCTTATCTGGATTCTATACAAATTTCCAGCATTACATTAGGTCCCCATGTTTTGAGGAATCATCGTCAGTTGACAATTGATCTTAAATTGTCAATTGATTGTCCAAAAATTGGCTCAAATGAAAATAGGGTTATAAAATCCGCCAGAGTAGGATATATGTAAATAACCTAATTTTGAATGATAGTTGAAGTATGTATATTAAATATTTGGTTATCTTTACCACAAACTGTAGGAAGGTGGATATCTGACTATGGTTACCCCCAACTTTTTGCCTAGTGTCTAGCTGGTTTTTCGACTTAGTTGGCCTGAGATCCTGCCATTCAGGGTCACAGGCTGTCTGCTCTCTCTTTAAAATGGACTCCATGTACCCTAGGTACATACCCAATTGGTAAGGATCACCTTATTGGACCCTGTACAGTGTACCCTAGGTACCCAGGGCATAGGTGTACCCTAGGCCTACCAGGGGCTGCAGCATGTATTATGCCACCCCTGGCCTGGTCTCACTATTTGACACAACTGGCTGATCACTCAGCTGGGTAAGTTGGTGTAATCACCTCTTACTTAGATATAGTATATCTATATCTAACATATATGGACACATGGTAACCTATCAGCCACTCCTATGGCAGGCCTTAACAATCCTGGGGGCAGAGTGCTTGGTTTCATGTGAGATGGTGCTCTGGCATGAGCTGAGCCTGTCTGCAGCTTTCGGAACAACGTCCGTTAGCTGTTTCATGATATTGCCATACCATATACTCTTAAGTGCATTATGTACCTCGCGGTCAAATGCTAAGTTTGGTTTGGCTTTATCAAGACATTTCGAGTAAGGTGTCATACGATTTGGAATACTACCCCCTCGCCAGTTCTGGCGACGGGGGTAGCATTCCACCCTTCTAGAGGGACACGGCATGTACCCAACCTGAAACCCGGGTAAAGTTAAACAGAGCCTCAGCATCACAAAATGGATGCTGCCACCACAGACACAAGTCTGCCCTCCTGCTGCTGGGAGTCCTTCCAGCTTGGGAGGTGTGGACAAAGGGTTTCCTGTCAGTGGAGGTGCTTGTGTATACGACCTAACTACAGTTAGCTCCTTGTCGTCCCAGCGATTCCCAAGTCCCTAGGCCTTCTTTCCTTTCCATTGGTGGTTCTTATACCACTATTTTGGTATATGGTTTAGCTGGCCACCTGGCCCATCCATAATTGTGCAACTTTTGTATATTTTAACACTGCCTTGTTTAAACGAATGTGCTTCTGTGCTCATAAAGAGTATAGGGGATACTTTTAAGTAAATAAATACATATATATTTTGAATATATATCTGTGTGGTGTCCATTCATTTTGTATTCAAGGAGGTTACATATGGTAAAACAGCTGGCTTCACATGCCCTCAAGAGTTTAGCCTGCAGACTGCACCGTCCACGCTACCACTAGGATAGCTGGTCTATCAAGGTTGACTTCAACCACCACCATAAGGGTTGTTTGGCATGGTACAAGGTGATCACTAGAATTAGTGAGCAGCATATACCAGGCCAACTTCTCACATTGGTGAGCAGCGGTTGGGATTTGAGCTTGCTGTGTTTTACCAATTGTAATCTTTGAAAATATCATTTGAAAGATCACACAGGTATCTTTAGGTACATATAAAAACAAGACTAGTATACATAAGTTCTACTGAACTTAGTTGTTGTAGAGCAAAGGGAGTAGCATACCCTGACTACAACTAACTAGAAAAGGTACAGTAGGAAAACACCAGTGTAGGTAGATTGCAACACATCCACCTCACTAAGAGAATGGCTGGAGCAGCAGGAGCCACTGGGCTCCCAGTTGTTGAGTGTGACCCTCAAAAGGCACCATCCAAATATTCTATGTTATACTATCAGGAGTTGAGACAGCTGTGTTATACCAGAGGTCTTAAGCAGGGTCTACTATAGCCCAACACCTAGAGCTATTAGATCACTCTGATACTCTATGTCCCCCTGACTCAGTCCCTACAGGGTCTGGAAATGGAGGTCACCCATCTGAAGATGATAATACTAATGCCCCTATCACTCCAGAGGGAGATGATGCAGATGAGGAGGAAGTAGATTCAGATGATAGACATAGCCAGGTGCCAGTCAGGAGACTTAGCCAGGCAAACTTAAGCTTACATGGGGCTGGAAATGGGATACCTCCCTACAGACCCCGAAGCAGGCTTAACCAGAGACAGAGGGATAGAAGATCCAGTTCGAGTGGGTCTGACCATTCCACTGGCTCTAAAGGGCCCAGTGCCCCTGCTCAGAGGAGGATGACTTCCCCTCAGAGGAGAGAGCATGAAGCCAAGACGAGAGAGGCTGAACTTAGGATTCAAAGGCAAGAACTAGAAGTTGCCTTAGCTAAGGAGAAACTTGCTAGAGCAAGACAGTCTAGAGAGAGTGGATTAGATTCCACTGGTGGCAGCAATATCCCTAAGGATAAAGACAAGTCCTATGATCATAGAAACCTGAGTAAGATTGTGCCCCCCTACAAAACTGGGGATGACATCCACAAATGGATAACTGCCCTTGAGAGGGCCTGCAGAGTACAGCAGGTCCCTCAGGAGCAGTGGGTAGCAATCTTATGGCTCTACTTTGAAGGTAGAGGCAGAGACAAGCTCCTCACAGTTAGTGATGAGGATGCTAGAAACTACCTGGTCCTGAAGAGTGTTCTGATTGATGGGTTAGGCTTAACCACTGAACAGTACAGGTTAATGTTCAGAGACACCCAGAAGACACAGACTCAGGACTGGTCTGAATTTGTTGAGGGTGCTACTAAGGCTCTGGAGGGCTGGTTGCTGGGAAGTAAGGTTGCAGATTACACAGGGTTGTATAATCTAATTATGAGAGAGCAAATCTTAAATAATTGTCAAAACCAGCTTCTTCATCAACACCTGGTAGACTCAGATTTGACCTCTCCCCAAGAATTGGGAAAGAGGGCAGATAAATGGGTCAGGACTAGGATTAGGCCTAAAAATCAGGGTGGTGACCAAAAGAAAGATACCACCAAGCCTCAAGAGACGGGTGGGGATAAAACAAAAGAGAAATCTCCCTCATAGCCCCAAAATTCCACACAGGGTGGTGGGCCCAAGCTCCCTCCTCTACCACAGTTAAAAAGCCTTACTGCCATGAATGTAAAGTTCCTGGGCATTGGAAAACTGACAGCAGTTGCCCAAAGGCTAAAAACAAAACTGTTCCTCCAATTACTCCTGTAACACCACCTATTACTGTCAGCAGTAATCCCCCAGGTGGTGGGAGTGCCCCCAAAAATTTGGTTGGGTTGTCTTGGGGAACACAGGTGGACCCTGGCTTAGCCAAGTCCCCTGCAGCAGCTACTCTTGTCTGTGATGGTGGCATGGGGTTTGCCAACTTCACTGCCTGTCCCAACACTTTGGGTAGGTACAGACAGGAACCCTACATCAATGGTAGAAAAGCTGAGGCCTACAGAGACACTGGAGCTAGCATCACTATGGTGACTCACAGACTAGTTCCCTCTGAGCAGCTTTTGCCTGGTTTCTCATACCAGGTAACTAACATTCATGGCAAACAGAACTGTCATCCCATGGCAGAGGTATGTCTCAGCTGGGGAGGTGTCACTGGCCCTAAGAGGGTGGCAGTGTCCCCAACCTTGCCTGTAGACTGCTTACTGTGGAATGACTTGGAGCTCTCAGCCTGGGCTGGAGTTGAACAAGACACCCATTCTAAAATGGTAGGCCTTTCACAAAAGGGTGGTGGGGTTGTGCCAGCCACAACCCCTGTCCAAGTATATTTCCTCTCTGAAAAGGTTGGAAGGGCAGTGATAGCCACAGCCTAGGCAAAGACAGACTTCCCTGTAGAGATTGGCAGAGCTGTGACAGTCACAGCTCAAACCCTAACTGAGTGCCTCCCTGGAAAGTTTGGCAAGGCTGTAATGGTCTCAGCCCATACTCAAACTGACATAGGTGTAGTGAAGCCTGAAACTATGGATCACTCCACATAAACAGAGAGTAGTGGGGAGGAAGAAAAGTCTCCCTCTCCCCAGACATTAGGAAGAGGTCAGCCTCCTCAGGGATCTTACCTCACCCCTTGTGAAGGAACTGCCCCAGAGGTAGCCAGGCCTGGCCTGGCAGAGCCTCTGATGTCAGTGGACCCTTCCAAGGTGGGACCCAGTCTGGTGCAGGTAGCCTGCCTCTCTCTACCCTGCCTCAGTCAGCCCAGGGCTGCAGAGGTCAGGGAGGCCAGTGGACCCCAAGAGGGCCCCTATCCACAAGAACCCCCCCATCAAAAGAATGAGGATTGCCTGGCTAGTAGCCCTAGCCAGGTGATGGTTAAAAACCTTCCTGAGGGATCTCCTTTACAGGTAGTTAGGGACCTCCCCCAGAGGGATTCTGTTGGGCACAGGCAAACATGGGGCCCCAAACCTGACCTGTCCCTCCAGTAAGCCGACCAAAGGGACCCAGCCTCCAGCTTTAGGTAGCCAGAGGCTGACCCTGAGAGCACAGTGCAACTCAGTTAAAGAAAGAAAAGCATCCATGGTGGAGGATGATTGGAGGAAGCGGAGGCCTCACTTTGAGGACTCTCACTTCAGTACTCCATCTCAACACCAGCCTTTTACTTTGCAAAGACACACCAAAGGTAGAGATTCCCTATGGTGGAGACCCTATGATACCTTTAGGGTGAGGGATTGCTTAGTGGACCATGAGACAGGGGGTAACCATGCCAGTGCTGGTTCTTCCTTATATGGCCACTTAGGCAATATAGGTTTACCTGGTCAAGGACAGCCCTATCTCATTTCGTTTGGGGGGGGTTGTGTAGGAAGGTGGATATCTGACTATGGTTACCCCCAACTTTTTGCCTAGTGTCTAGCTGGTTTTTCGACTTAGTTGGCCTAAGATCCTGCCATTCAGGGTCTCAGGCTGTCTGCTCTCTCTTTAAAATGGACTCCATGTACCCTAGGTACATACCCAATTGGTAAGGATCACCTTATTGGACCCTGTACAGTGTACCCTAGGTACCCAGGGCATAGGTGTACCCTAGGCCTACCAGGGGCTGCAGCATGTATTATGCCACCCCTGGCCTGGCCTCACTATTTGACACAACTGGCTGATCACTCAGCTGGGGTAAGTTGGTCTAATCACCTCTTACTTAGATATAGTATATCTATATCTAACATATATGGACACATGGTAACCTATCAGCCACTCCTATGGCAGGCCTTAACAATCCTGGAGGCAGAGTGCTTGGTTTCATGTGAGATGGTGCTCTAGCATGAGCTGAGCCTGTCTGCAGCTTTCGGAACAACGTCCGTTAGCTGTTTCATGATATTGCCATACCATATACTCTTAAGTGCATTATGTACCTTGCGGTCAAATGCTAACTTTGGTTTGGCTTTATCAAAACATGTCGAGTAAGGTGTCATACGATTTGGAATACTACCCCCTCGCCAGTTCTGGCGACGGGGGTAGCATTCCACCCTTCTAGAGGGACACGACATGTACCCAACCTGAAACCCGGGTAAAGTTAAACAGAGCCTCAGCATCACAAAATGGATGCTGCCACCACAGACACAAGTCTGCCCTCCTGCTGCTGGGAGTCCTTCCAGCTTGGGAGGTGTGGACAAAGGGTTTCCTGTCAGGGGAGGTGCTTGCACCACCCCAGACAGGATTTTGTGTAGTGGGTTAGGGAGGGCTGAATAGATTGAGACATGCCTACGGAACACAAGGTGTCCCTGTGCATATGCCACTTCAAACCGGAGCTGGGGCTCTCCAGCCCCAGTCCTGGCGCGAAACTGGACAAAGGAAAGGGGGTGTAACCACCCCCCTTCCTGGTCCCACCCTGAGGAGGGACCTAGCAGGTAATCCTGCCCCTAGATGTGGAATAAGAGTAGGAGCTGTGTCCCAAGACTTTAGATCATCCTGAAACTCGACTTGAAGAAGAAGAACTACTGGACTTCGACGTTCTGCTGCACAGAAGACTGAAGAGAATCTCCCTTGTGGCCAAGGAGTGACCACCCTGTGAATACAGGCACCATCCAGCAACTCACCAACTGCTTTGCCGCCACCTCCCGCCGGAGGCCGAGCCCAGAGCCCAACAAGACCCAGACTCCCAGACATCTCTGAGCCAGATCCACCGCCCCTGCAAAGAAGAGACCCATGGAGGCACCGAGAGATGTGGGACCGGCCATCTTGAAACGTCCACGAGAAGCTGACTGCGCAGCACCTGAGGCATCCTCAATACTGTGCTTTGGGCCCTGAGAAGCCCCAACACCGAGCAGCATTTGCACCAAAGATCAGCCCTCCAGCATCCACGAGATCTGCGTGGGGCCCTTTTGCTTTTTGCCGCTCGACGCGTCATCCCGGTTACTGGCCCGTTGGCTAGTGGCCATCTTGGCGACGAAATCTACAAACACCACTGCTGGTCTGGTTTCTCCAGACTGGGCCTTGCTCCTGTGAAAAGGAGCAGCCCCTCTGACCTTGCGGGTTAGAGCACCAAGCTTGCATCGATTCCTGCGTGGCTTGCATTAGCCAAGGCCTGTTTGCTCCAATCAAGAAGCCGACACCGCCATCAGCTAGAGCATTTGTGGGACAGCTCGTGAGTGACTCCTGGTTGTCGTCGATCCCTTCACGTCCACGTGGCTGCAGAGACAAGCTTCCTTTCTTCACCTGTTGGCACCCGACATCGCCTGGTTCCTTCCTGGTTCCACGCCGGTCACTGGCTAGTGACTTTGAACACTGTCCCCTCTGCTTACAGGTCGTCTACTCTTCAGATCCACCCTTGGATCCACCCGAACTCTTCCTGCCTGGCCGCCTGCAGCATCTTCATCTTCAGGCTCCATAGACCTGCACGACGAAACCCGACGAACTTTGACACCTATGCACCCGCTTCCTGTGGGTGAGGTAACACTGGCACTCCGGTGCTCCTGTGTAGAGAAACATCTCTAGTGTCTAGGTTTCGAGTTGCTAGGTTCTAGTCCATCCAGAAGGTTCCTTTTCCTTTAACTTTGTGACTTTTACGCACCCATTGAAATCAATAGGTGCACGCGTGCAACTTTTCACACTGCACACGCATCCTGTGGGCCTCCTGGTCACTAACTACAGTTAGCTCCTTGTCGTCCCAGTGATTCCCAAGGCCCTAGGCCTTCTTTCCTTTCCATTGGTGGTTCTTATACCACTATTTTAGTATATGGTTTAGCTGGCCACCTGGCCTATCCATAATTGTGCAACTTTTGTATATTTTAACACTGCCTTGTTTAAACGAATGTGCTTCTGTGCTCATAAAGAGTATAGGGGATACTTTTAAGTAAATATATACATATATATTTTGAATATATATCTGTGTGGTGTCCTTTCATTTGGTATTCAAGGAGGTTACATATGGTAAAACAGCTGGCTTCACATGCCCTCAAGAGTTTAGCCTGCAGACTGCACCGTCCACGCTACCACTAGGATAGCTGGTCTATCAAGGCTGACTTCAACCACCACCATAAGGGTTGTTTGGCATGGTACAAGGTGATCACTAGAATTAGTGAGCAGCATATACCAGGCCAACTTCTCACACAAACAATGTAAACATTCCCTCCTATTAGAATTTAGTCATTGAAATTTATGAAGCAGTGGCTAAACCCATGGCCCCTTCTTTTCAAGCTAGCTTCCACTTCTGGAAAAGGTTATGCTATCTAAATTGATATCAAAACAAAAAAATGGCCCAAGTAGCAAAATTATGGGGGTCTTTACAGAGTGCACTTCTTTTAAGAAATACCAGTATGTTCGGGTTCATAATTGCTAAGTCGTTGGGTAAAGACCACTTTATGAAAGCAATTCCTTTAGATGAATCTCAATGGCAGCCACACATAGAGCAATTGTATGCAGGAACTGGAAAACAGTATCCTTTAGAAAAATTAGTGCTTCTCCCCTCTATACACTAGGACAACCTGTTTGCAGAAGAAATCATTAAAATAATAAAAGTGTTGAAAAATTCACAGGCAGCTGATCCGGATAAAATCATCATTAGTATATGAAAATCCTGCTCCAATATCTGGGAAATTTGTTTGAAACTACTCTTTGATATTATGTCAAGTCAGGATCTATCCTATCTTCCTGGAAGGGTAGTGTTATTATTGCCCTATATGAAAAGGGTGACAGGAATGGCCCTAAAAGCTACATACCAAGTACATTTATGTATGTAAATGGCAAAATGTTTGACAAATGCCTCCTACAAAGGCCTCTGCTTGAACCAACTCATACATCTCCTTCTAAAGGAGCAGTGTTGTTTTAGAGACAATTGCTGTACTATAGACAATATCTAGCCTTAGTAATGATTGCTGAATATTATATAGGAGCGAGAAAGGCTAGACTATACTTGGCTTTTGTCGATTTTAGTAATGCCTTCAACAAAGTTGACCGTCACTTTATATTAGCAGGTATGTGAGCCTTCAAGGGATTTGCTAAACCATATATTCACATTAATTTCTGCATTCAATGTTGGCAAATTCTATCAAGTAGCTTGCAATTCAGTTCCTTCGGATACAATTCAAATTATTTGCATATGAACAAATCTTCAAAGAAATATTTATAACACGGGTATATATGTATTCAGAGAATACATTTATATTGACCAAGAATTGCAAAGGGTACAAGATAACAAATATTTAATAGAAAACACATTGCAACCAGAAGTTACAATCATTTGATGTTACAAATACTTCATTTGTTACAGTTGTGAACACCTTTTAAAACTATTTATAGGGAAATGTGACCCGACTAAACAGACAACATTGCCTCCAATACAATGATGAAAAATAGGTGTGGTTGTCGACGTTTTGGTGTAATGTTGTTTATATCCGCTAGACCATCTTCAGGACATTTGGTATACAGATGGATGACCCTTCAAAAGAAATGGGAATAATATTCAAGCTTTATACTATAGTTCACAATCAAACTACGTGGTGGCTGAAGAGCCTCCCACTTATCCCAGCAATGAATGCCTAATGGTTCGGAGAACGGTAACCATTGGTGTAGGCATTAATCTGCCCTCTGGTCCAAAATACGTGGTATCAAGTATAGCTAAATATATTTATAAGGTCTGTCTAGTTGTTTTTAAGCTGTTGTATTAGAGTTGGGGACAGCAGTGTCTCTGGGAATTCACTGCTGTAAATGTTAAATAAATAAATACATAATAATTAGTTTGAAGTCCTCGAGCCTGATTAAGATATAGATGCCATTAGATATAATGCACGTGTAATTAGGAGTGGGTGGAACTCAGAGTTTTACACTACAGAATTCCTTGGACTTGCATAAAAGCTCCGCGAGTTTCTGTGGAGTTCTGCCCACGCCTAAAAATCCACCATAACAGTATTGACAAACACGCTGATCTCTGTTGCCATTGCACCATCATTGTGTGCTTTGAGGGAGCAATACTTGTAAGGTGGTTTGTTTGTGCTAAAGATCCATCTTTGTTTTGAGTGGTGTACTGTCTGTCATACTTGGACTTTGCCACCATAGCATGCATGATGTGTTGTAGGGGCGATAGAGAGTTGGAGCAGATATTGTGAGGGATGTCAGGTCAGAGTTGATTGTTATTCAGCGCTGACAGTAAATATTCCTTCGTAAATTGATTTTAGTAAATTGACTGTGTCCCTTTCCAGTTTTTATTATTTAAGACTAAACTGGCTGAAAGCATTTCAGATTAATTTGATAAATGATCATTCCAAACTGAAACCAGACCCAATAGATAAACCATTCTGCGGTGATATGAGGTGAGAATTTGAAATGGCCTCGATTGTGTAAGCCGACTGCTGCTGTAAGGTAGAGGCCTATGGCCTAAAAATAACATGAGTTTAACTAGTGGTGGTATTGATGTAGGATTATTGAGGTGGGGTAGGAGGTCTGGTTCCAAATGATGACATAGATCCAGGATTGTTTGCCTATTTAAAGAGAATTTCATGATGATATGTCGTTCTTCCATGGTGTGTAGTTCTGGAAATGGGCGGTACACTGGAGTCACAGTGTATCTTTGTAAAGAGTAACACAAAAATAAATCTTGGTCACATTGTACAGAAAAACATGTGAAGACATGTGTCTGAATGTCAATGCTTCATGAAGGAGTACACATTTTACATCATCATTGTCAGATCTTGAACACTCGCCTGTCATCCCCAAGTTGCCTTTCAAAGGGCTGTAGCAGAATTGTGCACATCTTCAATTTAAAGAATTTATATTTCTGCTATATTGAGGTTTGTATAACATGTATTACTGCCAACCATGGTTTACAGTGCTGCGGGCGCATTTTGCCTATGTACAGTTGTTAGACTTGGCATCTTTTGGCGTGTTTCCCCAGAGTTTTTGCTTTCTGACCTCCCGGTTTTGACTCTGTTTTTGCTGACTTAATGTTTCTGCTCACTTTTCGCACTGCTGATCAGTGGTAAAGTGCAAGTGCTCCTGTGGTAAAATTTGTTATGGATTGGTGTTTCCATGATTTGCCTATTTGATTTATGTGTCAATCCCTAGTAAACTGAACTGAGTGTGCCAGGGCCTGTAAATCAAATGCTGTTAGTGGGCTGCAGCACTGGATTGTGCCACCCACACAAACAGCCTGTAAATGTAACCCTGGCCTGCAACTGCAGAGCCTTTGTGCTGTCAGGGACTGCCATGTTGACTTGGCAATTGTACCCACTTGCCAGGCCCTAACCTCCCCTTTTCTTACCTTTCAGTTACCCGTAACTGAAAGGTACTGCTGTGGACAGGGTGCAGTGTATGTGAAAAGTAGGACATGCCCTGGTTTGTGTGGCAAGCCCTGATAGTGAATTACTGCCAATTTTGTTTTTCACTATTGCAAGGCTACCTGTTCTCCATAGGACAGAATGGGGAGTTTGTTTATAACTTCTTATAAACATAACTGGCCATAGGAACTAGGTAGGAAAATAAAGTTTAGTATGCCTGAACTCCATTTTTAGCAAGTATTTCTTTCCTCAGCCATCCAGCTGGCCTCTGCTGGGTTTGTGGATTGACTGGGTTTTGGTTGACAGGTACTGGGGAGCAGCAGAGGCTCTGGATAGTCTAGGTGGGTCAGGAAAGGGCTAAATCGACTCGGCCTGCATTTAGAGTAGGGGGAGGAGATTTCCTTGCACCTGAGTGGGCCTGGTCTGCCTCTAGCAATGCCGTCTCCACCTCCTACCAGGAAGCCACACCAGGGAGGGCAGAACTGGTTCTGGCTGGGCACAGACACTCTATGCACGAGAGGACAAAGGATTTTGTGGTATAAATATTGGGGCCCAAACCCCTGAACTTTAGAACTCTTTTGGACCAAGAAGACTGCCAAGAAGAGCTGGAGAAGCTGTGAGGAGGAACTAACACTTTGCTGAGTGCTTTGCTGTGTTGGCCTGCAGAGGCTGCTTCTGTCTTGGGCAGTGAAAGGACTGGACTGAATTTTCTGCAATCTATTTTTATGAGTTTCTCCAAGGGCTTGAGGTAGAGCTTCCCCCCTGTTCAAGAAATTTCAGGAACAGCAAATACTTCAAATTCTTTGTCCCTCAGCCCTGGGGACTGTGTGTTTTGTGCTGAAACAGAAGAAAAAGCAACCGGACGCCGTCTACAACGCCGCTGCCGACTCCGTGTCCTAAAGGCAGCGCAGAGGGCACCGTTGCAACACTGCACCATGACCCTGGTCTCACCGGCTATCCCTGCTGACGCCGTCACCGAGCCGCTGCTTGCCACGCGACCTGTGGGCACCGCACTCCGCATCGCCTAGCTTCACGACTCTGCCTTGGAATCCCCGATGACGCAGCTCCACACCTAAATCGGCGCCGCTGCTTGCACCGCGGTTCAAGGTCACCGCTCGTAAAATTACACGATGCACCGTCCTCATCCTGCACCGCAGCCTTGGCCTACTGACGCTGGCACCATCGACTCCAGTTCATCACCCGATGACAGCTCTTCAGCAACAACGCCACCGCTGCTTGCACCGTGACCTGACAGCAACAAGACGAGCACCTCATCACTTCGCACCGCTACCCTGGTATCACTGACGATGCCATCTGACGCTGCCACCGAGTTGCTGCTCACACCGCGACCTGAGGTCATCGCATGCCGGTCTGCTGCACTTCGCACCACAGCACCCGAAGCCTGCTGATGCCAACCGTGAGGAGTTCGATCTGCAACGCATGTGACTTCAAGGGCCAGATTACTCCTGCACCGACCTGCTTTCCGAAGGTCAATGAGAGATCGCCGATGCCCTGCATTTCTTAAGGTACTGTTTTGCGGGTCTTTCCGACACTGTAGCTGGCCCACTACACCTCGGTCAGCCAGAACTGTTTGGATTTGTTTGTTCACGACGCCATGCAAGCCCTGGATGGAGCTTTCGACTTCGAGAACTGTATTTCAAGGTTAGTTTGATAACTGAAGATTTCTAAGTACTGTATTGTGGATTTTTATCATTTTTGGACTTGTCTTAATTATATAAAAATAGTGGATATTTTTCTAAACTTGTGTGATGTCCTTTTGTAGTGCTTTCACTGTGTTACTGTTGGTTATGTGCAAATGCTTTACACACTGCCTCTAAGATAAGCCTGACTGCTCGTGCCAAGCTACTGAGGAGGTGAACAGGGGTTATTTTAGGACTGTAACTCCCTTATCCTGACTAGGAAGAAGGGTCCCAAACTGGACATAGGTGCAAACCATTGCCAAATAGAGATCTAACAACAGTTTACCCAACCACTAACATGGCAGGTGCCTTACCTCGCTAATAGAACATGTCGAACATAAATCGCTGTTGGTAGTCAACCGCGCGGTGGGTGGTCGCACACATGGGGATCAGAGCCGTAGGCTAAAATTTGCAATAGTGGCCCAATGGCTCTATGCACTTACGCTGATAACCGCAAACGTGGTGTACGTGTCCATGGCGGTTGGAAAAATAGCTCACTTGCCTCCTGACACTGCTGCTATCAAAATCTCCTCAATTGTAGCTGCTGTCTGCCACCCTAGTTGATCAGGATTTATAAAGTGCTTCTAATCACTCAATAGGGTATCAAGGAGCTTGGAGGCCCCAGAGGCTTATTCGAACAGCAAGGTTTTGAGGGCCAGTCAGAAATCCATATGTAAGGTGATGGTCCGAAGGTGCGTAGGGAGGCTGTTTTAGTTCTTTGCTGTGATGTGGGAGAAGGAGCGTCATCCACTTCTACTTTGGTAAATGCGGGGAGTATGTGCAAGCGAAAGGGAGGCACAGCGTAATCTTCTTGATGGTTGGTGGAAGTTCAGGCGGCGGTTATTGTAAGCGGGTCCTTGGTTGTGAGGAGCCTTGTGTGCGTGAGTCAGCAGCTTGAATTGGCATCTCTTCTGTACGAGGAGTCAGTAGGGTTTCCTGAGGTGGGGTGTGATGTGGGTTCATCTGGGAAGGCCGTGGATGAGTCTGTCTTTGGTGTTCTGTATAGTCTGAAGTCTCTGTAGAAGGTGTGAAGCAATTCCTATGTAGAGGACATTGTCTTAGTCCAGTCATCTGGTGATGAGGGCTTGTGTCACAGTACATCTTGTGTGTAGGAGTAGCCAATTGAAGATCTTACGTAGCATGCATAGAGTGTAGAAGCAGGTGGAGGAGACAGCATTGCTTTGTGATTTCATGATGAGCTTGTTGCCAATGATGATTCCAAGGTTCCTAGCATGGTTGGAAGGAGTGGGTACGGATCCTAGGTCTCATGGCTACCAGGAGTCTTTCCCTGTGTTGCTGATGTTGCCAAATATCAGTACTTCCATCTTATCTGTGTTCAGCTGCAGGCAGTTCTTCATCCAGAGGTGATGTCCGTCATGGATTTGTGGAACTTGGTTCTGGTGGTGGTGGGGTCCTTGGTGAGAGAAAGATGATTTGGGTGTCGTCTGCTTAGGAAATTATGTTAAGACCGTGGGATCTAATGACATTCAGCAGCGGGGTCATATATGCGTTGAAGAGTGTGGGGCTGAGGGATGAACCCTGGGGGACACTGCACGTGATCTTCTTGGGTTCCAGAGGGGAGATGAGGGAGGGGGCTCCTCTGGGTTTCTGCTGGTGATGAAGGAGGTGATCCATCCGAGTGAGTCCCCTTGGATGCCAATGTGGTAGAGTCTTTCAATCAGAGTGTGGTAGGATACAGAGTCAAAGGCTGCCAATGTTGTATTCCGCTTTAGGTGTCCGTATATAGGTTTTCCTGAAACATGTCCTTATGTAGGCACAATTCACATTGCCCTTTTATTGGCATAAGATCACAGTCCTTATTTAGGCATTAGCCATGCTATCCAAATACAGGCATGGTCACCTACATCCGTCCACCCCAATGTCACAACGAGTTCTTAGAAACCAGACCCTTAAGCTCTTGGGAGTTCCAAGAACTAATTTATTATGCATGAACCACTATTCCTTAAGGGTTCATTCCTGACGTCTTCCTCTGCCCGACTTTACATCAATGCTACCATTCCAAGGCAACTATCAGGTATAAATATACCTTCCCTTGCCCAAGCAAGTAGGAGGAGACCTCGACTTTAGAGGAGCCCGTGTACCGGCCAGATGCACTGACAAGAGACCCTGTCATCCCTGCTCGCAGAGAATCCAGCTTCCATTGTTCTGACTCCCTTCGCGGGGTGTTAGAGTTCGAGATCCGGAAAGAGATTCCCACCTCTCTCATTCTAAAGGTACGGAGCTGACTAGAACCTAGAGCAGAGGTCTTCAAACTTTTTTGCTCTGAGCCCCCCTAAGGCAAATATTTTTAAGTCGGGCCCCCCTCCAAAACTTTATGGCAAGACTTGGGCGAGCGGAAGTGGTGAAGCTGAGCAAAGCTGAGTGTGGGGCTCATGTGTTGTGAAGCTGAGGGTGTGACAGCGACCAAGGTGCCTACTGCCTGAAAGAAATGTAATTGGGTGCCATTGGTTACTCACCAAATGTAAGGCCTGCTTGGGGCTCAGTGTAAGCCTTAATTGATGGAGTGACTGGAAGTTTCATGATGACAAGTGACATAAGGGTGTTGAATTCTGGAAAGTATCATTTTAAGGGATATTTATAGAAATGCTTTCACTGGGTACAGTCTGATTACCTATTACTAAAGAAATGCTTTGAAAGCCCTTGTTTTATCATAAACACTAAACCCAGAGCCACTGGAATTGTACGATTCTGTGGCTTTTTTCACATAATTATGGATCTTCCACATTTGCCACATAAACCATCACCTGGTGCTTAAGCTGCAGATATTAGAAAAAAAATATTTCTAGCTCAAAAGGATCAAAAGTTACTAAAATGTGGTGCCGTGGTCCCACACAGTGGAAGGCCCTTCACAAAGGTTAACTGGCCACCTTTCACCTGCTTATTTCTGCATTTGGTAAACTGGTACTAATAAGGTAAAATATTTGCCCAAAGAATATTATGTATAAAAAGTACAAAATAATGAAGTAATAGTGTCAGAAAATATGCCACATTATGTGCATTTTCTTCTTGCATAGTTTTGTTAACACAGCTGCATAATTTGGTGCTCCCCTGTCACATAATTCCTGTGGCTCTAACTAAACATTCTGCAGCACCATATCTTATACTGTGTATACAGTTTTAAAATAATGATTTACATATTCACATTCACAGGTAACACTATATGTACACATATATTCCATTTTCCCCACTGCGCTCACCAGGATTCAATTCTGTGACTGTTTGACCTCACACAGACCTCTGCAATGATTGTATTAACAAATTGAGGTCTCATAAATATTAATTATTTTTCATTTCCGATGCGTGTTATTTTATTTGCAGTTACCAGCAAGTGAAAAAACAGAACAAAATAGTTAAAGAAATGTTGTTCTTTTTAATCGTGTCTTTGACCCTGCCTTGCTCTTCAGCTGCTGTTTGTAAATGAAGACCGCTTGGAAACGAAGTAAATTAGCAAATTTGTGCTTCCACGCTATTTTCATTTACAACTTCTTACCGAGGCATTCGCGCCCCCCTGAGAACACTGCCACGGCCCCCCAGGGGGGCGCGCCCCACAGTTTGAAGACCTCTGACCTAGAGGGACTCTTAGCATATCAGACATAGCATACCATACTATAGCCTACCATACTATATAATACATTACCTACTTCTTACATTGTACTACACTTAGGTTAGGTACACTGGGGTAGAACTAGCTCGAGAAGCATCTCATGAGTACTCGCATTTTTAGCTTATGTTATTTATGTATTTGAATATATGTATCCTAGCTAAAAGATAATACAAGCGCAGTATTATTTCTTTCTACTGCTTTCGCTGTACATAATATATCTCGCATACTGTCTTATGATTGTAACAGCTCATATCTCTTACACGAGAAACAAGACTGTTCAATAAATCCTTTTATTGAAACGCCCGTCTATTCTATCTATATAACTCTGAAGAAACTATGCATGCACGATTAGCTGAGCGAAACTGTTATCTGTTGTTTCCACGATTCCGAGTGTGTTCCGATTCTAAAGGGAAACAAAGTTGTCATGTTATGCGGTTGCCAGAAACTACTCCCTTTTGTTTACAAGGAGTTTTTAGTGGCCTCTGAGTTAGCTGGCACAAAGTAATTAAGTTTAATATACTCGATAGGGGCATACTAACCTCAGTCCTATGCCAAATCTATTGGTTATATTATTTCAATGCACAGAGCCTATTAGGAAAATAGGAACTACACTACATGGCGCCTAACGTTTGGTAAGACACTAATTTAACGCTAGAAACTCAGTAACTCAGTTGTGCTTTTCTCAGAGACCCTTACTCACATACTCCATAAGACGTTTGGAGTGGGTAGGGTTCAGTATCCGCCAAAGCTGAATAGGACAAAAATCCCATATATTAGCTGTTTGGCTTGTTCAACGTTGAAGGATACAGTGTTCCAAAATATTGTGCACCTTATCTTTGTTTCCTTGAAACTTGTTCTACATTTTTCAAAAACAATGTCTCTGAATGTGGATACTAACACCGAGAACAGAGTAGCTGCGAATGACCCAGTCGTAACAGCTTTTCATTTTACAGGTTTAAATGAAACCGATGAGGGTATCATAAACATCCCTCCAAACTTAAGAAGAGCCATCACTCTAAAACGTATAAAACACGGCCTAACACCAAGAGGTGGTAGAGCAGTTTTCGTGGTAGAGGCACACAAATCCTTTCAGACAGAGGTATTCTATTAATGGATTGTATTCCCAGAATCAAATCCAGTGACAAAAATATTTCACTTCTTTAAAGAAGATGAACCACCTGAGGAATATATTCCTTTTGAGAATATTGAAATTCCACTCACATACCAGGAGCATAATCTCTGGTTTAAAGGCACCCTAAAACATCACAAAAACATTACCAGGCTCGGTCCATTAGGTAGACCAGGAGCAACATGGCCGATTCTAGCCGGCTACACACCTCATCCTGACATCGAAGAGATGTCAGACAAGGAATTACTTTCTCAACTACAAGAGTTAATAAAAATTTACAGACAATTAGTCCAATATGTCATGCGGACTTTCCCAGTCCAACCACCAATAACCATTCCAAACCAAACCCCTCAACAAGGGTATACACTAAAAATTACTCCACAGCACAGACATTACACGCAGTTATGGATGTCCTGAAACAAATTAAAACGAATATGGGGCAGAGCCTGCTCTGAATTTAGGTATGAAATTACTGAAAAACTTTGACCAGGTCTCAACAATAATATTAGAAATAGAAAAATCTTATGCAGAATTAGGCAGAGACAGTTTGGGTGGAAAACCTTTGAAACCAAAACTGTATGTAGGTCCTGAGAAGGACTCTATCCATCAAAATCCTACATCTTCTAAAAAGAAGTGGGAAACTAATAAACAAAATCCAAAAGAGACACGTTCTCAATCCCGAGGTAGGAGCTCTCTGAAAGGAGGTATAACCTCAGGAATAGGGATAATTTAAGAAAACCTGACAGGTATCAGGATACTGATACACACTCCTCTCGTACCTTTCAGATATCGTCAAAGACATCAGAAAGAAGAGGACAGTCAGATCACAAAGAAGAACGCGTGAAGTCCAAAGACGATCAACCCGTTCAGAAAAATAAATCAAAACCTCAATTCACCAAAAAGAAGGTAGCAGGTCTGAAGATCAGACATGCTGAGAATACTGAGAACACAGCTCAAGAATGGAGAATGGGCTCAGACAATGCTGGACGGTGCAGCAGAAGTAACAATAGCTCGCCAGAACCTGAAGGAACTTCTGAGGATAGTGAACTTTAATGAGTGCATCACAGTAGAGACTGTAGACACCAGGGTTAGTACTCCAAAAAGGTTATATGAAATAATACTCCGAATGGAGGGCGACATACCAAGAAAATTGAAAGCACTCTTTTGGGAGAAATTTTCAAGGGGTTATGATATACTTCTAGCAGAACAGGACTGGCCACCAAAATGTGTCAGGGAGTGCCCACATGGCAAGGACATCATTATGCCAGCCTTATCCAATCATATTCCAATTCACCTAAAATATACCTATGCCAGGAAATGGGTAATAGCCCAGGCCCCAGCATTATACAAAAATCATGTAGGCTGGGATGAGGACTCACCTCACCACAAAATACAGCTAAAAAATCAATCTACTGCACAAAGGCAGTAACCAAACAATAAAGCAAGAAGCTAAAAAACAGGTCAGGAAGATCTTAGATCAACTTGAATACCAAGGGGTGATTGAAACATGCACCTCCTCAATGAACAATCCTTTGTTTCCTGTTTCCAAACCAGACAATACATATCGTCTAGTTTTGGATTACAGACACTTGAACACTTGTTCCAAAACATTTGCAGTGCAAAATGCACATAGTACAGCATTAATGAATAACACTGTGCATAAAAAATATAAAACCACATTGGACATTTCAAATGGTTTCTTTTGTCAAAACATAGCACCTGAAAGCAGGTACTTAACAGCTTTCTCAATAATGGGGACACAGCGTCAATTTTGTCGACTCCCACAAGGGATCAAAAGCAGCCCGGGGTTATTCTCGCCAAGGATAACAGAGTTACTACAAATTTATGATAACGAGGCATTGACATATGTCGATGACATCTATCTGACAGACGATGACCTAGATAGGCACTTGAACAGGGTGAATACCATTATACTGGGTTTCGCCTCTGAGGGCTATAAATTCAACTTTAAAAAATCCAGAATTGCCCATGTCAATGTCCTTTTCCTAGGATATGAGCTTTCAAGTGAAGGCAAGAGCCTGACAGCTAACTTTTTAGAAAAGTGAGCGCTGCTCCAATCTCCAAAAACGCTGAAAAACTTACAATCCATCTTGGGTTTCCTAAATTATGGAAGAACTTACATTCTAAATTACGCAGAAAGGGTTAAACCTCCCTAAGAATTAATCAAACCTGATGATTTTTCAACAAAACATTGGACTCAGGAACACACAGACATCCTGCGTTCACTCCAAGCTAACATGTTAGCAACAAATCACTTACAAAAATGCGTAAATAAACGCAATTTAGTGATCCGAATAATTTTGGGTCAATGCGGATTCACCTATTTAACATTTAATGAGGGTGAAAAAGAACCAATAGCATACAAATCAAATTTGTATACACAAGCAGAAATGCGCTTCACTTCGACAGAAAAGATACTGACAGCATTTCAAAAGAGAAATAGCTCTAGCTCAGGGGAAACGCATTATTGTCGTGACTCCAATACCAGCCTTGGAGGCGGTTACAAAAGTGAGCATTTCAAATGCAAAAACTTTACATCTTAGATGGATACAATGGGTTAATTCTCGTGCTGCAACAGATGTTGAATATGTTTTTGATCCTGATTTAGAAACACAAGCGTTCCTGTAATATGAACATGAATGTCCTCTGCCCACTGAAATTCTGCCTCTTGATCAGTACAAATTTATAATTTATACTAACGGATCAGCACAACCTGCTACAGGGAGTAAGCAAGCTTACAGTGCAGCGTGCGCAATCATTAAAGGTTGCATGCGCGATGGTAACTTCCGACCAATGGTCAATAAAACTCAATCTCTAGGAGATTGTACAGCTCAGCGAGCTGAACTACAAGCATTCAAACTGGCACTTGAAAGTACAAATCGCGAATTCCCCACACTTATAGTGTGCATTTCCTTTTACTGTGTTCAGTCATATAATGAATATTTACAGAATTGGTTTCAAAACGGATTCAAAGATGCAAAAGGTGGCACAATAAAGCATAAAATGCTTTGGGAACAAGTAGTTCAGTTGAGAAACGTACTAGCAAAAGCTCACGTGATACACACGCTGAGTCATCAACGCGATGGCGTTCACGTTGCAGGGAATTCATTGGCTGAAGAGCCGCAAAGGGGGCTGATCAGTCGGCTTCCATAGCTGCGATCACTCGTTCAAAAACGAAAATAGACAGTGAGATATTGTTGGCTGTCAATGCTTCAAGCAAAGACAGTGGTGCAGCATTACCAAAGAAATTTCCACTCAAGTACTCTTATATAATTGAGGCGAACAACGTTCCTTTTGCTCGAATCCCTGGAGTGGGGGAATAGGGTGATTCCAAATATGGAACGTAGGGCAGCTTTGATTTATGAAGCACATCTTGGGGAGGGTCTGTCCCATCAGGGGATCTCTAAAACAATATTAACATTAAAAGAGATGTACTGGTGGCCTGGAATGAATACACTGATTCACATCTTCATCAATGACTGCAGAAACTGCAATTGACAGCGTAATGCAGAACGCCATCAGACACCAGACTACAAAGTAGCCTGCCCAGTACAGACACCATTGTTAGACAGCATTAGACTATCTAATCGCAGGCGTCCTTTATGACAAATGCAATCCCACAAACACTAAATCAAGGTTCCTATGGATGTGGCTTCAGCGCTCGGCTGACGCTCTAACTGTTATAAAAGATTTGCGAGTCTTTATCAGCACATACGCAATTGGCACACTTCTTTCTGACCAGGGCCCTGCGTTTAGCTCTCGGGCTTACAAAGAAGCCATGGCCAGTTTGGGCGTAGCATTGCGGTACTCCTCTCCATTTCATCCTGATGGAAATTCTGTTGTGGAAAGGAAAAACCGGGACATAAAGCAGTCTATAACAGCTAGAGTATAAGGTTCAGGTGATGGGTGGGTCAAACATCTTTAGGGTGTCCAATGCTCATTAAATAATTTGCCAAGAAGTTCTCTAGCGGGGGTCACTCCATATGAGGTCCTATTTGGAACAAGAATGTGGGTTCCTGATCTCGAATGTAAAGGCACAGTGGTGGAAAATAAACCCTTTGAAATCAAAGATCGTTTGGCTGTTTTACAGGATCTAAATGAACTAAGATCGAAACAAAGCAACGTGTTCCTGAAGCCAACCACCACTGGGGAAAAAACGGCAGTCCCAGCAAGGCCTGTCTGGATCCCAAAATGTGGGGATCTAGTCAGAGAGAACATTGCGGACAAGAAGGAATTTGGACCTTCTTACAGAAAACCAGTACCTTTCCTAGCCGTCCACGGAACAAGAACAGTACTTCTGCTGCCCCTTGCTGGAAAAAAGGAGAAAAGATTTGTGTCAATCGACCTCATCAAACCACACTATGTGGCCGATACTAAATAGTAGGCCTCGGGGACTCCAACCTAGTAGCAGAAGCCCTCCTCTCGCTACTATCCAAGAGGTTCAGACTGAAAGACTCATAACCATCGAGAATTACTAAGAGATGAAGGACTAAGTAACAATGCTATGGAACTCATCCCTTTTGAAACTCAAGTAACAGTTTGTCCAGATACACCTGTCTATACCAACGTAACACGTGATCAACTGGTTCCAGTGATTTCGACCAATCCTGATGCAATTCCAACAATTGACCGAACTGCTTCTGGCTACTACATTAATTTTGATACGTTTTCTGAGGATCCAAGTGAGCCTGAAACGATGCTAGCCCTAAAAACTTTCAAACAACAAGTTCAAGACTTTTTTTGATTTTCTGAAAGAGACTTAACTGGTTTCACCATGGATTGAACTATGGATTATTTCTGGAATATTTTTCTTTCTGCTTTGGCTAGCTTTGGTAATGACTCTTAGCGTGCTTATGAATGGCAGACACATTCGTTTGGACACTGAAAGTAAAAATGTGAACTTACTTTTAAAACCACACAAATCTTCCCATCGTGAAGAAAGACACTTGTCAGCAGTGAACATCACAGCCGTTCCTATACAGGATGGTATAGTTTGGGACAAAACAGATTTTGACATATTCGGCCCGACGGAACTTTTGAAGATTCCACATTTGTTTAAAATTTCATTGAGTGACTTTATTACCTCCAGTACCTATTCTGATGATTGGGACTTTGAGACTGCTAATAACATGATGCCTGATCTAGAAAGGTCTGCTGCATTCTCTAACAATGAAAACTTAGAGGGTTCATCAGACTACAAACAGCTTTTTTGTTACAACCCCTATGGTCATCATTTCTTGCATAAATCTGCAATACCTAGAAATGCATTTATGTTTAACCAATGGGAACATTGTTCTACACCACTGTCAGGAAGTCACTGAACCGAATGAGGGAGAGCCAGAACTAGAAGGAAGAGACAGTACTCCACCTTATATCGCCCCCTCCTTTATTTACAGCCCGTATGGAGCGGAGCAGTAGCAGATGTACCTGTCACTGTATCGGAAGCCCCAAGTAAAGACTGTAGGCCCTTTAAGACAGACGTTGCTGCCACCCACATGGGAGGTCACGTGAGTGGGGTGGAACCCTCATACCAGGAAGAGGAAGAAGGTAGAGCGGCGTGCGAAGTGGAGCAGGAGATGCCGGTCGGGCGAAGGAGCGGATGAGAGGCGGCATTCAGGGGAGGCGTATTCCTGACGTGGAGCACCGAGGACGACAAGGAAAAGACGAGCATCGGGCCGACGAAAGCAAGCAACGACCACCCGTCACAGAAACCAGCCGAAGACTCCCGCCACGGCCTTGGAGGGTCGTGGCTCTCACAGGTGCGTGGGCGCTGGAGTGTATACTGGAGAAAGGGAGGGGGACTCAGGAGAGACGGGGCGGGCAGCGAGGAAACGCGCTGAGGAGAAGCAATATTCTGAGGCGACTTCCTCCTTTCTTCTCTTTTGTTTGCTCACATCCCAGTCACGTCTTCTCCCCCTTCCGTTGTCTACATTTCTTTTGGGGCTCCACTGATTTTTATGGCATAGTACAGCAATCACGCTTGGTTTTAGTTGCGGTGGTCCCACACGCCCCTCCCTATAACATGATATAAATAAATGTCCAGAACACTTACCTGAGCCTTCTCTTCTCTCGGAGGGAAACCGCTGGCCAGGAGGATATCCACCAGGGAAGGCTTCACGGAAGACCCTGAGAGAAAGAAGAGGAGGAATTAAGAAAACCTACCTTCAACCCAAAAACTTGTTATTTTATTTTGCTTGTGCTCCATTGATAAATAAAATAGATAGAACCTTCAGACGCCGACTGTATAAGTTATTTTGGGGCCTCCACAAAATCCTTCCGCATAATCACGAAATATCACATCTTGGTTGAGAATGCAGGCAAATGTCCATTAGACTGGCATAATGGAAAACCTCATACAACAGCTGATTCGCGGACAGGAGAAGTTAGAGTGGGCCATAGAGAGACAAATGACATCTGCCCAAACAGATAGAGAAATGATCAAGGCCTCCCTGTCCCAACAAGTGGATTATATTCAGAAGGTGGCTGAAGGTCAGTCCCTAGCAGCCACACACCAACAGAGCAGACCAGGCGCTCAAGCAGGTTATCCTACAGTTTCTCTTCAAAAGTACCAGTCTGGTGAGGATCCAGATGCCTTTCTGTTAAACTTCGAAAGGGCCGCTCAGGCTTGTGGGTGGCCAGAGGCAAAGTGGCCATTCTTCTTAGCGCCCCTGTTAACAAGGGAGGCACAGACGGCATATCAAGTGGCAAATCCTAGCGGAACCACAAGCTATACAGAAATTAAGAAAGTCATTTTAGACCACCTGGGAATGGACTCAGAAGCGTTCCGGGTCCGCTCTAGGAAGGAACGAGGTCATCCCAGAGACACCCCAAAGACATTATTCTTCAGATTAAAAGTGGCCGCGGATAAATAGCTTAGGCCGCAAGATCATAGTAAGGAGGAAATAATGGCAATGATCTATTTAGAACAATTCCTAGAAGCCTTGCCACCACCTACCCAAAGGTGGCTTAAACAACAGACTAATCTAACTATCGAACAAGCAGTGGAAATGGCAACATCATTTGCCCGAGCACAGCCGAAACCTCTAGCATATGACTCTGAGAAAACCCCACGTTTCAGTTCGGGACGGGGGCGCGTCGAGAAAAAAAGCAGACCTTTTCCTGGACCTCCCAAAGAACGCGTTCCTAGACATGAAGCCCCCCTTACTAAAGGGCCCCAGTGCTTTGAATGCGGAGAGTGGGGCCATATAGCCAGGTTCTGCCCCCAGAAGAAGAACCACGATGAACAATGGACGTTAGCTGTGTACCCCGCAGCATTCTATACACAGAGGAATGCGGATCCTGTTTTTTCATAAGTCTTATGTTAAACGGACAGTCGGTTAAGGCCCTTTTGGATTCAGGCTGTAGACAGTCTGTTGTACGCAAAACGCTAGTAAGAGAATCCCAACTGTGCCCCAAGGAACAAGTACCAATACGCTGCGTACACGGGGATGTCCGTGTCTATCCCGTAGCTAACGTCTACACTGGGATCATCGTACAGACAAAGGTGGGAGTCATGGACACTCTCCCAGAACAGTTGCTTCTAGGGAGAGATAATCCAGTGTTTACCATCTTGCTTAAGACCTCCTTAAAGAAGGCTCCAATGCAGTCTTCTGTTCTTCTTACATAAGCCCCATGGGTATCCGACAGGTCTTTTCGATATGCACAAAATCAGGATCCCACTCTTCAAAACGCTTGGCAACAAGCCAAAGACACCACTATAGCATCATCTTATCCCCTTTTCCAAATCAAAAATAGGCTACTGTATCGCAGGGGCTCTCCTGAGGACCCTTTACAATTAGTAGTCCCCCAGAGATTCCATGAACAAATCATGTTCTTTGCCCATGCCCATCTCTTGGCTGGTCATAGTGGGGTAACAACAACAACTCAAACGATATTACGGTATTTTTTTTGGCCAGGCATAAACGCCAACATAGACCGCTACTGTAAAGAATGTGAGATATGTCAGAAAAGAAATCCGTACACCCCACCGTCTGTTCCCTTACAACCCCTTCCTATTATTGAGAGACCTTTTGAGAGAGTAGGTATGGACTTGGTAGGACCCCTCCCTAAATCAAAAAAAGGGTTTCTATACATATTAGTCATAGTAGATTATGCCACCTGATACCCAGAGGCTTTTCCATTACGAAAACCAAACGCCAAAAACATCAGTGAGAAATTGTTGGAACTCTTTTCAAGGGTAGGGTGCCCTAGGGAAATTTTAACGGATCAGGGAACCCCCTTCGTATCCCGTCTTATGAGACAAGTGTGTGAAACGTTAAATATCTCCCAGATAAGAACTTCCACCTATCACCCGCAAACAGACGGTCTATGTGAACGATACAACGCCACTCTGAAACTTACCTTAAAAAAAATGTTGTCTACCGAGGGAAAGGAATGGGATATGCTGCTGCCCCTTGCCCTCTTTGTGATCCGTAGTCAGACCCAGAGTAGCCTGTTCTGCTCCCCATTCGAACTCCTTTATGGGAGACAGCCCAGAACACTACTGGAAATGACAAAGGAAGCATGGGAACAAGAGACACAGGAAGACACCCAAAACCTCCTCGAGTATACCCAAGCCCTTAAATCGGGTTTACAAAAATTGCGAGATTTCGCTTCTGCCAATCGAGAGCGAGCCCAAAGTCGACAACAAACATACTATAACAGAAGGAAGAAATGGAGACAGCTTAACCTTCACGATTGGGCTCTTGTACATATACCGTCCTCCCTACCCCATAAATAGGCAGAGTGGAAGGGACCCTATGAGGTTATAGAGAAAATTGGTCTCAGGACCTATCGGTTGCGGTTATCACCAAAAAGAACCCAAACTTATCATATAAACCTCTTAAAAAAATGGTTAGGACCTCTACCTAAAAATATCCAGATGGCCACTTCTGAGAGCACATATTTCCTCTCTTCTGTGAACCAGCTGGTCATGAATGAAAATCTGAGCTCGGATCAAAAGAAATCCCTTCTCAACCTCCTAGATGCTTATTCTTCCTGATCTCCCTGGTAGAACCTCATTAGTCGAACACGCTATCATCACCCCCCCCCCCCGGGGAAAGTGGTGAAACAGCGCCCCTATAGAATTCCAGCAGCCTGAAGGGATGATGTTACCAACGAGATAGAGGCTATGCTCAAGCTGGGAGTCATAAAACCATCCCATGGTAACTGGTCTTCTCCTATTGTCATAGTGCCAAAACCAGACGGCTCCATCCGTTTCTGCATAGACTTCAGAGTGGTCAATGCCATATCAAAATTCGACTCATATCCGTTACCCAGGGTTGATGAGTTAATTGAGAAACTAGGTGAAGCTCAATACATAACCACACTCGACCTCACTAAGGGATATTGGCAGGTTACGCTGAGGAACGAAGACCAAGAGAAAACAGCTTTTAGCACCCCCAATGGTCTGTATGAGTTTACGGTGTTACCGTTCGGGCTACATGGGGCCCCGCAACTGTCAGGAATCGAGCACAGCGGCACCTACCTCGCGGATTCCCGAGGCTAAAACTACATTTCCCATGAGGCAATGCGGAAGTGTGAATAAAGGTGCGCGGATGACGGGAGCCGGCGCACGTAATTCTTCAGTTACTTCCGCCTTGCACTGCGAGGACGTAAGTGCTGTTCCCGAAAGACTTCTGTCCGGGCCGCTTGGAGAAACCGGCGAGGACTTCTAGGGGCCGGATTCACAGCGTGGCGAAATCGTGAGTACCGTTGAAGAGAGCATTTGTCGCTCTCGCGGTTTCTGGACTTGTGTACTTTGACTCCCCATAGCGGAATTCGAAGGGCGGCTGCCGGCTATAATCAGGGGATATTAGGAGGCACAGAGACTCTTCGCTCCCATTTTTCCTTTGGTTCTGGAGCACAGCGGAGCGGCGGTGATTGGAACTGCTCGCTACCGCGTGTGCGTTTTGTGTGACCCCTCAGGGTTTGTGTACAATAACAGTGAAAGCGGTACAAACCCACCGCTCAATGAGCTCTGGACAAACCTCTCAGGGAGCCCTTAAAGAGGACAGCGGTGAAGAAACCGTTTCCTGCTAGTAGGACCCCAAGAGTGGGAGGACAGATACGGTTCAGTGGACAGGCATTGTGACTGCTAAACAATTCCTCTTGATTACCGGAGTTTGTACTACGAATATGCTCTTCCCCCATTAGAGGCAGAGGAGATATTATCTTGGGTACTTGTGGTGAATTAATCGCTGGTGCAGAGTGTATGACAGAAGGGGGGGGAGGAAAAACGAACGCCATTAATGTTTGTGATATTGTGTTACAGAACCGAATAACCTTAAAGGCTGTCGAACACTTTCTGTGGGGAGGTTTACAACATTCCTCGTTCCAAGGTATAGCAAACAACGCTTAGCGAGAATTTATGAGTGTAGAGTTTTATGCAAAAGTCTTATGCACTTGTTCCTTTTCATTACAGGTTCTAACTCCCCTGCTGTTCCCTTCCCTACCCATTCCCTTGCCTGATCCCTCGAACACCCTGTTTGTTTCATTGGGGTGTTGGTGATATCAGGAGGTGGACCCTTTTTTCTACCGCCGCTGGATTCCGTGGAGCGTATCCTGACAGCAACTTTCCAACGCCTCATGAACAAAGTACTCCGCCAACACCAAGGCTATTCCTCCGCGTACATTGATGACATCATTATATTTAGTCCCAATTGGGAACAGCATCTTTCCCATTCTAAAGAGGTATTTCAAGCACTCAAAATGGCAGGCTTACATGTGAATTCAAAAAAATCGAAGGCAGGCTTTACTAAAGTGAAGTATCTGGGGTATCTCCTAGTGGACGGAGTCATCTCCCCCCAACAAGAAAAAATTAAGGCAATCTTGGATATCCCTTTTCCTACTACAAAAAAGGGCATTAGATCTTTTCTGGGCTTAATCGGGTATTACCGTAGGTTCATACCCAATTACTCTGAAATAGCATCTCCCTTAACTGACATGCTGAAGAAAGATGTAAAGAGTAAAGACATAGTACAGCCCCCCCTAAGCGTCAGAAGAGTGGTTTGTGCTCTCAAAGAGACTCTAACTAGCAGTCCTATTCTGGTTCCACCCAACTTCAAGAAACCGTTTTTACTGCAGACAGATGCATCTGAAGCAGGCCTAGGGCCGGTCCTTTCCCAGTGCACCGAAGACAATATAGAATGGCCAGTGCTATTTATTAGCCGCAAATTATTTCCTAGTGAACAAAGGTACTCGACGATCGAAAAAGAATGTCTGGCTATTAAATGGGCGGTGGACAAATTACGTTACTATTTAGAAGGAACACACTTTACCCTGTATACAGATTATGCGCCCCTGTTATGGTTGAGTCGCAATAAAGGTAACAATCCACATGTATTGCGATGGTTCTTGTCCCTTCAACCCTATTCTTTTGACATACGGCATCGAAAGGGCACTGAAAATGGAAACGCTGACTACCTTTCCCGAAACCCATGTTTCCTCGAACAGGAAAAAACTGGGGGTGGGGGTGTGTCAGGAAGTCACTGAACCGAATGAGGGAGAGCCAGAACTAGAAGGACGAGACAGTACTCCACCTTATATCTCCCCCCTCCTTTATTTACAGTCCGTATGGAGCGGAGCAGTAGCAGACGTACCTGTCAGTGTATCGGAAGCCCCAGGTAAAGACTGCGGGCCCTTTAACCCCTTCTGTGCCCATGACGAGCTCGACTCGTCATGGAGCACAGTCGCGCTGTGCCCATGACAAGTCCAGCTCGTCATGACACCCACCCACGGGGGAAGCGCTGGCACTCCCCCGTGAGTGGTCGATCTTTTTTTTTTTTACTGGGAAGGCAGGGGAAAACCTTCCACTGCCTCCCCCCGCCCCCCACCCCCGCGTCATCAATGACGTCAGCGCGGCTCGTCATGGAGGTTTCGCCTTTGTTCTCCGTGGCGCAGGAGGCCATTTGCTTCCTGCGCCACGGAGAAGAAAGAAGTGAGTTTTGGGGCTGGGGAGGGGGTATTTGAGTTTTAAGCGTCTTGGGATTTTGTTTTGGTCAAAACTGCCTGTTTTTATTGCCATGTAAACCAGCAATGCAATAGGCACGGTGACCTGTTGGGAAATTTGGAAAGCTCCTGGCAGCCTAGTGAGCGTAGGAGGGCTGGAACAGAGTCGGTCACATTGTTCTTTAGCGAAATCATTACCTCACTCATTGAGACTGGATGGAGGACAATCATTTACACTGCATGATTTATCAAACTATCAATACAGAGTTTGCCTGCCCAATGTTTAAAAGGCGCGTTCCCCCGAACCTGCTTTCTCACTTTTGAGAATGTTTACGTTTTATGTCCTGAGCCTTGTTCAGAAACGTGATGGATGGCATGTTCAACATCTCACCACCAAATGTTCCTTCCTGTTACCAATGTTCCCTACATCCTCTAAGCATTTTTAGCGAGCATATTAGACCGGGCAATATTTACTAAAAGCCGAGACTTGGTAGCTTGCAGCAGAAACTTGTTTTATTTTATTTAAATGAAATCACAACGGACGGGCGTATCTCGCAACTTGATACATTTTTTTGTGATACTCGCCTCTTCTGCCCACTTGTTTGTTCCTTTACTATGTGTACCACCCTACAGCGAGGCTGGAGCTGAGAGCCGTAGATGTGTTGGCACAACACATGTTGTGTGCCTGAGGCGGATAGTCACTTCTATCTCTACCTTCAGTCTGGCCAGGTCCGGCAACCACAGAAACCCGTTTTGCACTGTGCTCATTAATGTATTTTGTGAAATGCTTTGCCGTTGATGAGGCCCAACGGGTGGCCCAACGCCATAGTCCGTAATAAAAATATGGAGTGTAGGAACTTGACGGCATACAGTGCCCAGATGTCCCCCTTTATTTCCCAGCGCCACAACTCCATATTTCACGGAGTTTGGTTTGAAAAAGAAAGGCAGCTTTAACCCCTTCACTGCCGGAGATATGATCACATACCTGCCGCAGCCCCAATGAACTATTCACTGCTTTGAATACCTTGGACAGTCTCAGTAACTAAGCCCGGGACTCGGAATGCAATAGTTGTGAATGTATTTTTGGTTGCATATTTATATAGCGCGAACTCGACCCGAAGGTATTGGAGCGCTTTACATAGCACCGTATTTACATTACACATTTGTGTGCACTCTTTGACTTTGCACCTTATATAAATGCCAAAGTGCAGCAGGACGGAGAGAAATAGAAGGTAAATAAATACATAACTAAATAAAGCAAGACAGGGGGGTTGTAAAGTGGCCAGATTGTTTTTTATTTACATCCAAATACATCAGCATCACGTTACAGAGTTTGCCAGTGAAGCGCAACTTTCGTTTCTCGTCTTTCTTTGAACAGCATTGTTGTTTCCAGGTGGTTGATGGGTGGATTGGAAAACACAATGTGTACCATGGCTCTGTGTTTATAGATGTGGTCTTTTTATACCATACTGCTTACTTTTTTGTAAGGATATAAGCAATGGACATTGAAACGGTTCCCTTCAGGGCCCTCTAGTCATGTCCATAACTTTTCAGGTAAAACCACTAGTGAGTGAGAGATCGTTAAGGTAACCATGTTGTTTCTGCTTACATTTCACATGCTTTACTTAATCTTGCATTCCCTATGAGTGGTTGCTTTTCTTTATTTTTTAGGCAGCATATTACTCTTATCAAGTGCATAATTTGAATTGAGCCACATCCAAGTGTTTATAGCGGGCACAATTAGGTTATAGCCGAAGGCAGTGCGAGTTTCTCTCAGTGGGGAAGTATGGTGTTCATTGGGGGAGAGGATGTGGCACTAAGGCCAGAGCTGTCGAATTTGGAACTGGGGAACCGGGTTCAGCCTTCATGACCAGTCCACCAGACCACTGTACTGAGGGAGCACATTCCCATGCTAGACCTTAGAAGGCCCCACTAGACCTTAGAAGGCTTGATGTCTTAGCACAAGCAGGTGTACCCTAGTGGTGTCAATTGTGGGTTAACCTTGAAGGCTTGTCCACCACAATCCATACTGAAGTTCATCTCCAGTCTTGCGGGCAGTCCTACAAAGCAGCACACCCTAGAGCAACAGTGATCCAGTCACTGTGACTCTGTCACTGAGGTCACATGAACCTTGAGCAGGTTAGGGCGATGCGAACAGTGTGACCTCACTGGGTACCTATTTCGGGTGGGTGCGTAGTGTTTGCAAGTATATTATGGTTTGAAAAAAACTTGCTGCCTCCTTCCTGGCCTCCAGCAATTTTCAGAAACAATTAAAATGTCATGATAACTTTGGTGATTAATGTTCTTCCTAGAGAGAGATGGAGTTTTGTCTAGTGGAAGGGTTGACTCCTGGAAAGGTAGCACAGAGGGTTAATGTGCCTGCTGCAAAGAACATGTACCATGCAGATCACAAAGTGCACTGCTTTAATGGGGGGACCATGATGAATGGTCATTTAATGTCAGCTGTAGATGATGGATCCCTGAACAGTGTCATGTATGTGCATGTTTGCATTGTGCGGAGGGGATTACCAGGTAATTATTCACACAGCTCTCTGATGGATATCACATGCGGTTTTTCTGAGTCCCCAGATAGATCATGCAGTCTGTGTGTTCTCTTTTGTACTGCCAGTCACCGGTGTATTCAACTGTGTAGCCTTGGACCGTGTCATGTATGTGCATGTAACTTGCATGATCGAGGTAACTATTAGCGGTGATACTACGTGTCTCTCGGACCTCTTTCAAGTGGTCGCCGTCCTTTTTCCCCAGCAACCCCCCCCCTCCCCAGGGGCGGCAATCTGAGAGATAGCCCCGGGCGCCACAAGCTCTAGCTACGCCTCTGCCCCCGATGTCTCTTTTATGCATTCCTGCTGCACGATCGTGCAGCAGGAATGGCCACTAGCGCCAGGGTTTTTTTTCTTTTTTTAGGTTTGGGGTTGTTTGTGGGAGCGGCCCCTTAGGTAAGGGTCGCTTCCCTTATGGCCACATTATTTTTTAAATATTTTAAAGTGCAAACAAAATCAAAGAGGTAGCAGACGATACGTTACAAGAGGAAAAAGTGATGTGTGCGTGTTACAAAAGAGTACAAAATACAAGTAGAGGTAAAATACTGCAATAAATGGCAGACACTCAGAAAACAAGAGCAAACGTTACGTTACATGAGGCAATGGTGGTAATTGTGCATGTATCAAAAGCAAACAAAATACAAGAGGCAGCAAACAATACGTTACAAGAGGAAAAGTGACGTGTGTAAGTTACAAAAGAGTACAAAGTACAAGTAGAGGTATAAAAGTGCAATAAATGGCAGACACTCAAAACACAGGATCACACTGGGAAGGCACTTCTATAGGCATGGAGAACAGAATTTCCTATAATGTAAAGACTTCCTTCAGACAATAGAGAGGGTGTGAATTAAGTTTGGAAGTGTCTTTGCAGGAGAACTTTGAGGTCAGTTTTGAAGGACTGGGAAGAGGGGGTGGTCCGGAGCTGAGGCTGAGTTCCAGATTCTCGCCGCGTTGCCTGTAAAGGATTGGGCCATCGGTCTTTCCTTCTTGAAAGTGCGAGGTTCAAGCAATAAATTTTGCGCAGTACGTGATGGTCTAGAGCATTATATGCATATGTGACATTAATGTTTTTTTCTCCTTTTTATTCTAGTCTAAAGCTTTTGATTCCTGTTTCCGGTTTCGACAGTGGTTGTTCTGCAGTTTTGTGTAGTTGCATTTTTTTGGTAAGAATTTTGTTGTTGTTGTATTTACGCCAAATGAGTAATATTGTAATGTTTGAATTATTTTTTTTGTAAGTGATGTCATAATGGCAGCATATTTAGTTAGTGGTTTGAGCATGAAATTCTTTGCGATGTGTTTTGCATAGTCTTATGTGTAATTTCTTTTCTCTTTCTTTTTTAGTGGGATATTGTTGATTCATAATGTGTCTGTGCAGAGTAGGTGGTGGTGAGTAGTTTAGCTGCCTCTGGCAAGTGAGTGGTATTGTTTTGGAGTATATATGTGTTTTTGATAAAGGTGCTTTTTGTTTATTACTTATTTTACAAAGTGTTTGTTGTTGTTGACTTGTTTGACAAGTTACCTTTATTAATAAGCATTATGGCTAGCCGTAGAATGACTGCTCAACAGGTGGTTGGTATGCTTCTTGAATCTTCCTCTGAGCATGATTATGAGACTGACAGTGCGTCTGAGGGAGAGGAGGGAGGGGAAGATTCTGGCAGTGAGTTTTCTCTCCACATGGAATCATCGGATGATGAAGGTACTCTCAGTGCAGATGAAGGTACTCTTGGTGTGGATGAAGCAACTCTCAGTGCGGATGAAGTGCCTGTCTTAGAGGAGGAAACTGCTGTGCCGATGGTGCAAGAGGCATCTGGATTGCAGTCTGAGGCTGAAAGGCTTCCTACTGGAAGTGCTGGACTTTGGGTTGATCCAAACATGGTGCAGCCGGTGTTGCCTGCCTTTAGCGGTGATGCAGGGTGTAGAGTGGATTGTGAACACTTTTTGCCTATACAGTTTTTTCAGTTGTTTATGATGATGTATTTTTGGGTGAGATTGTTGAGCAGACGAATTTGTATGCTGAACAGTTTTTGAGGGACAACAGTGACAACCTTTTTTTATTAAACATGTTTTTATTGACATTTTGTATTTACTGTGACATTTTGCAACATGCGACAGGGTACCCATTAACATATCCTGAACTTCAGAATAAATGCATTGTTCGTCGTGCAGTTATTAGTCCAATGCTTTGCCTGCGTGGATGTGATCCTGTGTAAAATGTCCGAACAGAACTGGGGTGGATTCGAACTGGGGAGGGACAGGGGGGGAGTCCATGGAGTCTTTGGGTACTGGCGTCGTCGTTGGTCGCGGGATAATTCATGTCCTGGCGGACTGTGGATCCACTTACTTCTAGGGGCCAGCAGCCGGGAGGGGACAGATGGGATCGTGGTTTGCCCGGCATCAAGGTCCGAACGTTCAGTGGGATGTATAGCATAGTGCTGAGAAACTACCGGCTGCCTGTATGCGTCATGTGGGAGGGACTGGTGTCCGTGATCGCCGTCTGTGTCGGCAGTTGTGCGTCATGCGGTGTGTCAGAGTCGCCTTCCGGGTCGGTACGGGTCAGCGATTGTGTAAAGCGGTTCAGCAGGATAGCCCAATCTAGGGATATGGGGTGTTTGCGCGTCCCCTTTACCTCTTCTTCCCATAGCGTCTCCTCTTCCGCTAATGCCCATTTTTGAACCGCCCCCTCCCAAGCAGCAACCGGGGGCCCTGTGGGAGACCGCCAATGCATAGCAATGTTGCGTTTGGCTAGTAAAATGGCCAGCGAGGCAAATCTGAGGGGTATTTTGTGCCGCTTTCTTTTCTGGTAGAAACCCAATGCACAGGCTTCCCAAGTGTTCAAATACGCGAGTCCAGTGAGATCCCCGAGGGACTTGTGGATGTGGTGCCAGTAGGGGTGTAGTGTAGGACAGCTCCAAAACATGTGCTGAAAATCTGCCGCTTGTGAGCGACATCTAGGGCACAAGAATTGTGTGTCGGGGTAGAAGCGTTGGAGGCGTGCTGGCATCAAATATGCTCTATGGAGGATGTAGAATTGTATATTCTTGAAGCGCTCATTTCGAGACACCTTCTTGGGGTGCTCGAGAGCTTTCTCCCATTCCTCCTCATGTAGTGAGCGGCCTAGTTCGTCTTCCCAGGTGGTCCGTAGGGTCACTAGTGGTTTGTGCCTGAGTTCCCCGATAGCCCTATAGATCCATGTGACCAAGTGGCGTCCTGGTCCCATGTGCAAGAGTGTGTGTATGACCGGATGTGTTGGCGGTTTCCCTGTCGAGAGGTCATGGTACTGTCTGTAGTGTGCAAGGAGTTGACAATGAAGTAAGAATTGGCCGGCAGGAAGGTCATGGTCCTCTGTTAGGCGTTGGAATGGCTTGAGCTGGCCGTCCTCGAACAGACCCTCAGTTTCGGTAATACCGCAATCCGTCCAGATGCGGAGTATATTGGGTGTGTGGTAATGTTCTCGCAGGGGCCATCCGACCAGCGGAAGAAGGGGAGAATATGGGGGGGTCGGGGGCGACATACGGGGTATCCTCTGCATGCACTGGCGTGCAACTGTCACCTGTAGGGGTGTGTGCGTCGAGGTTTAGTGCCTGGTAATAGCAGTCGGCGGATCTTGGGCGTGGGCACCGGGCCATTCGTAGTGATCGTCTCTGCGACATGTCTGTCTGCCGTCCAATAGGATAGCCATTGTAGCTGTGCGGCTAAAAAATAGGATTCGAAGGATGGGGCGGCTAAACCTCCTTGTGAAGTGGGTAGCTGAAGCTTTGACAATGCTATTCTATGCCTGCCCGTACCCCATATCAGCGAGCCAAGAAGTGCGTCTAGCTCATGGAAGACGGGTCTGGGCGGAATTATTGGCAAGTTTGTAAAATGGTATAGTAGCCGCGGCACGATTATCATTTTGGCGATGGCCACCCGACCAATCGGGGCTAGTGGAAGGTGTCTCCAAAATCCCACGAGGACCTGATGCTAGCCAGTGCCTTCCGGTGATTACCATCGTGAAGGTCAGCCAGAGTGTGATAGAGGAGAACTCCGAGGTATCGGGGAGCCTCCGCACTCCAGGCAATGGTTTGATCACCTAGCCTGATCGTCCGGGGGGGAAGGTTCTGATGTAGCGTGTACACCGTGGATTTTTCCCAATTTACTCTTAGTCCCGAGATCTCCGCAAATTCTGTCAATGTGACCCAGATGGGCGTTAAGTCTGCGGTGATGTCTCTGATGTAGATGAGAAGATCGTCGGCATATATAGAGACACTGTGCATGGTTGTGCCTATAGGAATGCCCCAGTGTTCTCCCTCCAGTCGCAACCGAATTGCTAGCGGTTCCACCGCTAGGACGAAAAGCAGGGGCGAGAGTGGGCAACCCTGCCGTGCGCCGCGCTGTACCGCGAATGCTGGCGAAATATATCGCCCTATACGAACGCGCGATGTGAGTTTGGTTTACAGGCGCTTTGTGTACGCCAAGAGAGTGGGGCCTAGGCCTATTCGTTGTAATACCGAGAAGAGGTACTGCCACGTGAGGGTGTCAAAGGCCTTTTCAAGGTCTAGTATGAGGCAGGCAGCCCAAGGATGTGCATCACCTACTTGGTCTTGGACGTGGAATAGACGACGGATATTCTGTGAGGTGGTTCTGCCTGGAACAAACCCGCACTGGTCGGGGTGCACTAGGGGCCGAATAATTTGTGTGTATCTGTCCGCCAGTATTTTACCTAGAATCTTGCAATCGGTGGAGAGGAGCGTGATGGGACGATAGGATGTCAGCAATTGTGGGTCACGGTTAGGTTTCAGGAAGGTCACGATGACCGACTCCCGTAGAGACTCCGGAAGCTCCCCTGAATCTAGTGCTGTGGTGTACACTGTCGCTAAACGAGGGACCAGTAAGGGGGAAAAGGTCCGGTAGTATTCTAAGGGAAACCCGTCTAGCCCCGGCGCTTTGTTGCGAGCTAAGGTGGGTAAGGCACAGGTGATGTCTGCGGTCTGTATCTTCGCCTCTAGAGACGTACTATCGTCATTCGTAATTGCGGGGATCGTTAAAGGGTCGAGGAAGTGATCTATACCATCTTGCTCATCAGAGGCGGGGTGTCGGTAGACCGCCGCGTAATGCTGATGGAATGCTGTAAGAATCTGGTCTTGGGAGCGAACTAGGGTACCGTGGGGATCTACGATCTCAGTAATGGGTTTCGAGTCATTGTCTTGTTTGGCTATCAAGCTAGCAAAGTACCCGTTTTATCACGCTCCTTGTGCATCCGGTTGGCATACATCCTGAAATTATAGCGCCGTAGGTCGACGCAAGCCGCCCTATAGTCCATTCTAGCCTCAGCGAGTCGTGTCACTGTCTCGTCCGATGGGTCTTCCTGTTTAGTGAGGGTAGCAAGGTGTTTTTCGGCTGTGATGAGTGTTTGCTCTAGGGTTCGTTTAACTCCCACTATTTGCTTAATGCATTCTCCCTGGGCCACTACCTTAAATGTGGCCCATTCTACTAGTGTGGAGGATGCTGTCCCGGTGTTGTGTGTGAAGTAGTAGTGTGTGCTCTGCTCCTGGTCGTGTTTGAAGACAGGATCTGCTAGACAATCCCGCGGAAGACGCCACGTTGGGACTGGGGGGCAAGGGGGTCTCCAGTTTAGTTGCAGGATGTGGGCATCGTGATCCGAGATAATCCTGCCTAGGTAATCCGAGTGGTGTGCTTTGGGTAAGACTGCTGCTGAACACAGGAATCTGTCCAGGCGGACTCTGAGGTTATGTGGGATGGAATGGAACGAATAGAGTCGGGTCTGCGGGTGCTGCATTCTCCAGACGTCAGTGAGTGCCCATTGTGAGACCCAGGCCCTGAACCGCTCAGTCTGTATCTGAGCTGTCGAGTGCGTGGGTGGGGGGTCGGAACGGTCTAGATTAATGTCGAGTGTGCAATTATAGTCGCCTCCTAAGATCCAGGGTATGGTGGCGAACTGGGCGAGTAACTAAGTGAGTCGGTCCCAAAACTTGTCTTGTTCTGTGTTTGGGACGTATATACTGCCTAAGAGCACCGAGTGTCCGTCGAGAAGGCCCTCCAATAGGACATATCTACCGTCCTTATCCACCACCCGTCTCAGTTCCTGGAAAGGGGTTCCTGGCCGGACCCAGATCAGAGCCCCCCGTGCGTATGCAGAGTATGACGTGGCACATATGGTGCCACGCCATTTGGACTGTAGTCTACGGATCTTGGTGTGAGTGAGGTGTGTCTCTTGTAAAAACACGATCCGAGCGTTTTGACGCTTCGTGTAGGAATATATGGCGTATCGCTTGTGCGGCGTGTGAAGACCACAGGCGTTGAGTGTCAGGAGACTGATGTCAGCGGTCTGTGTCTGTGTAACCATGTGGGTCTGTATGTACTCGTGTAAGTGGATCGCACCTGTCGAGCCCAGCAGCCAGTGTATCTTGTGTGGTGTGGGGGGGCATGTTCCTTGTCATCTGTCTCCAGGCGATGTGTTGCAAGTACCCTGCTACTGGGGATTCCATGGGGGGTAGAAGGATGTCAGGAGAGGGTAAGAAACTGTGAGGAATAACTGGGGCCGGGAAATGTTCCCAATGCGGAGGACCTATCGCAGCCAGCGGTACGTCCAAACCTGCTCTCTCTGAACTGGAGAGTGCAACGATAAATCATGGGGGGGCAGCAGTGTGCAGGGCGAGACGTCCTGTTGATCGGGCCGTGGTAGGATCATGGAGCGTCGTCTGGAGCTTGGCGGAGTATATCCATGTCTCAGGTACTCAAGAGGGATGAGTAGGTTACGTGGGTCCCACTTGGTGGGCTGGAAGATCAGTTCAAGCTGGGAGGGAAGTCATTTGCCCATCGAGCAAAGTGTCAGCTGACTGGGGGTGACCCGGGGGGGGGGGTAACAGAGTTCACTCCGGAAGATGTTTCGTCGCTGTCATCTTCCCCTTCTGAAGAGAAGAGGCGCGGAGCTTGGTCGATGTCTTCCATTTGGGTGGGGGCTTGTAAATCTATCACTGCTTGTAGCACCTCCCCTCTCTCTTTCATGATCTGTTCTAAATCCGGGGAATCTTGTGTACTGGTCCGAGCCCTTATTTTTGGTCCGCCCGGTTGCCGTTGGTGGGCACATCTTCTGGTACGAGGTGCTTTAAGGGTACGGTCGTGAACCGAATCCTGTCTAGATTTGTGCGCACAGTGCAGATCCGCCAAGTCGAGCGCCTCTTCTGCACTTGTGAAGAAAGTGGCCACACCAACGTGGAGTATCTTGAGGCGACCTGGAAACAGAAGGGAGTACGGTATGTTGTTGGCACGCAGCCTTCGCTTTACTTCCAAGAACGAGGATATTTGCTGTTGTAATGCACGCGCATAGTCTGGGAAGATCATGATCAGTTTATTCTCTACGTGCAGGGGGCCTGCTTGTCTGGCTGCCCGCAGTACCGCGTCTCGGTCACGGAAAAGTAGGAATTTCGCCAGCCTTGGTCTGGGGGATGCTCCTGGTGGCGGTTTTGCGAGCTGGTACTCTGTGGGCCCGTTCTATGAAGATGAACGCTGTGAGGTCCGTTGCCGGGGTGAACGACTTCACCCACGTTTCCACGTAGCCCCGCTGGGTGATGGAAAATTTGAGTGAGCCCGGTGATGCCATAACTTTCCCACACAAAAATGTGTGAAAAATGTGATTTTTTCAGCTAAAATTGAGGTTTGCAGGGGATTCTGGGTAAGGAAACGTTGGGGGATCCACGCAAGCCATACCTCCCTGGACGCCCCCGGTTGTCTAGTTTTCAGAAATGTATAGGTTTGGTAGGTTTCCCTAGATGGCTGCCGAGCACCGGGTCAAAAACCCAAGTGACCCCCCTTGTAAAACCAGGTGGTTTTGAGATAGGCAATTTTGATGTCGCCTCACTACGTTTTGGGCTCTTGCCTGTCGCGGGTACTTGGGCCTCCCACACAAGTGAGGCACCATTTTTATCGGGAGACCCGGGGGGAACGCTGGGTGGTGGGAAATTTGAGTGAGCCAGGTGATGCCACAACATTCCCACACAAAAATGTGTGAAAAATGTTATTTTTTTCAGCTAAAATTGAGGTTTGCAGGCGATTCTGGGTAAGGAAACGTTGGGGGATCCACGCAAGCCATACCTCCCTGGAAGCCCCCGGGTGTCAAGTATTCAGAAATGTAAGGGTTTGGTAGGTTTCCCTAGATGGCCACCGAGCACCGGGCCAAAAACCCAAGTGACCCCCCTTGTAAAACCAGGTGGTTTTGAGATAGGCAATTTTGATGTCGCCTCACTACGTTTTGGGCCCTTGCCTGTCGCGGGTACTTAGGCCTCCCACACAAGTGAGGCACCATTTTTACCGGGTGACCCGGGGGAACGCTGGGTGGTCGGAAATTTGAGTGAGCCCGGTGATGCCACAACTTTCCCACACAAAAATTTGTGGAAAATGTGATTTTTTCAGCTAAATTTGAGGTTTGCAGGGCATTCTGGGTAAGGAAACGTTGGGGGATCCACGCAAGCCATACCTCCCTGGAAGCCCCCGGGTGTCTAGTTTTCAGAAATGTATGGGTTTAGTAGGTTTCCCTAGATGGCTGCCGAGCACCGGGCCAAACACCCAAGTGACCCCCCTTGGAAATCCAGGTGGTTTTGAGATAGGCAATTTTGATGTCGCCTCACTACGCTTTGGGCCCCTGCCTGTCAATCGTACTTGGGCCTCCCACACAAGTGAGGCACCATTTTTACTGGGAGACCCGGGGGAATGCTGGGTGGTGGGAAATTTGAGTGAGCCCGGTGATGCCACAACTTTCCCACACAAAAATGTGTGAAAAATGTGATGTATTTCAGCTAAAATTGAGGTTTGCAGGGGATTCTGGGTAAGGAAACATTGGGGTATCCACGCAAACCATACCTCCCTGGAAGCACATGGGTGTCTAGTTTTCAGAAATATATAGCTTTGCTAGGTTTCCCAAGGTGCCCTCAGAGCTAGGGTTAAAAAACTAGAGCTAGACACTTTGCCGAAAAAGGGTATTTTTTTACTGCGAAATTGAGGTGTGACCATGTTGCCTTTTGCGCCGTTTTCTGACGCGGGCACTAGGCCGACCCACACAAGTGAGGTAACATTTTTCTCGTAAGACTTTGGGGAACGCGGGATGGGTGGAAATTTGTGGATCCACGCAGATTCCGAAACTTTCCACCACAGAAATGTGGGGAAAATGTGTTTTGTTTTACAATTTTTTAGGTTTGCAAGGGATTCTGGGTAATAGACCCTGGTAGGGGGCAGTCAAGTCACCCCATCCTGAATTCCCCTGGGTGTCTAGTTTTCAAAAATGTATAGGTTTGCTAGGTTTCCCAAGGTGCCCGCAGAGTTTGGGTTCAAAAACTACAGCTAGACATTTTGCAAAAGAAGGGTCATTTTTCACTGCGAAATTGAGGTGTGACCACGTTGCGTTTTGCGCCGTTTCCTGCCGCGGGCACTAGGCCAACCCACACAAGTGAGGTAATGTTTTTCTCGTACGACTTTGGGGAACGCGCGATGGGTGGAAATTTGTGGTTCCACGCAGATTCCAGGACTTTCCACCACAGAAATGTGGGGAAAATGTGTTTGTTTGACACTTTTTTAGGTTTGCAAGGGATTCTGGGTAACAGACCCTGGTGGGAGGCAGTCAAGTCACCCCATCCTGGATTCCCCTGGGTGTCTAGTTTTAAAAAATGTATAGGTTTGCTAGGTTTCCCAAGGTGCCCGCAGAGCTAGGGTTAAAAAACTACAGCTAGACATTTTGCCAAAAAAGGGTCATTTTTCACTGCGAAATTGAGGTGTGACCACGTTGCGTTTTGTGCCGTTTCCTGTCGCGGGCACTAGGCCGACCCACACAAGTGAGGTACCGTTTTTCTTGTAAGACTTTGGGGAACGCGGGGTGGGTGGAAATTTGTGGATCCACGCAAATTCCGGAACTTTCCACCACAGAAATGTGGGGAAAATGTGTTTTTTTGGACAAAGTTTTAGGTTTGCAAGGGATTCTGGGTAACAGACCCTGGTGGGAGGCAGTCAAGTCACCCCATCCTGGATTCCCCTGGGTGTTTAGTTTTTAAAAATGTATAGGTCTGCTAGGTTTCCCAAGGTGCCCGCAGAGCTAGGGTTCAAAAACTAGAGCTAGACATTTTGCCAAAAAAGGGTCATTTTTTTACTGCGAAATTGAGGTGTGACCACGTTGCGTTTTGCGCCGTTTCCTGTCGCGGGCACTAGGCCGACCCACACAAGTGAGGTACCGTTTTTCTCGTAAGCCTTTGTGGAACGCGGGGTGGGTGGGAATTTGTGGATCACGCAGATTCCGGAAATTTCCACCACAGAAATGTGGAGAAAATATGTTTTTTTGCCAATTTTTTAGGTTTGCAAGGGATTCTGGGTAACATACCGTGGTGGGAGGCAGTCATGTCACCCCATCCTGGATTCCCCTGGGTGTCTAGTTTTCAAAAATGTATAGGTTTGCTAGGTTTCCCAAGGTGCCCGCAGAGCTAGGGTTCAAAAACTAGAGCTAGACATTTTGCCAAAAAAGGGTCATTTTTCACTGCGAAATTGAGGTGTGACCACGTTGCGTTTTGCGCCGTTTCCTGTCGCGGGCACTAGGCCGACCCACACAAGTGAGGTACTAATTTTCTCATAAGACTTTGGGGAACGCAGGTTGGGTGGAAATTTGTGGATCCACTCAGATTCCGGAACTTTCCATCACAGAAATGTGGAGAAAATATGTTTTTTTGATAAATTTTTAGGTTTGCAAGGGATTCTGGATAACAGACCCTGGTGGGAGGTAGTCAAGTCACCCCAGCCTGGATTCCCCTGGGTGTTTAGTTTTCAAAAATGTATAGGTTTGCTAGGTTTCCCAAGGTGCCCGCAGAGCTAGGGTTCAAAAACTAGAGCTAGACATTTTGCCAAAAAAGGGTAATTTTTCACTGCGAAATTGAGGTGTGACCACGTTGCGTTTTGCGCCGTTTCCTGTCGCGGGCACTAGGCCAACCCACACAAGTGAGGTGCCGTTTTTCTTGTAAGACTTTGTGGAACGCGGGGTGGGTGGGAATTTGTGGATCCATGCAGATTCCGGAACTTTCCACCACAGAAATGTGGAGAAAATATGTTTTTATTGCCAATTTTTTAGGTTTGCAAGGGATTCTGGGTAACATACCGTGGTGGGAGGCAGTCAAGTCACCCCTTGCTGGATTCCCCTGGGTGTCTAGTTTTCAAAAATGTATAGGTTTGCTAGGTTTCCCAAGGTGCCCGCAGAGCTAGGGTTCAAAAGCTAGAGCTAGACATTTTGCCAAAAAAGGGTAATTTTTCACTGAGAAATTGAGGTGTGACCACGTTGCGTTTTGCGCCGTTTCCTGTCGCGGGCACTAGGCCGACCCACACAAGTGAGGTACCGTTTTTCTCGTAAGACTTTGTGGAACGCAGGGTGGGTGGAAATTTGTGGATCCACGCAGATTCCGGAACTTTCCACCACAGAAATGTGGAGAAAATATGTTTTTTTTGACAATGTTTTAGGTTTGCAAGGGATTCTGGGTAACAGACCCTGATGGGAGGCAGTCAAGTCACCCCATCCTGGATTCCCCTGGGGGTCTAGTTTTCAAAAATGTATAGGTTCGCTAGGTTTCCCAAGGTGCCCGCAGAGCTAGGGTTCAAAAACTAGAGCTAGGCACTTTGACAAAAAAGGGTCATTTTTCACTGCGAAATTGAGGTGTGACCATGTTGCGTTTTGCGCTGTTTCCTGTCGCGGGCACTAAGCAGACCCGCACAAGTGAGGTACCATTTTTCTCTTAAGACTTTCGGGAACGCGGGTGGATGGAAATTTGTGGCTCAACGCAGATTCTGGAACTTTCCACCACAGAAATGTGGAGAAAATATGTTTTTTTGGACAATTTTTTAGGTTTGCAAGGAAATCTGGGTAACAGACCCTTGTGGGAGGCAGTCAAGTCACCCCATCCTGGATTCCCCTGGGTGTTTAGTTTTCAAAAATGTATAGGTCTGCTAGGTTTCCCAAGGTGCCCGCAGAGCTAGGGTTCAAAAACTAGAGCTAGACATTTTGCCAAAAAAGGGTCATTTTTCACTGCGGAATTGAGGTGTGACCACGTTGCGTTTTGCGCCGTTTTCATGTCGCCGGCACTAGGCCGACCCACACAAGTGAGGTACCGTTTTTCTCGTAAGACTTTGTGGAACGCGGGGTGGGTGGGACTTTGTGGATCCACGCAGATTCCGGACCTTTCCACCACAGAAATGTGGAGAAAATATGTTTTTTTTGACAATTGTTTAGGTTTGCAAGGGATTCTGGGTAACAGACCCTGGTGGGAGGCAGTCAAGTCACCCCATCCTGGATTCCCCTGGGTGTCTAGTTTTTAAAAATGTATAGGTTTGCTAGGTTTCCCAAGGTGCCTGCAGAGCTAGGGTTCAAAAACTAGAGCTAGGCACTTTGCCAAAAAAGGGTCATTTTTCACTGCGATATTGAGGTGTGACCATGTTGCGTTTTGCGCCGTTTCCTGTCGCGGGCACTAAGCCGACCCGCACAAGTGAGGTACCATTTTTCTCGTAAGACTTTCGGAAATGCGGGGTGGATGGAAATTTGTGGTTCAATGCAGATTCCGGAACTTTCACCACAGAAATGTGGAGAAAATATGTTTTTTTTGACAATTTGTAAGGTTTGCAAGGAAATCTGGGTAACAGACCGTTGTGGGAGGCAGTCAAGTCACCCCATCCTGGATTCCCCTGGGTGTTTAGTTTTCATAAATGTATAGGTTTGCTAGGTTTCCCAAGGTGCCCGCAGAGCTAGGGTTCAAAAACTAGAGCTAGACATTTTGCCAAAAGAGGGTCATTTTTCACTGCGAAATTGAGGTGTGACCACGTTGTGTTTTGCGCCGTTTTCATGTCGCGGGCACTAGGCCGACCCACACAAGTGAGGTATCGTTTTTCTTGTAAGACTTTGTGGAACCCGGGGTGGGTGGGAATTTGTGGATCCACGCAGATTCTGGAACTTTCCACCACAGAAATGTGGAGAAAATATGGTTTTTTTGACAATTTTTTAGGTTTGCAAGGGATTCTGGGTAACATACCCTCGTGGGAGGCAGTCAAGTCACCCCATCCTGGATTCCCCTGGGTGTCTAGTTTTCAAAAATGTATAGGTTTGCTAGGTTTCCCAAGGTGCCCGCAGAGCTAGGGTTCAAAAACTAGAGCTAGGCATTTTGCCAAAAAAGGGTCATTTTTCACTGCGAAATTGAGGTGTGACCACGTTGCGTTTTGCGCCGTTTCCTGTCGTGGGCACTAGGCCGACCCTCACAAGTGAGGTACCGTTTTTCTCGTAAGACTTTGTGGAACGCGGAGTGGGTGGAAATTTGTGGATCCACGCAGATTCCGGAACTTTCCACTACAGAAATGTGGAGACAATATGGTTTTTTTGACAATGTTTTAGGTTTGCAAGGGATTCTGGGTAACAGACCCTGGTGGGAGGCAGTCAAGTCACCCCATCCTGGATTCCCCTGGGTGTCTAGTTTTGAAAAACGTATAGGTTTGCTAGGTTTCCCAAGGTGCCCGCAGAGCTAGGGTTCAAAAACTAGAGCTAGGCACTTTGCCAAAAAAGGGTAATTTTTCACTGCGATATTGAGGTGTGACCATGTTGCGTTTTGCACCGTTTCCTGTCGCGGGCACTAAGCCGACCCGCACAAGTGAGGTACCATTTTTCTCGTAAGACTTTCGGAAACGCGGGGTGGATGGAAATTTGTGGCTCCACGCAGATACCGGAACTTTCCACCACAGAAATATGGAGAAAATATGTTTTTTTTGACAATTTTTTAGGTTTGCAAGGAAATCTGGGTAACAGAACCTGGTGGGAGGCAGTCAAGTCACCCCATCCTGCATTCCCCTGGGTGTCTAGTTTTCAAAAATGTATAGGTTTGCTAGGTTTCCCAAGGTGCCCGCAGAGCTAGGGTTCAAAAACTACAGCTAGGCACTTTGCCAAAAAAAGGGCCATTTTTCACTGCGAAATTGAGGTGTGACCACGTTGTGTTTTGCGCCGTTTCCTGTCACAAGCACTAGGCCGACTCGCACAAGTAAGGTACCGTTTTTCTCGTAAGACTTTGGGGGACGCGGGGTGGGTGGAAATTTGTGGATCCACGCAGATTCCGGAACTTTCCACCACAGAAATGTGGAGGAAAATATGTTTTTTTTGACAATTTTGTAGGTTTGCAAGGGATTCTGGGTAACAGACCCTGGTGAGAGGCAGTCAAGTCACCCCATCCTGGATTCCCCTGGGTGTCTAGTTTTAAAAAATGTATAGGTTTGCAACATTTCACTAGGTGCCGGCAGAGATAATGTTCAAAAACTACAGCTAGACACTTCGCAAAAAAAGGGTACATTTTCATTGTGAAAATGTGGTGGGTTCACGTTGGGTTTTGAGCCATTTCCTGTCGTGGGCACTAGGCCTACCCACACAAGTGAGGTACCATTTTTATCGGGAGACTTAGGGTAATTCAGATTTGTAAAGGAACTGTTATTACCTATTGACTTTCGATGCATTTCTGCCTTCCAAATGAAAGGCATTGTGTAAAAAAGAAGTCATTCTAAAAAATGACTGATAATTCTCATGCTAGTATGAGTATTCCCAATTTTGGAAATGTTCAAATATCTACTGTTTCTAAACTCTATATTTTGTTCCCATTTCAGAAATACATAGGTGTCTTTCATACCGATTTTTCCATGTACACATTTTTACAGAATAATTACTATATACCAGGTACGTAACAAAAAACCATTGCAAGTTGCTGCTCAGTTTTTGGCTTTGGGTTAGTCGGGTTCTTGGTGAACCTACAAGTCCTATATATCCCCACAACCAGTAATGTCCAGTGGATGTAACGGTATATTGCTTTCAAAGAGCTGTCATAATTAGAAGAAGTTACAGGTGAAAACGTTGACAGAAAAGGCTGTTTTTTTCGACTAATTTTCAATTTATCCTATATTTAACTGTTAGTTTCTATAAAGAAACCTTGATGGATCTACACAAGTGACCCCTTGCTGAATTCAGTATTTTGTCTACTTCTCTAAAATGTATAGCTTTCCAGGATCCATTATTGCTTTTGTACCCATTTCTACCATTAACTGTAAGGTGGTCAAAAGCACAAAAAATAGCAAAAATAGGCTATGTCCCAGAAAAATGCCAAAACTGTGTAATAAATGTTGGGTTTCTGACAAAAGTCTGGTATCCTCTAAAAGCTGGGAAAATGGTGATTTCAACCCCACAAATCCTTTTTTGATAACATTTGCAGGGAAAAACCCAGATGCCTTCATTTGCAGCCCGTTTTTCCCATTTTTCCCCAAAAAAACAAAAGTTTGTTGTATTTTGGCCCATTTCTGTGACTCCTCCAGAGAAATCCACAAACCCTGAGTACCTTTAGAATCCCCATGATGTTGGAAGAAAAGGACGCAAATTTACCGTGGATATCTTATGTGGTCAAAAAGTTACAGGGGCCTCATCGCGCACTACCCCAAATAGCCAAAAAAAGGCTTGGCACAGGAGGGGGAAAAGGCCTGGCAGCGAAGGGGTTAAGACAGACGTTGCTGCCACCCATGTGGGAGGTCACGTGAGTGGGGTGGAAGCCTCTTACCAGGAAGAGGAAGAAGGTAGAGCGGCGTGCGAAGCGGCGCAGGAGAAGCCGGTCGGGCGAAGGAGCGGCAGAGAGGCGGCATCCAGGGGAGGCGTATTCCTGATGTGGAGCAACGAGGATGACAAGGAAAAGACGAGCATCGGGCCGACGAAAGCAAGCAACGACCACCCGTCACAGAAACCAGCCGAAGACTCCCGCCACGGCCTCGGAGGGAGGTGGCTCTCACAGGTGAGTGGGCGCTGGTGTGTATACTGGAGAAAGGGAGGGGGACTCAGGAGAGACGGGACGGGCAGCGAGGAAACACGCTGAGGGTAAGCAATATTCTGAGACGACTTCCTCCTTTCTTTTCTTTTGTTTGCTCACATCCCGGTCACGTCTTCTTCCCCTTCCCTTGTCTACATTTCTTTTGGGGCTCCACTGATTTCTTTGGCATAGTACAGCAAACACCCTTGGTTTTGGTTGCGGTGGTCCCACACGCCCCTCCCTATAACATGATATAAATAAATGTCCAGAACACTTTCCTGAGCCTTCTCTTCTCTCGGAGGGAAACCGCTAGCCAGGAGGATATCCACCAGGGAAAGCTCCACGGAAGACCCTGAGAGAAAAAAGAGGAGGAATTAAGAAAACCTACCTTCAACCCAAAAACTTGTTATTTTATTTTGCTCGTGCCCCAATAGATAGAACCTTCAGACGCCGACTGTATAAGTTATTTTGGGGCCTCCACAAAATCCTTCCACATAATCACGAAATATCACAACCACCAAAGGGTAGTTCAAAAATGTTTGCAAATAAATTTCCATATTTTTCAAGGTACAATACATCTGATCCAGAAACATTTTTCTATAGAAATGTGAACACAATAGGACACACAAATATGTTAACTAATTCAAAACAGATTTATTCTGCAGCCTTTATTGCTCAACTGTCTAGACAAGGGTTTGACTTTTGGAAAGACACAATGAACACAAAATCTGTCTGGGGTTCTAAAGATTGGCAAGTGCAGGGGATCGAAGCTTTGGTTAGAGCCTATATCATCCCACAGCAAATAATGTTTTTGAATGACACTGTGCAACAAACGTCTTGCCTTGGATTAGCCAAGATGAAAGACATGAACACACCTTCTGTACCAATACCTGCAAGTAATGGCACTACACAGGAAGCGGTCACAGTAGACACAATACTACAAAACAACAGATCAGATCCTGATTAGGAAAAATGGTTGCTCTGGCCCACAGACACAAACATCTGTCAAGAAAGATTCCTGAATAGAATACAGGGCTTTACCATCCATAGGCCAGACCCACGTTATGTTCAACGATAGCACCCGGGGTTAGTAACAACATACAGTGTAGGAAAACTGTGCCTTGACTGGTTACAAAAATCTACTCTCGAGGATGTAAAACAACACTTATCTTTACTTAAAGAAGATGCAGACCTTAGGGATTTCTTGCTAGGACCGAGAAAACCACGTCAAAAACGTTTCATATATGCTGGAATTTATGCTGCTCATAATGAAATATGGAAGGTTTCACAGGCAGAGGCCGCAAAAAGAATACGTGAGCTTGATCGTATTAAGTCAGAGAAATCTCTTACTGTGGTCGACAATGGGTTAATAACTTTGTCATCCAGAGTATATTCACTGGACAACATTGTACCCTCTGCTATTGACATACTGGAACAAGATTTAGCCATGTTACAACAAGGCCAATCTCAGTTATGTTCTATTATGTTATTAGGCTGGACGCTGCAATCCTTGCGTGCAGGCTATGTGCCTTGGCGTTTTATCAACACGTCGTCTCTGTTTTCAGAATACAATCTCACGGATAAACAGATCAAACTGGCACAAAGGGAGCAAAGTATACAGTACTGAGCATTGAAAAACTGGAAAAATTACCATTTACGATAGCAGAAAAAACAGCTACAGAATGGCTTATCCATGGCAAAATAACTCTGCCTGTCACTACTTTTCATTTTCAGTATTGCCTCAAACAAATGCAAGCAGGCAAATATGAAAGGTTGGGTAAAGAATACATTAAGACATCCTGGGTTTTACCTTACTAATACAGATGTTGGAGTGGGGGTCGTGAAGTGTTTCGCAGCGGTACACACTGTAAAAATGCACTGAGCGGATCTCTCATATGTCAGGACATTTCTTTACACGGGGCTTGTAATGGTTCTGTGGCAAACGTGTACTGCCACCTGCTGGGTACACCATCTGCTGTGATTAATCCAGCGTTTGGCCAACTTTCTAACGGGAGTTACCTCATGTTGAATGATCAAAGTTGCTGTGGCCAGGAATCCCATATCTGGTAACGGTTAGCTCCAGGGTTACTTGTTGTATGCAAGTATTGTTCCCCCAAATAGACACAGTCAGGGAGTTGCCTCTATGGCCTTCATTTGAATGTTTCTTTTATACGTTTTGATACTTTAAGCAGAATGAAAGCCATGCTTTTGCAACAGACCGTGCCTTTGACCTTGGCCAAAGAAACCTATGTTCTACAAATTGCAAGGATTTCGGCTGAGATACAGGCTCTAATTAGTACAAACTGCCCTATACATTTCGTAGAAATGATGGGACGTATCTTAAACATGTCTGATACGAGCGGGGTTGTACATGTATTTAAGACCATATGTTCAGGACTGTTAACACCTTTTCTGACAGTCTTTGGAATCATTCCAAACTTCGTGCATTCGGTGTTTGATGTTCTGCCATTAATTCTAGCACTCGTTGCAGGAATCCTGTTTCTATTCCTACTACTACGCTATGGCAAGCCTATCCACCGGCGTCACCCCCAGCAACTTGGAGAGGGCTCTCCTAGAATGGAAGTGCCGTATGCGCATAGTGCAACTTTTGTGCATACCTCATCTACGGGAACTTAATACAACATGGTTTCTGTCATTTGGACCAATCTGGCAAGATTGCATCTTACCTGTTCTACGCTGCCTGCTTTGCGGTGAAGAATGCGTGCTAGACAACTGTCTAACACTCCCCATCAGTCATGCCAACGGATATCGATACTCTGCTGGACCCGATAACGGCCCATGCTCTTTCTTGTCCCCAGAGGCTACCAATCCAGATGACGGCATTCGTTGAGATCTCACCGACGCTTCCTGCTGCTGCTGAGGTACAAGATGGATCAACAGGCACACAGGTAACAGCGGACGCGAACATTGCTATGGCATCCCATGCTGAAGGCTATGCTTCACATCTCTGTGCAGTTAACCTAAAAAACTATGTGTTCCAACTTCTACCGACATCGGTAGACAATCTTTTGTCTACAGGAGTAGATGATTTCTTGTTTACGCCAGACCCATACACTGACTTTGATTCGGCTCACAGTGTACCGGGGAAGCAATGAATTTGGCCTCCATATTTTCAAAACAAAGCTTGGAACTCTTCCTACAATTGACTTTTTTTTTCTCTAAATTTGAAAATACATGGCAATTCAGTCTGCTTACAGTAGAACTATTCATACAAAACGGACTTCTTTGAATACTTCCAGGGACACATTGTCACCTTATTTACCACAATTTCATTTAGTACCATGTTATGAAATGGCTTTGGTTCTTGAATACTTGTCAACCATTTCGTCATAATTATATCGTTCTATTCATTCATATTGCATTTATTTCCGATTTATGCTTAGAATGAAAAACTGCTTTATAATGTACAGTACCTCTGCATTACATGTTTAGCAACTGTTTAAAAAAACAAAACTTCTTTTAGTATGTTTTTACAAATATTTTTTTACAACATGTGGTACTCAGTTTAATGTTTAGCATTTAATGTTTAGTATTTAGTATTATTGTTCATTCGAAAGTGGAGTAGGTGTTGTTTTCCGCTTTAGGTGCCCGTATATAGATTTTCCTGAAACATGCCCTTATATAGGCACAATTCACATTGCCCTTTTATAGGCATAAGATCCCAGTCCTTATTTAGGCATTAGTCATGCTATCCAATACCGGCATGGTCACCTACATCCGTCCACCCCAACGTCACAACGAGATCTTAGAAACCAGACCCTTAAGCTCTCGGGAGTTCCCCTAGCAAAGGATTATTGATTTCTCCAAGAACTCATTTATAATGCAGGAACCGCTATTCCTTAAGGGTTCATTCCTGACATCATCCTCTGCCAGACTTTACGTCAATGCTAACATTCCAAGGCACCTACAAGGTATAAATTTACCTTCCCTTTCCCAAGCAAGCAGGAGGAGACCTCGACTTTAGAGGAGCCCGTGTCCCAGCCTGATGCACTGACAAGAGACGCTGTCATCCCTGCTCGCAGAGAATCCAGCTTCCAGTGTTCTGACTCCCTTCGTGGGGTGTTAGAGTTCGAGACCCGGAAAGAGATTCCCACCTCTCCCATTCTCAAGGTATGAAGCTGACAAGAACCTAGAGGAACTCTTGGCATACCAGACTTAGCATACCAGACTTAGCATACCATACTATAGCCTACAAATCTATAGAATACATTACCTACTTCGTACATTGTAGTACACTTGGGTTAGGTACACTGGGGTAGAACTAGTTAGAGAAGCATCTCATGAGTACTCGCTTATGTTATTTATGTATATGAATTTATATGTCATAGCTAAAAGATAATGCTAGCGCAGTATTATTTCTTTCTACTTCTTACGCTGTACATAATATATCTCCCATACTGTCTTATGATTGTAACAGCTCATATCTCTTACACGAGAAACAAGACTGTTCAAGGAATGTGGCTTTCTAATGGAGGCATTGGAAATTGGTGTTAGTGCTTCACTGATCAGTAGGAGTTCCTTGGTGAAGGCAACTCGGGACAAGGGGAAGATGAAGCCTTGAGTTGATGGTCTTTATTGTAGAAGCTATTTTAACGGTGTGGTGATTGCAGGCAACGGTTCGTTCATCAGCCGTGATGGGAAGTTGAGTTGGGACAGTGGTGCGCTCCATGTGAGGGTCAAACTTGTAAAGTTGTCTCCAACTGCTATTTCTTGGTACTAAAGTTGAACTCTGAAATGGAGAATAGTCAAACGTAGCAAAATCACTAACAAGTGAAAGAGTAGATTTACTCAAATGTAAATTTACCTTGGTGAATTGTTCCTCATGGTCAGTAACATTACTGCTAGGCAATCGTGAACATAGTTCCTACAGCCAAGACTATTGTCAGAATTTTAGAAACCTGGCAATCTGTTATTTTTGGGGTGCAGTGAAAGACAGAACTGAAGTCAGGGAGTATTCTAGCACAACACTTGTCTTAAAGGTAATAGACTTTGCACTCAGTGGTGCCTCATAGTAAATGGGGGTGGAGGGGTGAGGGGGTTGAAAAATACAAAATATACAAATAAAACAATTACCTTTTCCACCGTCTCTCCTCATCCGCTCTTGGCTTCTGTTCCTGACTATGAGTCTGGAAGAAACATGAAGCACACAGGCTCCCCTAAACCAATCACAACACTTCTGTTAGTAGCGTTGTGATTGGCCTTAGCGCCGTGGTTCGGCTCTCAGATGGGGACAGGGAGCCTGTGCATATTTCTCCACTCAGGCGTTGTATTATAGCCCGGCAGAGAACATTCAAAGTGCACATGACTGTTTGACTGGCTCAAGATGGCCATCCAAACAATCATGCAAACTTATTGTGCACAAACCACTCCTCCTACCAGTGCCACCAGTCCTGCCCCACCCTAACCTAGCCCCGTACCCACGAAAATAAAATTATAATAAAGTTGTTTAAATTATTTTATTTTTCCCTTTACATTGCTCTGAGAGCAATGGGGCGACGCTCCTCCGCCTTAGCGGAGGAGCCTCCTCTGTTTAGATTGCACATTATTTTTAGGAGTCATTCATTAACGATTGCGATCCTTGCATCCTTTTTAGGTCGAGTCTCGACAGCGCTTGCACTGTCTGCAAGACCTGTGGTATCTCTTCTCTTGGCTTAAGGTACACCCACTGATTGCCATAGGTTGTTTTCTATGGCATTCAGAAATGCTAGCTTGTTATTGGTGCATTGCCCTCCTTTGGGTGCTTGGTTCCCTCCCAGGCGATTTCACTCATTGCTAACTTTGGTTGTCCATCAGAATGCGTTCCACTCTTGGCACAGTGCGCGATGGCCCCATCTCCTGTCTGGGCATTGGAGCCTCAGGGTTCCTACTGGTATTCCATCTTTAGGAGTACCTACAACACATCTCTAGGAATCCCTACAACACATCGTTAGGCCTCCCTGCAACACGCAGACACCTCTGGTCTGGGCACCACGGGCAGCGAGTAATCTGCATTTTTATTAATGTATCGCCTTGTCTTTTTTTGTTAGTTACACGGTGATGCTGCTTAAGTAAAACTATTGTAGAAACCTCATTTTTCTGGGCTGTAATGAGAATATGTGTCTGTCTATCTTTAGTTAAAACATTTGTGCAGTTCCAACAAGCATTGTGTGGTAAACAGTTGTTTCCATGAGAAAAAATGTTAATCTGTTTTTTCACATACTTGAAGCGCTGTGCCACTAGTGACGTACTTTCTCTTTAGGTGACCCTTAAATATTTTAGAATTTTGCTATTGTTTGCAAAATCATCTATATATTTTTCCACAGTGGGACCCCCCTTTCAAACAAAACCGTACTTTGCAGCCTTCCCCGTACATATACAAAGCATACCGCTGAATTGCATTATTTGCCAAATGTGTTTATCCTCATACCCATGTTGATGTCTCCAATCGCTTGTTGCCAAAGGGTATCACATACAGTGATATCAGTGCTTGTCACAGATCAGACACACAGTGATGGAAGCTCTGATAACACAGAGCAGTGAGCGCAGAGGTGCAAGTAAAGTCACAGACCTGGCATGGGTAACTGCTCACCATGTGGCTCAGGGGTACCGTGCCTGCTATCTGGTGCTGTACAGTATTGTTCATGGACAGTTTGTTTTCCTGGGTAGTTCCTGGTCTGACACTCATGGCCCCAGACGCTCCTAGCAAACTGTTTTGTGTTTCCTATAGATAGCCCTCTCTCCTATACTTTTAAACAGTGTGTTTTCCCTGGGTACCCGGCCCCGCCCTCCTATTCGGCCTCACAGAGTTACACTCAGGTATTTGCTGTCTAAATAGCAGCATCTATGCACTTTTAATTACTAGCCCATACTGTAGAGAATCAATGCCCCTTCCAGCTGCACGGTGGGTTTGTTTGGGTTGCAGGGCAGGGTGCCGCCACTTTTAGATTGCTCAAGATAAAAGCTGTTTGACAGATCACATGGCTCTGTGTGTCTGTAGTGTTTACCGTAAGCTGGGGTGTAATTTGTGCTGAAGATGCACTGTCCAGTGTTTTAAATGTGTTTTCCAGTGCAATCAATATTGTGCGATCCTGGGGAAATCGAGTTCATTTCTCTTTGTCTTGAGTCTATGAACTTCCAGTGAGGAGCAGATATTAGATAAGGAGTATCCAGCGCTAAAAATGTAAGGAGGGCATTGCAAAGTTCATTTGTAGATGGATAAAAGACTTCATTGATGCATATTTTTTATAATTTTTAGCAATTCTTTGAAATTAGAGTTAATGTGTTTAATATAGCTATATAATTTTTGTAATCGTTTAGTTGAAGGGAAAAATGCAAAATAATATATGAAGCATGCATGTTAAAAAGTAGTTAGTTAGAGATGCTCGCAACGCAACCTTAGATGGCCTACTAGCTACGGAGCTCCGCGCTGCACTGGACATCGCGGTTTTATTTTTGCCAGTTTCAGAGCTTATCTTGCCAGAATATGAGCACTTTCTTGCATCTGAACACCTTCCCTACTGGAGGATATCGATGCCGCCCATCATGCTCATGGATAAATAGCAGTTTTCTGCAAGTGATCCTTTTGTTGCTTTGCAGCCGCCATTTTGTATTACATTCTACTTCTCTTCTCTTCAAATCTTTAACATATGGGACTCTGGAATGCTATTTCTTGATCTTTTCACTACTTCTTCACTTTTTCTTCGATTGAGTAGCTTTCTGTATTATGAGGTCTAACTATTTAATGGAATTTTTTGAAGTTTGTGAGGTAATTTTACCTCATCTTTTTGTGCGTTATTAGACAAGTCTCTTCTTGGTCTCTGGCTGTGTTGTTTCATGGGTAGGAGCAAAAATGTACTCCACTACACTAAAAGATAGAAGTCCAATGAACCAGCGTCGTGCTTTACCCACTCTACATCTCCAAATAATTCCTCACACCCTTCTGAGGATTTGGCGCAAAAGGCTTTTTCTAGCCCCACAGCTTTACCGACCATGGCATTTAAAGCACAATTACCTTCATCTACTGTTAAGAGAATCAAATATGACCCTCTCTCTCCTCCTGAATCTCTTTCTATGGCTTCTTTGGTCATTGTTTTGGAGGAAATACGTGCCCTAAGATCATTCATTGAGGGAACAAACTCTCGCCTACAGACTACGAATAACAAATGGTCGTCTATGGAATCCCACCTTACTGGTGTGGAACAATATCTTATCGATGTACAGGACTCATCTACCAGATTTTCATTTTTGGAGAAAGAGGTTCTACAACTAAGAAGATCGACCGAAGATCTTGAAAATAGAAATCGTTGCAATAAACTGTGCATTTACGATCTTCCTGAAGTCCTTGAGGGGAACTTCACTACTTTTCTTCCAAAGCTCTTGGGTCTCCCTGCTTTTACCAAATTAAACATTCAACGAGCACATAGACTGGGTCCACGCTTGTCTTACTCATCTGCTCCATCCGAACCTTCTGGAATAATTATTTTATTTCTACAGTTCATGGTTCTCCTACAAGTTCTAAGTGCAGATAAATCCAAGAAACAACAGATTTGGCATGGCACAAAAGTGTTTATTTCTCAGGATGTTTCAACGGCCACCGCCAAGCGGCGAAAGGAATTGCTGGATCTTTGTCCCGCTCTTGGTTCCTTGGGTACGCGATGTGGTATGGATTATTTCACCCATACCTATTTAAGGTCACCTTCTTTAACAAAACTTCTACATTTGAGGATCCTGCGGATCTCTGAAAATTCATTCACTCTCATTCTACTGCTTCAATGGATATCGCTGGCCCTCCTCCTGACACTTGACATTAATGTTTCTTCTGTTGTGTTCATATTGTTGATCCTGCATTTAATGAAATACGTTATTTAGTTCCAATGTTTTTCTTGTTGGCATAACTCTCTGATTCCTATTACAGGTCCTTTGGAACCCACTATGTACCTGCCTCATGTGCCCGCTCCTGTCTGTGTTTAAATTACGTCCTGGTGTGGTGCGTTGCCCTTTGTTGGGTGTGCTGTTTTTGTTTGTCCATTGCCGCCTCTCATTCTTCCCTTTGTTCCCCCGTAAAGGTACGTACCACAGTCATCATCTCTGACATGCACTCTCTCCTCTTACTCTTATTCTTCCTTCCCTCTTCCACTTTCCTCTTCAATGTCTTTTTTCCTTTCAGTCTCTTGGTGTTATTCCATTCTTTTACATCTATGCTTTTCTCTTTACATGATTTCTTGATATTTCTCATCTCTGTGTTTTTCCCTTCTCATTGACACCACTGCAGTTTCTATCTCTCCCTCTGCCTTCCTTCTCCCTTCTCTTACATCATTATTTCACTGTTAAACGCATTGTTCCTTATATATTGTTGACGTTTTATATTCAGAGCTATCTCTTGGAATGTGAAAGGTTTATTAATCCAATCAAAAGACAGAGGAATATTATCACATCTTGCCTCTTAAAACCCTGATTTTGTCTTTCTACAAGAAACCAATCTTACAGAACCAGAGACATTAAAATTAAAAAAGGTTTGGGTTGGTTCAGTTTTAGTCTGTCCCACCTCTAAAACAAATGGTGTTATAATTTTATGTCATAAATAATTGAAATGCAAGGTTCTATCGCAGGAGGTAGATACAGTGGGGAGATGCTTGTTAGCTAAATCGCTCATTAATAATACCTCTTTGACTGAATTTAATGTTTATGGCCCTACTCAAGCCAGACTATTCTTTTTGTCCTATGGTTACACAAAAATGTATCCAGCTTAGAGATGATCTCTTTATTCTAGGAGGTGATCGCAATCAGGTTGTCGGTCCCTTTACTGACTGGCAGTCCCAGGTACGCTTCACTCCTTATAAATTCCATAAACGATTTCTTAATTCGATTTCCCACTCACACCTTGTGGCTGCTTGGAGGCTTCCCCCCTGACACTATTGACTTTTCATTTTTCTGTCCACCTCATAATTCCTTTTTTCGTCTAGATTATATCTTTCCTTCACAATCCTTATCTCAAAACCTTATCTCTACCCCTATCGAACATATTGTTATTTCTGATCACGGTCCAATTGTGGCTGACTTTGACTTGCTCCCTTCCCATCCTAGGTCTTCCCGTTGGCGTTTTAAAAATTCCCTTCTGCTAGAACCTCTTTTTTCTTCTTCATTTACCTCCTTTGCTAAAGAGGTTTTTTTAACCGAATAACGATCATAGTACTCCTCCCCATATACTATGAGATTCTTTTAAGGCTACGGCTATGGGTTTTAGCATAGGCTTTGTCTAAAAAAAAAAGAAAAGTTTTCTTCAACAACACAAAACGACACTTGCAAATATTAAATCCCTAGAGCACAAATTTTACACCTCACCGTCGAATTCTATCATACAAGATCTTGTTTGTGCTAAATTAAACTTTAATAAAATTACAACTGACAACAAATCATCTATACTTCTACGGAGCAATGCTGGCCACTACGGCGGACTTAATAAAGTGGGTAAACCTCTGGCTAATTACCTTAAATCCCGGAAAGACCGTACTCTAATTGACTCTATTTACTCCTCAGATGGAAATCTTTTCCATAAAGATCAGGCTATTCTCAACATATTTATGTTATTTTATAAAGATTTATACACCGCAGAATCCCCTCCTTCTAGTCCCCTTATCCAATCTTATCTCAACAACATTTCTGCCCCCTCTAATGGTCATCTCAACTTTTCTACACTTGAAACAGATTTATTCCTTAAAGAAATCTTCAATGCCATAACAGTTTTAAAGAAAGGTAAAACCCCCGGACGGGATGGCTTTACAGGTGAATTCTATTTACATTTCTCTATTATATTGCTCCCTAAACTTTAAGATCTTTTTCATTTATTTTTTCTTTCTAGTAAGACGTGCGGTATTTTTCAAAAAGCTACGATTTGTTTGAATCTTAAAGAGGGTCGAAATCCCATGTTTTGTAAAAATTATCACCCAATATCCTTGGTCAACGTAGACTATAAATTATTCGCTAAACTACTTGCTCTACGACTAGAACCTCTTATGCCTTACTTGGTTGGTAAGGAGCAGTGTGGATTTGTCAAGGGTAGACTAACCTCGGATAACTTCTGTCTATTTCTTAATGTCTTAAACAAAATCCCTTCTCTGTCCACCTCCTTAGCGGCAATTTCCGTTGATGCTAAAAAAGCATTCCATAGGGTGGATTGGTCCTTTTTATTTGAATCTCTGAAGTGGCATGGCTTTGGTCCCAAGATGATTTCTCTTATTTCCTTATTATATTCTGCCCCTAGAGCCTCGGTGTTAGCTAATGGTTGAACAGCTTCCTACATTCCTTTACAACATGGAGTCCATCAAGGCTGTCCCCTTTCCCCCTTCTCTTTATCATAGCCCTTGAACCCTTTTTATCATCGATCCGTAATAATGATTATCTATCCGGTTTTTCTTATGGTGATCATCATTTAAAACTTTCAGCATATGCAGATGACATTTTACATTTTATTTCCAACCCTGAATTATCTATACCTCCTTACTGCACAAATTCTCATCATTCTCCCTGGTCTCTGGTTACAAGATCAATTCGGATAAAACAGAAATCCTCCCTCTTATGAAATTCTGTTATCAACATTACTTTTCTTCGACTGGGTTTTCTTGGAACAGATCTAAAACGATGTACTTAGAAATATGGGGCCAGATGTACGACCAAGAAAATTGTGCATCGCAAATTGCGGCTCTTTTGCGAGTTGTAATTTGCGAGGCGCAATTTACGATGTACAACAGTTTGCGATTCCCAACGAGCTCGCAAATTGCGAGGCTCATTAATATTAATGAGCCTCTCGCAATTTGCGAGCCCATTGGGAATGACAGCCCTCCCAGGCATGGTGGCCTGCTAGGCTCAGCAGACCACCATGTCTGGGACTGCTTTTTAATAAAGCATTTTTTTAAATGCAGCCCGTTTTCCTTAAAGGATAAAGGGATGCATTTAAATTAGAAAAATGAAACTTTCCAGTTTCATTTTTGAAGGGCAGGAGTGGTCTCTGGGACCAATGCCTGCTCTTAAACAAATATTTTCCAACATACTCACAAAGGGGAAGGTGTCCCCTTGGGACCCCTTCCCCTTTGCGAGTGGTTTATCACCTACTTAAAGTAGGTGGCAAACTGCGAGTGCTTTGCGGCCGCAAAAAACTAGTACATAGCATGTTGACTCGCTATTAGGAAGGGACGCCCCTGCCTAATAGCGAAAGTCGCAGTGTTGTGTGTCGATTTAGATACCGTATATAGGTTTCCTGATTTATGTCCTTATATAGGCACAATTCACATTGCCCATATTTAGGCATAGAAATCCTACCCTTATTTAGGCATTATCCATGCTAACCAAATACAGGCATGGCCACCTACATCCGTTCATCTATGTCACAACGAGTTCTTGGAAAACCAGACTCCTAAGCCTCTAGGACTTCCCCTTGCTTGTATATACTGATTTCTCCAAGAACTCATTATTATGCATGAACATCTATTCCTTAGGGGTTCATTCATGACGTTCTTCTGCCCGACTTTTATGTCGATACTGGCATTCCTAAACACCTTCAAGGTATAAATATACCTTCACTTGCCATGGCAAACCATGCTTCGGCTGCCTACTTGCACGACGCGGCTCGCCACGGCAAGTTCGGAAGGAAAACAAGTCCCCACCTCACACACTGACCATACGCTGTCATCCTCCTCGCAGAGAATCCATTTTTATGAATATCTGTCATAGCTATAAACCATGCTATTGCAGTATTATTTTATCTTACTGCTAACGCTGTACGTATTATACTTCGCATTCTGTCTTACGATTGTAGCAATTCATATCTCTTGCACGAGAAATAAGATTGTTCAATAAACCCTTTTTATTGAAACTTCCGTTTATCTATTTCTGTGTAACTCTGTAGAAACGAAGCATGCACGATTGACTGAGTGAAACTGTTATCTATTGTTTCCACGATTCTGAGGTTGTTCCGATTCTAAGGGAAACAAAGTTGTCATGTTTATGCGGTTGTCAGAAACTAATTCCTTCTTGTTTATTCGAGAAGTTTCTAGTGACCTCTGAGTTAGCTGGCACACACAAGTAATTAAATTTAATGTACTCGATAGAGACATACTGACCTCAGTCCTATGTCAAAGCTATAGTGTATTTTATTCCAATGCGCAGAGCCTATCAGGAATATAGGAACTACACTACATGGTCCCCAACGGTTTGGTAAGGCACTAATTTAACGCTATATACTGAAGTAACTCAGTCGTGCTTTTCTCAGAGAACCCCACTCATAATACTCCATAAGGCGTCTGGAGTGGGTAGGGATAATATCCGCCATAGCTGAGTAGGACAAAAATCCTATGTATTAGCTGTTTGGTTTGTTCAACGTTGGAGGATATAGTGTTCCAAAATATTGTGCACCTTATCTTTGTTCCCTTGAAACTTGCTCTGTAACTTTCATTAAACAATGTCCGAAAACGGCACAAACACCAAAACTGGTGGAGCTGTATCCGACGAAATCGCAGCAGCTTTTGATTATACAGGTTTTAATGAAACCGATGAAAACGCGAAGATATTTGCTCCAAATTTAAGGCGAGCCATCCCTCTAAAACTTATAAAACATGGCCTAACACCAAGAGGTGGTAGAGCAATTTTTGTGATAAAGGTACATGAATCTCACCAGACAGAGGCATTCTATTCATGGATAGTATTCCCAGAATCAAATCCAGTAACTAAAACGTTTCACTTCTACAAAGAAGATGAACCACCTGAGGAATATATTCCTTTCGAGGATATTGAAATTCCACTCACATACCAGGAGCATGATCTCTGGTTTAAAGGCGCCCTAAAACATTACAATCACATTACCAGGCTCGGTCCACTAAGTAGACCAGGAGCAACGTGGCCGATTTTAGCTGGCTACACACCTCATCATGACATTGAAGCAATGTCAGACGCAGATATACTTAATCAGATACAAAGTCTAATAGAATTACACAGTTAAACCACAACTGTCTGAAAATCCTGAAAAGGCCTTTACTAAAAACAATCCTACCTCTTCTAAAAAAAAGTGGGAAAATAACAAACAACATTCAAAAGAGAAAGATTTTCAATCCCGAGGTAGGTCTCCTCAAAAGGAGCCCTCTGAAAGGAGGTATAACCTCAGGAATAGGGATAATTTGAGAAAACCTGACAGGTATCAAGATACTGATACACGTTCCTCTCGTACCTTTCAGATATCATCACAGACATCCGAAAGAAGAGGACAGTCAGATCAAAGAGAAGATCGCGTAAAGTCCAAAGACGATCAAAACGTTCAGAAAAACAAACCAAAACCTCAATTCTCCAAGAAGACAGTAGCAGGTCTGAAGATCAGACATGCCGAGGATTCTGAGAACACAACTCAAGAATGGAGAATGGGCTCAGACAATGTTGGACAGCGCAGCAGAAGTAACAATAGCTCTCCAGAACCTGAAGGGACTTCTGGAGACAGTGGACTTGAATGAGGACATTCAAGTTGAAACTGTAGATACCAGGTTTAGCTCTCCACATAGTTTATATGAAATAACACTCCGGATGGAGGGAGACATACTAAGAAAAGTGAAAGTACTCTTTTGGGAGCATCTTTCAAAGGGTTATGATATACTTCTAGCAGAACGGGACTGGCCACCAGTATTTGTCAGAGAGTGCCCACATGGCAAAGACATCATTATGCCAGCCTTTTCTAACCATGTTCCAGTACATTTAAAATACACTAATGCCAGGAAATGGGCAGTGGCCCAAGCCCCAGCATTATACAAAAATCATGTAGGATGGGATGAGGACTCACCTCACCATAAGATCCAATAAAAAAAACTCAACCAACTGCACAAAGGCAGTATCCAATTAATCAAGAAGCTAAAAAAAAGGTCAGGTAGATCTTAGATCAACTTGAATACCAAGGGGTGATTGAAACATGCACCTCATCGATGAACAATCCTTTTTTTCCTGTTTCCAAACCAGACAATACATATTGTGTAGTGTTGGATTACAGACACCTAAACTCTTGTTGTAAAACATTTGCAGTGCATAATGCACATAGTACAGCATTAATGAATAACATTGTGCGGAAAAAAGATAAAACCACATTAGATATTTCTAACGGTTTCTTTTGTCAAAACATAGTACCTGAAAGTAGGTATTTGACAGCTTTCTCAATAATGGGGACCCAGCGACAATGCTGTCGGTTGCCTCAGGGATTCAAAAATAGTCCAGGGTTATTCTCAGCAAGGGTAACAAAGTTACTACAAATTCATGATGACGAGGCATTGTCATATGTCGATGATATCTATCTGACAGACGATGACCTGAACAGGCACTTTAACAGGGTAAATACCATAATACTGGGATTTGCCTCTGAGGGCTATAAATTCAATTAAAAAATATCAAGAATTGCCCATCTCAATGTCCTTGTCCTAAGATATGAACTTTCAAGTTAAGGCAAAAGCCTGGCATCCAACTTTTTAGAAAAGTGTGCGCTGCTCCAACCTCCAAAGACAATGAAAAACTTACAGTCGATTCTAGGTTTCCTACATTTTGGAAGAACTTACATTCTAAACTACGCAGAAAGGGTTAAACCTCTCTACGAATTAATCAAACCTGATTTTAAAATCACACATTGGACACAGGAACACACAGATATCCTGCGTTCACTTCAAGCTGACATGTTAGCAACAAAACACTTACAAACACGTGTAAATTTACGCAACTTAGTGATCCGAATCATTCCGGGTCAATGCGAATTCACCTACTTAACTTTTACCGAAGGTGAATAAGTACACATTTGTATACGCAAGCAGAAATGAAATTTACATTATCAGAAAAAATTCTGACAGCAGTTCAAACCGCTGTAGCAAAAGAAAGAGTCCTAGCACAGGGGAAACGCATTATGGTTGTAACCCGTGTACCAGCCTTAGAGGCAGTTACAAAAGAGAGTTTTCCAAATGCAAACGCTTTACATTCAAGATGGATACAATGGGTTAATTCTCTTGCTGCAAATGTGGTTGAATATGTTTTTGATCCTTATTTAAAAACACAAGCATTCCTGCAATATGAACACGAAATTCCTCTGCCCACTAAAATTCTCCCTCTTGACCAGTATGAATTTATAATTTATACTGACGGATGTGCACAACCCGGTACGGGGGGGTAAGCAAGCTTATAGTGCAGTATGCGCGATCGTTAAAGGTCGTATGCAAGATGGCAAATTTAGACCAATGGTCACAAAAACGCAATCTCTAGGAGATTGTATAGCTCAGCGAGCTGAACTACAAGCATTTAAAATGGCACTTGAAAATACGGATCGCGAATTCCCCACACTAATAGTGTGCGATTCTTTTTATTGTGTTCAATCATACAATGAATATTTACAGAATTGGCTTCAAAATGGTTTCAAAGATGCAAAAGGTGGCACAATCAGGCATAAAACGCTTTGGGAACAAATAGTTCAGTTGCAAAACGGACTACAAAACACTCACGTGATAAACACGCTGAGTCATCAACGTGATGGCGTTCACGTTGAAGGGAATTCATTGGCTGATAAAGCCGCAAAAGGGGCTGTGCAAATGGCTTCCATAGCTGGAATCACTCGTTCAAAAACAAAAATAGACAGTGAAATGATACCGGCTGTCAATGCTTCAAGCAAAGGCAGCGGTGCAGCTTCACCTAAAAGGTTTCCACTCAAATACTCCTATATAATTGATGCGAACTGTTAGACCTGTCAGCCCTTTGGGTGGTCCCCCTCCTCATCATTATTTATTTTGTCCCACTTTTGCCTCAAACCCTGTTTGAATTTTTCCTTTTTGGGAACCACCAGACTTTTTCGTGTTGCTGCAGATTCAGGGAGCCATTTTAGCTACCCCTGAAACTTCTGTCTGAGGGCCTGGAGCACAAAATGGTGGCCACCTGTGACATCACCAGCATCCACTGGAACCTACCAGCACCTTCCAGAACATTCCAGAACCCTGTGACAGTTGGAGGCGGTTTAGAATGTTGGGAAGCTAAGAGAGAGAGTTGGCAGTTGGAGCTGGCAGTTGGCACCTGACTGGTGAAGCATGAGCAGCAAAGACTTGAAGGAGGAAGGAGTGAAGCAGCAGGGGTGGAAACTTGTGCCTGGAGTGGGGTCCATAAACCCACCCTTGATACTAGTCCCTACTGACGGAGCCCAGCCTGGAGCCCTGTGTGGGAAGAAGTCAGAAAAACCATCCTAAGGACCTGGACAGCAGGAACAGGCCTTAGAAACAAGAGAACAGCAAGATCCTGACCTGGAAACTGGTTTCCCTGGAGTCCGACGTCGAGTAGCCTGAGACCCGGAGCCCGAGGTGTAGAAGCGGCGCCGACTGGAAAGCGGACGTCGTACCCGGAGCCGCCAGAGGTCGAGAGAGGGCGCCGTCAGAGGTCGTGAGGAATACCAGAGGTCGAGGAGGAAGTCACCCGAGGTCGAGTGAGCGGCGTCATCGGAGGAGTGAAGTCCGCCCTCCGGAGTCGTCGGAGACCGAGGTGAAGTGTAACGGAGGTCGGGAGTGAGGATCGCACTCCGGAGTCGCCGGAACCTGTGAGGATCGTGCCGGAGGTCGGGAGTGGAGGTCGCACTCCGGAGTCGCCGGAAACCTAAGGAGAGGAGCACCGGAGGTCGGGAGTGAGGATCGCACTCCGGAGCCGCCGGAAGTCGACATCGAGGCAAGGCCGGCCGACGTCATCGAATCCGAGGTCGCCATCGGACCGGAGCCGCCCGAAGTCGACATCGAGTAAAGACTGCCCGACGCCATCGAATCGGAGGTCGAGATCGAACCGAGGCCGCCGACATCGAGACCGGAGCCGCCTGCCAGCGTCGTCAAAGAACTGACATTGTGCCGAGGCCGCCGACATCGAGCTGGAACCGCCTCACGGCGTCGACACGACTCCAGCGGCGTCGGAGCATCAGAAAAAGGGCAGTAAGTGGAGTAGAGGGCGCCTAAGGCCCTGTGGAGACCTGAGAGACTGCTCTAAGGTGCCAGGGGTGAACTGGGACTAATCTAGAGAGGTTGTGTGGAGAGAGAGAGCCAGGTCTCTGGTTTTCCCCCCTTTATCTACCTCAGTTTAGGCCTCAGCCTTGACCAAGCCAGGGAGTAGACACCCTCAAGCCTTCCACCTCCCCACAAGCTGTGCCTGGGCCAAATCAGCCCTTAGGAATCAAAAGTGATCTGATTCCATGAGTGTCACTGTCAGCTTTTAAGTATTTATTAGGGGCATTGTATTTATTGTATTTAACCTATTTATTGTTCCACTGTATTTATTGGTCCACAGTATTTATTGATGCACAATATTTATTGGTTGCAGTATTTATTGCCTCAGAATATTTAATTGCCTGTCTGTATTGCACTTGTATTTATGCCTTCAGTATTTATGATCACCCCTATTTATTGAATCATTAAGCCAGTATTTATTTGTCCTGCACTTTCTAAAAAGTTTGTATATTGTGATCGTTATTTATTTTCTCCAATCAGCAACTAAGAGAAAAAGAAGATAAAGAAAGTTATTTTCATAATTTTTACGGTGTAGAGTCGTTTTTGGAACGGATGCACGCATGGTTATTGTTTGGGTATGTTGTATGCTTAGCACGGAGCCTGATTCCTGACCACTCGAGCCAAGCTACCACAGTGTGTCCGGAAGACCACCACCACCCCTTCTAGTGTGGGAGTGGTTTTCCAACATTAAATTGGTGTTCAGTGGTGGGATAGAGCTGTGCCTACGCATACTCAACAATAACTGTGGGTAGTCCATAGGCCTACACCGGGAGTTTTCTCAAAAGCGCCCTTCCTAATTGTGGGTTTTTGTTTTTTCCAAATTTACTCTGGTGGTGGGAGGAGGTATTATTAAAGGTACCCCCCTGCATAGTTACTGCACAAAACCTGTCCTCTAACCTGAGTGGGCGAGATGGAGTTTGTACTAGAAAATCTAGAAACGTACACTGTGGCCCAACTCAGGGAGTTTTGCCAGCGGGAGGGGGTGTACTGTCCCCCAGGAGCAAAGAAGGGTGCACTCCAAACCAGCTTAAGGGCTTGGGGGGAGGCACGCCGAGAAAGCAAGGCTGAGGAGGAAGACAGGGATGGAGAGCCTGACCCCGAGGGGGCTGAGATGTACCAACCTGAGGTGGGGAACCTGTCAGCAGGGCCCAGAACCATTTCTAGGAAGGGCAGCAGTGCCTCTAGCGGTGGCTTGTCTGAAGTGGAGCTAACAGACCGGAGGGAGAAAAGACAGCTCACATGGGACTTAGCAAGGCTGGAGAAGGAGAAGGAGGAGCAGAGGATGGCCCATGAATTACGACTGAAAGAAATAGATCTTCAGATCTTGAGAATCGGGGCACAACCTGTTCCTAATGGTGGCAGCCAAACCCAAGAGATCACCAGGGAACCTAAACCATACCTGCCAAAGGACATAGTAGCTAGCTATGGTGTGGGCGACGATATCGCCAAGTGGCTAGCGGCCTATGAGGTCTCGTTGAGGGCCCATGGGGTTCCAGAGAAGTACTGGGGAGGGGGATTGTACAAGTACATGCCTCCAGCTGGTAGGGATGCTTTGTTGGCCCTCGAAGAGGATGAGCAGACCCACTACCCCACCATGAAACTGGCGCTCATCAGAAAGTTTGGACTAACTCCTGAAAAGTACAGACAGAAGTTCAGGGGTAGTCACAAACTGGGCACACAGAATTGGGTGGACTTCCTGGACTATGCAAAGAAGGCACTGGAAGGTTGGATTCAGGGCAGTGAAGTGAGGAACTACGAGGGGTTGTTTGACCTAGTACTGAAGGAACACCTGCTCGAGAAATGTTTCCCTGAACTGCGGCAACACCTGGTGGATAGCAAGCTGACCAGTCCCCGGAAGCTTGCTGAGGAGGCGGACATTTGGGCTAGTACCCGGGTGTCCACAAGGGGGACTGGAGGGGATACTCAAAAGGCCGGACAGGGCGCCCCCCAGAAGAAAGAGGGAGGGGAAAAGAAAAAGGAGTTCCCCAAAGGCCCCCAAAATAACTTCCAAGGGAAGGGAACAGGATTCACCCCTAAGGCTAACCCGCCCAGAAACCCTAATCCTGGCCAGAGTCAGCAGCCAAGGGTTGTCCATTGCTATGAGTGCGGTGGCGTTGGACACTATAAAGGAGATCCGAAGTGCTTGAAACGACCACCCCCTCCCACTGGAGGAAAGACCCCCGGAGTAGCTAGTGTAGTGCTCGGGGAGGAGATGCCCTTAACTAAGGGAAGGGAGTGGGCGGGTGTCACTTTAGTGTCCCTGGGAGAACGGGAGATGGTTCCTAAGATCCAGGTGCCCGCAAATACTGCAAAGTATGGGCAGTGGGTCACCATCAACGGCCAAAGAGGGGAGGCTCTGAGAGACACAGGAGCCAGTATGACTATGGTGCGTAGCCAACTGGTGTCTCCAGAGCAGGTAATTCCCGATGTACTCCACCCAGCCGCGATGGCTGACGGCAGAACAGGCCACTATCCAGTGGCCGAGGTTCCCTTTGAATGGGGGAGGGGTTGCAGGTTCACTTCGAGTTGCCGTAAGCCCTGCCGTGCCAGTCGATTGTCTGCTGGGGAATGACATGGAGCACAACGCTTGGAAGGAGGTGGAATACCGGACTCACACCGAGATGCTGGGTACACCTGATTGGGCCTGTGTTAGCACAAGGTCCGCGACTACCCGAAGAGGGAGTTCATTTCGGCTGGAGCCTGGAACAAAGGCCCAGCCAGCTGCCAGTCAAGGGAAGAACCGAGGACAGGAGGAGCCTGCCGCGGCGTCCCCACCCCGTAGGACGGATAGGCCACCGGAGGTGGTGGACCAGGAGTCTGCGGTGGGGGATGTTACCAACCTGGAGGACCTACCCATCCCGGCCGAGTAGCACGTGGAGGGAGGCCCGTCCAGGGAGGAATTCTGCCAGGGCCAGAGGGAGTGCCCTACCCTTGAGGGGCTAAGGCGACAGGCCGAAGCCCAGGCAGCAGGGAACGTTGAAGGGAACTACAGTGTTTACTGGGAGGATGGCCACCTCTACAGTGAACCCAAGGCACCCCTACATGGATCGTCACGAGCCTTGGTAGTCCCTCAACGTTATCGAGCCTTCCTTCTGGAGTTGGCTCACGAGATACCATTGGCAGGACACTGTCAAGAATTCCTGTCATACAAGGGAAACACGCCCTTATGTAAACAGGAGAGCTGTTACATAACTCAAGGGAAACACGCCCTTATGTAAACAGGAGAGCTGTTACATAACTCAAGGAAAACACGCCCTATAAAGGGAGGAACCGGGAGGTACAAGGCTGTCGGATATTGTGTTTACACCGACGTACCTGCTTCGTGAAGAGCAGTGTTCCGGAGTGGTGCTCCAGTAAGGCAAGGACGGAGGTAGGTCGAGTCGTTACTCCCTGGGCCGTGTCTTGCCCCATCGTCACCTGTGAAGGACCCGGAAGCTCTACCGGTCAACCATTGAGCTTCGCTTTTTGACTCGGCTGAGTCCAAGCGCAGTGGCGCTTTTGCTGGTTGGAGTCGTAACTCCCAGCCCGACCAGAGACACAGGGACTGCCAGCTGTAACGCACACCAGGAGGTGTTTGCCGCGTTACAGACTCGGAAGTCCACAGGATCGATCGAGCGGCTGCTCTCGGTTCAGTCTTCTTGCTTGTGATTGGGGTATCGGTGACGCATCACCAGGAGGTGACTCCGCGTCCCGGTGCAGTCTGAGGAAGAGGTTGAGCGGCTGCTCCCTTCAGGTAGAGACCCCGGCTGGGTGTTTCCCTGACTCCTCGATTCTCCCCAACACTCTTCGTGCCCCTCACAGCCTACCGATTGGCATTGTCGGCCATTTCATTTCTGCCCTCTGTTGGCATACGCCGGGATCGGCGTATATGCAGAGGACGGTTAGGACCATCCGTGCTGTGGGCTGGTAACGTACTTAGCCTGGAGGATTCCAGTGACTATAACTTTTGTTTGTTCTTTGTATTTTATTTGCCTTCATTAAAAGAACTAACCCTTCACAAGTGGTTGCGTCCTCATTGTCGTGTCTGTTAAACGATCCTGAGACGTTCAGGGCGTTACAAAATATCCGACCTTAATAACACTAACTGTCTCCCGGTCGATAACAGACATGGCAACACTTGATGATGTGCTGGCTGCTTTAGCGGCCATACAAGTTGAAGTGGCTGCCTCTAGGCAAGAAACAGCCGATGTAAAAGCCAGACTGGATGCTATCCAATTGGACCCGCTCACGCCCAGCACCTCCCTCACAAACCAGACCCCTGCGGTAGTAGTGGAAATGCCGGTAGCCATCCCCTTGGCAACACCAGAGAGGTACAGTGGGGATCCTAACACAGTGCAGGTATTCCTCACACAAGTGGCGCTACATTTATCGTGCAAACCAAAGGCGTTCCCCACGAGTCAGGCTCGTGTGGCTTTCCTTATATCCTATTTGGCTGGAAACGCGGCACAATGGGCCGTACCTCTGGTGAGCAGGGACGACCCCCTCTTATGTGATTGGGGTGCTTTTCGCGAGGAATTCCTGAAGGTATTCGACAGAAGGGCTGACTCGTACACGGCGGACCGTGAAATGCTTGAGTTGAGACAGGGATCCAACGACCTGGTGCAGTATCTCAACGCGTTCCGAAGGCTGGTTGCGGAAACCAAGTGGCCTGTTGCTAAACAGACGGCGCTCTTCCATCAAGGGCTGTGCGATGAGCTCAAGGACGCCGTGGCTCATATTGACCCTCAACCCAAGACATGTGAGGGCCTTATCAACCTGGTATTACGGCTGGAACATAGGCTAAATGAAAGAAAGGGGGATCATGGGAGAAAAGGAAAATCCCTTCCATCCTATGTGACGGTGGGAAGTCCTGAAACTTCCACCGCATCCAAGGGAGAACCCATGGACATCAGCGCAATACGAGCGAGCCTCACAGCCACGGAGAAAGAGTCACGCCGTAAACAAGGATTGTGCCTATATTGTGGCAAAAAAGGCCACTACGTACGTGAATGCCCTGCCAAACCGAAGACGTCACGTTATCGGGCCAACCGGTCGGTAACAGCCGTGGTGGACATACCGGCGGAAAACTAGAGGACTCCAAGACCAGAGAAGGGGCATCTCGGAGTCACTCATCCATCCCTTCACTTTCCAACTCGGTCACTAAGGGACAACGACACCTGTTTATCACGGTGCACGTGGGAGTGCATGACCAGTGGATACCCGTTGTGGCCATGGTGGATTCAGGGGCCACTGGCATGTTTATGGACCACAACGAGGCATGCAGGCTAGGGCTTGTGCTTCTTCCCAAAGCAGTACCCGAAGACGTCTATGCGGTAGACGGAAGGCGATTGGTGACGGGGCCCATCGGACAGCACACGGGGGTCCTTCCGATGAGATATGGGAGGAACCATTTGGAACAAATCGATTTTAACATCATCCGAGCGCCCCAATATGGCGTCATATTGGGATTGCCGTGGCTACAGAAACACAACCCCTTTGTGGATTGGCCAACACATCGCATCGAAATGACGTCACCGTATTGCATCCTGCATTGTGGAATAAGAACGGAATCCCTTGACGCAGATGAGAGCGGGAGTCAGACGGTGGCTACAGCGGCAGAAAAAGATGTGGCTCTCCCCCAGGCTTATCACAGTTTTGAGGATGTATTTGATGAGGTGAAGGCGGAAGTGCTACCACCACATAGACAGTTTGACTGCCAGATCGACCTGGTGCCAGGGGCCAGCGTTCCCAGCGGCAGGCTGTATGCCCTGACGGAGCCTGAAAACGTGCATCTCCGGGGGTACCTGGATAAACTCCTCAAGCTAGGATTCATCCGCCCGTCCAAGTCTCCGGCCGCCTCGCCACTCTTCTTCATCCCGAAGGCTAATGGGGAGCTGAGAGCCTGTGTGGACTTTAGGGCATTGAATGCGATAACCATAAAAAATCGGTACCCCTTGCCTCTCATCAGTGTACTTCTGGAACAGGTCAAGAAAGCTCGTATCTACACCAAGTTGGATTTGAAAGGGGCATACCATCTGGTGCGCATGAGGGACGGAGACGAGTGGAAGACCGCCTTTAAGACCAGGTTCGGCCTTTTTGAGTACCTCGTCATGCCGTTCGGTCTGTGCAACGCCCCGGCAGCCTTTCAGTACTTTTTGAATGAGGTATTCAGAGAGGAGTTGGATATCTACGTGGTCGTATATATCGACGACATCCTCATCTATTCGTCCAGTGTGGAGGAGCACGTACACCACGTCAAAGCTGTGCTCCAAAAGCTGAGGGAAAACATGCTGTTTTGTAAACTCAGCAAGTGTGACTTCCACGTCACATCCGTGGAATTCCTCGGAGTGATGCTGAGTCCAGAGGGACAGGAGATGGCAGAACGAAAGATCAAGGCGGTGAAAGAATGGCCGGTGCCCCAAAGCGTGAAGGACGTCCAAAGTTTCATTGGCTTCGCCAACTTTTACAGGCGGTTTATAGATGGATTTTCAGGAGTGGTGGCCCCAATCACACAGCTACTGAGGAAGTCCAAGGAGTTTGTCTGGTCCCCTGAAGCGAACAAAGCCTTTGAGGCCCTGAAAAGCGCCTTTGGTAAGGCGCCGGTGTTGGCTCACCCCGATCCGGATCTCCCCTACGTGGTGGAAGCGGACGCGTCGGATGTGGCGCTGGGGGCTATCTTGTCCCAACGCAACCACGACACAGGGGTGCTTCATCCCGTTGCGTACATGTCCCGCAAACTCAACGACGCCGAACGCAACTACCATATTGCGGAGAAGGAGCTTCTCGCAATCAAGGACGCCTTCACCGAATGGAGGCATTGGTTGATGGGGGCAAGACATGTGGTATCGGTGTACACGGACCATCGGAACCTACAGTTCATGACGGCCACTAGACACCTTTCTCCCAGGCAGCTGCGGTGGATGATCTTCTTTGCGGGGTTCAACTTCCGCATCACATATCGGCCGGGGACGGAAAACCGGAAGGCGGACGCCCTGTCCCGTCAATCTGCAGTTAAGGAACCATTGCCTGCAACCGAGCGTTCCATCATTTCCCCGAGGATGGTATTGGGGGTTATCCAACCGGATACTTTCCTGAGGGGAATAAAGAGAGGGATCAGGTCATTCGCATGGCGGAGGTGGCTCCTCAGTCACAGAGAATGGCAGCTGAAGGACGGGATACCCCTGAAGGGCAGGTGCCTATTGATACCCACGCCTAGGCTAAGGAAACAAGCATTCATCTGGTGCCATGACTCTCCATGCGCAGGTCATTTGGGCTTTGAAAAAACGGTGGCTAGCATGGGACGGCATTTCTGGTGGCCAACCATGAGAGTGGATGTCAGGAGGTGGGGACAGGAGTGTCCTACGTGTGCTACCATGAAGGCCGACCATGGCCGAACCCAAGGGCTCTTACATCCACTTCCGACCCCGGATAGACCATGGGATAGCATATCACTGGACTTCGTGGTGGGCCTACCGGTAGACCAGGGGATGACGGCAATACTGGTGGTGGTGGATTACTTGACGAAAATGGGGCACTTCATCCCCTGCAAGAGAGTCCCTACGGCCGGGGAATTGGCGTCACTACTCCTAAAGAATGTGGTACGACTGCATGGATTACCTGGGGTGATCGTGTCGGACCGGGGGTCGCAGTTTACTGCGCAATTCTGGAAGACTTGGTGCACTGCGCTGCATGTTGAGACCGCCCTGTCCACCAGCTACCACCCTCAAACGGACGGCCAAACCGAGCGCCTGAACCAAACGCTCAAACAGTATCTGCGATGTTTTGTGGACCAGGGCAGGGAAGAATGGGTCGACTTGCTATGGGTTGCAGAGATAGCCTATAACAACGCCACTCACAGCTCCACACAGTCATCTCCGTTCTATAGCAACTATGGCCAACATCCCAGGTTCTTGCCATTTCTACATCCGTTCAGAGAGGACAGGATTCCCGCCACAGCGGACAGGGTGGCACACATAAAAGACACGTTGATGCGCTCAAGGGCTGTCCTAATAGAGGCCAAGAGAAGATACAAGGCTGCGGCAGATAGGAAGAGAAGGCCCGGGCCACTGTACCGCACTGGAGACTACGTCTGGATATCCACAAGAAACATGAGGTTTCGAAAGAACAGTGTGTTCCATCCCAAGTACATGGGCCCCTATCGAATTACCAAGTGTATGGGTCCCGTGAACGTGAAGGTGTGCTTGCCCCAGTCATTGCGGATACACCCTGTCTTTCATGTATCATTGCTCAAACCAGCACCCTCCAAGCCGTCTGGGACACCTAGGCCGGTATGCGTGGAGTCGGAGGTGGAGTATGAAGTGTCGGGCATACGGGCGTCCAAATGGCGCAGGGGGAAGCTGTGGTACCTGGTTGCGTGGAAAGGCTATGGCCCGGAGGAGCATTCATGGGAACCGGCTGAAGGGGTTCATGCTCCGCGCTTGGTCTCCTTGTTCCATCGGCGTTTTCCTGCCAGCGCTGGACCCGTGGGGAGCCGCTGAGAGGGAGGATGTACTGTCAAGAATTCCTGTCATACAAGGGAAACACGCCCTTATGTAAACAGGAGAGCTGTTACATAACTCAAGGGAAACACGCCCTTATGTAAACAGGAGAGCTGTTACATAACTCAAGGAAAACACGCCCTATAAAGGGAGGAACCGGGAGGTACAAGGCTGTCGGATATTGTGTTTACACCGACGTACCTGCTTCGTGAAGAGCAGTGTTCCGGAGTGGTGCTCCAGTAAGGCAAGGACGGAGGTAGGTCGAGTCGTTACTCCCTGGGCCGTGTCTTGCCCCATCGTCACCTGTGAAGGACCCGGAAGCTCTACCGGTCAACCATTGAGCTTCGCTTTTTGACTCGGCTGAGTCCAAGCGCAGTGGCGCTTTTGCTGGTTGGAGTCGTAACTCCCAGCCCGACCAGAGACACAGGGACTGCCAGCTGTAACGCACACCAGGAGGTGTTTGCCGCGTTACAGACTCGGAAGTCCACAGGATCGATCGAGCGGCTGCTCTCGGTTCAGTCTTCTTGCTTGTGATTGGGGTATCGGTGACGCATCACCAGGAGGTGACTCCGCGTCCCGGTGCAGTCTGAGGAAGAGGTTGAGCGGCTGCTCCCTTCAGGTAGAGACCCCGGCTGGGTGTTTCCCTGACTCCTCGATTCTCCCCAACACTCTTCGTGCCCCTCACAGCCTACCGATTGGCATTGTCGGCCATTTCATTTCTGCCCTCTGTTGGCATACGCCGGGATCGGCGTATATGCAGAGGACGGTTAGGACCATCCGTGCTGTGGGCTGGTAACGTACTTAGCCTGGAGGATTCCAGTGACTATAACTTTTGTTTGTTCTTTGTATTTTATTTGCCTTCATTAAAAGAACTAACCCTTCACAAGTGGTTGCGTCCTCATTGTCGTGTCTGTTAAACGATCCTGAGACGTTCAGGGCGTTACAGACACCTGGGGCAAGACAAGACCTTCGCCCGTCTTGTCCCACACTTTTATTGGCCTCAGATGAAAGTGTCGTCCGATACCTACTGCCGGACATGTGTGTCTTGCCAAGCCAGTGGGAAAACAGGGGTGAAACTGAAAGCTCCCCTGGAACCACTTCCTGTCGTTAGCACCCCCTTTGAAAGGGTGGGCATCGACATTGTGGGTCCATTAGATCCGCCGACTACAGCTGGTCACAGGTTTATCCTGGTTCTGGTGGATCATGCCACACGGTACCCAGAGGCAATACCTCTGAGGACCATAACAGCACCTGTTGTGGCTAGGGCCCTGATGGGAATCTTTACCCGAGTGGGTTTTCCCAGGGAAGTTGTGTCCGACAGGGGGACCAACTTCATGTCAGCGTATATGCGGGCGATGTGGAAGGAGTGTGGAGTGACATACCGGTTCACCACTCCTTACCACCCCCAGACCAATGGTCTGGTGGAGAGGTTTAACAAAACCTTGAAGGGCATGATCAGAAGTCTGCCTGAAAGCCTGCGGAGGAAATGGGACGTCCTCCTACCCTGCTTACTTTTTTCCTACAGGGAAGTGCCACAGAAGGGAGTGGGCTTCAGCCCCTTCGAGCTTCTGTATGGGCACCCTGTACGTGGACCTCTCAACCTGGTGAGAGACGGATGGGAAAGAACTCCCAGAAAGCTTCCCCAGGATGTGGTGAGCTACATGCTGGCCTTCCGGAGCCAAATGGCTAAGTTGTGGAAGCAAGCTTCTGACAACTTGGAAGCCAGCCAAGCAGTGATGAAGGCGTGGTACGACCACAATGCTCACCCGGTGGAGTTGGAGCCTGGCCAGAAGGTGTGGGTGATCGAACCAGGAGAGCTTAGTGCCCTCCAGGATCGCTGGTCAGGACCCTTTGAGGTGTTAGAGAAGAAGGGTAAGGCTACCTACTTGGTGGACCTGAAGACCCCTCGTCAGCCCCTGCGGGTGCTGCATGCCAACCGCCTCAAACCCCACCACGAGAGGCCCGAAGTCATCTTGATGATGGTGACTGACGGAGGAGAGGACGTGGAAAGCGAGCCTCTCCCTGATCTGTTTGCGTCTCAAGAGAAGGATGGGTCGGTGGAGGGAGTGATTCTCTCCCCATCTCTAACTCCTGAACAGCAGGAGGACTGTCGCCAGGTCCTGGGGCAGTACTCCTCGTTGTTCTCCCTTGTCCCGGGTAGGACTCACCTGTGCGTCCATGACGTGGACACAGGAGACAGCCCACCTGTGAAGTCCAAGATCTACCGGATGTCAGACAAGGTGAAGGCCAGCATTCACAGTGAAGTCACTAAGATGCTGGAGCTAGGAGTGATCGAACCTTCTAGCAGCCCCTGGTCCAGTCCGGTGGTGTTAGTACCAAAAGCTGCACCACCGGGTGCCCAACCAGAACTGAGGTTCTGTGTGGACTATCGGGGACTAAATTCAGTGACCAAAACTGATGCTCATCCGATCCCTAGGGCGGATGAATTGATTGACCGGCTGGGAGCTGCCCAATATCTAAGTACCTTTGACCTTACTTCAGGGTACTGGCAGATCTCTTTGACTGATGGAGCAAGGGAAAGGTCAGCCTTCTCCACGCCCAATGGCCACTACCAGTTCTGTGTGATGCCCTTTGGGCTCAAGAACGCACCTGCCACGTTTCAGCGCCTGGTAAACCAGATCCTCACCGGAATGGAGAGTTTCTCTGCTGCTTATCTGGATGACATAGCTGTCTTCAGTAACAGCTGGGAGGATCACTTGCGTCACCTGCAAGCTATTCTCCAGGCCCTGAGACAAGCTGGATTGACGATCAAGGCCAGCAAGTGCCAGATCGGACAGGGGTCGGTAGTGTACCTTGGACACTTGGTGGGTAGGGGAGCGGTGCAACCCCTCCAGGCGAAGATCGAGGCCATCATGGCCTGGGAACCCCCCAAGACTCAGACTGAGGTCCGAGCATTTTTGGGCCTCACGGGATACTACCGCCGCTTCGTGAAGGGGTACGGTACCATCGTAGCCCCCCTCACGGAGCTCACGTCCAAGAAACAACCTCGACGGGTAGTCTGGACGGAGGCTTGTCAGCAGGCCTTTGTGAGATTGAAGAAAGCCATGTGCGAGGTCCCGGTCTTAAGGGCCCCAGACTTTTCCAAGGAGTTCATTGTCCAGACAGATGCATCAGAACATGGCATTGGGTCAGTGTTATCGCAACTCAACGAAGAGGGTCTGGATCAACCCGTGGTCTTCCTATCCCGGAAACTACTTCCCAGGGAACAGAAGTGGAGTGCAATAGAGCTTGAAGCCTTTGCAGTGGTATGGGCTCTGAAGAAGTTGCGGCCATACTTGTTTGGCTCGCACTTCCTAGTTCAGACCGACCACAGACCCCTTCGTTGGCTGATGCAAATGAAGGGGGAGAATCCCAAGTTGTTGAGGTGGTCTATTTCCCTACAGGGAATGGACTTTCAGGTGGAACATCGGCCTGGAGTGGACCACGCCAATGCAGACGGTCTCTCAAGGTATTTCCGCCTTAGTGATGAGAACTCCCAAGGGGTTGGGTAGCTCTCCCCACTTTCAGCTGGGGGGGACGCGTGTTAGACCTGTCAGCCCTTTGGGTGGTCCCTCCTCATCTTTATTTATTTTGTCCCACTTTTGCCTCAAACCCTGTTTGAATTTTTCCTTTTTGGGAACCACCAGACTTTTTCGTGTTGCTGCAGATTCAGGGAGCCATTTTAGCTACCCCTGAAACTTCTGTCTGAGGGCCTGGAGCACAAAATGGTGGCCACCTGTGACATCACCAGCATCCACTGGAACCTACCAGCACCTTCCAGAACATTCCAGAACCCTGTGACAGTTGGAGGCGGTTTAGAATGTTGGGAAGCTAAGAGAGAGAGTTGGCAGTTGGAGCTGGCAGTTGGCACCTGACTGGTGAAGCGTGAGCAGCAAAGACTTGAAGGAGGAAGGAGTGAAGCAGCAGGGGTGGAAACTTGTGCCTGGAGTGGGGTCCATAAACCCACCCTTGATACTAGTCCCTACTGACGGAGCCCAGCCTGGAGCCCTGTGTGGGAAGAAGTCAGAAAAACCATCCTAAGGACCTGGACAGCAGGAACAGGCCTTAGAAACAAGAGAACAGCAAGATCCTGACCTGGAAACTGGTTTCCCTGGAGTCCGACGTCGAGTAGCCTGAGACCCGGAGCCCGAGGTGTAGAAGCGGCGCCGACTGGAAAGCGGACGTCGTACCCGGAGCCGCCAGAGGTCGAGAGAGGGCGCCGTCAGAGGTCGTGAGGAATACCAGAGGTCGAGGAGGAAGTCACCCGAGGTCGAGTGAGCGGCGTCATCGGAGGAGTGAAGTCCGCCCTCCGGAGTCGTCGGAGACCGAGGTGAAGTGTAACGGAGGTCGGGAGTGAGGATCGCACTCCGGAGTCGCCGGAACCTGTGAGGATCGTGCCGGAGGTCGGGAGTGGAGGTCGCACTCCGGAGTCGCCGGAAACTTAAGGAGAGGAGCACCGGAGGTCGGGAGTGAGGATCGCACTCCGGAGCCGCCGGAAGTCGACATCGAGGCAAGGCCGGCCGACGTCATCGAATCCGAGGTCGCCATCAGACCGGAGCCGCCCGAAGTCGACATCGAGTAAAGACTGCCCGACGCCATCGAATCGGAGGTCGAGATCGAACCGAGGCCGCCGACATCGAGACCGGAGCCGCCTGCCGGCGTCGTCAAAGAACTGACATTGTGCCGAGGCCGCCGACATCGAGCTGGAACCGCCTCACGGCGTCGACACGACTCCAGCGGCGTCGGAGCATCAGAAAAAGGGCAGTAAGTGGAGTAGAGGGTGCCTAAGGCCCTGTGGAGACCTGAGAGACTGCTCTAAGGTGCCAGGGGTGAACTGGGACTAATCTAGAGAGGTTGTGTGGAGAGAGAGAGCCAGGTCTCTGGTTTTTCCCCCCTTTATCTACCTCAGTTTAGGCCTCAGCCTTGACCAAACCAGGGAGTAGACACCCTCAAGCCTTCCACCTCCCCACAAGCTGTGCCTGGGCCAAATCAGCCCTTAGGAATCAAAAGTGATCTGATTCCATGAGTGTCACTGTCAGCTTTTAAGTATTTATTAGGGGCATTGTATTTATTGTATTTAACCTATTTATTGTTCCACTGTATTTATTGGTCCACAGTATTTATTGATGCACAATATTTATTGGTTGCAGTATTTATTGCCTCAGAATATTTAATTGCCTGTCTGTATTGCACTTGTATTTATGCCTTCAGTATTTATGATCACCCCTATTTATTGAATCATTAAGCCAGTATTTATTTGTCCTGCACTTTCTAAAAAGTTTGTATATTGTGATCGTTATTTATTTTCTCCAATCAGCAACTAAGAGAAAAAGAAGATAAAGAAAGTTATTTTCATAATTTTTACGGTGTAGAGTCGTTTTTGGAACGGATGCACGCATGGTTATTGTTTGGGTATGTTGTATGCTTAGCACGGAGCCTGATTCCTGACCACTCGAGCCAAGCTACCACAGTGTGTCCGGAAGACCACCACCACCCCTTCTAGTGTGGGAGTGGTTTTCCAACACGAACAATGTTCCATTTGCTCAAATCCCTGGAGTGGGGGATTGGGTAATACCAAACATGGAACTAATTTTACCAGCACACGAAGGGATCGCTTCTGCCCATGCAGGTGTTTTTCCGCCACAGTATCGTTATTAAAACAGAGATACTGGCGGCCAGGCATTAGGAAACATTCCAGGATTTATGTTTTGGACTGTGAAATATGCCAAAAGATGAAAGTCTCTACTGTGAAACGTCCTGTGCAGACGCCCCTGTTAATTTCGGATAAACCATTAGCATGTGTTTACCTGGACCACTGCGGTCCCTTACAAAGGGATAGTAACTATAAATATATCATGGTCACAGAGGATTCGTGTTCAAGGTTCCTATGGATGTGGCCTCAGTGCTCGGCTCACGCTCGAACTGTTATAAAAGATTTGCGAGTCTTTATCGGCACATACGCAATTGGCACACCACATTCTGATCAGGGTCCTGCATTTAGCTCTCGAGCTTACAAAGAAGCCATGGCCAGTTTGGTTGTAGCATTGCAGTATTCTTCTCCATTCCATCCTAAGGGAAATTCTGTTGTGGAAAGAAAAATCCGGGACATAAAGTAGTCTATAGCAGCTAGGGTATTAGTTTTGGATGATGGGTGGGTCAAACATTTTTATGGGGTCAAACGCTCATTAAACAATTTGCCAAGAAGTTCTCTAGAGGGTGTCACTCCATATGAAGTCCTATTTGGAGCTAGAATGTTGATTCCGGATCTCGACATGAAAGGCACAGTGGTGGAAAATAAAATGTTTGACATCAAAGATCGTTTGGCTGTTTTACAGGACCTAAATAAACTAAGATCGAAACAAAGCAACGTGTTCCTGAAGCCAACCACCACTGGGGAAAAACCAACCATCCCAGCAAGGCCTGTCTGGATCCCAAAGCTTGGTGATCTAGTCAGAGAAAAGATTGGGATAAGAAGGAATTTGGGCTTTCTTACAGACAACCAGTACCTGTCCTAGCAATCCACAGATCAAGAACAGTACTACTGCCGCCCCTTGCTGATCAAACCACACTATGTGGCCGATACTAAGCAGTAGGCCAAGTGGACTCCGACAATGTAGCAGGCGCACTCCGCTAGCTACAATCCAAGAGGTTCAAACTGAGAGACTCATCACCTTTGAAGATTCTACAGTGAGAGATGAAGGACTAAGCAACAAAGCTATGTAACTCGTCCCTCTTGAGACCCAAATAACAGTTCGTCCTGATACATATGTCTACAACAAAGTAACAAGTGATCAACTGGTTGCAGCGAATTCAACGAATCCTGATGCAATTCAAACCATTGACAGAACTGCCTCTGGCTATTTCATTGACTTTGATACGTTTTCTAAGGATCCCAGCGAACCCGAAACGACGCCAGCACAAAGGACAAGCAACAGACTTTTTTCATCTCCTGAAAAAGACTTATCTGGTTTAACCATGATTGAACTATGGATTGTTTTGGGAATATTCTTCTTTCTACTTTGGTTAGCTCTGGTAATAACTCTGGGTATGCTGATAAATGGAAGATATATTCAAATGGACACAGCAAGTAAAAGAGTGAACTTACTTCTCCAGCCACACAAATCATCCCATCGTGAAGCAAGGGACTTGTCAGCAGTGAACATCACAGCCGTTCCCATACCAGATGGTATAGTTTGGGACAGAACTGAATATGACATTTTTGGCCCGTCGGAACATTTGAAGATTCCACACTTATTTAAAATTTCATTAAGTGACTTTATTGCCTCTAGTACCTTTTCTGATGATTGGGACTTCGAGACTGTTAATAACATGATGTCTGATCTAGAAATGTCTGCAGTATTCACAAATCAGGAATATTTAGAGGGTTCATCAGACTATGAACAAATGTATTGTTATAACCACTATGGTCACCATTTCTTGCATAAAACTACATCACCTAGAAATATATTTATGTATAACCAATGGGAACATTGCCCTACACCTCCAAAGGGTAGTTCGAAAACTTTTGCAATGAAGTTTCCATATATATCAGGGTTCAACTTGTCAAATCCAGAATCATTTTATTTTAGGAATGTGAATAAGACAGGAACGAAAAATATGTTAACCAATACAAAACAGATTTATTCTGCAGCCTTTATTGCCCAACTGTCTAGACAGGGTTTCGACTTTTGGAAAGACAACACTGAGACAAAATCTGTCAGGGGTACAAAAGATTGGCAAGTGCAGGGGGTAGAAGCTTTGTTTAGAGCCTGTATCATCCCTGAGCAAATAATGTTTTTGAATGACACTGTCCAACAAACGTCTTGCCTTGGATTAGCCAAGATCAAAGACATGAACACTAGGCCTGGGCGAAGCACTACGCTACGCTCGCGTAGTTTGCGAAGTTCGCGCTACTTCGCGCTACGCGAACTGCACGTAGCACAGTGCGAACACGCGTAGCGTAGTGTTGCGTAGTGCTGCGGTCATTTTTTGCTTGCTCGCGGTCCTCAACGTCAAGTTGGCGACCGCGAGCAAGCAAAATGACATCCTGGCGAGACTTTTTCCTTGTTCGCGATCGCGAGCATGGAAAATAAACCTCCCGGCGAGATTCCCAACGCGAGAAGGTCAGGTTTCTCATTGCGAGGGGTCGCGTATGCTCGCGACCGCTCGCGATGAGAAACTACCAGTTCGCGTTGAGAAAGCTGCAGCTCGAGTAAAAATCTACTCGAGCAGCAGAAAACTACAGCTCGCACTGTGCAAGATGCCATTTTCAATGATTGCACAGTGCCGGTTGCTTGTCCGCACTGTGCAATCATTGAAAACAACATCTTGCACAGTGCGAACATGTTACTTCGCAGTTCGCGAAGTGCTACGCGTAGCTCGCGTAGTGCGAACTTCACTTTGCGTAGCTTCGCGAAGTGCTACTTCGCGAACTACGCCCACCCTTAATGAACACACCGACCATACCTATACCTGCAAGTAATAGCACTACACGGGGGAAGGTCGACGTACATAATATTTTGCATTACAACAGATCAGATCCAGAATGGAAAAAATGGTTAGTTTGGCCCACAGACACAAACAACTGTCAAGATCGATTCCTGAACAAAACACAGTGTTTCACTATCAATAGGCCAGACCTACGCTATGTTCAAAGACAGCATCCAGGGGTAGTAACAACATACAGTGTAGGAAAACTCTGCCTTGATTGGCTGCAGAAAGCTACACTGCTGGATGTAAAACAACACTTATCTTTACTTAAAGAAGGCATAGGCCTTAGGGAATTCTTGCTAGGACCAAGAAAACCGTGTCCAAAACGTTTCATATATGCCAGTATCTACGCTGCTTATAATGAAATATGGAAGATTACCCAAGCAGAGACTGCAGAACGAATACAAGAAATTGATCGTATTAATTTAGAGAAATCTCTCTCTGTAGTAGACAATGGGTTAAAAACTCTGTCGTCCAAGATATATTCATTGGACAGCATTGTGTCTTCTGCTCTAGACATCATGGAACAGGAATAGTCATGTTACAACATGGTCACTCTCAACTGCGTTCTATAATGCTATTAGGCTGGATGCTATAAAACTTGCGTGCATGCTATGTGCCTTGGCGTTTAATCAACACTACGTCACTGTTTTCAGAATTCAATCTCACTGATAAACAGATCAAACTGGAACAAGGGGGAGCAGACCACACGGTGCTGAGCATTGAAAAACTGGAGAAAATACCATTCACGGTGGCAGAAAAACCAGCTACTGAGTGGTCATACATGGTAAAATTACTCTGCCTGTTACAACTTTCCATTTTCAGTATTGCCTAAAATATATACCAGCAGGCAAATATGAAAGGTTGGGTAAAGAATACATCAAGACAACTTGGGATTTACCTTACACACATAGACGTTGGAGTGGGGGGTGTGAAGTGTTTCTTAGCGGTACAAACTGTGAAAACGCACTAAGCGGTTCTCTCCTTTGTCAGGGTATTAATTTACACAGGGCCTGCGATGGTTCCACTACAAACTTATCCTGTCATCTGCAAGACTCACCAGCTGCAGTGATTAATACAATTTTTGGACTACTTTTGAATGGAAGTTACCTCATGTTGAATGATCATAGCTGCTGTGGCATGTTGCCAGGTATCCTATATCTAGTAACGGTTACATCCAGGGTCACTTGCTGTAAGCAAGTCTTGTTTCCACAAATACAGACAGTCAGGGATTTGCCTCTATGGCCTTCACTGAGCATCTCTTCTATGCGAATTGATACTCTAAGCAGAATGAAAGCCATTCTTTACAACAAACTGTGCCACTGACCTCGGCCAAAGAAACCTATGATCTACAAGTCGCAAGGACTTCTGCCGAGATACATGCCCTTTTGAATACAAACTGCCCTATACATTTCTCAATCATTTTAGAACGTATCTTAAACATGTCTGATACGAGCGGTATTGTACATGTATTTGAGACCGTGTGTTCAGGACTGTTAGCATCTTTTCAAGCAGTCCTCGGAATAATTCCCAACTTCGTGCACTCTGTGTTTGGCGGACTGCCACTACTTTTTGGACTCATTGCAGGGATCCTATTTTTGCTCCTACTGCTCCGATATGGCAAACCAAATCACCACCGTCTCTCCCAGCACCATAGAGAGAGCTCTATTGGAAATGAACAGGCGCGTTGCGTCCATTGGGGCGTTGGGGCGTTGCCCCCCCACCACCGCCCCCGCACCAGCCCGTGCCCGCAGCTCCCTCGGTGTCTCTGAACTTAGTTTACTTAAGTTCAGAGACGCTGAGGGTGGGGAGAACTGACAATGCATGTCAGTCAGCATGACGTCGGACCGTGGGCGGTCCGGCGTCATGTTGACTGACATGCATTGTCAGACCAGGCAGCACTGCAGCACAAGTGCGCATGAGTGGGCATGGTGAGCTAATTTGTAGCCCGTGCCCAGTCATGCACACTTGTGTTTTCACGGACTTGCGCATGCCCTTTAGGAGCCCCTCGGTGTCCTAATGGGCAGGCGGCGGGCGAAGAGTAGGCTGTGCCCTCAGCCAATCCTGGCGCTGCAGCAGCGCCAGGATTGGCTGAGGGGTTGCCACTGCAGTGCTGACGTGCTGTTCCAGTTTGAAGAGGTCAGAGGCGCCAACGCGGACCAGGAGCAGAGGCGGTCAGGTAAGTTTTCCTCTTAATTTTAAATGTATTCTCCTGTGCGACCCCACCCACACCCGCGCGTGACCCCCCCCTCGCGACCCCCCCCTCGCGACTGCTCATGTAGTAAAAACCGGTCCTTTCGTTTATTTGCTTCCTTTGCAATCATTTTACTGCCTGCCACTTTCAAATGTCACCAGCCGCCCCTGGAAATGAAGTGTCTTGAGCACATCGTCCAAATTTTAGGTTTACTTCGTCTACGAGAATTAAATTCCACATGGTTTCTGTCATTCAGACCAATCTGGCAAGATTGCATCTTACTTGTTCTACGCTGCCTTCTTTGCAGGGAAGAATGGGTGCTAGACATCTGTCTAACACTCCCATCAGTCATGCCTACGGATATCGATACTCTGCTGGACCCGGTAATGGCCCATGCTCTGTGTTGTCCCCAGCGGCTACCAATCCTGATGACGGCATTCATTGAGATCTCACAGACACAAATTGCTACTGCTGAGGTACGAGAGGAAACAACAGGCATGCAGGTAACATCCGATACGAACATTGCTGATGCGACCAATGCTGAAGGCGATGCTTCTCATCCATGTGCGGTTAATCTTCTAAACAAGGTAATCCAACTTTCACCTACAACGGTAGACGACTTTTTGTCTACAGGATTAGAAGATTTCATTTTTTCTCCATCCTCATACACTGACTTTTGATTCAGCACACAGTGTACCAGGAAGACTCTAAATTTGGCCTTTGTTTTTCAAAACAAAGACTGAAACTGGGGACTTTTTTCTCTGATTAATTTTTTCATTCTCCAAATTTGAATTTTTCTTTTTATGGCACAGTAATCTGCTTAAAGTAGAACTATTCATAGAGAACAGATTTATTTGAAACACTTTCAGAGACATTATGTCACCTTGTCAATACCAATTGATTTATGTAACTTGACATGAAATGGATTCGGCCTTTTTTTCTTCTGTATTTACGAGCCATTTCATAATGTATATATATATGTATGGTCATTCATTTAGCATTCAATGTAAATATATGCTTAGAATGAAACATTGCTTTAATATGTACAGCACCAATGCATTTTTATGCATGGCGACAGTTTTTATGCATTCTTAGAATGTATTTTTAGACATGTTCTTAGCCATCCATGTGCAGCTATATTTTAGATATGTTTAGCATGTTTAAAATTTAGTAATGTCATTCATACGAAAGTGGAGTGGGTGTTGTGTGTCGGTTTAGATACCGTATATAGGTTTCCCGATTTATGTCCTTATATAGGCACAATTCGCATTGCCCATATTTAGGCATAGAAATCCTACCCTTATTTAGGCATTATCCATGCTAACCAAATACAGGCACGGCCATCTACGCCGTTCATCTACGTCACAACGAGTTCTTGGAAAACCAGACTCTTAAGTCTTTATGACTTCCCCTTGCTTGGATATTGATTTCTCCAAGAACTCATTAATATGCATAAACATCTATTCCTTAGGGGTTCATTCATGACGTTCTTCTGCCCGACTTTTACATCAATACTGGCATTCCTAAACACCTTCAAGGTATAAATATACCTTCACTTGCCATGGCAAACCATGGTTCGGCTGACTACTAGCACAACGCGGCTCGCCACAGCAAGTTCGGAAGGAAGTCAAGTTCCCGCCTGACGCACTGACCAGACACTGTCATCCTCCTTGCAGAGAATCAAGCTCCAGTGTTTCCCCTTGCGGGTTGTTAGAGATCGAGACTCGGAAAGAGATTCCAACCTCACTCATTCTAAGGTATGGAGCGGACTAGAACCTAGAGGGACTTTTGTCAAATCTTGGCAACTATAGCTAAACTAGACGATAGACAAACAGCACCTACTTCTTACCTCGTACTACACTTAGGTTAGGTACACTGGGGTAGAACTAGCTAGAAGCATCAGATGAGTATTAACATTTTAGCCTGTGTTATTTATGTATGTATTTTTATGAATATCTGTCATAGCTATAAACCATGCTATTGCAGTATTATTACTGCTAACCCTGTTTGTATTATTCTTTGCATTCTATCTTACGATTGTAGCAGTTCATATCTCTTGCACGAGAAATAAGACTGTTCAATAAACCCTTTTTATTGAAACGCCTGTCTATCTATTTCTGTGTAACTCTGTAGAAACGAAGCATGCACAATTGACTGAGTGAAACTGTTATCTATTGTTTCCACGATTCTGATATTGTTCCGATTCTAAGGGAAACAAAGTTGTCATGTTTATGTGGTTGTCAGAAACTAATTCCTTCTTGTTTATTCGAGAAGTTTCTAGTGACCTCTGAGTTAGCTGGCACACACAGGCAATTAAGTTTAATGTACTCGATAGAGACATACTGACCTCAGTCCTATGTCAAAACTATAGTGTATATTATTCTAATGCGCAGAGCCTATCAGGAATATAGGAACTACACTACAGCAGATGCTATTTTGCGAGTCAGGGACTCGTAAAATAGCATTTGTACATGCTAGTACCCTTTTTTTGCAGCCGCAAACAGGATATTCTCCCGTTTACGGCTGCAAAAAAGGGTCGTACATCTGGCCCATAGTTCTCTAACTCCATTTCTTCCTCAGTCATATTAAACATGTTAGAGGCTTTATCTCGCATTGACAAATAAATTACTTCTTGGAATCCCCTCTTTCTCTCGTGGTGGGGATGGTTAGACTCCATTAAAATGATGATCACTCCCATTTTACTTTATACTCTCTCGATGTTCCCTATTCATATTCCATCTTGCTATTTTAAGATTATCATCTCTCTCCTTTCCAAATTTCTTTGGAAAAATACAGAAGCTAGAGTATCCTTATCACTTCTTCAGAAGTCAAAATCTCAAGGAGGGTGTTACTTTTCCTGATTTTCGTATTTATCATAAATCCTTTTGCCTCTGTCAAGACTCTAAATGGCTCCTTCCAGACCCCTCCCCCTTTATGCCTCTATGGTTTACTGTTGAACGCTCTTTGCTTCTACCCTTTTCTAGAAAGGAAGTTCTGGCCTTTTTTGCCAAAACTCCTCAAACTTCTCTTTCCTTGTTTAGGCACTGGGAATCTTTTTTACGTTCACCAATTTGGCATAATTCCCTTATTACCATTAATAACAGAACTGTCTTTTGGAAATCCTGGAAACTGAAGGGCATAGCTTGGGTCAATGACCTATTTGATGGTTTGATTCCCCGTTCATTTCCTAAATTCCAATCCACCTTTGACTGTCCCCGTTCCTTTTTGCAGAAATTCTCTATTTTAATGGCAGTTATTCTTGACACATTCTATTCTCTTCCATCAATTCTACTTTCATCTGGAGAAAATTCTCTTCTTAATATTCTTGCTACCTTTCCTAATGCTTCTCTAATACATAAACACACCTAATCTCCTGATCCTGATCGACCTAAGAGTAAAGAAGAACTTGTCTGGGAATTGGATCTAGGATGTGAATGGAACATCAATTTCTGGGACAAATTCTGCACCCGTTCTCTCAATCTCTAGATCTGCCTCTGTCACTCAATCTATGTTTTTCCTTTACCATAGGCTTTATTTCACCCCTATTTCTATTGCTACTTTTTCCCACTCTACTAACACAAATTGTTGGACTTGTGGATCCCCCACAGCTGGCCTCATGCACCTTCTCTTTCTTTGCCCTGCTGTTATTTGTTTTTGGAGAGAAATGTGGTCCTATATCTCTCGTATATTTAACATTCACATTCCTTCTTCTAATCTCATCCTTTTCTTTGGGAGTTTACTAGAATATTTGGATCTACCTACTCATAAACATGCTCTATTTGACCTCATGCTGGATTTAGCTTTTCCAACAGCACTTAATTGAAAACATTTAACAAAACTCTCCGTCCAACACTTGTGGAATATTCTGTGCCATTTTCATCGCCGAGATTTTGCTTTTGCCTCCTCTTGTAAGCCATTTGTTAATAGAGATCTATTTTGGTTGCTACTTAAATCATATTTAGACAAAAATGTAATGACAAAAAATTCTTTTTTATATTCCGAAAATTTTAAACCTCCGGAATTGTTTAATTTCTCTGTTCTTTTTTCTCTAATCTCTTGTTGGCACACTGCTTTTAGGTCTTGAGCCTAGCAATGCAGTGCGTAGCACTGCATGCGCAGCGAGAGACCTATTGTACGAGGTTTCAAAATCGCCCTAGGAATCGCACACACTCGTGCTTGTGCTTTTCCTTTTGGGCCATGCTATTGGCCTTTGCGTGCGTCTTTTTATTAAAGACAGCACGCAATTGGCCAAAGGCGGGCGCATTGCTCCGCCCATTGCCTCTTGGTGTCTATTACGCGCACCACCGGCCATGTGGTTTCAATTATTTTGCCCAGACACGTGCGTGATAATTGAAACCACCTGGCTCGCTGTGGCACATGTGCGCACCACTCACGGGCGTGTTTGTTTACAATAGCGATCGCTTTCGCGATCGCTTTCACTGCCGCTTGTTGTACTGTATACAAGCAGCCACACTGATGCTGAAATTTACCTGGTACCATAAATTGAATTACAACCCATAAAACCTCGTGGGAAGCACCAGCCACCAAAGACACCTCAGCGCCTTAGGTGCACAGACATCACAGTCACCTGCACCAAAGTCCGTCTAACAGCTCTCCACCACACACACCTACTCCTTTCTGCCAAGAATGACCTCTGTTGCACTAAAACAGGCCTCTAGACGGCAAACACATCTGCTTGTCCTGGCCTGATCTCTGTTGCACATCTACCCCCCGCACCCTGACCACAAAGACCCCATTCAACAATACGAGTGACCTCAGCAGAACCCCGTCATCGCTGACATCCTTTTACCCAATGATTTTCTGGATGGGGAGGGACTTCCAGTAGACACCAACCCGCTCCTGCCATCAACAACCCGCGCTCACCAGGGCAGCCACGGACAGTTGACTGCATGGGTGACCTTTGATGCCAACATTCACCTCTGGAAGAAAAGCTGGGGCCTGGCGTGTCCAGACGGACTTTAGCGGCGTTATTTTTCAGGAGTGCAAACACCTGTCCACGCCGGAAGTGGTTGATGCTGGTTAATAGGAGCTGTTGATTGAAGCGGTGTCCGAAGGTAAACCTCGCGCTGCAGAGGAGACGCAGCGTTGAAGCCTGTGCCCACTCACACATGACCTGTTTTTCTTCCATTCCCCCGTCCCATGGGCGTCCTTCCCACGCTATCTTGTCTCTAGGCAAGGCAGGTGGCCCTCCGTGCCTTCCTCATTGTCTCAAGGCTGGACTCAGGGTTGGCGGTGATGCCTGCTCTGGAGCCAAGCACTCAAGCGCGGAAGCTGCAGCCTTGAACCCTGCTTCTAATCTGGAAGGGAGGGGCATGCAACCGTACATGTTCTCACCGCCTCCTGGGACCGTACAGAAACATTTCTTCTATGCAGCTGGGGGTACAGCTACTCCCAGGGGCCCCCTACCCAGCTGACGTGGAATTTAGGTGCAACTGAGACTCACCATGGCCAATGAACCCGTGATCTTAAAAGTGTATGACTTGGCAAGTGTGACATCCGGTTTGTGTGTGGACTATGCCATGTTTTTTGTTGTGCTCCTATCACTGCTGGTTGATTCTTTGTAATGCTGTCAGTTCAACCTTCCTTTTAAGCTTCAGACCTTGGCATTCTGAGACATGCAGTGTACGCTAGCCCATTCTGGCCTGAGACTTATACTTCCTGGCATGCGATGGGCTGTCGACTCAAAATTAAGGCCCTGGACTGGAGCACTAACTCTTGATTCCAATTGAAACCTCTTTCTTAGACCACCTATTGTGAGAAGGTGGCCTGATATATGCTGTCCACTAGTTTTAGTGGGCACCTTGTATCAGTCCAAACAACCCCCTATGGTGATAGGTAAAAGACAACCTTTGTTGAAAGCTATCCTAGTGGTAGCTATGGAGAGCAGCCTTCAGGCTAAGTCTTGAAGGAATGTAAAGCAGCTTGTTTTACCAGTATATAATCTCTTGAATGATCAAATGAAAAGACAACCACACCAAGTATATATTCAAAATATATGTATTTAGTATAAATCACACCCTCTAGTCTCATTATGAGACTGGAGTTCGAAGTACTTTGTTTACAAGTCAGCAATTATCAGTAATAGCACAAATACACGTTTGGGCCCTACGGGCTTACCAAACCATATACCAAAAAGTGGTATAAGAACCACGACTGGAATAGACACTAGGCCTATAGCCTCTGGAATCGCTGGGACCCCAAGGAACCACCCAAGGTAGTGACACAGGGGACCCATGGGGACTGTTTGCAGTGTGTAAACACAACCGCGGGTTCCCGTTATCTTCTATGGGGAATGTTGCGGTTGGAAATTTAAAGATTAGGGACACTTCTAATCGAGTTAGGACCAAACCCTTTTGAACTTAAGAAGTTCTAGGGCTAGCACCCAAGGGAGCACCGGAGTACTCGAGTTACCTCACCCAGGGAAGCCGGGTGCATAGGTGTCTTTTGGTGTCGGGTCACGTCGGAGATTTCAATGGGAGCCTTCAAAGAACTGCTGCTGCCGTGAAGAGGAGAAGTGTCCGAAGAGATCCAAGCCTGGATCTAGGATGCAAGTAATCTGAAAACAGAGGGGACAGAGTCTGGGTCACTAGCCATTGACCAAGGGCAGGATGGACCAATGCTCACAGATGTTGGGTGCTTCAGGTGAGTTGATGGGGGCCCTGACTCTTCAGCCACGAGTTCCAGGAGGCGTCGATGAGGTCCATGAGCCGGATTCGAGCTGTCCCACGAAGTCTGTCAAGTGCTGCAGTGTCGGCAACCAGAATGGACCCAACAAGCTTTGGCAACGGCAAGTCACTGGAATTTAGAGAAAGGACTGCGGTGTAGACCAGCAAGGTCTGAGGGACTCACCCAGCAAGGGTAAGTCAGGGCACATCTGGAGCAACCAGGAACGCCCAATCAAAGAAGGAGTTGCCTTCGTGGGGACCTGCTAGCCAATGGGCTAGTGATCGCGAAGGAGCCTCAAGCAGTCGCACTTGAAGCTGGCCCACGGGTCACTCGTGGAGTGGAGGCCAACAATCTTCGGTGCAGGAGGTGCTCAAGGCTGGGGCTACTCGGAGCCCAAAGCACAACTTCAAGGAGGACCAGGAACATAGTGTTGTTGCAAAAGTTCACGGTGTCCATGGGTCACAGTTCCACGTCACCCACAATAGCCACAGGCCTCAGCTTTGCTGTGGACTCAGGGTAGCTTCGGGGAAGTCTGGAAATCCAACTCTGGTGATGCAAAGACTTTGGTGTCCGGCGGGAGCTTCAGCGATGCAGACCGGTCAGTTGCTTCTTTGGTGCCTGCCAAGCAAGGGAGTCACTCCTTGACCCCAAGGGAGATTTCTTCTATCTTCTAGTCGAAATAGAAAGTCGAAGGTCCAGGATATATGTTGCAGAGTTTCGTCCAGGGTAATCTAAAGTCCTAGGGACTGGATTCCTATACTTATAGTAAGTTTAGGGGATGGACTAACTCTAAGGCCCCACCTATGGGTGGGCCTGGAAAGAGGGGTGGTTACACCCATTTCCTTTGCCCAGTTACGCGCCAGAGCAGGGGCAGGTAGCCCCTGCAACTGGTTTGAACTGGAGTATGCACAGGGACACCAAGTGTGCCCCCAGTGCAGGACTTCAAAGCACCAGAGAGTGCTCCCACCCAGCCCCAATACACATCAGCCTGTCTGGATGGTGGGGACACCTCCCCTCGACAGGAAACCTATTGTCCAGGCCTCCCCTGCCGGAGTTTCGGTCAGCAGCAGGAGGCCAGACCCGTGTCTGTGGCAGAGGCATCCATTTTGTGATGCCAGGGCTCAGGAAAGTCCTACCGCGTTTAGCCAGTGTGAACATGTCTCTCCCTCTAGAAGGGTGGAATGCTACCCCCGCCGCCAGAATTGGTGGGGGGGGGGGTAGTATTCCAAAGTGTTTGACAACAAACACGACATGTTTTGATGCAGCCATCCCAAAGTTAGCATTTACAGCGAGATTATAATGCACTTAAGAGTATATGGTATGGCTGTATCACAGAACAGTCATAAGGAAGTATTTCCGAAAGCTGCAGAGGGGCTCAGCTCATGCTTGGGCACCCTCTCACATAAAACCAAGCACTCTGCCTTCAGGATTGTCAAGGCCTGCCATAGGAATGGCTGTTTTCCAGAGCCTGAAAGCTCTGGTGATGTTCCATCTGCTCTATTTCCGTTTTTCCCCGTGCCATCTGATAATGAATCATGTACTGTAGCGCCAAGATACCCGTTGGGTGATTGTTGCGCTTTATAAATACTGCATACAATACAATACAATAGGTTTATATGTGTCTGTATATGGGTGTGGATATAGGTAGCCTATACCACTGTAAGGGGTGCAAGCACACCCTTACCCAGGCTGCAGTAGCAGACCAGTGGTGCCATTTTGGAGTGCTTCCCAGGGGTGGCATAATATATGCTGCAGCCCCTGGTAGGCCTCTGAGGTACCTATGCCCTAGGTACATAGTATACCATATACTAGGGGCTTATAAGACACTCCAGAATCCAATTAGATATATACCTAATGTACATGGAAACCATTTTAGAGAAGAAGCAGCTAGGCTGTGGTCCTGATTAGCAGGGCCACAGCCAGACTAAGGTCGAAAAACAGTCAAACACCAGCAAAAAGTGGGGGCACCCATGTGAAGCAGATCCTACTCTCCTACACAACTCCCCCCCAAACGCAGGGACATTAAACTAACCTTGACCAGTTGAGTCTTCATGTTCTAAGTGGAAATACCTTGAGAGTCCATCTGCATTGGCATGGTTACTCCCAGGTCTATGTTCCACTGTAAAGTCCATCCCCTGTCGGGAAATGGACCACCTAAGCAGTTTGGGGTTTTCATAAGAGGGACTTATGGTCTGTCTGAACAAGGAAGTGAGTACCAAACAAGTATGGCCTCAACTTCTTCAGAGCCTAAACCACAGCAAAGGCCTCCCTCTCAATGGCTGACCAACGTTTCTCTCTAGGAGTCAGCCTTCTGCTTATGAAAGCTACTGGCTGATCCTGACCTTCTTCATTCAATTGTGACAGTACAGCCCCAACCCCCAATTCAGATGCATCAGTTTGAACAATGAACTTTTTGGAGTAGTCAGGACTCTGCAGAATGGGAGCAGTACACAGGGCCTGCTTCAGGTCACCAAATGCCTTTTGACAGCTAGCTGTCCACTGAACCTTTTTGGGCATTTTCTTAGAAGTTAAGTCATTCAAGGGTGTCACTATTGATCCATACCCTTTGACAAATCTCCTATAGTACCCAGTCAGGCCTAAGAAGGCTCTCACCTGAGTCTGGGTAGTGGGAGCAACCCAGTCCATTATGGTCTGGATTTTGCTCTGCAATGGTTGAACCTGGCCTCCACCTACAAGGTGGCCCAGGTACACAACCTGACTCTGCCCTATCTGGCACTTAGTAGCCTTGATAGTTAGACCTGCTTTTTGCAGGGCCTCCAAAACATTCCTTAGGTGGACCAGGTGATTCTCCCAGGTGGAGCTAAAGACAGCAATATCATCTAGATATGCTGCACTAAAGGCTTACAGACCTGTGAGAACTGTATTCACCAACCTTTGGAAAGTGGCAGGTGCATTCTTCAAACCAAAGGGCATTACCACAAATTGATAGTGCCCACTAGGGGTAGAAAATGCTGTCTTTGGCTTTGCATCATCAGCTAGTCTGATCTGCCAGTAGCCATCTGTCAAGTCAAATGTGGTAAGGTACTTGGTTGAGGCAAAAGTATCTATAAGCTCACCTGCCCTTGGTATTGGATGGGCATCAGTCCTAGTGACTGCATTGAGACTAAGGGTGGGCGGAATTTGCGAAAGTGCCTTTCGCAAAATATCGCGAAACGGCAAAAAATCTCCGCGATCACGTGAAATTTAGCGTGATCGCGGAGATTTTGTGCTGATTAATGCGTTACTGAATTTGACCTTCAACTCGGGCACCTGCTTTATTTATATCTGTAAGTGCTTCTTGTTGAGGTTTAATTTTTGTGACAGGAGCATCGTCCCAGAATGAATCCTGCCCTGCATATTTATCCAAGAAGATGCCACCGTTTTGTGCAATACCTCTACTCAACTGGAGTACTTTCTACTGGCTAATCACTAATCAGTAAGTGCTACCTCGGGTAAATGTATAGTGCTTTTACTACACTACAGCTGCATAAAGGGCCAGAAGAGTTGTCTCCAGCGACCATGTGTGTCTGTAACTTTGCCACCGTGCCGATGGGCGCCGGGGTCCCTCGAGTGAGCTGTCCATCCTAGTGGGGAAAGGGCGGGAAGACATTGCACACCGCCAGTGTGTGGGGCAAGGATTCTATGCAGTTCACATGCCTCTTGTTTATAAAGGGTCAGAGACCGACCAGAACAGCAGATGAGGAGACAGAACCTCCTGGTGTCAGGAACTACACGGGGATTGCGCTCGAGAAACCCATGGATGCACAGACCTCCATCAATGATTACAGCAAATTGCTGACGGTAGATATGGGGAGAAAGCACACCTGCCTAGCCTCCACTGTGCTCACGAATCTTTTGTGCTGATTAATGCGTTACTGACTTTGACCTTCAACTCGGGCACCTGCTTTGTTTATATCTGTAAGTGTTTCCTGTTGAGGTTTAATGACAGGAGCATCGTGCCAGAATGAATCCTGCCCTGCATATTTCCGTTCCGGCGCGGATCGCGAAAGTTTTGACATTTTCGCGTTCCGCGCAGAACACAAAAATGTCGAATGTTCGCAATATCCGCGTGCGGAAAGGAAATTGTCGCCCACCCTTAATTGAGACTTCTGTAGTACATACAAAACCTCATCTCTCTTTTTCAACCACTGGTGTGAGGTTTTGGCACAAGGACCACTGGACTAGCCCAAGGGCTATCTGAGGGTTCAATAACACCCAAATCCAACATTTTCTGGACTTCTGTCCTGATACAGTCCCTGACATGGTCAGGTTGCCTATAAATCTTATTTTTAATAGGCAGTCTGTCCCCAGTGTCCACTTCATGAGTGCACCATATAGTCTGACTTGGAGCCAGTGAGAACATGTGTCTGAACTGATTGAGCACCTGTCTGCAATCAGCTTGTTGCTGGGCAGTGAGGCTGCCTGCCAAGGCTACACCATCAACTGACCCATCATCAGGGTTCTGTGAGAAGAGGTCAGGGAGTGGGTCACTCTCTTCCTCCTGTCCCTCATCAGTTGCCATGAGCAAGCCCATGTCAGCCCTGTCCACATATGGCTTCAGCCTGTTGACACGGAGCACCCTATGGGGACTCCTGGGAGTTCCTACGTCTACTAAATAAGTAACCTCTCCCTTCTGTTCAACAATAGTGTGGGATCCACTCCAGTTGTCCTGGAGAGCTGCTGGGGCCACAGGCTCCAACACCCACACTTTCTGTTCTGGCTGGTAAACAGTCAGTACAGCCTTTTGGTCATGCCAGGCTTTTTGCAGTTCCTGGCTAGCCTCAAGGTTTTTGTTTGCCTTTTTCATGTACTCAGCCATCCTGGAGCAGAGACCAAGTACATAGTCCACTATGTCTTGCTTTGGGGGCTTGAGAGGTATCTCCCATCCTTCCTTCACCAATCACAATGGACCCCTGACAGGGTGACCAAACAGAAGTTCAAATGGGCTGTAGCCAACCCCCTTCTGAGGCACCTCCCTGTATGCAAATAAAAGGCAGGGCAAGAGCAGGTCCCATTTTCGCCTAAGCTTCTCTGGGAGTCCTTTGATCATGCCCTTTAAGGTTTTGTTGAATCTCTCAACTAAACCATTGCATTGTGGGTGATAGGGTGTGGTGAACTTGTAGTTCACTCCACACTCCAGTCAAGTAACTAGACAAGAAGTTTGCACAGGTGCTGTAGTGGTCCTTAGGGGAATTGATTCTGGATACCTGGTGGCATGATCCACTACCACCATTATAAATATGTGCCCAGATGCTGTTTGGGGATCCATGGGACAAACAATGTCAATCCCTACCCTTTCAAAGGGCACCCCCACCACAGGTAGTGGCATCAGGGGGGCCTTTGTAGTGCCACCTGCTTTGCCACTGGTTTGGCAGGTTACACAGGAACGACAAAACTCCTTTGTGTCTTCAGACATGTGAGGCCAGTGAAAGTGAGGAACAATTCTGTCCCAAGTCTTGTTCTGGCCTAAGTGTCCTGCTAGGGGAATATCATTGGCTAGTGTCAATAGGAAACCCCTAAACTTCAGAGGTATAACCAACCTCCTGGATGCACCAGGCTTGGGGTCTCTACTCTCTGAATATAGGAGTCCATCATCCCAATAAACTTTATGGGTGACACTAGCATTCGCAGCAGCCTCATCAGCAGCTTGCTGTCTGAGGGTTTCAAGAGAGGGGCCGGTTTTCTGCTCCTGGCTCAGATCAGACCTGGAAGGGCCCCCTGTCCCCAAGAACTCAACCTGGTCAGGTTCAAGCTCCTCTGGGACAGTTCCTTCTTCAGGCCAAGATCATCTCCCTGAGGAGACTGATCAGTATCCTGAGACAGGTGGGAAGGCTCTGCCTTAACCCTACTGCTCTTCCTCTTGTGAGGCACCTGGTCCATTCTTCCAGAATCCAGGGCCTGTCCAGCTTTTGACATTTTAGCCTGTGACCTTGTCACAGCAAAGACATATGCAGGGATCCCTAATATTTCTGCATGTGTCCTGAGCTCCACTTCAGCCCAAGCCGAAGTCTCTAGATCATTGCCAAGCAAGCACTGTACTGGTAGGTCTGAACTTACCACAACCTTCTTAAGGCCAGGTATCCCTCCCCAGGAGAAGTTAACAACTGCCAGAGAATGGTCTGACATTGCTAGCATTGGTCACTTGATACATTTCACCAAGTATAATCTGCCCAGGATCCACAAGATCTTTTGTCACCATTGTGACACTTGCTCCTGTGTCCCTGAATGCCCAAGCTTCTACTCCATTATTTAAAGGCTGCTGTCTGTATTTGCCCAAGTTACTGGGGCTCACAAAGGGGGACATATCCATATCCCCATCACTGAAAAGCACAGTCTGAGTTGGTACTCTGACTAGGCCAGAGTCCATCTCAGAAGCCAGGGTCAACCCTACTACACCCTTATTCTCTGTATTCCCACCACCAATTGTAATTGCACTAGGGGGAGCAGGTGCCTTAGGGGCATTGGTGGGGGCTGGAGTATTTTCTTTGGCCTTGGTGCAGTCACTAGTCCAGTGAGTTTTCTGTTTACAGATTTTGCACCAAGGTTTATTTTGGCCTTTACCCTTTCCTGACTGTGAATCCCCACCTGAAGAAGATTTTTGGGGCCCTTGAGAAGACTTCTGGTCTTTACCCTTGTCCCCACCCTTGTCTGAGTTTTTGGAATCTTGCTTCTTTGGGTCACCACCTTGGTTCTGTACCTTCTGCTTCACCCTGGTTCTGACCCATTTGTCTGTCTTCTTTCCCAATTCTTGGGGAGAGGTCAGATCCGAGTCTACCAAGTACTGGTGCAACAGCTGATTTTGGCAGTTATTAAGAATCTGCTCCCTCATTATCAGATTGTACAATCCTATGAAGTCACACACTTTACTGCCGAATAACCAACCTTCCAGAGCCTTAGCAGCACAGTCAACAAAGTCAACCCAGTCCTGATTTTGTGCTTTTTGGGTGTCTCTGAACTTTAACCTGTATTATTCAGTGGTTAGGCCAAACCCATCTATCAGTGCACTTTTCAAGACTGTAGTCATCAGCATCCTCTTCTCTTACAGTGAGGAGCTTGTCTCTACCTTTGTCTGCAAAGGAGAGCCATAAGATTGCTGCCCACTGACCTTGAAAGACCTTCTGTACTTTACAGGCCCTCTCCAAGGCAGTTGTCCATTTGTGGATGTCATCCCCACTCTGGTAGGGAGGGACAATCTTACTTAGGTTTCTATGGTCATAAGACCTCTCTCTATCTCTAGGGAAATTGCTGCCACCAAGGGACTCTGGTCTCTCCTTTTTACTAGCTCTGTAGATCTCCAGGGCTTCCCTATCTAAGGCCATCTGCTGCTTTCTGAGGTTGAACTTGTCTTGCTCATATTTCAGCAGTCTCTCTCTCCTCTCCTGGGAGGCTTCCCTCCCTCTGTGAGAAGAAACAGAGGTTCCTATAGAGGAGTTAGACTGGATAGATCCCCTTGACAGAGATCTATCCATTCTAGCCCTGTTGTCAGGCCTACCAGGAGGAATAAAGGAAGTGGCATTATTGTCATCCTCCTCATCCTCATCCTGGTGGTCTGTGTTCACCAGAGTCTGGTCATTGTCACCAGTCTGGTCAGCATTAGAGTTTTCACCCCTAGACCCACCCTCAGGTGCTGCCCCACCCACACTGTCTAAATCATCAGGCCCACTAGGCCCTGTGATATCATCCAGTTTCAGTATCTTTATGAGATGCTGGGTGGATGGACTTTTGCCTGTCTTCAGCTTCCTAATGGAACATAAAGCCCTAAGCTGAGCAAAGGTGAGATCCTCATATTTATAGGGAAGGAGCTCACTGGTTCCCGGTAGGGACCCACTGGTTCCTGGCTGGTTAGACATTACTAACATGGTATGGTGTATTGCACTACCTACACTAGTGTGGCCTACTAAACTCTCTTGAGTTGTAGAAAGGGTGTGCTATCCCTTCACACACAACTCTAAGTTCAGTAGCACTTACTGTAGCTAAACTTGATATTATATGGACCTCAGGTACCTTTAGTGGTTTTCAGTTGATCAATTCAATTGAGATTATCTGGTAAAACAATAGCAAGCTGGAATCCCACACGCTGCACACCAATGTGAGAAGGTGGCCTGATATATGCTGTCCACTAGTTCTAGTGGGCACCTTGTTTCAGTCCAAACAACCCCTTATGGTGATAGGTTAAAGACAACCGTTATTGAAAGCTATCCTAGTGGTAGCTATGGAGAGCAGCCTTCAGGCTAAGTCTTGAAGGAATGTAAAGCAGCTTGTTTTACCAGTCTATAATCTCTTGAATGATCAAATGAAAAGACAACCACAGCAGGTATATATTCAAAATATATGTATTTAGTATAAATCACACCCCTCTAGTCTCTTTATGAGACTGGAGTTCGAAGTACTTTGCTTACAAGTCAGCAATTATCAGTAATAGCACAAATACACGTTTGAGTCCTAGGGGCGTACCAAACCATATACCACAAAAGTGGTATAAGAACCACGACTGGAATAGACACTAGGCCTATAGCCTCTAGAATCGCTGGGACCCCAAGGAACCACCCAAGGTAGAGACACAGGGGACCCACGGGGACTGTATGCAGTGTGTAAACACAACCGCGGGTTCCTGTTATCTTCTATGGGCAATGTCGCGGTTGGAAATTTAAAGATTAGGGACACTTCTAATCGAGTCAGGACCAAACCCTTTTGGACTTAAGAAGTTCTAGGACTAGCACCTACGGGAGCACCGGAGTACTCAAGTTACCTCACCCAGGGAAGCCGGGTGCATAGGTGTCTTTTGTTGTCGGGTGGCGTCGTCGATTTCAATGGGAGCCTGCAAAGAACTGCTGCTGCCATGAAGAGGAGAAGTGTCCGAAGAGATCTAAGCCTGGATCTAGGATGTAAGGAACCTGAAAGAAGAGGGGACAGAGTCTGGGTCACTAGCCAGTAACCAAGGGCAGGATGGACCAATGCCCACACATGTCGGCTGCTTCAGGTGAGTTGATGGGTGTCTTGACTCTAAAGCCACGAGGTCCAGGAGGCTTCGACGAAGTCCACGAGCCGGATTCGAGCTGTCCCACAAAGTCTATCGAGTGCTGCGGTGTCGGCGACCAGAATGGACCCAACAAGCCTTGGCAACGGCAAGTCACTGGAATTTAGAGAAAGGACTGCAGTGCAGACCAGCAAGGACTGAGGGACTTACCCAGCAAGGGTAAGTCAGGGCACATCTGCAGCAACCAGGAATGCCCAATCATAAAAGGAGTTGCCTTTGTGGGGACCTGCTAGCCTACGGGCTAGTGATCGTGAAGGAGCCTTGAGAGGTCACACTTGAAGCTGGCCCACGGGTCACTCGTGGAGTGGAGGCCAACAATCTTCAGTGCAGGAGGGTTTCAAGGCTGGGGCTACTCGGAGCCCAAAACACAACTTCAAGGAGGACCAGGAAGATAGTGTTGCTGCAAAAGTTCATGGTGTCCAGGGGTCACGGTTCCACGTCACCCACGATAGCCACGGGCCTCAGCTTTGCTGTGGACTCAGGGTAGCTTTGGGGAAGTCTGGAAATCCACCTCTGGTGATGCAAAGACTTTGGCGTCCGGGGGGAGCTTCAGTGATGCACACCGGTCAGTTGCTTCTTTGGTGGCTACCAAGCAGGGAAGTCACTCCTTGATCCCAAGGGAGATTTCTTCCGTCTTCTAGTCGAAATAGAAAGTCAAAGGGCCAGGATATATGTTGCAGAGTTTCGTCCAGGGTAATCTAAAGTCCTAGGGACTGGATTCCTATACGTATAGTAAGTTTAGGGGGTGGACTAACTCTAAGGCCCCACCTATGGGTGGTCCTGGAAAGAGGGGTGGTTACACCCATTTCCTTTGTCCAGTTTTGCACCAGACCAAGGGCAGGTAGCCCCTGCAACTGGTTTGAACTGGAGTATGCACAGGGACACCAAGTGTGCCCCCAGTGCTGGACTTCAAAGCACCAAAGAGTGCTCCCGCCCAGCCCCAATACACATCAGCCTGTCTGGGGAGGTGGGGACACCTCCCCTTGACAGGCAACCTATTGTCCAGGCCTTCCCCTGCCAGAGTTTTGGTCAGCAGCAGGAGGCCAGACCCGTGTCTGTGGCAGAGGCATCCATTTTGTGATGCCAGGGCTCAGGAAAGTCCTACCGGGTTTAGCCAGTGTGAACATGTCTCTCCCTCTAGAAGACTGGAATGCTACCCCCGCTGCCAGAATTGGCGGGGGGTAGTATTCCAAAGCATTTAACACCAAACAGGACATGTTTTGATGCAGCCATCCCAAAGTTAGCATTTACCGCGAGGTTATAATACACTTAAGAGTCTATGGTATGGCTGTATCACAGAACAGCCATAAGGAAGTATTTCCAAAAGCTGCAGAGGGGCTCAGCTCATGCTTGGGCACCCTCTCACATAAAACCAAGCACTCTGCCTTCAGGATTGTCAAGGCCTGCCATAGGAGTGGCTTATAGGTTTATATGTGTCTGTATATGGGTGTGGATATAGGTAGCCTATACCACTGTGAGGGGTGCCATTTTGGAGTTCTTCCCAGGGGTGGCATAATATATACTGAAGCCCCTGGTAGGCCTCTGAGGTACCTATGTTGTAGGTACATAGTATACCATATACTAGGGGCTTATAAGACACTCCAGAATCCAATTAGATATGTACCTAATGTACATGGAAACCATTTTAGAGTGGAAGCAGCTATGCTGTGGTCCTGATTAGCAGGGCCCCAGCCAAGGTCGAAAAACAGTGAAACACCAGCAAAAAGTGGGGGTACCCATGTGAAGCAGATCCTACTCTCCTACACCTATCATTTCCTGTCCGTTTCTTTCTCTCTTGCTTTTTTTCATTCTATCTTTCTCTCTCTGCTGAGTGACTGCCTATTGTGTCAAGCCTTGAGGTGGTTGTGACATAAACTCTTTACGTGCCAGGACTTATCATCTCATACATATGACACAGAAAGTGAAACAGGGTCACTAGAGCATGGCACTACCGAGCAGTGCTGAATTTTACGCGGTTTAATTAGATTTTTCTCCACCTCTGAAAGTTGAAAGGCTGCGTTGACCTGGCAGTGATTCGAATCCTCAGGTGTGCAGATTATGTCCACATCTTCAGCAGTGAGTGACTTGCTCACTGATCTGCAGCTGGTGACTAAGTTTATTAATTTTTCCATCCCAGGTGTCTGTGCATGACTTCATAGTAAAAGGTTCAACTCAAATGGTCCTCTCAGGCTTTCATCCTTTTGAGGTTGATAAAATAAAACATTTGGGCAAAAATAACGATCTGTAATTCAGTGCCAGGTGAACAACGTCAGGGTAACAATAAACGCCTGTAATTCAGCACCAAGGTAACATATGGATAATAATACACATCTGTAATTCAGTGTCAAGGTGAATAACATTTGGGTAACAACAAACATCTGTTATTCAATGCCAAGGTGAATAACATCTTGGTAACAATACACATCTGTAATTCAGCGCCAAGATGAACAACACCAATAGCTCAAACTTTAATAATGCGAGACCTATTGCATTGCAAATGCTTGTTCTAATTATAATAAGATGACTTTTTACACTCATTCAAGGTTATGCAATATACGCTTTCCACGGTTGTAAGAGTATTACCTTTTTCCCCCTTCCTTCCCTCCCCTTATCTCCTCGCCCCTATTGTCTTTATGAAATATAAACAGCTTTCTTTTTAGGTCTCGCGAGCCAAAGGCTCGTAAGAGACATTTTATAACTGGGTTTTTCAAAGTGCTGCCGTGGCCTAAAGCTACAGTGCACGTGAACGTGCACGCGCGCAGCCGCCAATCACTGCTGCGCGCGCACCACTCACGTGCTTGCCACACAGCGCTCCCGTCCAAGCGATCGCGATCACTTTCGCTTTGATCGCGATCGCAATTACTTTCGTTTTCGGCCGCGCGGAAACCTCCATTCTAATACTTACTGTGAATAGGCTGAGGCTATCTTGCCATTTCTTTTGAACATGCACTGAGTGTGCATGTGTCTGCAGTCTTTCGCATGCACCAGCCCCCGTTCCTACCATCACCTTACTGCCAGTGCTGCTTGGCCTCTTCCCGCCCAGTTGCTTTCCCCATTCCTATCCCGGGTACTCTGTGGCTCAAAAGAGTGAGCTTTCCGTTGCTTCCGAGGGCTTTGGCACAACATTAAGGCTGGCTGTGAAGTGTCATCCCCTTACTGGAATGTCACCCGTTGCTTAGCACCCTCCCCCCCGAACCCTTTTAAACAAACAATTCATCTTCAGTTGTTAATGTTCAGTTGTGTGATTTATAAAAGAAGCGGTGAAAGATACCATCCTGCGTACGTCCAGTAAGTCACAATGACGCAGGCATCGCTTGATCACTGCGCAGCATTTGTGGTTGTTCTTCTAATGGGCATTTGAACAGCAGCGTTGAGAGCGCAATCACGACTCCAAAATGTGCGTTTGTTAAAGAAACGTCACGTTAAGGTTGATGACTGGCACGCTCACAAAATAACTGTGAAAGAGTTGTAAATTGTAATCTTGCACCATGGACACTGCAGGGCTTAAGCCTTTCACTGAACAGGTCACGCGTCTTTTATTGTATACACGACCCATATTGTAATGCACTACTCGAGTTCAACAAGTCAATTTTGCCATCAAGCCCGGGCAATTGGCATTTGTTTTTCGTTTAACATTTTTTTCACATAAATGTTTCATCTTACACATACGTTTCTTAGAAAGTTTATGGCAGGTATGTAGTGTTATGTGGTAGCTGTGAGAACATTTAATCACTTTCATAGCAAATGTATCATCTTATTCTTTACATGTTCGCATCAACTATCAAAACCCGTTGTAACTGTTCCGGGTTTCTTACCAAGTGAGTTTTCATGTTAGCGGATATTTCATTCACTTTATCTTCAAGTTGTTATTTGCAATGTTACTTTGGTGGTTTCATTGCCAGAGCAGGCCATTTAGGAGCTGGGGAACCTGGTTCGAGTCTCGGCGTGGGCTCACCATCCTGTGATTCTGGGCAAATCAATTTATATGCCTACCAAAAACGACTGTGTAAAGTGACTGGAGCTCATATAAAGCGCTCCAATGAGTTAGCGCTATATGTCAAACTGCAAAATAAATACTTTGAATGGAAATCCCCTTGCTTCTTAGGGGATGGGGTGGTGGGGGTGTCTGGTCTGTCTTTTATGCTTATCATGGTGATGTCTTTCGCATGGGTGTGGCTTATTTATTTAAGCGCGGACGCAAATGTAGGCACATTGCTCGTACTGTTGCAGCAGCACTCCATTCCGGGTCACGTCGCGTTCAGGTAATCCATGTTCACTTTACACATATTAATTTTACGGGCTTGGGACAATCTGGTAACCAAGTATTTTAGATTTGGTTTATGCTTCTGTCATTTTGCTGGTTAGCTGGTGATACGATCTCCACTGCCGTTGCTCTTCAACATTAGTGGGTTTTGACCAACAGCAGCTGGCATTGGTTTTCTAGCACAGAACATGTTGGTGGGTGGTTTAAGTGGTTGCATGGGGGTGCAGCTTAATCAGGGTTTTATTATTGAAGGTTAGTTACTGACAGCGTTTGGTTTATGCAGTTGAGCCTGGACAGATTCTTCTGTTTCCTCCTTCAATAAAAGTGCGCGTTGTAAGTTATGTTAGACACGTTTGATGTCTACAACGCACTGGGTTCTGTGGTCACGTTCTTTCGGCTTTTTGAATGGCTGCAGATATGTTGTCCACTTAATCTCCCCTGCACACTGCTTGCGCTATAATCAACAGCTCGGGCCGAGTCAGGTGCATGACACAAACCCATTGAAAACTGCTTTATTCCTTTAACTGTTCAGCAAATGTTCCTTTATCCATCTACGTGTAAGCGTTGGACCTAATTGCTTACCTGGCATGGATGGCATGTCAGTGCACACCAGCTATTGTTGTAACAGCATTATAGCAAATTTGTAATTACATGAACACAGTTTGCAAGAAAGCATTGCCTTTCTCAATAAACATGTCATAACATTTTAGCAGCCTTTCAGTAACTTATATTGCACAACTGCTCACCAAGCTACAACTTAGAACAACAAGCATTGGCATAGCCAATAGGTCTCGCCTTTGGGACCATATAAGTGTTTAGCCATGCAACAGTTACATAACTAAATACTTATAAGGTCCCAAAGGCGAGACCTATTGGCTATGCCAATGCTTGTTGCTTTTATTGCTAGCTGTATTTTGTATCCCATTTATTATCCCTTTCTTGTATTTGCTGGTCTGATGTATCTCCTGATATTATCCAATAAAGCTTTTTAAATACAAAATAAATGCAGTTAGTTCAAATAAAAAGTACACAGCCATGATATTTTGTTCCTTACATAGCCGTCAAAGACTTGTCTGTTGCTTTGAAAATCACAGGTGTTTAATGCTGATTGCATACTTATGAAGATTTTTCTCTGAAATGGTTTGACCTCAAACTCTAATTCTTTATTTGATTATTAATTATTAATCATAAAACTACAAGTTAAAATCAGTCTATACATCGCTCATCATAAAACAGGAAGATTATAAATAAATTTTCATTATTAAAAAGATTATATAATACATTGTCTTTAAAACAATAAAAACTCATCTTGCTTCGTACATATAATTGAGTATTTCCATATAAATAGCAGAATTCAAATATAAAGCACTTTTAATAAAGGACACAACAGCTGCCATAACAGTTGGATCTGCCAACATCTGTAAATCTTAAAAAACAGGCCTATACTGATAAAAACCCCTAGACCTTAAAATGGGGAGTAAGTAACTTTTACATGGGTAGTGAAACATCGGCAGATAATTACCAAATGGTCCAAGGTCTATGGGGTAATTCCATCACAAGGACAGGTTAAATAGAATTATGTTCATATTCTCCAGGAGGGAAACACAGGCTGTACTGTATGGAGCCCAATCTAAACCATATAAGTAAAGATCTCTCCCAAAGGTTTTAACCAAGGTAAGATAAGGCTCAAGCCCTGGAGTCGATTTTATTATCTTGCAGGCTCTCTTAATCGGTCCCTCCAGGGCCCTAGTTTCCCGCATTTACATAGTTAAACTAAAAAGCTTCTCTTTCATCCTTTTCCACCAGACTCGGGAATATAGTACAATTCAGGCGCTCCAATTTAATTGCTAAATTCTTGATATAGGCCAACGATGGTATCTTATGACCCAGATCACAGTCAAGACAATCCTGGAATACTGCCCTATTGAAAACTTTGTGGTCCCCACACCAAATGGAAATCCAGAAAGGAAATGAGGCTAATTTACAAAATCTTCTACAAACTCCAAATCCAGTTCGTCATGCAAAAAAGTACTTGGGGTGGTAAGACCAACCACAAGCACTATTTAACAGAACACGTTCTCTTCCCTCTGTATTTTTGTACAATTTTGATAGCCTCAAAGTACTGGCAAGCATTACATTCTGTAAATTCAAAGCAAAGGAACTATGGGTTTATTTCCTATTGTCGCAGAAAACTTAAAGAGGGCATCACAAGCTTGGTTAAACCGTTGGCCTCTGACAGCTATGAAGTGCTCCAGTTTCGATGTTGATCAAAAGTAACTCCCAAATATGGGAAGGAGCTGACCTGCAAAAATACCTTGCCCTTAATAGTTAAAGGCCTGACTTTGGATGTTATGTTCCCACAAATCATTAGATAGGTTTAAGAGATGCTGGTCTACTGTTCAATGTCATTCATAAAATTTACAACAAATCCACCAATCCCCTAAAACTATTAGCTGTGTAGGATAACAATACCGCGTCATCTGCATAAAGCAGAGATGGGACAAATACAGAGTTGACCCTAGGCATATTCTTTCCGTTGCCAGTTAAAAACATATTCAATCCATTAATATGCAATAAAAATAAAAAGAAGTACAAAAACACACCCCTGCCTAACACCTCTCGGGAGCCACTACATATTTCCTTATCAGCAGATCTAGATTAGGGAATTGTTCCATTGTTCCTTTGGCCTCCTTAAAACCATACTGTACATGACTTAGAATATTGTTGGTTTGGGCCCATTCCTCTATTCTCCGCAAAATAACTCTTCCGGACACCTTTAAAATTGAATTTAACAAGGAAATGGGCCTCTAGCAGCTAGGGTTCTGGCTGTCCAGTTTTTAAAGACTGGTACAATAGTGGCAGACTTTCACTCCTTGGGGATCTCTCTGGCTGTGGCTGCATTGAGACTATTAATCAATAACAGGGCCCAAAATGAGATATTTGATTTATGTAAGTCCACTGGAATCCCATCATGGCCATGAGCCTTATTGGCAGGACTAATCCTGATAGGTTCCTATACTTCCTCCAATTCAAATATTATGGCTGGGGGAACTCATTTAGATCCTTGTCCTTTTCATTGTACCTGCTTGGGTCCTCTGAATAGATATCAGAAAAGTGACATAGCGGAGGGACGTGGCTTGGCCCCAACGAATATGGCCGCCTAAGGAGAGAGCTCCACCGGAGCTGAGCCCAAAAACCCGATAAATCCACTCTAAATCCATCAGTCTGTACCCAAGCAACGTGTGGCGTGGCGGTGATGAGCTGGCAGTGCTCAGCAGCGCAAACCGGCAGCTCCGGGACACCCTTTGACCCCATGGAGCATCGGAAACCCCTCAGCGGCGGCCCTGTGCAACTCGTGGGCGGACTCGGCATACTCCCCCGGCCGCTTACGTAACTACCCTGCGCCGATGCCCATTGGAATTCGGAAGTGGCATCGCGGACCCCGGGTTTGGCGCTCCCCGCCTCTGCTCACGGCACCCGGTGGGAGTCCCATTGCTGGCCGCGGTGCGCACACGGACATCGAGGACGGTGGCGTCTCAGCTGCGGCGGGGCCGGAGCGGCTGCGGCCGACTGGGTGAGTGCCAGCCGTGCAACGGTTTCAACAGCGCGCTCCCGTTGACTCGGGCGCTCCGCGTTCCACCTGTGCACCTCCCTTCCAGGCCCCCCCCTGCATTTATATGACCCACCTGCCCGATTGAGGGCAGGGTGGGAGCGCTTTATGCAGATCAGCGACTACGCGGGGGGAGTGGAGATCTGTAGGAGCAGGGGGCGGCAAGATTCCCATTCCCATTCGACCCGGCGGGGGCCGGACCGGAGGCGGAAGCAGGTGCGAGGCTGGGAGTGACGAGTAACAGGTGCATGGACCGTGCCCTGGACATAGAGGTGGCCTAAAGGCTGAGATTCTGCCTCCTTTACTGACCTTTGTGAGAGTAGGCCCAGCCGGGACCATTGCCACCTACACTTGAGGCCAACTCGGGGGTCGACGGAACCCCCAGTGCTTTGGAGGGAGGACCTGCTTAGCAGCAGTGGATCGCGGCGCAAACTTGGAGGCGGGAAAACGGCGGCACGCACACCCAGTGGGAGCGACTGGCACATAAGCTGATGGGCGTTGAGGGAACCCCCTGAAGTCCGAGGGACGGTGGACACTGAGGAGTGGCACGGACGGTCCGATGACCCCTTTCTAGATCTTACCGGAGCGCGATCATTGAGAGGAAGACGTCGGCCCACAGGCGGTGCTGCCCCGGGCACTAACAAGAAATCCGGTACCCCCGAGTGCAGTGGGCCAGAAGATCGCGATTGCGGAAATGAAGCCCAAAGGTAGTGCAACAATCCAAACGAATAAACTGGACAAATATGCGGTCCCAAAGTCAGCCCCACAAGACGAAGAAACTACAGGGGACCAATCTGTTGCCACTGAGCCTTCTTTAGCATCCATAATGGCGGCTATCCAGGGACTAGGGACCACTCTTGAGACAAAAATTGACAAGGTGTCCATCGAAATGAACCTCCTACGAGCCGACCTGAACAAAACATCAGAGAAAGTCAGGACCAATGAGACTGACATCCGGGAGCTCCAAGCATCTGCCAAGAAGCTCGAGAAGAGAGTCAGCAAACTGGTCCAACAGCACCGTCAAGTGGCCCTGAAGCTCGAGGACCAAGAAGGGAGGGCTCGACAAAACAACATTAGGGTGGTAGGAGTTCCAGAAGGTTCCGAAGGGCTTGGTATGGACCTCTTTCTTGAAGACTTGATCCTTAACCATCTGAAACCGAAGCGGCTCTTGACCATGTTCACAATTGAGAGGGCACACCGGGCGCCATTTCCTTGACCCAAACCTGGAGCACCCCCAAGGACCATAATCGTGAAAATCCTTAACTACAGGGACCGGGATGCCATCCTCCAGGCCGCCAGACAACAGGGAGACTTGCACTACGAAAACGCAACGGTCCGATTCTTTCCAGACTTCACGCTTAAAGTGCAACGGGATCAGCGCTTTGACGGGGTGAAAGCGGCACTCCGACAAAGAGGACTTAAGTATATGATGCTCTTCCCCGCGAAACTTAAAATCATGGCCGACAGCAAATCCCTCTTCTTCACTACGCCATCGCAGGCGCAAGACTGGCTGGACAGAGACACCACACAGGCGTCGGCAACTGCGGCAGGCAACGACTGGAGAGACTCGAGACAAGTCACCGGGTTCATCAGAAGAGAGATCAGACATCGACAGGCAGAGTCAGCACTCCTGGTGATCGAGGTCAAGCAGCCCTGGCGCAAGGATCACAGAGAGAAACTAGGTGGCCCACATGGACTGCGGCGATCAGCATTGACAGAACCTCGACAACCTGCAATGTAACGTATAAACATTTCTTACGATACTGGGGGGTTGGGATTCCCAACACAGCGCCAACCAGGCGAAGGTAGTGCTCTCCATGCCTATAGCCAACCATGAATATATGCTGACGGCCAGAGACAATGCTCGACTTTGACTGCTCGAACTGAACTGGCGGACTGGCCCCGCCGTCCTGTAGGCAAAAGTAAGGTTATCAGGCAGAGGGCAGGGTAGGGTATGCAGCACAACGAGACTTCTCACATAATCTGGGTGCATAAACCTGACAAATTATTTCAGATACGGGGATGGGCCTATAGCGGCTGGAGTTGGTGCTAGCGCATTTCCCCACCTAACTGTTGACCGGGGGGGTGTCTTCTTTCTTGGGATGTGGGTCGTTCTAAACCTACGTGGCAGGGTAGCAGGGTGGGGGGGCTGTGGGGTTTGAAGCTTCAGTGTTATGTACAAACTGTTTGTAATGTTTGGGGGGGTGGAATGGGCGGGGGTCCACGTTGGTCATGCAGGAAACGCAATATTGTGATTGAACAATGTTACAGGTTGTACGGATTGCACAACAGAGTAGGTTCCAGTGATGACTACGAGGTGGGATAAAAGTTTTAAAATCCTTAGCTGGAACGTCAACGAGCTGGGAGACAGGGTTAAGAGGAGTATTGTTCTCCAATTCGTCAAACGTCACCTCCTAGATGTTGTCTTACTGCAAGAAACACACCTTATTGGGAACAACTGTCATGCACTTAACAGATGGGGCTACAAAATGGCGACACATGCCGGCTTCACAAAGGGGTCCCGGGGGGTGGGCATTCTGTTACGACGTACCTTCCCGCTCGTCATTGAACATACCTGGACCGATTCACTGGGACGCTTTGCGGTACTCTAGGGGAGATGGGAGGGGCGCACACTCAACATTTTGACAGTTTATACTCCACCAGGTCTCAGAACCCAATCATACCAAGATCTGGGCAAGCTTCTCCTTTCCCTTTCCGAGGGACAACTCATACTGGGTGGGGACTTTAACGCAGTAGTATCGGGTAGGCTTGACAGGCACCCACCCCAAAACATTACCACAGGGCACATGTGGCTCCATAACCTCTTTGAAGCATTCGGCTTAGTAGACCTCTGGCCAGTGTATCACCTGAACCTCCAACAGTACACATTCTTTTCTGGCTCACACCACACCCTCACCAGGATAGACTACGTCCTTATGCCTTTGCAATACGACACTGACATTCAGGAGATCAAGCACCTGGCCATTCCCCCATATGGGCCCATCTCGCCGTAGGGGATAAAAAGGTAGGCTGTATTGCGCCTATAAATCCTTGGTTTCTCCATAACCCAGAGACCAAAACTGCGATAACCCGCATGATTGGCCAGTACTTCCAGGAAACCGAAGGGACGGTAGTCCCCTACAACACTTTGGGAGGCGTTTAAAACAGTGCTTAGGGGTAACGCCCTCTCAGCCATAGCCGGGCAGCGCAAGGAAAGAGAAAAACAAATGCTCACCATCGAGCGCGACTTTCTTAGTCTCAAGAAAGCTGAACAAGCGGATGGAGATCCGGTGGCTTTTCACCAAATGCAGCTTAAGGCGGCCGAATACAAGGCATTGGTGACTGAAGCCGCTAAAAGCCTTGCGAGAGACAGGGACGGGCAGCTATATGACCAAGGGAACAAAGCGGGCAAAATGATAGCTTGGCTGGACAAATAAAAGAGAGCGCAGAGAGTAGGGGCAGAGCTCAAAGATAGATCAGGCATCCTCTTAACTGAACCTCTGGAGATAGTCCGCGAGTTTGCCGCACACTTTAAACGAGTGTATCAGAGGGGGTCAGAGCTCCCGGAGGAAGACTCCTCCATGCTCTTAGCCGACATCCGACTTCCTACCCTCTCAGATCCAGACCGGGAGGCTCTGGAGGGTGCACTCGCTGAAGAGGAGCTCGTCACGGCGATCAGGGACCTCCGACCCGGGAAAGCCCTGGGACCAAACGGTCTACCGATTGAGCTGTACAAGCTCAAACCCGACGGCCTGGCCCCATACCTGAAGCGTATGTTTGAGGATAGTAAAGCTTTGGGGATACTGCAGAGAGATCAACGCATCGCCACATTGGTGGCCATCCGAAAAGAGGGGAAACCCAGAGATATATGTACCTCTTATAGGCCAATCTCACTGTTAAATGCCGAACCCAAAATCCTTGCAAAACTTCTCGCAAACAGGCTCAAACCGATAATCACCAAATTGATCCACCCAGACCAATCGGGCTTTATCCCACATCGCAACACTGCACTTAATCTAAGACGACTTCATGGTGTGTTGGAACGCTGCCACACGTTCCAGGAAGACGCATTGGTGGTCTCGTTGGATGCCACAATGCCATTCGACACGCTTGAATGGACATACCTCATGGCGGTCCTCAAGAAGTTGGGCTTCGGCCCTAACTTTATTGGGTGGGTACAGCTCCTCTATACGGAACCGCTGGCCCAAGAAGTCATCAACAACAAAATATCTGAGGTGTTCAACCTGGAAAGGGGGACGTGACAGGGCTGCCCTCTCTCCTCCCTGCTCTTTGCCCTCTCCCTTGAGCCGCTTGCAGCTTGAATAAGACAGGATTCCTCAATACGGGACTCAAATGGGCCGAGGGGTAGGGGGGATCGGATCTCTCTTTATGCAGACGATATCCTCTTGTATCTCGCTTCCCCTTATAAGTCGCTGAGAGTAGCCTTGGACATATTCACTAGTTTCGGGAGAAACTTCGGCTACAGCATTAACTGTGGGAAATTACTGCTCTACGTTTTACTTGGCACCCCCCCTCTATTCCACACTACTGCCCGATCCAAACAGTCACAGAGGGGTTCACATATCTCGGTATCTTCATCACCACTGATCCGACAGCCCGCTATGAGAGGAATCTCCTACTACCCCTGCAGAGGTTTAAACGAGACACTGCCACCTGGAAGGGGCTTCCGTTGTCCCTATTGGGGTGGGCAGCGCTTTTCAAGATAATGACACTGCCGCGTTTCCTATACGCTCTCCAGAACTACCCGGACCTAGTCCCACAGAGATATTTTAAAGTAATTGAAGCCACCCAGAGGGACCCATTATGGGATGGAACACCGCGTATCTCGCTCAGTAAATTGACAGTTGGCTGGAACGATGGGGGGATAGCACTTCTAGACATCAGGAAATATTACTGGGCAGCACACCTCTCGGCCATCAACCAAGGTACATACTGTGGTGGCGGCGATTCCGGCTACGGGATGGATAGATGGCTTCTCCCAGGTGGGAACTTTGAGGCGGCGCTTTACTCTAAACCCAACAAATACCCCCTTACAGGGTCCACAAGACATTCGGTCCAACTCTGGCATATTGTGAGCCTCAACCTGGGATGGGCTGATAAACTTACGCTGGCTACCCCACTTTGGGTTTCTGAACGGCTGGGCACACTGGGTCGGACTTAAGGGTTCGATAAATGGGACCTGATAGGGATCTCCTGCATAAAATACCTCTGGGGACCTAGTGGTATGGTGTAGTTTGCCTCACTACAGCTGACATATGAACTAGCACATACGGAGTACTTCAGGTTGAAATGCGGCTTAAAGCCAAAAGGTGTCTCTTAAACATCTGGGAGCCCACAGACCTGACAGCAAAGGGCAGAATATGGGCGACGCTTGATCAGACTATAGCGAAACGTAACATCGCATGACTATGGGGGCAGTAACACCACCAACGCTTAGCGCATGGAAAAAAGACATGGACTGGTGCATGCTGCAAGAGAAGACAGTATACGTTCCCCGGGGCTGCCCCCGGAAATGAATAGCAATATGGACAAAATGGAATGTGTACCGTAGCAATATATGTGAACCCCCCGGTCCCATCCCTTGACGAACCATTAACACCCTAATTTGATGTGAAATATGAACATCTTGTAATGTATAACATCAAAGTTGTGACATCTGTATGCGATCCCGAATATGTGACACTGAAACAAGTAATGATCTCCTGTATGTAATGATCATCATGCTTAACTGTACTAATAAAAAGAGATATAAAAAATAAAATCAAAAAAGAAAATTTACATAGCCACTGTTGTAGTGAGATGATTATCCCTATGTCATCATGGGCATCTAGCATCAAATCCTTACCCTTGACTATCTTTCAAAAGCCCCTGGAATCTCCCTTAGAACAGGCATTCATTAACCTGTACTATGTTTCTTCCTTTACTGTTTGTTTCCTATGCTTTTTGGCCAGCCTATAGCTTGCTATAGCCTGGATAACATCTGCTTTAGTTTCTAGGCCTAGTTTAAAGGTTCTCTAAGCCGCTTATTTGCTAATCAGCAGTTGGGGTCAAACCACCCAGTTTTCTTCTGCTTCCCTGGGGTGGAAAGACACTTTATGATCTCGTTGGCAATTTTATTAGGAGCCCCAAAAGCTTCCAGAACCTCCTCTGGAGAGGGATCGTTCATGAGCAGTGGGTCCATCAGCAGATCCAGGTTGGTACTAACAAGCTCCAAAAACTGCATGTTTTGCCAACTAATTCAGTGCCTCTTATCTGTGGTGTTCAGGCCAATCAAACCTGGGTTGCTAGCTCTTACTTCTCCTGGAGGGATAGTTCAAACACTATAGGATTATGATCACTGTATATGATATGTAGAACATTGCCTCATTTGACCTGCTCTCCCATTAACCTTGAGCCAAATAGAAAACCAATAGTTGTTCCCTTATCTCACCCTATAAAGGTTGGTGTATAACTAAAACCTCGCTTTACTAAGGAACCTAGCTCTATTAGATCTGTCTGGCCTAGGGTTCTTATCAACTGATGTTCTCTTTCATCTACCCAGATGCACTTCCCTCCCAAAGGGGTTCTCATCAAGGCAAGTTTGGCCTATCTTTGCATTGAAATTGCCCCCAAGTGCTATGTTCTAATTCAATGATGAGCCCTGATTTCTAGGCTGGACAAAACCTTAAATAATACTGAAATTTGACAGCCCATATTGACCACTGAATTATAAGTTAATAAAATAAATTACAATTTCGAATACCACCACTCTTAGCACATGAATCCCCTTCTGCTTAACAGGAACAACTGTAATTTTAAACAGGTCTGTTACACTGATCAAAATAGATAATTCACCTCGGGCTCTCCATCCAATGCAACCTATTGGGGAAACATAGAAACACTCATACTCATCCACAACAAAGGTACACTTGCCCAGGTTTCCTGAAGTAACATTACATCATAATGATTAATCAGGTTTCACCATTCTGGATCCGTCAACTTGGATGCAACTCCTGCAACATCCCAACAAACAAACTTGAAGGCTGAGTGCCTAGTAATTGCCAATGATTCCAAACTGTTATTACTTCCTAATAGAATTGGTGACATTGGCAAGTCCCCCGTATTACCTTCATTTGGATGGGTGAATGTTTAGTGTAGTCAGTCGTTGCTATCAAGACGAGCTAGTGGAAGAAACCTGTTAACAATAGGAAACAGAGGATAGTACTTGGTGCTAAATGGGTGATTTTGATTATAACTACTTATAGGCCTCAGATGTCTACAGAAAACTGTCAGCTGCAGGGAATGATAACAATGAATCAGTTGCTTCGCCAGCAAAGGATCTTTGCAGTTGACCACGATGCAATGCCACTCTCACCCTACCCTTCTGGCAAAGAGGATATCCCTCTCCCCCATTACATTAAATTGAGAGTTTTTACAGAACCAGTGGCAAACTTTATTACAAAGCTGCAAGGTAGGTTCCTTAGAGGTTAAGGGTAGCTCAGGGATGCCTGTAATTACCACTACGTATGGGCCGCATTCAGGGGAAAGGTTTTGTGTGAGCAGGATATCCTTCTTCTTTATACAATTGCCTGTACTTTCCCTATCCTCCCTACTATTCCTTGTTTCATCTCCTATCCCCCTTTCTACTGGCACTGGATCAATACTTGTCATGGGGGCAGGAATTAGAGCTGGCTCATAAGTGTTACTGATTCCTAAATTCTGCTCAAGGGGTTTTGATTTGATGTTCGGGCAGGGGTATGCCTCAGCACTTATAGCCCTTGAATAGGTAGCCTCTGACCCCCTCAGGGAATCACTGACATTTCGAAAGCCGGGTCTTTGATCAATTTTTGAGAGTAAAACATTCAACATTTATTCTAAGCTACGCAATTTCTCATATAAAGGAGCACTACATTTTTCTAATAGTTTTTCAAGTTTTTCCTCTTTCAGTTCCCAGTTACTGGGGCCCAAATCCTAAACAGTTTCTGTACCAAGGGACATAGGCAGTTCCTTTTTGATAGCATTCCATTTGCTTGATTTCACAGTTATTGGTCGTTTATTTTTACATATCTTTTCGGCCATGGGTGCACATTCACTGTCATTTAGGTGTTTCCTCCCTAATTGCGATGTGTCTGCTTCAAGTACTTAAGGGGAAATTCTTAACGCCGCCGTAGACATGCAGTTATTGCTCTGAATGTTATTAGGCTGTATAGTCTATTCAAGGGGGCAGTCCTCTCCCTCACCCAAGCTTATGCGTTGTTCAGCAGGTCTATTTCTTTAGATATTTTCCCACCAGGCGTGCCAAATAGGTATCCAATGTAGTCACAGTACAGGATTTATTGGGGCTACCCTTATCCTTCCCTTTTTCTTTAACCTGATCCAGTTTTCACCTACCATTTTATTGCCTTCTTGAATTGAAAAACCACAAGAGGTTGCCCAGCCTCCTTCGGTCTCTGATGGGTGTAGGCGGGCCTGCTTTTGGCCCAGTCTTCACCTGGGCCACGCCTGGGCACGCCCCGCTTGCTTACCATGCTGTGGGACTCCTCTCTAACTTTTATGGCGCTCCGGCACAGCCCATCGCCGCTGCGTCCTTCAGGCCGAGAATGCAGAGAATGCTGGGGGGTGTAGTTTCCCTCCCCCCCAGCAAGCGACCAAGGTTCAGGGCTGCGACAGGCAGCAAACGAAATGCCAGGAAGCTCTGAAATTATTCTTTGAGCCACATGCAGGAGAAGGCTGATTTCAAGACAGGAGTGTTATAAGTACTTGACTATTTTTATATATCCACTGAAAATATTTCTTATGTAATGCTTTCTAATCAATAAATCGTGGACAGAGCTAATTAAGTTTGAATTCATTTTTAGGTCTCGCCTACGCAGCGTGCATACGCTGCTTAGGGAAAAGACCTAAAAAAATCGTGTGAGCGGGTAGATACTACTGAAGACCGTTTTGGTGCTTCAAGGATTTTTATTGTTTTGTGCACATGTCGGCGTATAGGAGTGGGTCGGTAATATGGTAGTGGAGTCTCTTTCTCGCTCCCTCTGGGTTCCTTCCTTCCTGCCGTCCTCCTCCCCCCAGGGTATTGTTCCAGTTTGGGCTGGCTCGGTCCTCGGGTGGCGGCGTAGTACCGATGATCCCGGGAAGAGAAACAGAAAGGGTTCCAAAGGTCAGTGGCCTGTTATCTTTGAGTTAAAGACGTGAGGGAAGGGGGGTGAGGGATCACTCAGTGCTCAAGATAATGCTTTTCGTGTGGGGTGGTGCTCGGGGTGGGTTATTACCGGGACATCACCAGGGTATCACGAGTACATGCTCTGAGGTCCCCTTACGCTGCTACAGGCGGCGCCCCTTGTTCCCCACCCAGCCCGTGAAGCGCTCGTGTACCTGCGAGAGCCACGCTCCTCCGGGAACGTGGCTGGGCGGCTCACGGGGTCGTTGGCCTCCTGGCTTCGATGACTTGTAGTCCACTTCTCCTCGATATCCCGTTTGCTTCTTTTCTCCTCTCCGTCCGCCATCCTGTACTGCTTCCTCCTCCTCCGCTCCGCTGTTGCCCTCTCATCCTCCGGTGTCAGCACACACCTGTGATAGCGCATTTCCGGGTATTCCAGCCCATCCCTCGTCGTTGTCACTGCTGGGGGCAGGGTTGAGCGATAGGCCTTCCCAATTAAAGGAGCGGTGTCCCTTTTCTTCGGCTGTGAAGGGGAACTGCGGCCCCGAGGGAGTCCACTCCGGTTGCTGGCGAGAGAGAAGAGGGGAAAGGGTGTCGATCACCTTTGCTGTTCTGAGGGGGTTCTCCACGGTTGGTTTCGCCTCGTTACACACCTCCCCCCTAGGAATCTCCCGTTTGGGGAGAGGATAGCGAGAGAGATACCCCGCTCCCGTTCTCTGTGCCTTTCCGATGTTTGATTGTGAAAGCGAATGGTTGGAGGGAGAGGAACCATCGCATTACTCTCGGGTTTAGGGAGATGTTGCGGCTCATCCACTGCAGGGGAGCGTGATCAGTGTAAAGGTTGAAGGGACGGCCCTCTAGATAATATCTCAGCTTATCTACAGCCCATTTAATTGCCAAGCATTCTTTTTCAACCGTAGGGTACTTTAGCTCCCGGGGAAACAGTTTTCTACTGATATAGAGGATGGGATGGTCAGTACCCCTCTGGTCGGTTTGGGAGAGGACAGCCCCTATCCCGTAATCTGAGGCATCGGTATGGAGAATAAAGGGGCGGGTGAAGTCCGGTGAGGACAACACCGGACTGGTTGGGATCACGCGTTTCAGGGCGTTGAAAGCTTTCCACATTACGGGGAGGGAGTTAGGAGGATACGAGATCGGACTTCTTGTTTGAGGGTGTCCGTGAGGGGGGCAGCTATCTCCAAGAACTGTGGAATGAAGCGGCGGTAATACCCCACTAGCCCTAGGAAGGCTCGCATGTTTTTCTTGGTGCTGGGAAACGGGGTTTCAGCTATCGCTCTGACCTTTTCTATTTGGGGCTCTATCATGCCGTGACCCAACACGTATCCGAGATACTTCACCTTGTGATACCCCACCCGTGACTTTTTGGAATTGACGTGAGACCCCGCTTTTTGTAGGGCCCCTATCACGGTTTGGAGATGTTGTAGATGGTGTTCCCAGTCGGGGCTAAAGATCACGATATCATCGAGGTATGCTGATGAAAACGACTGGTAGTTACGAAGAACGGTGTTCATGAGGCGTTGGAATGTTGCGGGGGCTCCGTGTAATCCGAAGGGCAACACAGTGAATTCATATAACCCGTCCGGGGTGGCGAAAGCAGTTTTCTTTCGGTCCTCTTCACGCAATGGTACCTGCCAGTATCCCTTGGTCAGGTCCAAAGTTGTAATAAATTTTGCTTCTCCCAGTTTCTCTATTAGCTCATCTATACGTGGGATGGGATAGGCGTCAAACAAGGAGATCTCATTCAGGGCTCTAAAATCCATGCAGAATCTCGTACTCCCGTCTGGTTTTGGTACCATAACGATGGGGGAGGACCATTCACTCCTGGAGGGTCGTATAACCCCCAACTTCAACATGGACTCTACTTCTTTTTGGACGGCTGCCCTCTTGGCCGCTGGTATCCGGTAGGGCCGCTGTTTAATGGTCTTTCCCGGGGTTGTGTTGATCCGATGTTCTGTCAGGGTGGTTTTGCCTGGCTGATCCGAAAAGAGATTGGCAAAGGCCAATAAGGTTTCCAGGAGGTCTTCTTTTTCAGGATCTGTTAGGTCTTCGTTTACCACTAAGTCGGCCAGAGTGGAGTGGGAGGGGGTAAGCGTCGGTAGGGTTAGGTGCGCTGCCTTTCGCGGGGGTCCTATTCATTTTTTCAATAGGTTTATGTGGTAGGTTTGGACCTTTCGTGCATTTACTTGGAGTTGGTAGCTAGTTTTCCCTATGGTCCCCACCACTTTATATGGCCCTTTCCATTCCGCTTGAAACTACTTCGTGGACGAGGGAAGGAGAACCAGAGCCCACTCCCTGATGTTCAGTCTTCTCCACCGTCTCCCTCTGTCGTAACATGTTTTCTGTTTCGTTTGGCTTTTCTCCAGAGAGGAATATGCGAGATCTCTCAATTTCCCGATCTTGGATTTTAGGGCTTTTGTGTACTCTAACATTCCCCGTTCCTGTTCCCCTTCTACCTTCTCCCACGCTTCTTTGGTCATCTCCAAGAGAGACCTCGGTTGTCGTCCATATAGCATCTCGAATGAAGAACATCCGAGGCTGCTCTGTCTCTGTCCCCGTATAACATACAGCGCCAAGGGCAAAAGCTGATCCCATTCTTTTCCGTTCACCATCAGCATTTTCTTCAAAGTGGCTTTCAGGGTTCCATTATATCTCTCTACTAGTCCGTCGGTTTGGGGATGGTAGACCGAGGTCCGGATTTGTCGTAGTTGTAAAAGCCCACACACCTCTTTCATTAGACGGGAGACGAACGGAGTCCCTTGATCCGATAGGATCTCTTTGGGGAACCCCACTCTAGAAAACAGTTCCAGAAATCGTTCCGCAATGAGGGGGGTGGTAGGGGACCTCAACGGGAATGCTTCTGGGAACCTGGTGGCGTAATCGACTATTACAAGGGCGTATTGGTTTCCCCGTCGGGTTCTAGGAAGAGGTCCTATCAGATCCATCCCAACTCTTTCGAAAGGGTTTCCTATGATTGGGAGAGGTTGGAGAGGTACTGCAGGGGGACGGTGGGTGTTCCCCTTTTGACACACGTCACAGGCCTGGCAGTGAGACTTTATATCCTTGTATACCCCGGGCCAGAAGAAGTGGCGCACTACATTCTGTGTGGTTTTTTCGCTTCCTATGTGTCCTGCTGTTAAATGGGAGTGTGAAAAAAACATGATCTGCTCTCTAAATGCCGTCGGGACTAACAGCTGATGGGGTTCGTTCCTATTCCCCTGTCTATACAATAGCCCCTCTTTTATCAAAAAACGAGGAAAGGATGGGTTGGGGTTGTCTTGCTCTCGGTGGGCCTGTTCCCATGCGTTAACCAATGAAGCATCGTTCGCCTGTGCGAACCTGAAGCTTCTGTCTAATATCCATGGCTTGGGGGTTGTCAGGGTAGGGAGAGGGGAACATGGGACCCGTCCCAAGTCTCCGGCTACGGTCTGTTGTTGTAATTTGCCCGTGAATAAGTCTAAATACTTGGGGTTATCAGTTCCCAGTATAAGGTCTGCAGGGAGGGATTCCAACAGCCCCACCCTGACGAAACACTGTGTTCCGTCGGGCAAACCCAGGGGTATGATGGCGACAGGATAAGGCTTGACATCTCCGTGTACACATCTTACGTGCACCGTGGTGTCGGAGAGGAACTGGTTGGGCTTTACATGTTCGGCCTGTATAACAGACTGTCGGCAACCTGAGTCTAGTAAGGCCTTTATGGTTGTCCCGTTCACCCCTACACTTACATGGAATGCACTCCCCAACTCGGCGGTATATAGGATGCTTTTGGGGACGTAACCGATCTCCATAGGTTCTTCTGACGTCTTCCGCTGGGGGCACAGTCGGGCTATGTGCCCCCAGGCGCCACATTCGAAGCACTGAGGTCCTCGGAACGATGGCACTACTGGTCTCGGGAGGGAATCTTTGAGGGCTCTGGCCGGGTTTTTCGCTCGTATCTGCTCCCTATGGGACGGTTTAACTTCTCTGGTTCACAAGCCGGTTGTTTAGGCTGGGCACGAGCATATGTGGCAGCCATATCCATGGCTTGTTCGGTGGTGAGACGGGAGTGTTGGCGTAACCATTTTTGGGTATTATATGGTAGGGCCTCCAGAAACTGTTCCAGATAGATTCGGTCCATTATTTCCTCTTTCGTACTGTTGGCAGGGGTCAGCCATTTATCGGCGGCCGTCTTTAACCGGAAGAACAAAGTCTTTGGATTCTCTCCGGGTGGGCCTCGTTCTTTACGAAATCGTACCCGATATGCCTCAGCATCTAATCCTAGGTGGTCAAGGATCACCGTCTTGATCTCTCCATAGGGCGTAGAACCGCTCGGGTTGGCCACCTGATAGGCAGCTTGGGCTTCCCCTGTGAGCAAAGGGGCCAAAAAGAACGGCCATTTGTCTATGGGCCAACCACAAGCCCAAGCAATACGCTAGAAATTGAGCAGAAACGTATCTGGCTCTTCCCCCACCGTATATTTCTGGAGTGAGATTCCGGAAGGCCCCGGGGCAGTGGATCGCGGGTCCGTTTGGGTATGGATCCCCTGGGTCTTTAGCATCTCATGCAGTCCCTCCCATTGGGCCGACCCCGTGGTTTTGAAGGTTTCCCTGTCGGCCTGGGCGGATGTCAGCTGCTGTTCCACCACCCAACTCAGTTGGTCCTGGCCCTTCACCAGGTGTTGAATTAGCGATTCCATCGTCTCAGTGCAGATGGCGTCTAGGTTGCCCGCATTCTCCACCACTTGTGAGCGGATAGATACTACTGGAGACCGTTTTGGTGCTTCAAGGATTTTTATTGTTTTATGCACACGTCGGCGTATAGGAGTGGGTCGGTAATATGGTAGTGGAGTCTCTTTCTCGCTCCCTCGGGGTTCCTTCCTTCCTGCCGTCGTCCTCCTACCAGGGTATTGTTCCAGTTTGGGCTGGCTCGGTCCTCGGGTGGCGGCGTAGTACCGATGATCCAGGGAAGAGAAACAGAAAGGGTTCCAAAGGTCAGTGGCCTGTTATCTTTTAGTTAAAGACGTGAGGGAAGGGGGGTGAGGGATCACTCAGTGCTCAAGATTATGCTTTTCGTGTGGTGTGGTGCTCGGAGTGGGTTATTACCGGGACATCACCAGGGTATCACGAGTACATGCTCTGAGGTCCCCTTACGCTGCTACAGGCGGCGCCCCTTGTTCCCCACCCAGCCCGTGAAGCGCTTGTGTACCTGCGAGAGCCACGCTCCTCCGGGAACGTGGCTGGGCGGCTCACGGGGTCGTTGGCCTCCTGGCTTCGATGACTCGTAGTCCCCTTCTCCTCGATATCCTGTTCGCTTCTTTTCTCCTCTCCGTCCGCCGTCCTGTACTGCTTCCTCCTCCTCCGCTCCGCTGTCGCCCTCTCGTCCTCCGGTGTCAGCACACACCTGTGATAGCGCATTTCCGGGTATTTCAGCTCATCCCTCGTCGTCGTCACTGCTGGGGGTAGGGTTGAGCGATAGGCCTTCCCAATTAAAGGAGCGGTGTCCCTTTTCTTCGGCTGTGAAGGGGAACTGCGGCCCCGAGGGAGTCCACTCTGGTTGCTGGCGAGACAGAAGAGGGGAAAGGGTGTCAATCACCTTTGCTGTTCTGAGGGGGTTCTCCACGGTTGGTTTCGCCTCGTTACAAATCGCTTCGGCTTTTCAGCCAAAAACGTGCACGCATTGCATTGCTTTCAATGGCAATGCGTGCACGTTTGGCGATTCCCTTGCGGGAGCGAGCTTTGGCAACATATGTTTGCTCGCTCCCGCAAGGGAATCGCTTTGTGTTCTCTCGCACTTCCCCCACCCAGTGGGAGAGAACACAAAGCCCAGTACTGTTTCACTTACACGGCCGCGGGCCTGTGTTTGTGTTTCAGCGCTTGTTTCTTTAAGTGACCAGTAGGTGGCAAATAATTAAGTCTATTGTACACAGATTTCACATTTGAACACTGTGGACCTCAGTCGCTGAAAAACGCAAAAGATGCAACGTGAACGATACAGTAACATAATCCTACGGTGTACGGTTTCTACTCCCTCAAGTCACCCTTTTCTGGGTAATGAAATGCTCATTTTCTCCTGAAAGAGGTATAAACAAATGAAGCTATTTATTTATAATACATAGTACTAGATCGATGTTTGGAGTGGATCGCCGCAGAAAGTGTGCCGTATTAGCTGTGAACAGATTACCATCACCCTTATTCACGACGAGTTCTCAGTTGCTTCTGCAATTAGCGTATCAATGAACAACTCATTTAATTACTTTTAGATATGTGTCATGGTTACCACAAATAATAGTGACGCCGCTCTCCAATAAAATAAAACAAACCCACACACAGGCACGTTCTTTTCAATTTCCCGAGTTCTTGAGTCAGGTATATTTTCCTTACACTTGTATGTCAAACTGCTGCCATGCTTTCTAATCTAGTGGACGTGGGGGAATTCTCACTAACCACAGGACTAGACTTCCCTTTACCTTGTCAAGCAAGGAGGCAGTGTGAGTGTGGTCAAACATGATTTGTCATTTACCCCCGAAGACAGCTAGCAGTACCTTCTGTCTATTTATTCACTCCAGTGGTATCTGGATAGAAAGAAGTTAGCCAACAACCACAGCTGGATGGTGTTCTTGACGTGCAGGGTATAAGAAATAGAGATGTACTGTTACTTTGCATATTTAATATTCTTTATTCTGCGACCCAATTAGAAGTTTTGAATATAACCTTTTTAATGTATATATTTGTGTTCATTTATTGATAGTTTTTGTAATACTTCAAACCACAAATTGTCAACTGGGAGCGCAGAGAGGGTAAGTAGAGAAGCTGACTCTGCTTCAAGGAATATGGCATAGAAGGGGAGGCAGAGGTTAACAAGCATTGGCATAGCCAATAGGTCTCGCCTTTGGGACCTTATAAGTATTTAGTAATGCAGCACAATATCATTGTTACAACAGCATCAACTGTTGCATGGCTAAACACTTATAAGGTCCCAAAGGCGAGACCTATTGGCTATGCCAATGCTTGTTTTCATGGGTGATGAATAGTAAAATGTCTGTGTAAACGGCACAAAATATCTTCCTTTTTTAGTTTATTTTTTTTATTTTGTGGATTGTTTGGGAGTGTCTCCCTTGTAATTCGAAACCATTAACACTGAATTGTGGTTTGCTCATTAGGTTGCTTCCTGTGTTTTGAGTAAATTGCATTTACTGCCACCAGTGCTGCCTAAGGGTTCCATGTGATAAGTGTCTGCAAAAATACGGATTACCAAACTACTTTGACTGGGTTTAAAATCCTTAGGTGCAACCAAACTATTTCCAACCTGTTTAGGGGGTGGGTTTCTTTACTGTTCAAGCTCTTGTTCTAGCAGATTGCAAATGAAGAGTTGTAATTCTGTTTCTGTGTCTCGCCTGTGCAAGTTACGTGGTTGCGCAATAACTAGGGTGAATTTACCAGGAAACTAAGGTGCTTAACACCTCACCCATTGCTTGCCATTAATTGATTTACCACAAACTTTAAAGTCTTTAATGGCTAATGTAATGGGTAATATACTGCATGACTAAAGACTTATAAGGTCCCAAAGGTGAGATCTATTGGCTATGCCAACGCTTGTTTACACTTCAGTTCGCGCGCTCTTACTAGTGATTTATTATGAAATTTGATTTACCGTTCTAATAAGACCCTCTGTGGTTTTAGAACTGTAAATCAAAAGTGGCGCATGCCTGTGTCTCAACACACAAGTGTGCATGCATCATAATGAACGGCGGCCATCTCTAACTATGTTTTTTAGGTCGAGCATAGCGTTGCAGCGGCAAGCGCTGCTCACTTTGCGAGGCTCGCAGTAATCCAGTATGGAGTGGAAGCTCCGTGGAAGCTCGGCCCACTCTCCGCCCATGTTTTTAATTGGCTCGTGTCATTGTCTTTCATAAATGCTGCCGTCTGATTGATTATGAAGCTTGTTAGTCCCTCCTTATTTTGGCCATGTCATCATTTGTACCCTCCCATGGTTACTGACCCCTTTACTGCGAGCGTTACACATTACTTAGACTGTGAGAACTACTTTGTACCTGCGTTCTCCCCCCGCCCACGGCCCCCTTGTCCGAGATGCAATGCAATAGGTCTTGCGTAAATGCGAGTCCTATTGCATTGCAAATGCTTGTTTTATTTTTTATAGTTGCTTTTCAGGTTTGGTTTGGCTTTGCCTGCCATTCTTCATCTTCTTGATGTAGTGCGGTGTCCACTTCCCCATGTCTGCTTCATGGTGTTTGCTATTACTAATGCAGGGTTGCTGCTCAAGCACAAGTTTTTATTTTTTATTTTCGTATAGTGCCAACCCTCACCCTCCATTACTCCGTCCCCCTTCTCTCCAGCACACACGGCGCTGCCTCTCCTCTGGTTGCAGTCAGTGCTCCGCTGCTGCCCAAGACTCACCTGCTTCCACTTTGAGCCTCGCAGATAGGCAGGCCATGGACGAGGCAGAGGCAGGACCCCTGAGATTCCCCTCCTCGCAGGCAGACAAGATGGCAGGCCATGGATGAGGCAGAGGCAGGACCCGTGATCTTCCCCGGGATGCAAGTAAGGAAAGCAGCAAGTTAGTGGGCATATTAAAACAAATTTGGGTAGAAAGCAGTTTTTAAACAAGCATGTGTGTTTTCATCCGATCCTAGTTTACTTTGCAAGTGCTTGCAGCTGAAAACACAAGCACTGATTGATTTCTACCCAAATCTGGTTTTGCTTCCATTCCACATGGGTTTCTTAAATTCTTCTGTACTCTTATAGCTTTGTTATGAAGTATGTAACTGCACAGCACTGGACGCCTGTGACGTTTTATAGGCACCTTATTCCAGGAACATGTAATGCACATATCTTAACTGGAGTAAGTTAGATTAAAAACCGTCCCGGGCTCGCTTAAAAAGTGGCCCACATTTGCATATTGCCTTTCCGCAAAACACTGCTTTGGCGTAATTTTATAAAAAAGGGGGGTGGGGTAAAATAATGCATGGATTAGTGTACACTGGTAAAACACACCTCAAAACAAGTGAGGCCACTTTTGCTCAGGCCCCCTGGCCCCGCTCAATATGCATATATTAATGGGCCAGCCAGCGAGAGAAAGAGAGAGACACCTTTGCCAGCTGATAAAAGGGAGGTAATGGACGCCCATCAGCCCCAGAAAGGCCACTCAGGCACCCACTTGGCCGCTGGCGGCAACAAGCAACACAGAAACCGCCCACATCGCGCCCCTGGCTGCTTAAAAAAGCAGCCAACAACTGGAATTCGGATGCTGGCCCCTCGGGAATTGCCCGAGTGCACCCATTACCAATCCGACGCTGCACAGAATCATGGAAGTGGGATAGCAAAGATCTGGGTAGATAAAATATGCTATATCTGCTCTCTCAGGCCGTCTCCATCCTTTTTTATGTTTGTCCATCCATCAGATGTTTGCTATTACTTATGCAGGGATGCTGCTTGAGCACAAGTACTGAAGAAGAGGTAAGGATGCTGCTTACGAGGGCTATAGACCCAAGCTCTCCTCCTGGCAGCTGCAGAGCTTAAACTAAAGATTCATAATACCATCCCAGTGCCAAGAGTGAGCATCCTCATGTCAAGGAAGCTTCCTTCAGCATAAATCAAGAATTGCCACCATTATGGCTGATCGGCACCTTTCCAGGCATTGTGCTGTGGGTACCCTGTCACCTTATGGAATGGGTGCGCCCATACACCAAGAATTGCAACCAATGTGCCAGCATTTTGCCAATGAGTGGTTTAGCATATCGCATGGATACTCCACTAATGTTTGGAGTTAATTTCAATAAGTTATTTCCAGCATTTTGCCAGATGCCACATTTGCTCGTGTTCAATGTGTGACCCTCATTTGCCAATAATTGCCTCTCGTGTTCTAGGTCCGGCATTTTGCCGTGCTCCCTCCCAATTTACTTTGCAAACCCGCATGAACTAATAATTTCCTATGCCATGCAGTGGGCGGCAAATTCCCATATTTGCCTCTCCCATATTATATTGTTGGACTCAGATAACAAAAAGTACCTCCTTTACTTAAGAGAGAGCAGCAGACTCCAAAGTGTCATACATATTTGCACACAAACATGCGCTAACACCCAGAGCAACGTTAGAAAAATACATATATTTAGAATACATAACTATGACATATAAAATACGTAATTTAGTAATTTAATCCACTGTTGCCATCACGTGGTTCTGATTACCTAATAACCCAAAAGGCAAGTGGTTTGTTTGGAAATTTCACCAGACAAGTGAGATGGTGACATGGGACCATACTCCAAGTTGTCTATTTTTGTATTTAACATGCATAATTTACAGTAGTTAGCTGGGAAAAGTTTTTTTTTTTTTTAAAGAAAACCATTGTTATCGAATGAATGAAAGGCTGGACTTTACTGTTTGTTTGATTGACTGCAATAAAAAGAAGGGAACAGTACTTTACTATGTAGTCAAAAATGTATAATTGCAGGCAAAAAACACCCTTCCTGGTGTTAGGAAAACACATTCAGTCTGTTGGAAAAGCTTGACTGTTGAAGTTGTTTTTCCTCAAGATACAGGTAACAGGTAGCCCCTACCAAACTCTACCATATGAACTATGGTTCAGTGAAGAGCTCCGATTGGCCAAGCAATCATGTAGAAGTTTAGAGAGAAAGTGGAGGCTGAATTACAATATTGAGGACAAGGATTCCTATAAGGCAGAACTATAGCGCTATAAAAAACTTCTTACCAAAGCCAAATCCAATTTTTGTGTAAAAAAGATTACTTCAGCATTGAACACTGCTAAAGTATTATTCTCCACAGTGTTCAAGCTAAGTAACCCGCCACCAGCCAGGAATCTTAATGTGGATGCCTCCTTTTGCAATAGACTCGCTACATTTTTTAAAAATAAGGTTGAGGTTATATTCAACGCTTTAACTTTCAGCCTGAAACCTGTAGGAACATGCTCAGATAATAATCCACAGTCTGCAGCCTCCAATGGGCCCAAAGTAGGAAGTGCAATCGACAAAGCCAAGTCTTTGGAAAATAACTTCTTAATGCCCCCTCTATCCAGAAATTCCGCTCTTTCGGAGTTTTCCCCCCTTACAATTGGTCAAATAACTAACCTGTTTAACCAAATTAAATCAGGGTAGCCGATTGACCCTTGACCTCCTAGAATTTTACAACTAGCCCCTGCTATAGTTCCTGGTCACCTCTCAGTGATCTTTAACCAAATGCTCCACCTCGGTTATTTCCCTAAAAGTTAGAAAATTGCATCAATCCTTCCTCTTTTAAAAAAACCAAATCTGGATACAGACAACCCCAACAACAACTACAGGCCAATCTCTCAACTTCCCTTTCCGGCCAAACTGATAGAGAAAGCCATGAACACCGAGCTTCCCCTATTCATCCAGGATCATAATCTACTGGACTCATCTCAGTTTGGCTTCAGAAGCCAACACAGCACTGAGACAGCTCTGATCACAGCTGTGGAATATATCAGAACAACCTTAGATAAAGGAGGGAACGCTGCCCTAATTCTTCTAGATCTTTCTGCAGTGTTCGATACGGTCAGCAATGAACTTCTTATCGATCGCTTGTTCTAGCTAGGAGTTAGAGGTACTGCCCTCAAGCTCCTTAGATGGATTCTTACTGACAGAACGCAGTTTGTGGACAGTAGCAGTCACAGATCTACTTCTTTTACCCTTCCCTCTGGGGTCCCACATGGGTCGGCGCTGAGTCCCACTCTTTTAATCTGTATGTTACCCCTTTATCCTCCCTGATCAAAGGCCTTGGGTTCTCAGTTGTGTCCTATGCTGACGACACCCAAATTATAGTGTCAGTCACAGAAAACCCGGGCAGCATGGCAGAACGCTTCCACAATTGCATGTCACAGATTAGTTGGTGGATGTCCAACAACCGTCTGAAGCTAAATTCAGATAAAAATGAGGTGCAGTTGTTTGGCAATGACCCATCATTTTGGTCCCCCAACTGGTGTCCTCAGGAAATGGGCGCGCTCCCAACTCCTGTGCCTAAGGTGAAAAATCTGGGAGTCCAATTTGATTTAAAAAACTCTCCTTTGTAGGACACGCCAACGCCATCACCTCATCATGTTTTTTTATTCTTTAATCTCCCAGGAAGGTTTTTCCATTCATTCCTGAAGACCTATGAAAGTCAGTGACCACTACTTTGGTCTTATGAAAAATAGACTATTGCAAGGGGCTTTTTCTGACTACCCATAAGAAAGCTCTAGACAAGCTCCAATTGGTTTAAAATGCGGCGGCCAGACTGCCTCTAGGAATAAGCAAGATTCCACCCTAAAGAACAAGGGAGGAGAATGTCACCTGCCACCTAATAATAGAGGAGCGTAGCCACGTCTCCAATTGATAACAACCACAACCTTAAGTAACAATCAGGGGAGAATACAATACATAACAAAGTACACAATTATAATACAAATACAGTATTTATTTCATGATGTAGTACATAAATAATATTTAATTTTCAAGAAGATATATGTCAAAGCAAGTCAAAAAACACACAAAAGCATAAATACATTAGATATACATAGACAATAAAGAAGGTAAACAATTTGACCAGAGCTAATCGAATGGTTGAAAAAACAATTAATCATATCCCCACAAAAAGATCTCTATACAATAAAATACACAAATACAGACACATATATTTCCATCAATCTTACCATTCAGACACTCCGCATTCTCAAATCCATCAACTGAAACAATTCATATGAACAGCAAACCATATGTATAAAAAGAAGATAGAAAGCCAGAATTTGTATATTGGGCTATAATACAAGTAACAGGTATTCACAATAGTGTATAGCCCACTAGGTCCTGTCTTGCACGGTGCCTCCAGGAATACCAACATTTCAATTGGTCTCCAAGGCTCTCCCTTCACTTCATTGGCTCCCGGTTACAAAGCGGGTGTTGTTCGAATCTTTATGCATAACCTTTAAGGCTCTCCATTTTGAGGGTCCTGTGTCCATCAAACAACTTTTCCAACATTACGTCCTATCTAGGACCTTAAGATCCTCCTCTAAGGCTAATTTAGTTGTACCTAAAGTCAGGAGAGCTACCTAGGGAGGCAAGAGCGTTGCAGTGGTCACTGCCAAGCTCTGGAATTCGATGCCTCTTACACAGAAAATTTCTAAAAAATTGCTCATCTTCCGCAAGGTGCTTAAAACCTGGCTGTTGACCAACTAGCTTAGTGATCACACTTACTTGGACCACACACTCTGCTGTCCAGTGCTTCTTATCTTGGTCTACCCTCTGGAAGTCAGTGCCCAGACACCCACGGGTAGTAGAGCGCTTTAGAAATCCTATTTTCCTTTAATTTTATTTCATGCAGAGTTAAACAACAAAAATGAGGCCAGTAAAAAGTTGGAGGTAAGACCGCCCTAAGGCTGACAGGTTTAGCATCTGTCCTTTCTAGGTCACATAGCTGTACTCATCAAACATAGGAATGTATGAGTGTTAATTTGTAGTCCATTAGGAACAGTAACCTTTCAGTATAAAACCTATGCTAGACATTACACAAAGTGTGCAGGGGGTACCAGGTAGCCGCAAAAACCAACAGCGATGAGGAAGAGAGCAGAAGTGTGCACCTAAGTAGATATACACTGCCCTGCGCTCTCCGCCTAGCACTGCACACCACAGAAACGTGTCTCCTGCCCTGTGTCCCACTTTAATTGAGTAAAACTCTCCTTTAAAAAGGAGATAAATGAGTTATGTACAAACCATCATAAAGAAGAGTGGTCAACAACTGCAGACCATGGGAATTTTACAAGCAGAATATTCAACATCGAAAACCATGTAAAGCCTGGTATTTACCTCCTCTCTTTCAAAATAATCTTTTAGTGCCTTGGGACTCACAGTCAAAGACACATGTCCACCCCTCTCCTCCTAAGCCATCCCATGAGTCTACATGGGCTACTCCATCCTCTCATTCTCCTAACACATTCAACACTCCATGCAATGTATTTTACTCATATATTTTTTCAAGTTCACATACAAAGAAGACCTTTCTGTTTTATATGTATCTTACCTAATAACATTCTCAATTCATACATAATGGATCAGTCAATAGAGGTAATTGCATTTAGTTCTGTTTTTCTTTTATTTGCCTTATTCTCCTAGTATTTTAAGTGTTCATAGTGAGTAATTTGGGTGCAGGCTAAATACAATCGGGGACTGCAAATGGAATTGATTGGAAAACTAACACGTATAGGGCAATTTATCAACAACAGGTGGTCTATGATGCACATCCTCTCAGAGGTGAACTTTTAAAGGATGTGACCATATTTCACTATTAGCAACAACCTGCCCTATGGAAGAAAGACCTGCAGCCTGTTCATAGTTTGTGCAAGCTTCCAGGGTTCATACATCTTCACTGGCTGCATGTTTGATCCCTTGAATCAAGACTAATTTGCATATGACTGGGACTAATCTAAGGTAGCTTGCAGGAGCGTCCCATGCAGGTAAAAGCAGTAGGGCGGTGGGGCCTGGTTGGGGGAGGATTCAACATATTACCACGAGGCAAAATAAAATAAATATTTAATTTTCTCTCATCGTCGTCTTTGGAAATCTGCCCCACCCGGCCCCACCAAGCTTACCTGCATGGGCAGCCACTGGTCACCTGGTGGGAAAATAATGATGGGTTGGAATACTAGTCCAAGCGATCGCCTTATAAGATCGAAGCATCCTCCAATCACATTTTGTGTGTTTAATATAACACCCTAGCTGGCAAGGGTATGCTCAGCTGTGGGGACTGTGGTCATCATGAATCCAAACGGAGTTGACATTGTGGGCAAAATAACGATGGACTGGGATGCAGCCCATGTAATTACCAGTGGCAGAAATTAATTCAAGATTCACACCTTTCTCTTTTTTGTATAAAATGGCAATGGCAGTACGTGATGATCATACTGAATGAAGCTGTGTAAAATGTCACGGGGTTTGTGTGGATAAGATGGATTAACTTCAATTGCTGCTCCTTGTGACCTGAAATATCTTGCCTACTTGCATCTCTAAATTTCACCCGTTTATTGATGAATAACAATTAACGCTTCTCATCACTCTCTTTTGCAGACTGTGTTTGATGCCTTACCTGCTCATCCTCACTTTATTACCATATCAATCTTCCATTAACGAGAGCTCGACCTTGCACTGTTACCACAGACGCAGATTTTTTAAGTTGTATTTTATAAGACCCTTTAAAATAGACTTTACATAGGAATCTAATATTGCAGTAGATACATGATGGCCTGTCAGGATCCTCACCAATTCTATTCTGTTGTCCCTTGGAGACACAATACATGCTGACAATGCTGTCTTATTTAAGGATAGAAAAAGGGTAAACAACGTTTATAACAAAACTTTTTGAACGCAGGGAATCACAGCGCGGTAGTTGCAATGACCGCCTTGTGATTCTGCATACCATTACTCCGCAAGTCGGAACAACGACTTGCGGAGGGGGGGAAGGTGTTGGATTTAAAATCCAACACCTTCCCTACACCTTCCCTACTGTCCACACAGACTGAAGTTGGAATAGTAAATTATACTATTCCAACATCCAGCGCCCCTCCTCTGCAAGTCGTTGTTCCGACTTGCGGAGTAATGGTATGCGGAATCACAACGCGGTCATTGTCCCTGCGGACAAAAAGACTGCGGTATGAGGAGGCATGTTCGAAAAAAAGACCAAGGTCTATACGGTTCCTGTAGGTCAACTAAGAATTAATCATCTGATTTTTACAAAAAATAACATATGAGTTGGTGATATTGTTGGATTCATTGAATGTGATTATGTGGGTGCATATAACATTAACAGCAGAAAAAGACTGTGAAATTCCCATTCTGGAGACCCCAAACAGAGAAAAAAACTCCCTTTTGAACATTACAAGAAGGTGGGATGGCCAGACACTTCATCTGAAATGGAGGCGGGAGCCACTGGTTCCTCAGAATCAGACCATCTGACTGGGACGGCTGCCATCATGGTAGAGCTCTGCGCGGGTTTCCACTCCATGGATGCCTGGTTCAAAACACTCACCAGTAGGATGACGGCATGGGGGAAATGATTGGATTGGCAAAAAGTTAAACTGAATAAGGCAGAGGAGCATATATCGGGCAAGATGGCAGTTGAAAAAGTGGAACGCCTCCTCAATGCAGTGGCAGTCAAGAACAAAGATTTGGAGACAAGATGCCACAGCAATACTTTTCACATTATTGGTATTGCAGAATCCACTGATATTGACAGACCAGACCAGTTTGTGGAACTAATTCAAATGGGGTGGAAACACACAGGGCAAGTCATGGCGCTCACAGTTCATGTGCTAATAAGAAGGGCCTCAATATATGACAGGGTGCACTAAAGGATGGAGGAATCACCCTGCCCCCTCAAATTGGATCTCAAAGATCACTGCGACGATATAACTATAATGCCTGAGCACACGCTGTAGGAGAGTAGGATCTGCTTCACATGGTTACCCCCACTTTTTGTTGGTGTATCACTGTTTTTCGACTTTAGTTTGGCTGGGGGCCCCAGCCTAGCTGCTTCCTCTCTAAATTGATTCCATGTACTTTAGGTACACTCCAGATTGGATTCCGGGGTACCCTTGAGAGTCCCTTGTATATGGTATACTATGTACCCAGGGGATAGGTACCCCAGAGGCCTACCAGGGGCTGAAGCATGTATTATGCCACCCCTGGAAAGCCCTCCAAAATGACACCACAGTTCTGTTACTGCAGCCTGGGTAAGGTGGTGCATGCACCCCTTACTGAGGAATAGGTTCCCTATACTTCACCTATCACTGCACATAGAAACCTATCAGTCACCCCTATGGCAGGCCTTATCAATCCTGAAGGCAGGGTGCTTGGTTATATGTGAGAGGTTGCCCAGGCATGAGCTGAGCCCCTCTGCAGCCTTTGGAATCTCTTCTCCGGGGTTGTCAGTGGTGCAGCCTGACCATATACTCTTAAGTGCATTATAACCAAACAGTAAATGCTAACTTTGGACTGGCTGCACAGTAACATGTCGTGTTTGGTGTCAAACACCTTGGAATCATACCCCCACACCAGTAACTGGTGTGGGAGTATGATCCCACCCTTCTAGAGGGAGAGACATGACAGCACCGGTATACCCGGTACCACTTAAAAGAGCCCTGGCATCACAAAATGGAAGCTGCAACCACAGACATGGGTCTGGCCTCCAGCTGCTGACCGAAACTCCGGCAGGGGAGGCCTGTACAATAGGTTTCCTGTCCCAGACAGGCTGATGTGTATTGGGGCTGGGTGGGAGCACTCTCAGAGTGCTTTGTAGTCCTGCAACTGAGGGCACATTTGGTATCCCTGTGCATAGTCCAGCTTAAACCGGTTCAGGGGCTTCCAGCCCCTGCTCTGGTGCGAAACTGGACAAAGGAAATGGGTGTAGCCACCCCTCTTTCCAAACCCTCCTATAGGTGGTTCCCTTGAGCTAGCACAACCCCTTCCTTAGGTATAAGTAAGGAACCCCTGGCAACAGGACTTTGGATATCCCTGGATGAAACTCTGAAGCTGAATCCTGGAACTTCGACGCTCTACTCAAGACTAGAGGACTGAAGAAATCTCCCTTGGGGTCAAGGAGTGACTCCCATGCTCGGCAGGCACCAACTAAGCATTTTGCCAGTCTGCATCTCCGAAGCTCCTGCCAGACTCCGAAGTATTTGCAGCCCAGGAAGAGGATTTCCAGACTTTTCACAGGCTGACCCGAGTGCCCAGCAAAGCTGAGACCCGCAGCCCTCGTGAGTAACGTGGAACCGGAACTCCTGGTCACTGTGCACATTTGCAAGTGCATTGACTTCTCGACGTCTCTCGAAGTCGTGCTTGGGGTTACTTGTAGCCCCTACCTCGAGCAGAGAATCCACTGAAGATTGGGGGCTGCCATTTTGTGTTTCCTCTCGAGGTCCCTTCGCGATCCCTGGTCCGTCGCCTGGTGGGTCCCTGTGAAGGCAACTTTGATTTTCCTTGGGCTTCCCTGGTTGCTCCAGACATGCCCTGACTCCCCACTGCGTGGTGAGTCCCTCAGACCTTGCTGGTCTGCACCGAAGCATCTTTCTCCTTTTTGCATGGGTTGCTGTTGCCAAGGCTTGTTGGCTCCAATTCGGGCACCAACACTGCAGCACTCGTCATCCTTCATGGGACAGCTCGAATCCAGCTCCTGGTTGTCCTCGATGCCTCCTGGTCCTCGTGGCTGAAGAGTCAAGCTTCACCTTCTTCACCTGAAATCAAATGACTTTGGTGGGCATTCGTCTACCGTGCTCCTGGTCACTGGCTAGTGACCCAGACTCTCTCCCCTCTGCTTTCAGGTTCTTCTTGACTTTGATCCAGGCTTGCATCTCTTCGGACACTTTGCATCTTCCCGGCAGCAGCACTTCTTCGCCAGCTCCCATTTAAAATGATGACGTGAACCAACACCATTTGACACCTATGCACCCAGGTTCCCTGGGTGAGGTAACTCGAGTACTCCGGTGCTCCCGTGGGTGTTGACCCTAGAACTTCCTAATTCCAAGAGAGTTTGGTCCTAAGTCATTTCTAAGTGTCCCTAATCTTTAAAAATCTAACCGCGACTTTGCCCATAGAAGCTAACGGGAGCTCGCGGCTGTGTTCACACACTGCACATGGCCCACGTGGGTCCCCTGTGTCACTACCTTGGGGGGTTCCTTGGGGTCCCAGCGATTCTACAGGCTCTAGGCCTTGTGTCTAGTTAAGTCATTGTACTTATATCACTATTTTAGTATATGGTTTGGCTCGCCCCAGGGCCTATCGTGTGTTTGTGCTACTTACCTGTAATATTTGAAGTGTAACTTATGTGTTTAGACCTTTAGCCTCATTAAGAGACTAGTAGGGTGTGTTAAGAAATAAATACATATATTTTATTAAAAAAACCTGGTGTGGTTGTCTTTCATTTAGCCATTCAAGAGATTATAGACAGGTAAAACAAGCTGCTTTACATTCCTTCAAGACTTAGCCTGAAGACTGCTTTCCATAACTACCACTAGGATAGCTTTCAATAAAGGTTGTCTTTAACCTATCATCAATAAGGGGTTGTTTGGACTGGTGCAAGGTGCCCACTATAACTAGTGGACAGCATATACCAGGCCAACTTCTCACACACGCTATAGCGTGTGCTCAGGGATTATGTTTATATTGGTACAGTTTGTGGAACTGCTCCTCACGGAACTCATTGACCACCACATTTTCACACCTTCATTTGCCAAAGAAAGGTTGCATTGATCCCTAGGCCTGTGCCGACAGCCTGGCACCCCACCACGCACAATTATCCCTCGCCACCTGACCTTTCGAAACTGGGACACGGTCCTCCACCTGGCACGTTAAAAAGGACCAGATAAAATACCAGTGTTCTGCCATATTGTTTTTCCCTGATCACACTATGATGGTACAGGATGCAGGGCGCACATTTTCATGTCAATGGGAAAGTCCGCTTTATTTTACACCCCTGCCGATGCATTGGTCTTCTGCACACAATGTGGTAAGTAGCGCTCCGGAGCACACACCATTGGAATTTCATGTAACAGCTAGCATGTACCTCTTCTCAAATGACTCACTTATACACCATGCTGTGCACCCCAGAAATAGCCTGCTTTGTTCACTTCTCTGTCTATTCTTCTGCTACCAATTGGAACTGAAACTTTGCTCATTTGTCTGAACTAAATCCGAGTGCACCAACTTCATGTCCAAGGCCTAAGTTACCTCCTCTATACTTGCTTCCACATTGGAGTCTGCTAGCCGAAGCATTGCCTACCTTCTAGGTGTATCCTGGATCGGAAACTGTTGGGGTTTTTGTTTTCGTTGTTGTCACTTGTGGGATTCACTGGGTAGGACGGTACCCAGTGTGGGTGGGCGGAGGGATATGGATAGCATTGCAGGGTTTGTTTATAGTCACTAATCTTGTAATGCTGAGAAGAGCTAGCATCACAGATTTACATGTACACCTATACACCCACTTTTAAATGACAGTTTCATGATTGGGAAGGGACCTCAGCGCTAAACTCACATTCTTATCCTAGAATGTAAGAGGCCTTAATAACCCCCACAAAGGTAAGCAAGTGCTGCTTTACCTGTCCAGGCAAAACATAAAGATTGCATTCCTGCAGGAGACACACCTGCTCCCTGGAGCTTTTCCCACATTCGCATCAACTTAAAGTCCTAACAGATACTCCGACAGTGTTTCCCCACTAGATCGTCCAATGATTTAATTCCAGTTGGAACTTTCGATTAATTTAGCTTCTTCCAGTCCACAATATACACTAGGTAAGTTCATTCTTTGTTGTAAGGCATGGGGAGCGGCAACTAAGGCAGTATTTCCCATGCCCCAGGCCACATTGTTGCTGATACACTCTCCTTGTTTTTTTTCAGCACGTACAGTCATATGTTCAATCTAGACGCTGGTCTCGACATAAGAACCTTTGGGTCCTTTTTTCTCGAGTGTTTCCACCACAATCTTCAAGGTGTTTTTTAAGGGTAATTTTCATCTCCTATCTTTGATTAATGAATGACGATTGTGCTCTCCATCACCTGAATTAACTAGGTCTACCCTTCTTTTAAACATCCCTAGGTGTCTCCCTTTGTCCTGATGAAGACCCCCACATACAGACTCAAATTCCCTGCCACATCCATTGGGGTCGAAACTTTGACGGTTTGATTTCATGACCACGTATAGACAACAGTGCCATATATATTTAGCCTTCATAGCGGCTGGATTGGTTTCTATCAGTTGATGTATATATTGCACACCGCCCTTCCTTTTTTCACCAACTCTAACCAATGCACACCTTTGAGCACTCCTTCCCTTTTGGAGTACCCCTTCACTACTATGTAGATATTTGTGCTGTTATTGAATATGAATACTACCATGTTCTAAACATGAGTACATTGTAAATTTGATTTACAGAAGGTGATGTCGTATATAATGTTAAGTTTATTACCGCTGTGACCATTTTATTTTGTACTGTACTTAACCCAGGTCTGGTGGAGGTCTGGGTTCCCCCAGTTGTTTTGTAACTCCGATGCCTTCAAGGCATATATATTCTAGGGGTCTGCATCTCCAAACACTCTTGGGTGCTACAGGATATTAATTTCCACCTAGCCTGCATTGACCCTGACAGCCTGATATAGACCACCCAGACACACAGCGCCTATGTGGGCCTGGCTGAGCATTAAACATCCTATCTGGGGAAATATGCAAGGGTCCTGGGTACAGGGAGGGTGAGAACCCGGGTAAGAAGCTGGCAAGGCTATTGTGTCTGTCCCGTGGGGGTAGTTGCAGACCAGAATTGCGGCTACCAGATGGGGACTGAGTGATGGACAATCATGATGTAACGGCTGGGCTTCTCTGTTACTACACAAAACGCGACACCTCATTAGCAGACAGGGATGACACACACCAAGCAGATAATCTGTCAGTGGTGGCAATGGTCTGATCATTGATGCCTAGAGACAGTTCCTCTGCGAACGTATCACTAGTGAAGTGATAATTCAAGCGATTGACTCTCTCAATGGGTCCAAGGCCACTGGCCTGGACTGACTCACAAGGGTCCTTTAGAAGTCAATAAGCATCTTCTGGCACCCACTCTTTTTGAAATGTATGAAGATGGCTTAAATTCCAATACTCTTTCACCCTTAATGAGAGATGCAGTGATTACCCTACTATTGAAGCCAGGTAAAGACCCACAACACTGCACATCTTACTGCCATCTGTCGTTACTCAATTTTGACAACATAATCCTGACTAAACTTTTTGTGACTCGGTTGACATTACTGATGGACCAGATTATCTCCCAGCACAATGTGGCTTTGTTCCCCATTGCTCCAAGTCCTTCAATTTGCATACTGTATTCTCAGCATCTAAAAGGATCTCGAAGAGTGTCACTGCAGCAAATGCCTTGTTGGACACTGAGAAGGCATTTGACTCTTTGGAGTGTGCCTTCCTACATGCAAAGCTTTGCAAACTTGCCCTCCCAATCATTGCACTCATTATGCTTTTATACTCCCACCCAATTGCCAGACTGCGCGTTAACATCTCCCTTTCAGAAACCTTTGCCATAGCCAGGGGTACTAGATGAGGATGCCCCCTGTCGCCATTCCTGTTTATCATAGACATGGACCCTCTGACCGATCATCTACAAGAGAAACACCTGCATTGTGTCCTGCAATTTGCCTCCTCCCGCTTACTCCTCTTTCTCAATGCAGACATTATGTTGTTCATATGTTATCTGGCTGACAACTTGGTCCCTATTGTATGGAAGATTGTCCACTTTGGCGGGCAACCTGGCCTTCATATCAATTGGTCTAAGTCTGAGTTGTTCCCCCTCACAGCTGCCACCACCCCAGGGACCTGTGAATATCCTCTCACTTGGTGCAACGGGCCACTGAAGTTTTTGGGCATTATACTGCACCGCGATAAGGAACAGGTGAACTATGGCATGGCCATAGAGAAGCTGACCACACAAATTGACCGCAGGCTATTACCTCCCCTTTCCATGGCGGTAGTACCGCTGTCATCAAAGTGGTAGTATACCCCTCAATTATTTACGATTTCTTGAACATACCCATCCCCCTTACCAATAGGCACCCTATCTATCCTCTAGCTGTAATTGGTTTGGGCAGACTGTAGGCCTCGAATATAGTGGTGTATGCTAGTGCTTTCCTGTGACAAAAGGGAGGTTTGGAGTGCATGATTTCCAGCTGTATTTTCTCGCTGCTCAGTTGCCCAACACTGGTACCACACTGAAATACGTCTCCCCTACACCAGACCTGAGAGAGACCAGGCAGCATGACTCTCATTGAAATCCATCCTCCCAGAAAACATTAAACCTTGTCCACTTCCAGCTGGGAATAGAGGAAACTCTGCCAATATTTGAGGGTGGCTTATTATAACCCCCTGTATTACCTCTGGCAAATAATCCATGAATCCCTATGACTCTGGAAAAACTGGTTCAGAACACCCTTCTGCACCATAATTTGCACACATTTAGGAAGTTTTTTCCCGATGGCCATATGATCTTTCATGCAGATAATGACAGATTAACAAATGCCCCCTAGATGGATCTATTTGTCTTCCGACTCCTCCACAAAGCACTTTGCATGTCAGTGCTGTGGTATCCCCCAGCCCCAGATGAGGTCCCCACTCAGCCTGTGTGATAAACTATACTGATGGAGGGATGTTGGTCTCCAGACTTTATCATGCCTGTGTGGCCATGCTGCCAGCTAGAGATGGGATGCTTAGAGAGAAATGGGAATGCAACCTGGCCCGCTCAATAGCCGACAAGATATGTTACCACTGTGATGAACTGTCCAAACTGGTCTGCTCTAACCACAGACTCAAACTCCACCAGTACAATTTTATACACAGGGTATACGCCACACTAGCATTGCTGTCTGAAAATTACCTGGCCAGACTATCAGTCTGCACCAAAAGCCAAGGTGATGGGGGGACTTTGCGCATTTAACATGGTCCTGCATCCATATAGGGAAATATTGGAGGGAAGTTTTTTCCAGGTTGTCAATAGTGGTAATGTTTGAAATTTCACCAGACCCCTATATGGACCTGTTGGAATATGTGCAGGATATCCTAAAAGGGGTTCGTAGATTCACAGCTATAGCATTTCTGCTGGCGAAATATGATTGGGGCACTAAACATAGTCCCAATGTCCACGCATGGTTGAAAAGCCGCACATACTGCGTCACTACATATGAAGTTTACTCTACGCGGAAACCATTTAAAGGCTTCTTGTTTTCCCTAGAGACTCTAGGACCAGATTGAACTGCAGGAACATGGACGGCTGCTCCTATTACCATGTACTGGATGCCACCAGCTGTATGAACGATCCCCTATGTTGTGCCTTACAATCAAAACCTTCCTTATTGCAGTTTCGCAGGCTAGTGAAGGCCAGATTGAAATGCAATGAGGAAAGAACTGAAATTCTTTTTCTGGGACGTTCCCTCCACAGTTCTTGTAAACTTTTTGGCTGGACGATGCCTCCCTCTTGGGCCTCAAAAAGATTTGGTAAAAAATGTTGGGATTACTTTTGATAATAGACTGTCTTTCCACCCACAATGTTAAAGGTTGGCAGGGACTTGTTATGGGATCATGAGATTCCCTAAGAATTTTTGCCTCTTCTATCATTTCCTGTAAAGAAAACCGTTATTCAGGCATTGATTACATCCCAAATTAACTACGGCAATGGACTGTATCTGGGCCTGCCAGAACAACTAATGGATAAACTCCCGGTGATCCAGATTGCGTCAGCTTGAATTTTGCTTAATATTCCAAGGTGAACTCATATCTTTTCACTCCTCCATTGGTTTCCCATCAGGGAGAGAGTTAAATGTAATGCCATGGCACAACAGTCCTGTATCATACAGTCCTGATCTATCTTAGAACCAGATTTAGCTTCTACAGCCCTTCAAGACAGCTAAGATCAACCAATAAATATCTGGCATGCACCCCTAGGATACAGCGACAGAAAGCAAGAGGTAGATTTTTAACTTTTTGGGGCACGTTCGCACGGACCAGCTTCCCTTAGAACTACGTCCATGAGTGATCCAGCACTTTTTTTATAAAAAATTGAAAGCCTGGTTCTTGAGGCATGCCTAATTCTTCATTGCTGAGTTTCAGCTAGAACTGTGCCGGGATACTCCTTGGAGTAGCTGTGTGCAATAGAAATAGCCTATCATATCATATCACTTAATATTATAATGAGATAGCATTAGTCTTTTCCTTTAGTTTTTGAATCTTTACCATGGCTGTCTTTCTGTGATGATGTTTACGAACTGTCTAATATGGTACTGGATACGATTAATTTACCATGTCCTATTCGCTCCCTTTGTGGCACATTACTGTGTATGCTTGTATAAATGTAAGCTACAAAATGATAAAAAAAAGTCATAAATAAACAAAACTAAACAAAAAATAGCAGAACAAACTCGGGATAGGTGTAATAAGATGGTGAAGACAATGAACCCATCCCCTGCTCTGCATGAGGAGTGATTTTAAGAAAGTACATGGGTAGGATACAATGTTGCTGGAGTGAAATGTTTAGTTGTGCAGTGCAGCCACCGGATGAGCTTTCCACTATCTTAGGGCCCCAGCCCAGTCGTCAGTCATTGTGCATCAGTGGTGGTGCCCGAGGGCATCTCCTTGGTATGCGGCTCATCAACTTCGCTCTGTAACAGCTAGTTGGAGGTCTTGTTTCAATAGGGCTATGTCGACCTTAACCTTTTTAATCTTGGTATCCAGCACTGACTCAGAGTCCTGAATGGCCTGCAGTATTAAAGAAGTGTTGTATCCACTGTGTGATATTGATTTATGAGAGTCACCTCCCCTGGGCAATCTGACTGTGGAGTTTGCCCTGGACGTTTCGGAAGAATCAATGCTAGGTCTATGAATCCGGTGACAATCTTACGTACATGGGAGAGAGCGCTCCAGAACCCCATGAAGCACAGCAGTGGCAGCCTCTCAGACATCCCTAAACCCTGGGCAGTCCTACGTCATGAGTGCAAATCCCACATCAGTTGTCCCACATCTCGGACAGGCCCTGCGTTACCCCCCATAAATAACCCAGAATTAGTGAGGGGTAAAATATGCTCTGTGTAGATATCTGAGTTGGACCTACTTGAAGCTAGTGTTCCTAGAGATGCGTCAAGGGCTTTTCGACAAATCTACTCCACTCTGCATCCATCAAGCCCCTGCCCAGCAATAATGTCCATTTGTCTTGTGTCCCGACAGTGGCCCTGTAACCATCTCCAGTGGAGCTCTGTAGAGCCATTTCACAAGATATCATGTTGAGCCCAGCTTCACCAGTGCCTGCAAAACCACTTGGCTGTCTGGTTCCCCCTGACTTCCAGGCCATAGAGCTCTGTAAGTCCTGACTATAGCGTGGTATGTCAGGAACTGACCAGATGGCAGTCCATACTGTTCCATAAGGTCATTGAGTGGTAGAAGCTCCACCCAGTTGGAAACAGTCTCCCACTGTCACCAAATCTGCCATCGTCCAGTCAGTCAATTGAGAACTTGTCAATCCAATAGGCCCTACTAAATTGAGATCTTTACCGCCTAGCCAGCAAGCCAGCCACTGAAGCTGGGTAGCCAAAAAATACAATTCAAAATCCAGTGCGCCCAACCCACCCATCTCTGGACTTCTCCTCAGGAATGACAGGGAGACTCCATGCCATACTCCATCCCAGATCGGCTCCCAGAGCAAAGAATCGAGGTCTGGAAACCAGGAGCGGAGCAACAAGACTGGGGGATTCACGAAGTTATATAAAAGTCTAGGGAGCATGATCATTTTGGAGAGAGAGATACAAGCCATCACTGAAAGCTTTAAGGAGCGTTAAAATTCTAGTTTTGAGGGATCGAACTACTGGACCTAGGTTGCCATCCTAAGATCGTTTATGGTATGGAACACTTGTATACCTAAATAGCGGAAAGACTGGGGTGACCACTCCACACCTGCCGGCACGCCGAGAGGTTGTGTCATGCCCACCCTCATGGGTTAACAGGTGGGTCTTGGACCTGTTAACTCGCAAGCCCGAGAGCGTAGAAAACTCATCTCTCAGATAAAGCAAAAAGTCATCAACATATAGTGATATAACATGCTTTCTTCTCCCCATGGCCAGTCCAAACCCTCTCCCTATTGCTGGAAGTGCACCACTAGGGGCTCAATAGTCAAGGCAAACAACAGGGGCAACAGTGGGCACCCCTGTTTAGTACTGCAATGGACGTCAAATGCTGCAGAGACCACCCCCCAGTCTTTACCCTCGCTCTTGGACTGGTATAGAACAGGTGCACCCAGCAAGCCCAACCATCTCCAAATCCCATTTGCTTCATGACAATGTGTAGAAAGTCCTTTCATAAGGAACCAAAAGCCTTCTCCAAATAAATGAACATAATCAAGGCATCCGCATATCGAGAGATGCCCAGGTAGATCTAGTGGGGATGAAGCGGTTCTGGTCCTCATGGATGAGTTCCTTCATATGGGGTAGTAGTCTTGTTACCAGTATTTTATTAGGAATTTAAAAATCTAAGTTCAGCATAGATGGTGGGTGATAAACCGACAGACCCACAGCAGTGGATTTAGGTTTAGGAAGGGGGACCACCAAGCCCAATCACAGGGACTCAGCAAATATGGTTTCAAGTTTTGGGGCAAATGAAGAATAACCATCTCTTTGATGGCTTTTCAGACTCCAGTGCCATCACAGGCCCTCCGAGGTCTCCACAAAATGCTGGGTCCAAAATAAGTAATGGCAGCGATGTAAGGAAATCGTCCATTGTCGCTGATGAAATATATCCCGGCTGGCCATTGAGAGTTTTATAATAATTATGGTAAGCCACATTAATAGCCCGCGGGGCATACAGCGGTAATCCCTGACTGCTAAGGATCTGCGTTATAGGTGAGCCTCTAGATTCCAAATGCAGTAACCAGGCCAGGAGCCTTCCTCATGCGCCCTCTCTTGGTATTCTCGTACATCAATGCAACTGAGTCGATCTAAGACAGCATTATTCTTGTCTTTCACTTCTAGGTGATACACCTGTGCAGCATCATCTGTGCCCAACCTATTACCTATATCGTGTAGACGCGGTTCTAGGACCATGAGTTCCCTATTCAGTTCTCTCTTTACCCCCACCGTCTGTCCAATGCGCTGTCCTCTCACCACTAATTTAAAAGCATCCCATTCAACAAAGTGGTCCCTGGCTGTACCCTGGTTAATCTGGAAATAGTCTGAAACCATTGTCTGAAGTGTTCTCTAAAGCGTGCATCCTCTAAGAGTGTCGGACGGAGGCGCCATAGTCGGATCACCAGGGCTTGGCAGTCAGACAAAGGGTGAGAAACAGAGGGTTGTGATCAGACTACATATGTCCCAGGTATTCCGTGTGAGTGACCTTGTGGCATACCCTGGTCTAACACATAAACATGTCAAAGTATGTGTGTAGATCATAGAGTTGTAAATAATAAGAATTCAAATGTCGGTAATGTCCTAATGGGCAGCCCATTCACAGAAGCTCTTCGATGTCTTTTCCACCACTGTCCCATGCAGGGGGCTATGGACCTGTCCAGATTTATTAAAATATCCTCCTAGAAGCAAATCATACACCTCTAGGGATGACAATGGCACTGATAGAGCCCAAAGAAATAATAATTGATCGGGTTTAGGAACGTATACACTACCCAGGACATAATGGCCTTTCCGATCAATAATGGAGTGCACAACCTCAAAGTGCGTCTCCGCTCATATACACAGCAGTGCCCCCTGGGAATAGACAGAGTAGGAGGTAGCGAATATATGGACCCACCACCTATGGCGCAGATGGAAAGCCTCCTCTTTAGTGAGAGGAGTCTCGATGTAGCAGGACCACTTGTGCTCCCCGGCAGCACAGATAGCCATGTATACTATGCTGTTTTGATACTGAAACCATGCCTCACACGTTCCAGGTTTTATGGCTGGGTGTGAATTTGCCATGGTGACAGGCCAGGACCCTCCTTCCACATTTCAGCTTTAAGTCTCTTCCCCCACCCTCTCGTCCTCCTGAGAACCATCAAAGACTCCCCGGGCGACTGAAAAAAAAGTTGCCAACCATAAACTCCCACACCACCCAAAGGCAGTCAAGCAAGGGCTGGCTGTCCAAACCTGTAAAGGAAGAAAACATTGTCAAGGGAGGGCCTCCTACTGAGTTTCAATAGGAGCAATACAAGAGGGAGCTGGCAAACCAACTCAGGCAAAAGACCCAAATAAGCGCCAGCACATCTATAAGAGGAGTCTGATGCTGTAGCATCATTGAAAGGCGAGCCAGGGAAGGCACTCGCTAAACAATGTCATCAACAGATTGCAGGGGTGAAGACAGGCAAGTTCATGCCTCACAAGGCCAAACTGCCCAAGTCAGAACTCATGGAACGGTGCTCAGAGGAGTCATCTCTAGTGTCCATAGACTTCTGTTAAATTACTATATCGGCAACGGACTGTAGCGCAGCTTTCCATTCCTCCTCCATATGCGATGTGGAGGGCCCCTGCAAAGCGGGGCCCATGGTGGGCCATTTGAGTCACCTCGGTGACTTATGCCTGGCATTCACAGGTTTCCTCCACTGCTCCGCAGGAGGCACCCCTATGTTTTATGATTCTATCCATGCCCGCGCTGCAGCCAGGGTGTCATAGAAATACATTAAGCCATCAAGCATTGTGCGGAGCCGGGCTGGGAACTTCAGAGAGTATTTTATGCCCTTTGTACGACAAGCCTTCTCAGCCTACTCAAAGGAAGCCCTTTGCTGCTGCACTTTTGCCATGAAGTCCAGACAAATTAGCACTTTGCTGTTGTCGAGTTCATATGGGCCGTGTGTATGGGCCCTCTAAAATTATTTCCCGGTCCCTATAATGTAACAATTTGGCTATTACCATTCTGGGCGGTCTCTCCAGCACCATAGGGCGGGCTGGCACTTGATGAGCTCTCTCCCAAGCAAAGAATTTGTTATGGTGGTCCGCCGCTACAGTGTAGGAGAACCAGTTCTTCAGGAAAGCCACCATGTCCACCCCTTTGACTCTCTCAGGAAGGCCAACCAGGCAGAGGCACATCCTCTGCCCTCCTCTCCAAAGTAAGCACCCGAGCTACAAGCTCCTCAACCTTGTGAGCTGTTGTTTTCTGTTCTGGGTTTAGGTCTTCTAGCATCTGCTCGGTCACCTTGTCCCTGTATGATAACTGCTCTGTACCCAGTAGGCCCAACCCCACGGACACATCCCCATTGTCCTTCTGAAGCATGGCTTTGGTGTTAGGGATGGCAGCCAATACCCTATCAAGCTGGGCAAATATTGATGCATAGTCCTCCTCCCCAGTTTCTCCACTCCCAGGTAGAGGCAGAGGGGTCTCTCCTGTCCGCAAGGCACCCAGCTTGGGCCTGGTCTTCCCCATCTTAATGCCAAGGGGAGCCAATAGAACAGGCGTAGATGGTGAACAATTTCCAAACGTATGCCCCCACAGCAAGGGTAAGGGATCAAGTACAGATGCTATGGCCTCTGTCAGCAGCAGCTACCAGTCTCCGGGCGATAACCACAACCAAATGGCCCAGATGTATCTCCTCCAGGTCTTGTCCCTTTCCACTGTGGGGGAACCACCCTGTAGCAGGGCCAGGTGTCTGGTGCTCCAGGCAGGCATTCAAGCCACCATCCCCCACCAGGGAAGGAGGCCCCCAAAATCCACTAGCGCCACCAGACCATGAAGGGGAAGCCATCTCCTTTTCACATCTCTCTGCAGATCGCAAGGGCAGCCACGCAGAGTCCGGGCCAGGGCAGCGATTGCCAACCTCTGCCACAGCAGGTCCAGAAGGGGCCAATCTTGCACTGGGGCCACACAGCATCACACCACTGTGAAGTAATCACGCTGGGGCAGGTTAGTGAAGTGACTAAAATTGTACTCCATTGTTGGAAACAATTTCTTTAGGGAAACCCTCTCTTTCAAACAGACTTTGGAGAAACTTGATGACCTCTTGAGAATTGGGATCAGTCATAAATTGGACCTTCCACCACTTACTAAAATATTCAGCCTCAACCAAAGCAAATTTATACTTGTTAGGCAAAATGTTGAAGGGTCCCACAAAATCAATAGCTAGCTTCAACCAAGGACCATTGGGAGCTATGACCTCCTGCACAGGAGGAGAGACCATTTTTATGACTTTTTCACTAGTACAACATGTCACTCATCCTTCCACAACATCATTCATTTGGCGGCCCATGGAAGGCCACCAATAGACAGCACGAATTTTCCTTTTAGTATTTGTTTGTCCAAGATGACCCTCATTGCCATAATCGATAATGCGACTTCTCAGAGACTCGGGAGAAACAAACGTATCCCCCCCGCATGATTATTTCTCCACCCCCCAAAGTGAGTTAATCAGCAAACTTAGCAAATGGATGCAGATGGCAATCTCTGTGTTTTTCCTTGGGCCACCCAGACACAATGAATTCTTTAACACTTTTGAGTACAGCATCTGACTCCATCCCACAAAACCACTCATGCTCAGAGAAACAACCCTCACTACAAGCATCAACTGCAGCAATAAGACATTCCTCATCAGCGTCACCATCAAGATCTTGTTTTCCCAGAGGTAACGGAGACCTCAACAGGAAATCAGCTCTGGTATTTTTTCTACCAGATGTGTGCAACGTCAAAATTACATTGTAGCAACTTGGAACTTCGCCTGGCAATTCTTGGTGTATGATCTTCTACAATTTAACCCTCAAGAACAGGAATGAAGGTTTTGTGGTCAGTAAGTAGACTAAAAGTCTTACCCCACAGGAAACATTTGAATCTCTCTACAGCCCAACAACACGCCAGCAGCTGACGTTCGATGACTGAATAGTTTTTCTCACCCGGACGTAATACACGAGAGGCAAAACCCACAGTGTATTCTTTACCTTGTTTAACTTGAGAAATCATGCCACCTAAAACATATAAACTTGCGTCAACAGATACAGTACACTGATAGGGGGGATCAAAAGGTGTAAGAATCTTGCACGACCCCAATTCTTTTTTTATCTGTGAAAACTCATTCTGACAGGCATCATCCCAGACAAACATAACCTTCTTCTTTAACAGATCTCTCAAATGTACAGTTTTAGCAGCGAATGTGGGAATACATTTGGTGTAGAATTCACACACTCCCACGAATGAAGACAACAGTTCCTTGGAAGTGGGACAAGGAGCATTGACAATGGCCTCAATAAGACCTTCTCTTGGAACAATACCTTCACCAGAAATTCGATGTCCCAAATGCTCAATAGATTCTACACCAAAAACACATTTAAGTTTATTAGCCACAATACCTTTAGCCTCCAACTTCTCCGAAACCAAAGCAAGATTTTTGTCATGAGATTCTTTGCACTTACCAGCCACCAAAATGTCATCTTTGAACACTACAAGTGTCCGTGACCCCTTCCAAAACCTTTTTCATAATCCGTTGGAAGACTGAAGCTGCCGAGGCTAAGCCGAAAGGCATCCTTCTAAACTGAAATGTCCCTATAGGTGACACATAGGCAGTCAAGTGCTTAGAGGCAGGGTCCAATTCAATTTGATGATAAGCCGACGTGAGATCGATTCTAGAGAAATATCTCGCACCAACAAACTTTGAAAGAATATTATCATCATCAGTCTTTATTCGATTTTAAAAGATCATAAAAGACACAAACATAGAACAAAACATTACATCTGATGCCCGATACAATTAATAAAATCCAACAATAAATACTTAAAAAGAGCATTAAACAGGTCGAAAAGACTACAGAAGTAGAATCTACATGGTTAAGAATCAACTACATCTACTACAAAATAAAAAAATATCAATTAAGACAGAAAACCCACATCCCGTTATTTATAAGTTTTAATAAGAGTACTTCAGATGTTTACTTAGAGGCTTTTTTCCTTAGGATCCATGCCCACCCCAAAAATTTAGCTAATGCTATAGAGATAATTGGTAAAGTGCTTGTGCGTAAGATTCTTAGTGCAACAGCACTGCTCCTAGTGCCTAGAGTCTTGCACAATGGAGTCAACCAAACTCGTCTTGGGGTAGCAAATACAGGACAAACAAACAGGAAATGGGCGGTTGATTCTGCTTGTAACCCACAAGCGGGACATATTTCCTCGCATGCACTAGCCCATCTTCCTGTGAGAGACCTAAGTGGTAAAGAACCAGCTCTGAACTGAAAATGAAGTTTCCTATCACCAGGTTTGGTAACCAAGTCCCAGTACGGTTCTAGAGCAGGTAAAATTTTTGCCTCCAGAAAACAACCGGTCATTCCAGAGGAATTTGCTCTGCTCCATACGTGATATGCAACTCGTTCCCAGTATATTATTTTGAAAGATTTCTTTGAAGGGAACAGAGCAGCCGCTGGGTCACTCCACAGCCCCTCCTTACCCAGGTCAATCAAGGTCTCATGGAGGTTCTTCAACCATCCGATCTTATGGAACACATCTAATTTTATAACGTCCATGACCCTTTTGGCATAAGGGAAGAGCTTCGGAGTGGTCCAGAGCCTCCGCCAGTATAAAACCGGACGTAGTTTAGCTATATCCATAATGGCCTTCCTACCTAGTTCGTATCTTAAAGGTACCAAAGGGGTACTCTGGGGAAGACCAGTTATGCTACGAAAAGAATTATTTTCAACTACAGTTAGAGATGTTAGCTGGTCAAACCCTATAGCTCTGCCCCATACAGCGCAGAACTTAGGGCCTTGGCCTCGTAGACTTGGAGCACTGGTTTTATTGGTTTAGTAAAAGATTTTTTATGCTCCCTAATTAGGGCTCCCGATATTTGTCTAAATTTCAGGGCAGCCATCTCTATGTGCTTACTCCATTTGTTGTCTTTTGCTACGTACATACCCAGATAAACAAAGTTATTAACCATTTCTAACGGTTGCCCGTTCATAAAAAGCTTCTTCCCTCAGTAGCTTGGATGTGGGTTAAAAGCCATGAGTTTCGTTTTGGCCACGTTCACCTCCAAACCGTGACCAAGACAAAACAAATCTTCAAACACTAGCAGAGCTCTTTGCAGGCCACTTGGTGTTTTTGATACGATAAGCGTATCATCCGCAAACATCAATATCGGAGTAATAACTCCGGCCACCTTTGGGGCATCTGTATTGACACTAAGTATACATTCTACTATCCCGTTAATATATAATGAAAAGAGTGTGGGGGCCATGGTACAACCTTGGCGCACACCACGCTCTACCGGGAACTCGGGAGTAACATCTCCAGGGCCTCCCCACTGTATTTTCGCAAAGTTAGTCTCATGTAGCCTCATTACCAGGGTCAAAATTTCTGCGGGCAGCCCTAACTTTTCTAACACTGCCCACAACCGTGGCCGAGGCACAAGATCAAAGGCGGCTCTTAAGTCCACAAAAGCGGCATAGAGACTGCCTTTTCCCAAGGTAACTACCTTCCAATGAAGTTGAACAAAACGAAAAACCTGGTCCACTGTACTAATTAACTTACGAAAGCCAGCTTGGAAAGGGGACAAGATCTTATTGTCTTCGGTCCACTCTAATATCTGCTTCAGGACCATCCTCCCTATGACCTTCTGGATTGTGTCGATCAGGCTAATTGGCCTGTAATTACCTGGTTGTGCCTTGTCTCCCTTCTTAAACACTGGGATTATAACTGCCTCCCCCCATGATTTAGGGACTGGCGCGCCTTCGGCCACAGCATTTGCCAGTAACGTGATATACTTACTCCAACAGACTATATTGTGGAGAAAGACATCAGATGGGACCCCGTCTGGTCCCGGAGCTCACCCACTTGCTACAGATCCCAAAGTCATTAAGGCATCTTCGCTACTAAAAAGACCATGGGAATAAAAAACATAAGGTATCTTCCAGATGGGATTAGATTTAAAATTACATGCATATTGCGGTTTGAAATATTTTAACCATTCCTCTTGAGTAACATGGTTTGAGGGTCTATCAGGCAGACCTCCTCTATCCCACTTAATGATATTCCAAAATAATCTTGTATCCCTGGCATTGCATGCTCCCTTCAAATCTAGCCAGTAAAGCTCATCCCATTTCTTTTTGGCCTGCCCTACACATTTTTTGTATGTTTGCCTAGCCTTTCGGACGCGATCATTATATGCACTAGAAAGGGCTGCAGCCAGGTCAGCTCTGGCTCTCTGACAATCACCATCATACCATCGTAACCGCTTAGGTGGTGCCTTTTTGACTTTTCTTGCTGGTTTCAGAAAATACCAACATATTCCCTCAAAAAAGGTTTCATGAAAACCAGTGACTAGTACACTACCTGCCTCAATGGCCATAGCACCCTCGAGTTCCAATGTAACATTGGCTAACTCCTTAACTATGTTAGTAGTGGCCGTATCATTAGTCTTAACCTCACGCCACTTGAGCCTACGCATATCATTAGAGGGGACAACTTCAGGTGGCTTAAATTCCGTCACCTCTTCTACTGTTTGACCACTCTTCCTCCACCGGTGCGTGACACATATAGGATTATGATCGCTCTCGACTCTTAATTCGACCACCATATATTTTACAAATTGCCATAACTTCATGCTGCAAAGCACATAGTCGATCCTGCTTTTGTACCGACCGTTATCAAATGTATTGGCCCCTGTCTTGTCACCCGGCGTCCTGCCGTTCAGTGCCCTCAATCCTCTCTCATAGCAGAGAGCATTGACCTGGACCACAGCATCTGACCACCTTTTAATTGGTTCAAGGTCAAGTCCGGGTATACCCCAGAACTGATCTCCCTCAGGATCAAGACCCCAATCAGAGTCTAGATCCAGAAGGGGTTCAAAAGTTACATTCAAATCCCCCACGACGATAACTCCCCTCTCACTCGAGTGCTGATCTATAAGGGAATCCAAAATAGCCAAGACCCGTGACCTTATCCCTTTAGTCCCCCTAAGATAAAGGTTATAAATATCCAAATCGCCCAAGGGTCCCAGAGATAACCTGACTAGTTGAATGTCAGGAGACCCCGTTGATATCTCGCTAGCCGTCGAAAATAAATCTTGTCGTGTCCAAGTTGTTAGGCCTCCCATAGGGCGCCCCCTGAGTCACTTTGTTGCTGGAACATGAAAATTCAAATATCCCAGCAAGGGCTGTGACTCACAGGACCAAGTCTCCTGAAAAAGGCAGACATCAAAATTACCAATAAATTCAACCCATTCGGGAGAATCCATTTTTACCTTCAGGCCCGCAACATTCCAAGAGATCAATGTGCCCACCCCTGATCCTAACTTTATAGGCTGATGGGTAATATCGGAGCTTACTTCATATTGCCTCAGGTACTCCCTGTTCAGATTTGAATTTGGGACCCTATTTAAATTAGACGTCCTGGGTGATGCAGATTAGGCTACTTCTGCTCCACCCATGAGCGCATCTCCATCTGCAGTGGCATCCCTAGAAACTATTAAATTCAGCCCTTCTATCTCTGGTCAGTTCAAATCATCTAGATTACACAAACCACTGTGATAATCAGAGGAGACAATAATACGCCCAGAATTATTTCCTCTCCCTACCTGGTCCTGTCTAGTTCTTCCATCTGGATTAGGTGCTAGATTATAAAAATAGCTTAAATCATGCACCCCAATCCCCGACCAATCCCCAGGGAATGCACAATCACAGATAAAGCGTGCTATGCGCCTATCTTTAAAATTGACAATAATGGAGTCACCCAAAACATCTTTTGGTCTAGATCCAACCCAGTTGACCCTTCTGACAAATAGAATCTTCCCATTCATGTTGTTTGGAATTGGTCTGTTCTTATTTAACCAGAACATCACTTTATTTTTAAGTTCTTGGCAGAATTCAGATTTGCCACCTTTTATCTCGGGGACACCAGTTAGTACGGCAACATAAGGAAGGGAGTCTGGAGGAAGATGGATATGGGCCATGGAAGATTCAGTGGATTTATCATGGTTCACTCTATTTACGTCCTCTCTCACTCCCTTGTTATCCCCAGATTCATTTCTTCTTTGGCCTACCTCTGGATTGATTTGGTTGGCTTTAGCTAAAACCTTTAGTGGATCAGTTCCTAAAATAACCTTAGTTATCACACCAGGATCAGCAGTGGGAATAGGCGCAGGAATCATGGATGCGTCAGAAGGCATAGAGTTAGATTTTGCTCTGTCTTTTGTTGCTAATTTTATAACATTTTTTAATGAGCAAAAATTATCAAGGATCGTTTGTTCTAGGCGTTCAATTCTTTCGTTAACCAGTTTTACCCTTTCTAAGAGGGGGAGTATTAATGATCGCACCACCTGTTCAATCTGGGGGATAATTTCTCCTAATTGTGGTTGATCAGAAAGACATTTATTTACCTCGTCCAGAACCAGACGATCATCAGCTAGTGACACAACAGGCACTTTGGATATATTGTTCAAAATTTTAGGAATTTTCGACTGCCTCCCACTTTGGGTATCCCCTCCTCTTTTCCTCTTCAGGTTAGTAGATCTTTTTACTTTTTTGCTAGCTCTTGTCTGGGGACAGGCTACTTCGGATCTTAAAGAACCCTCAAACTCTGAGGCAGCCTCACCAGGGGTCTCCGTGTTCTTCATACTGTCCTGTAAAATAATAGAGCTAGCCTCAACATCCCCATACAGGAGCGGATCACTGATACCATGCCTTACTGGCCTGATGGGGGACTTTACTACTGCTAATGATCCGATAGATGAGCGTTTAGCATACAATGGCTCGGTGGAAAGGCGCCGCTCAGTTATAGCAATTTCATGTTCTAGGACCGATACAGCTCTAGTTATGAACTGGTCTAAGGTACCGCATACTGTCCCACCCACCCCTGTACGCTTCCCTTTCCCTGCCATTTAGTGTAATACACACCAATATACTTGCCAAGAGGTAATAGACTGCAAAAAATTAGCAATGACTCTTTAGCATAAAATGTCTTACTGAAATGTTAGAGGTTAGGGGGGTGGCCCAGCCTGGCCTCCCTCGGCCCCTGACGGCCTTAGAGGTCCCGCCCTTGGCCCGGGCTTCGCTGCGGGGCACAAGGAGCGGCTTTAAGCACCCCCGGCGCTGCCTGCTGACATCAAAGGCACGCGCCGTGGGGCTGCTGGGAGGTGTAGTCTTCAATGGCCGTTCCCCTCACGGCGGGATGCGGAATGCGGGAGGAAAGCTGGTAAACCCCCTTGCTGGCCGTTTCCCTCACGGCTATGAACAGGTAAGTGTGCGGCAAAATAGAAGAGTACTGGCGCGTCTATGCAAACTCTGAGACTCCCTTTTTTTTCTGCGCAACCACCAATGGGGACAACCAAAGAGAGGATACAATTGGTTCGATGACTCCTGACTCACACATTCTTTTGAGTTCTGCTGACAAATCCGCTCTGACACTGAACGGCACATTGAGTAACTTGTGCTTGATTGGGATGGCAGCTTCTTTGACTTTAATAAAATGCCTAACACCTTTAATGGAAAGCAATAGAGTAACCCAATATCCCTCAGAACCTGGACATATATGATACAGGGGTGGCACAAACACGGATCCTCCTATTCGAACCCCTATGGGAACAATGCCTAATGCTTCTACACATACGGATGTCCATGATTTAAACCAGAATGAAACCAACATGATTCCGATCTCCCGGGGATCCACAGTGACGGACATTATTGGGCCGCACAGCAATAACATTTCCATGGCTACCAATGAAGCAGGTGGCCTTTTTCCAGCCAACAGAAGATCCCCTGACCCCCTTGATCCAATGTTGAACCTTTAAGACTATACATTAACTGAGGCTGAGAACCAGATCCTTTCCAAAGGTCTCCCCTTTGTCCTTACTAAGCCCTCTGATTCTTTCAACACCAAGTTAAAACTCCTGCAGTTCTTCAGAAAGATAAGATTGAAATATATCTTTGCCCACCGAGATTCAATCTCCATACCAGCCACAACCACACCATTTGCGTCTTCTTCAACATTCACTCCCCCTACATACCTAATGAGTCAAAAAATCATTGCGTATGAACAAATCGTGTTGAAAGAGACAATGGAGACTCAAAAAACCGCAAGTATATACAATACAACACAATCTTTGAAGAAAAACAAGCTCTAGAATCACTGAAGCGCAATATCAGCTAGATAGACAGATATTGTCATTAAATCAGCGGACAAGGGTGGAGCCGTAGTAGTTCAGAATAAGGACAACTATATTCGAGAGATCCTACAACAACTGAGTGATCACAATAGTTATCACCATAGTTCCAAGGACCCTACACCAGATATCAGGAAACTGATACAGGAACTCGCCAGAACAGGATTAGAGGAGGGTTTCCTCAGTGAGCCTGAATTAGATTTCTTAAACCAAAAGAATCCCAGGATCCCTACCATCTACACCTTGCCCAAGGTGCATAAAAATCTTGAAAAGCCAAAAGGAAGACCAATAGTTTGGGGCTGTTGTTCCATTCTGGAACCCCTGAATCAATATATTGACTATTTCCTTTTGCCATGGGTCGAACAAACCAAATCGTACATAAGGGACACTATGCACATGATCCAAACTGTGAAAAATCAACCATTCGACACATCTGCACAAGTTTTGGTCACACTTGATGTCTCCTCCCTTTATACAAGCATCCCACAATCCATGGAGCTTGAAATAATAAGATACGCACTTGACAAACGTACAACACCACATTGGGTCCCCACTGAGTTCTTGATAACCCCGCTTGAAATACCAATGTCAAAAAACTACTTTGTTTTTTCAAAATCAATACTACATGTAATGTAAGGGCGTGGCTATGGGGGCAGGCTTTGCCCCAAGCCTAGCCAACCTGTTCATCGATGCCTACGAAGAGGATTACCTTTACAATATCGATACACCCTACATAGACAACATCAGTGTGTGGAAGAGGTATATGGATGACGTCTTTATGATTTGGTCTGGCAGTGAAGCCACATTGAACGACTTCTGTATCTGGCTGAATGGGCGGTCCAGAGACATTCAGTTTACCATGTCATCCAGTAGGGTCTCTATCAGATTTTTAGACCTTACTTTGCAAATTGAAGAGGGTGTGATTTTTACCAACTTATACAGAAAACCCACTGAGCGTAATACCTTGCTCAAATACAATTCCAACCATCCCAGGAGTCTCCGTGATAATATACCTTATGGACAATTTTTATGCCTACGTTGTAACTGCTCACACAGATCCGCCTATTTCAAAGAGTCTGAGATATTGACACAACGGCTGAAAGACAGAGGTTACCCATTGGGCCTGCTGAAACATGCCAAGAAAAGGGTTTGGTTTTGCCCTCGTGAAGCATTACTGGAAGTCAAACCCAAGACCAACCAAAGTGACAAGATAGTCTGTGTCACGACCTACAATCCCAAAAGCCATGAGCTCAAGAGGATCATCAAAAAATATTGGAATTTAGTGTCAACAGAAATAGGGATCACAGAAGATCCATTGTTTGTCTTTAAATGTTAAAAAAATGTCAGACTCTGTAGTTTGTGCATATTTGGAAACCCCCAAAAAACCTGACCTAAGGATGCAACTCAACTTACCTCCAGTGACTGGCCACCAGAAATGTGGACACTGCAAGACCTGTCCCCTTACCATTGAGGGAAACAGTTTTTCGCACAACAATCGCACCTACACAATGTCACATTTTACCAACTGAAATAGTACCCACTTGATTTATGTCATCAAATGCCCCTGCGATAAACTATATGTGGGGCAAATAACACAAAAGATCAAGTGCAGGATCCTACAACATATCAGTAGAATCAGATGTCACACGCAAGTGGCACCACTAGTCGACCACTTTGTCAACTCCACACATCACCCTGAAAGCCTTAGATGGACTTTCCTTGAAAAAGTACAGGTACACCCCAGGGGGGGGGGCAATCTATCAGCTACACACAATCTCAAGGAATGTAAGTGGATCTACTTATTAAAGACAGTGGCCTTTGGCTTGAACGAAATGGAGGAGACACACAAACCAATGGGTAAACTTAGGAACAGATGATATTGTCTTCCTTATTCACATGTCAGACAGTCAGTGATTCACACTTTGAAGATATTGTTGGTTCCCACCATACCTCCTATGCTTTCCCCCGATCTGTAGGTTAACTGGGTTGACACACATCTAACAACATAGATAGGATACTCTATCTTTACCTTGCACCAACTCTTCCACAATTATGAACATTTTCTGAATTGGTGTATCGTTTTGCATTATTAAACAACGGCGCAACCACACTCCCTATGCTTTGCCCCTGATCTGAAGGGCTAATGGGTTGATACACTTAAACCAGCATAGGTATGAAACTCTGTCTTCACCTTAGACCAACTTTTCCACAATTATGAGCATTTTCCGAATTGGTGTATGTTAGATTTGGGGGTCTCGAGTTAGCAGAGGTAGGTACCTTTGTCCAAATAGGGGCCCATGCGTCTAGTCAGGGTAAGGGGTTCACTCCTAAAATAACCCCTGCTCACCCTCTTGGTAGCTTGGCACGAGCAGACAGGCTTATCTCAGAGGCAGTGTGTAAAGCATTTCTGAACACATCCAGTAACTAAGTGACAACACTACAGATGGACACCACACAAGTTGTATTATAAAAATAAGTATTCTTTATATAGATTTAACACAAGACCACAAACGACAAAAATCCACAATACTGTACTTAAAATGGTAGAATTAGCTTAGTTCTCTTCAGATGTTAAAATGCGACACTTTGAGTTCAATGTACCTTAAGATGCGTAACGCAATACAACAAAAGTGTTGCAGGGAAGGCGATGCGTCGGTTCCTTACATGCAAAAACGGTGATGCGTCGGGTCCTTACTGCTGCATAGGGGATGCGACGGTTGTTCTCTGCGAGGGGAGGTGATGCATCGGTTTCTTACTGCGCTTCGGTGGCGATGCGGCACGCAACGCCGTGATGCGATGAAGATCCAGTGCAAAGAAACAAAGATGGCGTCTTTGCTTTATGCGACACGATGCGGACCGCGACAGGCCCTGCGACACGCTTCCCGGTGATGCGGCGGCGTCTGATGCGACGTCGATCCTCTTCTCTGGCGATGCGAGGTGCTTTGACAACGATGCAAGCCGCAACAGGCCCTGCGACACGGTTCCCGGTGATGCGGCGGCATCTGATGCGACGTCGATCCACTTCTCCGGCAATGCAAGGCGCTTTCTCGTTGTGAAGCGGCAGTTCGGCAACACGCTTCTTGCTTATGAGTCGCACTTCCAGCTCATTGCGACACGCAGTCCTTCAGAAAGCCTCTCAAAACAGCAGGCACTTCCAGCGAACTCTTGGGGAGCTGGTGGGTGAAGTCTGTTGTCCCTGAGACTTCAGCAGGAGGCAAACTCTTTTCTCAAGCCCTTGGAGATCGTTCACAAGTTGAATAAAGCACACAAAGTTCTTCCTCCTCTCTTTGGCAGTCAGGCAACCACTGCAGGCCAATCCCTCAAGCTTAGGGATAGTCTCTCCTCAGTCTCTCTGGTTCCTCTAATTGTTGCCCAAAGTGATCTAAAGTTCTTGGGTTTGGGTCCCAATATTTATACTCAGTTTCTCTTTGTTCTCTGAAGACAGAGAGGCCTTTGCCTAGTCCAAACCAGTTCTGGTCAGTCCTGGAGCACTTTGTTGACAAGACTCCTTCTTTTCTTTCAGAGAGCAGGGCAGAGACATCTGACGCACCACAGGAGGTGAAGCCAGCATTGTGGAGGGAAGGAACAGCCCTATTCAGGTCTCATGTGCAATTCCTCCCACCCATCTAGATGCAGATCTCTCTATTCAGCCCTGTGCTGACTCAACCAGTCTCCTGGAATCTCCCAGCCCCTGTCACTCAAACTCCAGACAAGGAATACACAACCTAGCAGAGGCAGGCTTGGATGGTTGGACAAGAAAAACTTACTTTTGAAAAGTGGTATTTTCAAACACAGAATGTTAAAACCAACTTCACTAAAATCTGTATTTTATCATTCTAAGTTCAGGCATACTAAACTCGAATTTCCACCATGTTCCCTGAGTCAGTTAGGATTATAAGATGTAATAATCAAACTGCCCATTCTGGCCTATGGGGAACAGGTAGCCTTGCAATAGTGAAAAATGAAAATGGCTGTAATTCACTATTAGAACATGCCACACACACCAGGGCATGTCCTACCTTATACTTACAATGTACCCTGCCCTTGGACCTACCATAGGGGTGTCTGATATGAAGAAATGGGAAGGTTTAGGGACTGGCAAGTGGGTGCACTTACCCAGGCAGCATGGCAGTACCAGACTGCACACAGGCTATGGCAGACCTGAGACACACTTTTACAGGCTGCTTCTGTGGGTGGCACAACCACCAGCAGCATTTGGATTACCAGCCCTGGGCACCCCTGGTGCACTGTACTAGGGTCTGACAGGTAAACCAAACCAGCCAATCATGGAATCACTAATCAATACATCAATTTACAGTGGGAGAGCATATGCACTTTAGCACTGATCAGCAGTGGTAAAGTGCCCAGAGTCATCAAACCAACAAAAACAGGTCAGACCGAATACAGCAGGAAGGCAAAAAGTTCAGGGATGACCCTGCAAAAAGGGCCAAGTCCAACAGTGTATCGCTTGGCATTTCTGTATGACTGCGCAAATATACGTTGATGGTCACACACGTGATTTTCATATTGATATAAATCTTTGCTTTGATAGACTACTCCAGGGTGTTAATCACAACTGTAATTATCTACCTAAATTTTAATGTTTTAATGTTTTCTACCTTAATTGTAAACGGTCCTGGAGCCACAAGGATTAACTAATGTTTTTGGGCACTTTGCTTAATATTGTAATTGGTGGATTAATGTTGAAATATGTGGACTAAGGCCAGGGCTTTTTTAAGTATAACATTGAGCATACACAAACCATCAATGCTCGCTATACAGTTTTCACTCAAATGCTCCTCTCATCAAATGTAATTCCTTTTCAAAACTTGAGCTTGTACCAAAACTATAGTTATTAAAGCCATTTTGTGACTTATTCAACACCAAGCTTTACGTATTACACATAACATTCAAGGTTCATCAACTTCAGCACTAGGAAGTCTTTTTTCTGTTTAACTCCCGTTCATCTGCTGGTCTTACTTGCTGCACACGTCGTGTGCACGTTAGACCCATCACATAGCGCTCTCTATAACTACGGGCATTTCCGGGGCTGTCGGCACAGATTACAGAATCCTGCCGCCGGCCAGCGGTCATAAGGTATGCGATCTCGGAAACTTTGTCCAGCCCATTCGCATTCCCAATTGCCTCATCAGTTTAGATTAAGATTGAGTTCTTCTCTTCCCCTATACCGCTACAGGGATGCCTTAAATTCATTACGATGCCACACATGACAATAATTACCACGCCTAATAGCTTCTTCCTCTGAAAGTATTCAGAAGTCCAGGTATGCTTTGCCCTCAGTTACATTGGGATTTCAAGTAATTGCCTCCATTACGAACCCCACATTTAGGATGTATTCCATCTCTCCACAGTTTGATGCCCACTTTTGAGTTTTTACCGGTGCCTGCCATTTAATTAAGAGTCTATCTGTTCCATTCCCCACCATCAGGTAGGCTTGACTCGTTAATCCAACCTTTGGAATCTATTCAAATTGAGGGATGTTTCCACCCTATTTCCGCTTTGTTAATTGAATTTTCAGACAGCCTGTTTCCTTTCTTGTCTTGGTAATTCTTGACCTTTTTTAAGTTATTTGGAAACATGAAGTAAAATATCATTTTTTTGGGAATAACAAAATTTTGTCTCTGTGGTGATGTTCAAGCGTTTTGTGTACGTTAATCAATTTTGCCTCATGTGCACAATACTTTCATCGTTGTCTTGTTCCCTTGTAAAACATTTATGTCTGACTATGAAAAGACTACTTTCTACATCAAACTGTTTTTCCAGCATTCTCACTGCTTGGTCAAATAGATTTAATTCCTCTTCTCCTTCAACGACTTCCAAAGGAGGAAGGTGTTCTAATACGGCTTGTCCCTTGAACCCCAGATTATGCTCTAGAATAAATCGTTTTCTCTCTGCACTAAACCTAGTACCCCACAGGGCACCTAAATATTTCTCAAACGCTCTATACCTAACCTTCCACCTAACTGGTGGATCACCTGGAAGCTGTAAAAAGCGGGGAGGGGGTTGTACATTCTGCATGTTGAAATTTCAATGAATTACTAATACAGACTGTGAAACAAAATATAGAAAGTCCACCTGCAAAGCAAAATCTGATTAACTCAAACACATCTGCATGCACAACCTTATAAAAATCAACGTTGTTTGAACATCAGAGCATCCACTTTCTTTTGATGATATAACTTATCACAACAGAATGAGAAAAAACCCCAAAAGAATGAAGAAGATGGCCCGGGGAGTCTTCCTCTGCGTCTCTGGGCACGGGAGCCCCGGCTGGGTCCAGGGGCCCCGTCGGACCCCGGTTTGGGTGCTCCATCC